>NC_090935.1:14110661-14751673 GCF_040938575.1 Ambystoma mexicanum
GTTAATGTAGGGGGGGTGGTATGTGGGGATCATATGGAGGGTTGCCAGGAGAATCATAGTGGGGTTAATGTAGGGGGATGGTATATGGGGATCATATGGAGAATTGCCAGGAGAATCATAGTGGGGTTAATGTAGGGGGGGTGGTATATGGGGATCATATGGAGGGTTGCCAGGAGAATCATAGTGGGGTTAATGTAGGGGGGATGGTATATGGGGATCATATGGAGGGTTGCCAGGAGAATCATAGTGGAGCTAATGTAGGGGGGATGGTATATGGGGATCATATGGAGGGTTGACAGGAGAATCATAGTGGGGTTAATGTAGGGGATGGTATATGGGGATCATATGGAGGGTTGCCAGGAGTATCATAGTGGAGCTAATGTAGGGGGGATGGTATATGGGGATCATATGGAGGGTTGACAGGAGAATTATAGTGG
Source organism: Ambystoma mexicanum (assembly GCF_040938575.1). Classification (NCBI taxonomy): domain Eukaryota; kingdom Metazoa; phylum Chordata; class Amphibia; order Caudata; family Ambystomatidae; genus Ambystoma; species Ambystoma mexicanum. The sequence goes on from NC_090935.1 coordinate 14,111,099, forward strand.
GGTTAATGTAGGGGATGGTATATGGGGATCATATGGAGGGTTGCCAGGAGAATCATAGTGGGGCTTATGTAGGGGGATGGTATATGAGGATCGTATGGAGGTTTGCCAGGAGAATCATAGTGGGGCTAATGTAGGGGGGATGGTATATGGGGAACGTATGGAGGGTTGCCATGAGAATCATAGTGGGGCTAATGTAGGGGGGATGGTATATGGGGATCATATGGAGGGTTGACAGGAGAATCATAGTGGGGTTAATGTAGGGGGGATGGTATGTGGGGATCATATGGAGGGTTGCCAGGAGAATCATAGTGGGGTTAATGTAGGGGGGATGGTATATGGGGATCATATGGAGGGTTGCCAGGAGAATCATAGTGGGGCTTATGTAGGGGGATGGTATATGAGGATCGTATGGAGGTTTGCCAGGAGAATCATAATGGGGCTAATGTAAGGGGGATGGTATATGGGGATCGTATGGAGGGTTGTCACGAGGATCATAGTGGGGCTAATGTAGGGGGGATAGTATATGGGGATCGTATGGAGGGTTGCCATGAGAATCATAGTGGGGCTAATGTAGGGGGGATGGTATATGGGGATCATATGGAGAGTTGACAGAAGAATCATAGTGGGGCTCATGTAGATGGATGGTATATGGGGATCGTATGGAGGGTTGCCAGGAGAATCATAGTGGGGCTAATGTAGGTGGGATGGTATATGGGGATCATATGGAGGGTTGCCAGGAGAATCATAGTGGGGCTAATGTAGATGGATGGTATATGGGGATCGTATGGAGGGTTGCCAGGAGAATCATAGTGGGGCTAATGTAGGGGGATGGTATATGGGGATCATATGGAGGGTTGGCAGGAGAATCATAGTGGGGCTAATGGAGGGGATGGTATATGGGGATCATATGGAGGGTTGCCAGGAGAATCATAGTGGGGTTAATGTAGGGGGGATGATATATGGGGATCGTATGGAGGGTTGCCAGGAGAATCATAGTGGGGCTAATGTAGGGGGGATGGTATATGGGGATCATATGGAGGGTTGCCAGGAGAATCATAGTGGGGCTAATGTAGGGGATGGTATATGGGGATCATATGGAGGGTTGCCAGGAGAATCATAGTGGGGTTAATGTAGGGGGGATGGTATGTGGGGATCATATGGAGGGTTGCCAGGAGAATCATAGTGGGGTTAATGTAGGGGGATGGTATATGGGGATCATATGGAGGGTTGCCAGGAGAATCATAGTGGGGTTAATGTAGGGGGGATGGTATATGGGGATCATATGGAGGGTTGCCAGGAGAATCATAGTGGGGTTAATGTAGGGGGGATGGTATATGGGGATCATATGGAGGGTTGCCAGGAGTATCATAGTGGAGCTAATGTAGGGGGGATGGTATATGGGGATCATATGGAGGGTTGACAGGAGAATCATAGTGGGGTTAATGTAGGGGATGGTATATGGGGATCATATGGAGGGTTGCCAGGAGTATCATAGTGGAGCTAATGTAGGGGGGATGGTATATGGGGATCATATGGAGGGTTGACAGGAGAATTATAGTGGGGTTAATGTAGGGGATGGTATATGGGGATCATATGGAGGGTTGCCAGGAGAATCATAGTGGGGCTTATGTAGGGGGATGGTATATGAGGATCGTATGGAGGTTTGCCAGGAGAATCATAGTGGGGCTAATGTAGGGGGGATGGTATATGGGGAACGTATGGAGGGTTGCCATGAGAATCATAGTGGGGCTAATGTAGGGGGGATGGTATATGGGGATCATATGGAGGGTTGACAGGAGAATCATAGTGGGGTTAATGTAGGGGGGATGGTATGTGGGGATCATATGGAGGGTTGCCAGGAGAATCATAGTGGGGTTAATGTAGGGGGGATGGTATATGGGGATCATATGGAGGGTTGCCAGGAGAATCATAGTGGGGCTTATGTAGGGGGATGGTATATGAGGATCGTATGGAGGTTTGCCAGGAGAATCATAGTGGGGCTAATGTAAGGGGGATGGTATATGGGGATCATATGGAGGGTTGTCACGAGGATCATAGTGGGGCTAATGTAGGGGGGATAGTATATGGGGATCGTATGGAGGGTTGCCATGAGAATCATAGTGGGGCTAATGTAGGGGGGGTGGTATATGGGGATCATATGGAGAGTTGACAGAAGAATCATAGTGGGGCTCATGTAGATGGATGGTATATGGGGATCGTATGGAGGGTTGCCAGGAGAATCATAGTGGGGCTAATGTAGGTGGGATGGTATATGGGGATCATATGGAGGGTTGCCAGGAGAATCATAGTGGGGCTAATGTAGATGGATGGTATATGGGGATCGTATTGAGGGTTGCCAGGAGAATCATAGTGGGGCTAATGTAGGGGGATGGTATATGGGGATCATATGGAGGGTTGGCAGGAGAATCATAGTGGGGCTAATGGAGGGGATGGTATATGGGGATCATATGGAGGGTTGCCAGGAGAATCATAGTGGGGTTAATGTAGGGGGGATGATATATGGGGATCGTATGGAGGGTTGCCAGGAGAATCATAGTGGGGCTAATGTAGGGGGGATGGTATATGGGGATCATATGGAGGGTTGCCAGGAGAATCATAGTGGGGCTAATGTAGGGGATGGTATATGGGGATCATATGGAGGGTTGCCAGGAGAATCATAGTGGGGTTAATGTAGGGGGGATGGTATGTGGGGATCATATGGAGGGTTGCCAGGAGAATCATAGTGGGGTTAATGTAGGGGGATGGTATATGGGGATCATATGGAGGGTTGCCAGGAGAATCATAGTGGGGTTAATGTAGGGGGGATGGTATATGGGGATCATATGGAGGGTTGCCAGGAGAATCATAGTGGGGTTAATGTAGGGGGGATGGTATATGGGGATCATATGGAGGGTTGCCAGGAGTATCATAGTGGAGCTAATGTAGGGGGGATGGTATATGGGGATCATATGGAGGGTTGACAGGAGAATTATAGTGGGGTTAATGTAGGGGATGGTATATGGGGATCATATGGAGGGTTGCCAGGAGAATCATAGTGGGGCTTATGTAGGGGGCTGGTATATGAGGATCGTATGGAGGTTTGCCAGGAGAATCATAGTGGGGCTAATGTAGGTGGGATGGTATATGGGGATCATATGGAGGGTTGACAGGAGAATCATAGTGGGGTTAATGTAGGGGGGATGGTATGTGGGGATCATATGGAGGGTTGCCAGGAGAATCATAGTGGGGTTAATGTAGGGGGATGGTATATGAGGATCGTATGGAGGTTTGCCAGGAGAATCATAGTGGGGCTAATGTAAGGGGGATGGTATATGGGGATCGTATGGAGGGTTGTCACGAGGATCATAGTGGGGCTAATGTAGGGGGGATAGTATATGGGGATCGTATGGAGGGTTGCCATGAGAATCATAGTGGGGCTAATGTAGGGGGGATGGTATATGGGGATCATATGGAGAGTTGACAGAAGAATCATAGTGGGGCTAATGTAGATGGATGGTATATGGGGATCGTATGGAGGGTTGCCAGGAGAATCATAGTGGGGCTAATGTAGGTGGGATGGTATATGGGGATCATATGGAGGGTTGCCAGGAGAATCATAGTGGGGCTAATGTAGATGGATGGTATATGGGGATCGTATGGAGGGTTGCCAGGAGAATCATAGTGGGGCTAATGTAGGGGGATGGTATATGGGGATCATATGGAGGGTTGCCAGGAGAATCATAGTGGGGTTAATGTAGGGGGGATGATATATGGGGATCATATGGAGGGTTGCCAGGAGAATCATAGTGGGGTTAATGTAGGGGGGATGATATATGGGGATCGTATGGAGGGTTGCCAGGAGAATCATAGTGGGGCTAATGTAGGGGGGATGGTATATGGGGATCATATGGAGGGTTGCCAGGAGAATCATAGTGGGGCTAATGTAGGGTATGGTATATGGGGATCATATGGAGGGTTGCCAGGAGAATCATAGTGGGGTTAATGTAGGGGGGATGGTATGTGGGGATCATATGGAGGGTTGCCAGGAGAATCATAGTGGGGTTAATGTAGGGGGATGGTATATGGGGATCATATGGAGGGTTGCCAGGAGAATCATAGTGGGGTTAATGTAGGGGGGATGGTATATGGGGATCATATGGAGGGTTGCCAGGAGAATCATAGTGGGGTTAATGTAGGGGGGATGGTTTATGGGGATCATATGGAGGGTTGCCAGGAGAATCATAGTGGAGCTAATGTAGGGGGGATGGTATATGGGGATCATATGGAGGGTTGACAGGAGAATCATAGTGGGGTTAATGTAGGGGATGGTATATGGGGATCATATGGAGGGTTGCCAGGAGAATCATAGTGGCGCTAATGTAATCATGGTTGGTTTTCGCCAACGATTATCTCCTCCTAGACTGCACTAGGGTGGGTCTCCAGCGGTAAATTAACAATTTCTCCAAATTTGCAACAAAAAATGGGTTGACGATTAACGCCAGGAAGACTCAAATGTTGGTTGTCTCATAGGGAAAGAGGAAGAAAAGGTTGGGCTGGAACTTTGGGCCCCTATCCATTGAGACTACCTCAAAATTCTATACCTAGGCTTCCCAATAACGGCACAGCCGTCGAGATCTGGGCTCTGTGCCTTTTTGAAACAGAAGGCTTTACCGCTGATAACCCAACTGCTGAATCTGCACCGTAAATTTGCTCGATTCTCTGTGAAACCTGCAGTGACCTTTTATGAGGGGAAAATAGTCGCAAAATTAATATATCAGATGGAACTGCATTATCTCGAATAATTATCACCTGCAGAATTGTTGGGAAACACTTGAGGGAATTATTTAGAGAAAAACATTAAAACTGCCAAATAATATCCCAATGGCGGCTGTCCGCTACGAATTGGGTCTACTAACGTTGAAAGTGAGATCCCAATGGCGTATGTTGGCCTTATTTCGTAGCCTGTTAAATACCATTTGTGACACCATATATGAGGACCTAGGTAAATTGGTGCAAATGTCGGGAGGAGGGACAACCCAGATAAATACCTGGCCTCGATTCAAGATATTTGTGATCATATTCTGGGTGAATTGGAGACAGATGGGCAGACGTTGGCAATAAATCCTGAGAGAGTGAAAAAAATGATTATATGAAAGGGATTGGATTGATACGATGGATACATTCCATTCATATCCCTCTCTTTGTGATCTAAAATATGAGCATAAAAAATGGGGATGATCTCCTTTATAATGACAGTTTCCAAATCTATCTTAACATTCTCTTCTACTCAGTCTAAGATGGAATATTCTTCCAACAAGAGAGGTTCTGAAAAGAAGAAAAGAAGGAAGATTGTGGATGGTGGATGGTGTGAATTATTTCTGTCGATTCTGCCGTAAAACTGGGGAAATGGAAACTTGTAAACATCTACTACTTTCATGCCTAGAGTTACAGGCAAAAAGAATGATATATCTTGAGAAGTTTGCAAAATGGGGTGTCAGGGGCGATGATGCAGATATTTGTTCTAGATGTATATCGATCCAAAATAATATAGAGGATGTGGCTGGTTTTATTAAGAGGCCGATTCATGGAACAAATGGGCCCCAAAAATCTTGACGCAAGCGTGAAAAAGCAAGCGCACGCGCCTGCGTGCGATTCATGGAAGGGTCTGCGCTTGTTTTCCCCGGGATGTGCGCCAAATCCATGCGTGGCGCACACGGGCGCACACGTCATTGCAACATCGCGAACGCCGTGCGCGACGCGCACAGGGAAAGCACACAACGTCGGCGTACACACCAAAAAGGGGGCGGAATACGGGGTGTAACACACGGAATGGGGAACAACGCGTGAAAATAAGGGCGTAACTGAGGATGTGCTGCTGGGAAGCACACGGAATGCCCACACGCACGCGAACCACACGTATTCATGGAATCAAATAGGGGAAACCCACGCACGGCCAAAGACACGCACAGGTCTAAACACGTCCACCACATGAAGGCAGGCGGTAGCGTCCCTGCGCATTACAAAAGTGTGCGCAAACAAAAAACACGTATATACAGCTACGATGAATGTCCCCATTCTGTGGCCCCCTAGGAGAAATGACGTGTCACGCAACGCACATGCATCCCAGAAAAGCAAGAAAAAGAGATAAGCGACCCCTGTTGCCCACGTGCGTGTAAACAAACACATGCAGTACGCTGTGGCAGCCAGGAACACAAAAAATACGTACGCGATCAACACGCAGGCTAGTATGTCCGTAAAAAAAGGGGTACGTGACAAACATAGACCTCCTGCAGTGGGAAAAATAGCATGTGCGACTCACCGTCTGCCTTGCGTGTAGAAGAAGAACGCGTAGCCAACACCCACCCGCTGTGAAGTAATCGCATGTGAACCCCAATGCCTGGAAAACACACACTCCGCTTCCCACGAAAAGCACGTACAGAGCGATGTAAACCCATGTGGGATCTCCAACCGAGCCAGGGGAACGCCCACGCGCTTCACGTCACAGACGCGCTTACGCATTAAGGGCCTTTCCTCGAATTAAACGCTGATGTGCAGTTTTTTCACGTGCCTATTCACTCCGTATCAAGCTGGATAAGCGACAACACACTGAAGACCACGCTCCTGCCCAGAAGGCCGAATTACTGCCCCCAGAGCCATGAGCAGCCTCCCACGAGCCATCTGCTGCTGCCTACCTGCTGCCACCGTGCCCTGCCATTTGGTGCCTGCACATCTGCCATCTCCAGGGGTCCAGTTGCTGTGACCACCCCTGCTGGAACAGTGGACTCCCGACTGGTATTCCATCACTCCACAGCCCAGCCCCAGGACCCAGTTGCCCACCCACACCTGCCTCGGGGGTTGCCATGTCCGACACAACACCATCTGGCACCAGTGGCAACCCCCCCAGCTGAGAGGCAGAGGGCTGCCAGCTTCACTTCCAATGAAGTTGGCATCCTGGTGGAGCAAGTCCTGGGGCATTATGATGCCCTCTTCACACCATTGCGTGCCGACAAGGAAGGACGGAGGAGGATCTGGACGGACATAGTGGGTTCCATCAACGCGGAGGAGGTGGCAACCCGCAACATCAAACACGTCCATAAGCGCTGTGAGGACTACAAGTCCAGGACCCTCAAGAAGGCCCAGCGCCTCTTAGACGCAGCGGATGCAGTGGGGTGTCGGGGCCAGCTTACCAACCAGCAGATGAGGGTCCTGCAGCACATTAGCCCAGTGCTTCGCCACCAGATCCTCAGGATGCAGGCCCGTCTGGAATTGAGCGGTAAGTGGCCATGCATTGCTGTGTGAAACAGGGCATGTTGCAGTGTGTTGGTAGTTAGCTGCTTGCCTGTATGTGTGACATGGGCCATGTATGGATGTGTGTGTGCAGGGACATGATGGTGCTGCATGTGAGTCCAGTCATGCGTGAACCACATGGATGGTGCATGTATTACAATGCAACATGCGGAGCAGCATGCAGAATGCACACATGAATGCATGCCTGTCTCTGTTCTTGGACATGGATGGGGTGTGAGAGATGGGTGCTGCTGTCAAGGACATGTACGGTGTACATGTCTGTGTGTCTGAGTAGCGTGTGTGTGACTTGTAACGCCATGGATGCAGGACACATGTCCGTGACAATGTTCTGATTCTCTGATGCAGCCTAGTCATCCTTGTATCCACTGTGTCTGGGGTGTACGAGGCTAGATGCATGAAACTACGGTGATGTATGTGCATGTAATCAGTATGACCCATGATGCATGTGAGTTTCAACCCACCATTGTATGTTTCAACAGTTCCTTGGACATGGATGCAAATGTTCAGTGCATGTGGCACACTTGTTTCTGCATGTGTGTTGCATGCACTGACCCATGTGTTGTGGAGGGACATGATGGAAGTGATCTTTGACAGTGCCACTCATGTGCTATTGCTTCCTGTCTAGGGGACTATTGTACAGTACCCTGATGCTTGTGTTTTATGTCTCCCTCTACACAGCGGCGAGTGAAGAAGAGGGCGGGGACGGCGATGTTGAGCAAAGCTGCGGGGATGCTTCCAACGGCCGGCGGCGCAAGGCCCAGTCACCCTCCCAGGAATTACCATCAGCCGGGAGCGAGGGAACTGGTGCCGCGTCTGCCACTATGGCTGCAGCGGAAGGGGCGGGTGAGCCCCCACAGAGCCTTGTGACGGCGGAAGACGGTGTGGAGCCATCCAAGTTGGTGGTGTACTCAGAGGAGGAGGAGGCCGCTACTGAGCCGCACATGGGGCCTGGTGGGGGTGGTACCACTGGTGCAAGTGGTGCAGTCCAGAGGCAGGAGGCAGCACAGGTCACTGTGGAGGGGCCTGTGCATGTCACTGTCCCTGACCCTGTGACTGCACCACCATGCACCAGCAGGGATGCCCCATCCCAGGTCCGTCCGCAGGTAGGGGGGAGGTCCACGTCATCTGGCACTCCTCTACCTGCGGACGAGGGGACCCGTGACCGTATGGAGTCCGTCCTGATTGGTGTCGCGTTGCCCACACGTGACATTCGTGATGACGTGCGTGCTTCCTGGGGGGACCACGCACGTCATCACGAAGAGCTGCGTGCCAACATGGCCCAGTTGGGAGGGGCCATGGTCAGGGGTTTCCTACATGTGTCGGGCACTCTGGCGGCCCTCTCCTCCTCTGTGCAGAATATGTGCCAGTCGTTCTCCATGCCGTCTTCCAGCGCAGATGCCACCAGGGCCCCCTGTGGACCTGCCCTGACCAACGCAGCCAGCTCGGTGGAGATCCCATCCCTGCCACAGTCAGGAGTCGGAGGTCCAGCAGGGGTGGACACCCCAGCAACTGGACCCCAGCAGATGGAGGATGTGCCGGCATCATCGGGAAGGGCATGTTCACGACGGCGCCGGGGGATTCCATCAGCCCGGATGCCGGCGTGCTGGCAGAGGCAGTTGCGTCGGAGGCAGCGACAGGCTCAGCGTGGGAGGCATCATGGCTCGGGGCTATCAACATCAGAGGGGCAGGCATTGGCCGGAGAGCAGGTGGACCCTGGAATGGGAGTGTCTTCTGTGTGGCAGCGGTTTGGCCAGCGGATAGATACGGAGCGGCGGCGGGCTGAGGAGGCTCACTATGGTCAGGGCGGAGAACTCCATGCGCAGGGCATTGAGGCGGGCTGAGTGCCTCGAGGCAACTCGCAGGGAGTTGGAACAGGCCATGGCTGCATCCCTGAGAGACCTCGAGGACAGGGAAGAGGCCCGCCCCCGGGACATCGACGTGGAGTTTGATGATCCCCTGGCCCGGAACATCACAGAGTGAGCCATAGGACTTGCCCGCCGCCATTGTATATAGTTCATTAGTCTTAGGTTTCCTTTGTTTTTCTTTTATTTTGGAGTTAATGGACATTGCTCCACTTCGTGTATATAGTTTTTTCTTCATAGGACTTTTTTGTAGGATTCCTTTTTTTTGTGGATCATGGACCATTTGGACTTCCATTGGGCCTCATTACGACCCTGGCGGAAAGTGACTGACCGGACCGCAACAGCGTAAATAGCGTTTCCGCCATTGCACGAAGGAGCAAAGTGCGGCTAATTACGACCCATCGGGCACGAGCATTACGCCATGGCGGAATCCGAAAGGCTGCGATGGCGGAAATGACCCCAAAACGGCCCTTACCGCCGCCGTACGCTGCACCAGGTGCAATACCGCCACCCATCTTAGCGGTCACCGTAATGAGCGGTCACCGTAACGAGCGGGCACCGCAAATTACGGGCACCGTAAATATACGGAAACGGAAGTAAAAGCATGTGGCCGGAACGGGAAACAGCACGCCGCACAACTATAAAATCCGAATCCCAACACAACCATTAAAAATCCGACCCTGACACACATCCCAACCCGTTAGCGACCCCAGTTAAAAAAATAAATATGGGAAAGGTAGCCAAGAAAGCGTGTGACCGCAAGCGGCAGGTACACTTCTCCCGAGAGGAACTGACCGTGCTCACCGAGACCCTCCAGGAAAATGCCGCCGTCGTCTTCTCCAGTCAAATGACCAGGACGGCCCTTGCCAACAAGAAGGCCATATGGGCCCTGGTGGCACAGCGCGTAAGTGCGGTGGGGACAACACCCCGCACGCCACAGCAATGTCGCAAGCGGTGGGACGACCTGCGGATCCGCGTACGCAGCATACTTTCTGCGAACAGGAACATCGCCACAGCTACCGGGGGGGGTTCAGAGTCGCCCATCAAGTTGACCCCCTGGGAGGATATCTGCGCCTCCACCATAGGAATGGAGAGCATAGAGGGAGTCGGAGGGATGGAGAAAGGAGTGCCGACATCCGGAGAATCAGGTAGGTTGGCCAAGAGAAACAATGCGAAATCCACAAACCACGAACATGTGCAGTACCATGTGACCCCATAGTGCAATACATACTTTGCCCTGACAGCGCCCTCTAAAAGTCAGAATGAATAAACAAATCAATCAAGATGCCATAAACAACCCCTACATGTGCAGCATGCACCCCCTAACTGCAGGCAGCCAAATGAATGCCTCCTCAATCCACACGAAAATGAGACCACCTCCAAGGCCCAGTCCCAAATCAGCCTCATGTACCACCCCAATGCATTTGATACGTTGCCATTCCAAATCCGACAGACCCATAACTAACGCTCGCCCCTCTTTACTCCACCACAGGGTCCGATACCAACGACGAGCTGCAGGACACCCCTACCAGCACGCCTGCAAAGAGGGCCAGGACCAACGTCCCAAGAGCCTCCACCTCAGGTGCAAGGATCAAGACACGGCAGCAGCAGGAATCAAGTGGAAGCACACTGGAGGAGACTGCAACAGGCACCCCAGCAGCCAGCAAGTCCACAACCCCAGCACCACAGGTCCCCCCAAAGAACGTATCTGATGGCACTGCCTCTGGTGGTAGCAGCACCATAGGTGACACAGCTGTCATGCCAGCATGCTCCGACACGGAAAACAGTGCTGGCGACGTAGGTACCATCCATGACCTTTCCCAATCCCCCTGCATGTTCCATCCCCTACACCATGACGAAACCACGCAGGGGCACCCTGAAGACGACGACTGGCCAACCCCCACAAGTCCTGTGCCAAGGCAACATGTGTTGAGCAGCCCCCCTGTCACACCACCGCAAATGTCCATGGCCCAGCAGAGGCAACAGTCCCTCGACCTGCTGATCGAGCAACAGCAGGAAGTGTCCACGCTACTCAAGGACCATGCAAATGAATGCGGGGGTTCCAGGGCAGCCATGGAAACATCCACCGAGACACTCAGGGCACAAATAGAGAAAAGTAGTGAGAGCCTCAGGGGAGAAATGGAGAAAAGCACCGAGAGCCTGAGAGCACAAATGGAGAAAAGCACCGAGAGCCTGAGAGCACAAATGGAGAAAAGCACCGAGAGCCTGAGGGGGGAACTGCATGCGACGTCCAAAGACGTTTGTGCTGAACTTGCTGCTGTGCGCCGTGTGCTCTCGGAGCTCTCACAAACCCTCAGAGACATGCATGGACGCGAGCAGGCAGAGACATCATCCGTGGCAAGTTCCGTCCAGGGCAGCCCCCAACGCAGATCTGGCAGGAACCTGCGCTCCACGGGCAGGGGTGCCCCTGATACCCGTAGAGGGGGCTTGCAATAGCGTCCAACCACGGACAGCATGCATATTTGGACACTGGTGTTGGGGGGGGAGGTAGTAGGGTGGAGGGGGTGTGTTGGGCTTCACTGGGTGGCGGGTCCATAGGGTGTATAAATCAAATCACATTAACAATACAGCATCTCATTATCATCCAATGACATGTGTGGACATTGATATTTGCGTACGAGGCCTTCATAGGCGCACAGTCCACAATGTGCCTGTACTACACACACACAGTGCCACAGGTCCCCTTTCCGTGCAATAGGCACCATGCGTGGTTGCTAGAAGCATGCATCTATGATGCTCTGTCGGATTGCACGTGCATCCTGTGCCTCATGGACTCCTTGAGGTGCCTCCACATCCCCACCCTCATCAGCATCATCATCTTCAGGTGCATGCAGTACAGCGTCAGGGGGCATGGGCACATTCCTACGTATGCACATGTTGTGCAGCATGACACATGCCATGACCATCTTAGAAACCTTCTCATGGCTGTACATGAGTGCCCCGCCAGACCTGCTGAGGCTGCGGAAACGAGCCTTCAGTAGGCCGAATGCCTGTTCAATGACCACACGGGTACGTGAGTGGGCATGGTTGTAGTCCTCCTCATGCTCGTTCTGTGGGTTCCGGATTGGTGTAAGGAGCCATCTCTTCAGTGGATACCCGGCATCACCTGTATGAGACGAATAAAGGGTGTCAGTGGAATGATAGTGCTAAGTAGCCCCCCCCCCCTCCTGCAAGGTCATTGACGCATCAAATGGGCCACGATGTCATGCATGGAATGAGACTCACCGAGTAGCCAGGATCTGTGCCCTGCGTGTCGCTCCATGTAGCGTGGTATTCTTGTGTTCCTCAGGACCATAGAATCATGGGTAGATCCTGGAAATCTGGCACAACAATGCGTAAATATCTTGTTGGAGTCACACACCATTTGCACATTGATTGAATGAAATTGTTTCCGGTTGCGGTACTGGACCTCCATGGCATGTGGGACAACCAATTCAACATGGGTGCAGTCGATGGCACCAATGCAACCCGGGATGCCGCCAAGTGCATGGAATCCCACTTTTGCGTTGGTAATCTCCTGGTACGTGCGTGGTAGTGTGATGTGGTCGTCGGCGTGCTTCAGGAGGGCATCGTGCACTTGGAAGAGTGTCCGTGAGAACAGTGGCTGTGAAATGCCATGCAACTGTCCCACTGTGTGCTGGTAGGTGCCTGTGGCCAGGAAGTGGAGTGCAGACACCACCTTCAGTAGGGGTGGGATGGCGGTTGGGCTATCTATCATGCTCACGAGGTCAGCATGTGTCATGTCCACAATGGCGATTATGGTGTCCCGGTCCAAACGGTAGAGGGTGTGGATCTGCTCAGCAGTGAGGTTGAACGGATCGGCTCGGAGGCGTGGGATTGCGGGCCGCCTGCGTGGTGGTAGTGGCAGTGCTTGTGGGCCTTGCTGACCCTGCCTTGCCCTCCTCCTCCTCCTTCTCCTCCGTCTCCCCTGTGCGCCCGGTTGTTGTACCTGTTGTTGTTCGTCGTCTTCTTGTAGTTGTAGCACTTGCAGTGCTATCTGGTCCCCCAGGCCCAACATCGCTAGTCCTGCCGGTAGCATTTTGGAGTGGGAGTGGTTGTGGGAGGGGTTTGGGTCTGCTATATATGTGCTGTCGGCCTGTATGGCCTCCACCTGTGCTGATTGAATGAATCTGTGGCAGATGCAATCCCTTCTGGCCGAGCCCGTCCCGCACGTAAGGCTGCATTTGGCCGCATGGCATCTTGGGATTGGAATCATGTATCAAATCCCGATGGCAGTGTGATGTACTTTGACTGATTTTCATGCTATGCTCCCATTGTTACACATGCTATGATTGCAGCCGCTTACATACCTGTGCAGAGTCAGTGGTATGTAGGGCTCGATCGATGGCCGACCCTCATGCAGCACAGTAACGTACTTCACCGACGGGCGTGGCGTCCCATTTGTGATTGCAGCCAGTTAGCATTATGACACACAGCCGCACTACATTGATGTAATTGTGAATGCAAGCGTTCACAGAAGCCTTTTCGACGTAATGTTGCAAGTGAGGAATTCGAAGGCCAGCATTTTTGATTTTGAAGTAGCGGCGAGGATACGCCCACAGGTCTGGCTGGAAATGTAACGTTCTATTGTAGAATGTCCTTGGGACATGGCCCATAACGAGCAGGCAATGAATGATATGAATTGAATGGGATGCGCAATAGCGTAGTGGACGATAAGGCAGGACGTTCCCAAATCCATCTTGCTTCACAACACTACAGATCCGGCCAGGAGCACAGTGGTTTTTGCAGACTGCATTACGCACAGACGCGATGGAAGTTTCACATATTATGTGAGTGAATATTCATGCGTTTTCATTGCGGGATGAGGGAATGATGAATGGATGCATGGACTGATGATTCCGTTTAGGGTCTGCCATGTACATGGGTTTTTTGAATCACTCCCCTTCCCCTGCGCTATGTGATGCAAGGCTGCCATAGTGGGACTTACGTCTATCTGCCCTTGTCGGATCCTCCCTGTCTCGACGCGCCTTCATACACTTGTGTCTAGGCACGTTACTAATCCCATGTCATGGGTTCTATCTTGACGGACGCATGCACAGTAACCGACGTTGCCAATGGTGTATTTACCTCGATTGATTTCGTTATGATTCGATACTGATTTAGGGGTGTGTATATTCCTTTGGAGTGGGCTAGCATGCATATGGGTGTGGATTTGGTGTGTTGAATGAAGATTGTAATGCATCATGAGTCCCGTAATGCAATCGGTTAATTAGTGTTTCTTTTGGGTGACAGGTATCTCCTGCCCTATTGCAGATGCCATCTCTACGCCACTCCTCCAGATGGTTTTTACTCTCGACTCCTGCAGCTTCGGGTGAATCAGTGGAGCACCATTTCGATCTTATGGGACGATCGCCAATGGGCCACATGCCCTTACGCTGTACTGGTGGCTAGGTGCAACATTTCGGCCTTTCAGCTCGACTAGTGCCTGCCTCATGGGACGGACCTGCGGTTCTTGCCGCTTCCATGTTGCCTTTTGGAACGTTGATGTAGGCCCTGTGTGCCATGATGGTACAGGGCGTCACACAAGTGGAAGCTGGTCAATTATTGCAGATGCAGCCCTCGGTGATGATGGTTGTTTTGGTGTTATTTTGCAAATTGCTGTGGGGCCTTTGTCATTTGGATGTGCATTTAAATTGTATTCCGATATTTGTCGTGTTTCGTTGTTCTTTGCAGGTGATGTGGCGATTTTCGATTTGTGGCGGTATGTATTGCGAGATGATCTGCATTGTGTTCCGCCTTCTGAGTTGAGTTGTGTGGTACAGTACTGGCCGCGTTTGCCTACGTAGCACAGTATGGTCACGGATAGGGGCTGCCATTGTGACTGTTTACATGATGTGCTGTTCAGGGGCGGGGGATTGGCTTTTGGCCGACTGGTGCCTGTCAGCCAGGTCGATTGGTGGAATGATGGGATGTTCAGAATGTGGCTGGTCACAGGTGACTGTGTTTGCGTGCGTTTGTTGGAGGGGGACTGGGGTCATGTCCATTGGAATAGCTTCTGTATTGATGCCATCTGTGCCCTGCAGCTCCCATCGGCCCCTCTTGGGATGAGCCTGGCTGCTCAGTCACTCTGCCAACTTGTGTGGTACATGCTTCTGCTGATGGTTGGTTTGTTTACTGGCAAGAGTACAGGGCTGGTGCAATCCCCCTCAGGATGCTGTTTTGGATGTTGCCTTGCGCTGGTGGCAAGCGATGGGGGACTACTGTTGTTTTGTGTCATGTGTTCTTGATTTTCATTTTGATGTATTGTACCTTCACATGCCTGTGCTGCATCAGTACGGCTATGGTGACATGCCGTACATGGATGCCCACTCACGGGGCGCTTTGAGCCCCTGCATGCTTTTCTACGTTGGCATGCATGGGTGAATTGTAGATTTCACTGGTTGCATAGTGTGAGTACATTGCGCCTGCCAGGAGTTGTGCAATGTGGCCAGGGAGTGGAGTACAGGCACTCAGTGGGCCATTTACGGTTGGTTCACGATGCCGTATTTCTCGCCATGGCGGAATGGTACTTTACGACGTGCTTGATGGCGTTCAGTACATGTCCGCTAGGGTCAGAATTCGCGTACCGTTGCGCCATGGCGGTGATTCCGGTTTTGCAAGGCGCGCGTGCGCGTACTTGGTGCAGTTAGCGTTGCCGTTCACTGCGGTGTCGCTAATGGCATCGTACTTTACGGTGACGGGTCATAATCGCAACGAGCGGTGTTCGATGGCGGTATTGCATTTCCGCCATCATTTTTCCATTTCCGCCAGGGTCGTAATGAGGCCCATTGTCTATAGTTGCAAACTTGTACATACTTTCTTTTTCTATGTTCCCATGCATCAATGGTTATTTTTCAATGTACATTGATTTTCATTTTACTATTCCTCCAAGTCAGTTCATTATGTTTTTGATACATTTTTTCTAACTTCTAAATTGGTGTTGTGTTCTGTCATTGGTTTTGTGCATGTCTCATTGAACATTTCTTCAGTCATGTGTTGCCACTGTGTGGCTCCATTGTGCATTCCTGCATGGGCATGGTGGTTCATTTAGACTATCATGGCATGGGTAATTTGGGAGTGGGCTCTGTGGATGGTTGCATGCTTGGACTGGGGGGCAAGGGGGATTAGGGTTGGCTTTAGGGACATGGGTCTGTTTTGTTAGGACATGTTGTTTGTTGGGACATGTGTCAGGGCCTCCTGGCATGTGGCCATCAATGGTGGGTGGGACATGTGTTGGGGCTCACAAGTGCATGCTGCCGTGTGGGCTGCCTGCAGTGCATGGCCAGGGGTGTAAGGTAGTCCCCTGTGGTGCGGGCTGCCTGCAGGGTCTGGGGAGGGTGGAGGGGGCACACCAGGGATGACACACACTGCCAAATTGCTTGTAATACTCCAAGCGCACCCTCGGAATACACATACCCCTCTCGCACTAGCGAAAACATGTGTAAAACTCCCCGCGCACCCCTCAGAATACACGTATCCCGCACGCACCAGGCAAAAGGCGTGTAAACATCCCTGCGCACCCCTCAGAATACACGTACAGAGGACGCGCCAGGCAAAACACGTGTAAAACACCCTGCGCATCCCTCAGAATACACGTACCCTGCTCTCGCATGGAGTATCTCGTGTGAAACTGTCTGCTCACACCCAGAAATTCGTGCAGGCTGCCCATCCACCCTCCCATGGCCCACAGGCAGCCCATCCACCCTGGCCAGGCCCCACAAGCACTAGCGAAAATGTGTGTAAAACTCCCCGCATACCCCCCAAATACACGTACCCCACACGTGCCAGGCAAAACGCGTGTAAACCTCGCGCGCACCCCTCAGAATACACATACCCCTCTCGCACTAGCGAAAACGTGTGTAAAACTCCCTGCGTACCCCTCAGAATACACATACTCCGCACGCACGAGGCAGTTTTACACGCGATGGGCCTGGCGCGTGCGGGGTATGTGTATTCTGGGGCGTACGCAGGGAGTTTTACACGCGATGGCCCTGGCGCGAGCGGGGTACGTGTATTCTGGGGCGTGCGCAGGGAGTTTTACGCGCATTTTCGTGGTTGAGGGCTGTATGCTGGTCCACTGGCCTTTGCGCCAGGTACTGGATTTGTGCGATTTCTTTGGCGCACGGGGCGGGGTTGGGGACGTAACTGGCGCTGCTGCAGGGTCGCTGAGCCACTCTGTGCCACGGCTGCTTATGGATGTTTTAATCCATGAATACGCTGTGCGCCTAATTGTGTTTTGGCGCACGCGGCTGGCGGAGACTGCCGTACGTGTACTCTGTGCGCCCGCCGCGTGTGCCACTTGTGCGCCGATTTCTATGAATTACCCCCTCAATCTCTGAATCTATATACTGATCCTGCTCTGGCAGCAGAGAAATGTAATCCTTTGGGGTGAGCGGGTCATCAGTTAATAAAGTAGTAGAGGCGTTAAATATATGCGGTATTGGAGGGATGGAACGAGGTATTTCTTTTCTTATTTGGGAAACGTATATTCTACAGGATTTTAGATTAATGGTTCAAAGGTTTTATTCATCACAGTAAAAATATTTTATTTTTTTAGTTATAAAATGTTCGGCTTGATTTAAACAAAAGAAATTGTCATTATCCATATGTGAGTATGTGGAACTTATGTAAATGAAGGCACTTTATCTGTTAGCCCCGTCCACCTTGTGCCGCTCTTTTTCCCTACTTAAGGAGCCCTCCGGCCTCTTTTCCTTTGCAGATGGGGAGCAGGTGCAAGTGGATCTGGGTCACCTGGCCTAAACTCCACCCACCTGGTGCCTTCCTGGTTGCCGCTCTTTTTCCCCACTTAGCAAGCCCCGCCCACCTGGTGCCTTCCTGGTTGTCGCTCTTTTTCCCTACTTAAGAAACCCTCCAGCCTCTTTTCCTTTGCAGATGGGGAGCAGGTGCAAGTGGATCTGGGTCACCTGGCCTAAACTCCACCCACCTGGTGCCTTCCTGGTTGCCGCTCTTTTTCCCCACTTAGCAAGCCCCGCCCACCTGGTGCCTTCCTGGTTGTCGCTCTTTTTCCCTACTTAAGAAACCCTCCAGCCTCTTTTCCTTTGCAGATGGGGAGCAGGTGCAAGTGGATCTGGGTCACCTGGCCTAAACTCCACCCACCTGGTGCCTTCCTGGTTGCCGCTCTTTTTCCCCACCTAGCAAACCCCGCCCACCTGGTGCCTTCCTGGTTGCTGCTCTTTTTCCCTACTTAAGGAGCCATTGTTACGCTCACCTGGTTCCCACAGGGGCGTCGATCGAACCCGGACTGCAGGGCGTCCACCAATGTGAAGCGTAGGGCAAAGATGGCTGTCTGGACGGACCCGCCCAGTCTTGTGTGCTTGACTCGTAGGAATATTCTCCTCTAGATGGAGAAAGGGATTTAGCCCCGTGGATTTGAGTGCAGACCACTCCCCACTGCTCCCGCTCTCCCCGCTGGCCACCTCCGATATTCCCAATTAGTGTCCTCACCTTATGTTTTTAATTGATGAGCTCTCCATCCTGCGTGGCTTGCAGGGGCGCGTAAATACCAGTTACTTCACTGGTTTGGGGTATTGGAGTTCTGGAAGATATGTCTCCGGAGTTACCAAGTTTACAGAGTTCAATATGTCCAAAGTTCACTCTTGCACCCCTTGGTGATTTTGCGGCAACAAATACTGTCTGGAGGTTGCTGGCAGCATTCAGGTAAGAGTCTGTATTACCCAACAATATCCAGTAAAGTTGCGTGAGTTTAACTTTTTATTTTTTCCTCCCTTCATAGATGCGGCGTATTGGAGGATAATGCCTCCGGTGGTAAATCAGGTAAGCCTTGTGGTAAAATGATGGTCTTTGTAGTCTCTCTAGGCTCACCTCGCTATTCCTTTGGTTTTTCCCCCAGGTATTGAAGATCGCCGTAGAAAATGATGGGGGGTAGCGCCGAGTCGGAGATGCAGTGGACTGGTGAAATGGAGCGGCGCTGCAGCTGCGATGCGACGCGTGTCGAGGTAATGTTCCTTCAGGCTCTGAATGGTGCAAGATCCTGAATCAGGTAAGTAATTAGATTAATGTCCGTAACCTAACCTCTTCTCCTCTTTTCCCTTTTCTTCTAGGAGCGCCGGATCCGAGGCGGGCATGGCAGAAGACTAAATGCAGGTTCGCAGGCACAGTGAGCGTTACGCTGCTGAATGCAGAATAACGCGAAGCGTGTGTTGTAGATCGGGCGTGGTTTAAATAGCCTCAAAAGTAGTCCCAGGTAAGAAGTTCCTAGAACCACACCGAGTAAAAAATAGTCCTTGTAGAAAAATAGTCCCTTCCAGGTCTCACGTTGGCCTGGATGCATGTGCAGCATGGTCTGCCTGAGGTAAGTAATGACTATGAGCCTGGCGCCTTAGGTGCCAGGACTGATTCTTACTATGAGCCTGGCGCCTAAGGCGCCAGGACTGAACCCAGATAGCCCCTAGCCGGGGCTTCTGAGGTTTTATTAAATGTCTGGATGCCTGCTTCTGGGGTGGATGGGCTTGGTCCAGATGCCCGGGGGTAGGCATCATGACAGCCATACAGCCTCTTTTCCTTTGCAGATGGGGAGCAGGTGCAACGGGAGCTAGGACCACTGGCCTAAGCCCCGCCCACCTGATGCCTTCCTGGTTGTGGGCTCTTTTTCCCTCTTTAAGGAGCCCTCCAGCCTCTTTTCCTTTGCAGGTGGGGACCAGGTGCAAGTGGATCTAGGTCCCCTGGCCTAAGCCCCGCCCACCTAGTACCTTCCTGATTGCCGCTCTTTTTCCCCACTTAGCAAGCTCCGCCCACCTGATGCCTTCCTGGTTGCCGCTCTTTTTCCCTCCTTAAGGAGCCCTCCAGCCTCTTTTCCTTTGCAGGTGGGGAGCAGGTGACAGTGGATCTAGGTCCCCTGGCCTAAGCCCCGCCCACCTAGTACCTTCCTGATTGCAGCACTTTTTCCCCACTTAGCAAGCCCCGCCCACCTGATGCCTTCCTGGTTGCCGCTCTTTTTCCCTTCTTAACGAGCCCTCCAGCCTCTTTTCGTTTGCAGATGGTGAGCAGGTGCAAGTGGATCTAGGTCACCTGGCCTAATCCCCGCCCACCTTCTTAGCCCTGCCTCTTCCTTCCTGCTCTTAACTCTTAGATCAAGGGTGTCTCTCGCCCGGGCGTCTGAAGCGAAGGGCAATCTAAGAAAAGGGCAATTCCTGTTTGGACCTGTTCATACCAGGAGGAACCAGGGCCCGACCCCCTGCTCAGACAGCAGGTAAGCATGCACCAACATGTGTTACCCACTTTGTCTGCACCCCCTTCTCGCACACAGGTGTTGCCTGTTTTGCTTGATTCTTCTACGCTGCTCCCTCTCCCCCCCTCCATCCTACTTCTGCAGGAGTTTGTCCTGATACATTCAGGTTTCACCATCACCGTCTTGTGGCCAATGCTGGATTTGACTTTTATGGACTTCATTGATTCACAGTGCGTCACCCTTTCTCAACTCTCATGCTGGACTTCCTTTGCATCTTGTACTCATGGTGGCCCTGAATCATGCTGTTCCCATCTTCATTATGCAACATTATGTGTTACTACTGACTTCTGCAATTGTATTCGCTCTCCACTCTTGCTTCTCCACTCTTTTTGACTGCTTACTCTCTGTTCTCGCCTCCTCTCCCTTTTTCTATCTCCTGCCCTCCTCCCCTTACATTCTTCTATGCACTTACTCTATCAGAATTGTCCCTGGACCAAGTATGATAGCAACCGCATCTGTCTCCTCCCCCCTCACCTTACTTGTTCCCCCGCCCCCCTCCAGCACTATCTGAAATGTCATCAGGCCTAGTACGATAGTCGCTTGTTTTGTTTCTCCACTCCCTTTCTGCACCCCTCTCCCTCACCTCTTGTTCTTCTCCGGCTCTACCAGAAATGTCGTCAGGCCTAGTACGGTAGTCGCTTGTTTTGTTTCTCCCCTCCCTTTCTGCACCCCTCTCCCTCACCTCTTGTTCTTCTCCGGCTATACCAGAAATGTCAGCAGGCCTAGTACGGTAGTCGCCTGTCTGTTTCCATTTCCTTCCCACTCTCCCCCTCCCTTCCTTATCTATGTTTTAGCTCTTGCACCATCTGAAATGTCGCCAGGCTGTGTACAGTAGTTCATTTCACATCGTTACTGTTCATGGCCTGTAAGAATGTAATTGTATTTTCCTTTGTTCCCTCCCTTGCCTTGAAGCGCTTTGAAACACATTGGGGGGTCATTATGAGTGTGGCGGTAAGGGGTTCATGGCGCCGGTAAAGGTGCCAGAGCCGTCAAACCCTTACTGCCACATTACGAGTTCTGCTTGCGGGACCCGCTAAGGACGCCTGGTTTTACCAGGCGGCCTTAGCGGGTCCCGTGAGCAGACCAGGGTGCTAACAACGGACCCATTATTAACGGGCCCGTTGTTAGCACCCTCCCCATTCCCATTGAGCCCTATGCTAATAGCGGCATGGTTAGCTCCATACTCGGAATGACCCCCATTGTGTATAGGCACTTTATAAATAAACTATCATATCATATCAATGATGAATGTATTTTAGCCACTATCTTTTAGTACACACATAGTAGTGTGTTAGGCATTGTGAGATATAACTTGAGAAGTTTGTAAAATGGGGTGTCAGGGGCGATGATGCCTTTATTTGGTCTAGATGTATATCGATCCAGAATAATATAGAGGGTCTGGCTGTGGCTGGTTTTATTAAATCTCTGAATCTATATACTGATTCCGCTCTGGCAGCAGAGAAATGTAATCCTTTGGGGTGAGCGGGTCATCAGTTAATAAAGTAATAGAGGCGTTAAATATCTGCGGTATTGCAGGGATGGAACGAGGTGTTTCTTTTCTTATTTGGGAAACGTATATTCTACAGGATTTTAGATTAATGGTTCAAAG
Source organism: Ambystoma mexicanum (assembly GCF_040938575.1). NCBI lineage: Eukaryota > Metazoa > Chordata > Amphibia > Caudata > Ambystomatidae > Ambystoma > Ambystoma mexicanum. Next base: position 14,133,168 of record NC_090935.1, read on the forward strand.
GTTTTATTCATCATAGTAAAAACATTTTATTTTTTTAGTTATAAAATGTTCGGCTTGATGGTCGTTATCCATTATGTGACTACGTGGAACTTGTGTAAATGAAGGCACTTTATCTGTTAGAACATGTCATGATGCATGTATTTTAGCCACTATCTTTTGTTAATTTTGTTTGCTGTATTCTATTGTAAAGGTTTCTATTGTAAACCATTTACAAATAAAAAAATTTAAATTATAGTGGTATAGGTTTATCAGAATGTAATTGCATGTTGCGAAACCTTGGTCCAGCAGCATGGTTTGTTACTTTAAGCTGTGCAGAATATGCCTGGGAAGAACTATTAGACTTCTTACAAGAAGTAAAAGCACATCTTCCTAACATTAACACTTTAGGTGCCAATGAACTTTGTGCCCTTGATCCAGTAAAAGTATCAAGAAATGTTCATCAACGATTCCTTGCAATGTTAAACTTTATTTTAAACACACCAGTTTCCATGCTTTCACCCTGGGCGACCCAGCGCCTTGCATACACGCATAGGGCTTCATTACGAGCCCGGCGGTATCCCTGCCGGTGCTTCCGGTGGGTTGCCACCGGACTCATAATGATTTACCAGCACCTGACTTCCTGGTGCCACTGGCTCATTACGAGTCCGGCAGCCGGGAAGTCAGGCACCAGTAAAAATGGAAGTCCCCATTCTCATAGAGTCCTATTGGACCCTATGGGAGTGGGGACACAGAAGCACCGGCACTGTTGCTAATGGTGAAGGCGTTTCTGTGAAGTATTTGCCTACGGTGCCCACTGCGCCCGGCCGGGTCATACCTGTCGGGCACAGCGGCCACGGCAGGCAGACTCAGAGTTTGCCAATCCGGAATCAAGGGTGCCATTGAGCTTACCGACACCCTTGTTCCCGGACCAGCAAACTCCTAATGAGGCCCATAATTACTTTTATTGTGTGCGTGTGTTAGGCATTGTGAGGCCCAGGGGACAGGGATGGTATCTTTATACTAGACATCTATCACAGATTAAAAAAAACAATTCCTGCCACCTTGGCCCCCCAGCGCCAATTGCAAACTGTTTAGGCTTTTTACCCATTTTTTGGAAAATGTATGCTCTAAAATGCAACATTTTTACACATTATTTTTAAAAATTTCCCAGGCGGAGAACGGCCTCGAAAATTGATTGATTTAGGCTGCCTCGCTATGTGCCACCATTTAAAAAATTCACCATTGCCCCTGAGACTGTGCTTGGGGGAGCAGGATGGGGCGGCATGGGGTAGTCGTGGAGAGAGCCCAGGGTCTGTGGTGGGGTGAGGAGATCCCAGGGTCTATGGTGGGTTGGGGGAGAGCCCAGGGTCTGTGGTGGGGTGGGGAGAGCCCAGGGTCTATGGTGGGTTGGGGAGAGCCCAGGGTCTGTGGTGGGTTGGGGAGAGCCCAGGGTCTGTGGTGGGGTGGGGATAGCCCAGGGTCTATGGTGGGGTGGGGAGAGAACAGGGACTGTGGTGGGGTGGGGAGAGCCCAGGGTCTGTGGTGGGGTGGGGAGAGCCCAGGGTCTATGGTGGGGTGGGGGGAGCCCAGGGTCTATGGTGGGTTGGGGAGAGCCCAGGGATTGTGGTGGGAGCAGGGTGGGGAGAGCCCAGGACTGTGGTGGGAGCAAGGTGGGGAGAGCCCAGGGTCTGTGGTGGGGTGGGGAGAGACCAGGGAATGTGGTGGGAGTAGGGTGGGGAGAGCCCAGGGTCTGTGGTGGGGTGAAGAGATCCCAGGGTCTGTGGTGGGAGCAGGGTGGGGAGAGCACAGGGTCTGTGGGGGGAGCAGGGTGGGGGGAGCCCAGGGACTGTGGTGGGAGCAGGGTGGGGAGAGCCCAGGGTCTGTGGTGGGGTGGGGAGAGCCCAGGGTCTGTGGTGGGGTGGGGAGAGCCCAGGGATTGTGGTGGGAGCAGGGTGGGGAGAGCCCAGGACTGTGGTGGGAGCAAGGTGGGGAGAGCCCAGGGTCTGTGGTGGGGTGGGGAGAGACCAGGGAATGTGGTGGGAGTAGGGTGGGGAGAGCCCAGGGTCTGTGGTGGGGTGAAGAGATCCCAGGGTCTGTGGTGGGAGCAGGGTGGGGAGAGCACAGGGACTGTGTTGGGAGCAGGGTGGGGAGAGCCCAGGGTCTGTGGTGGGGTGGGGAGAGACCAGGGATTGTGGTGGGAGCAGGGTGGGAAGAGCCCAGGGACTGTGGTGGGAGAAGGGTGTGGAGAGCCCAGGGATTGTGGTGTGGTGGGGAGAGCCCAGGGACTGTGGTGGGAGCAGGGTGGGGAGAGCCCAGGGACTGTGGTGGGGTGGGGAGAGCCCAGGGACTGTGGTGGGAACATGGTGGGGAGAGCCCAGGTACTGTGGTGGGTTGGGGAGAGCCCAGGGACTGTGGTGGGGTGGGGAGAGCCCAGGGTCTGTGGTGGGGTGGGGAGACCCCAGGGTCTGTGGTGGGAGCAGGGTGGGGAGAGCACAGGTACTGTGGTGGGGTGAAGAGATCCAAAGGTCTGTGGTGGGAGCAGGGTGGGGAGAGTCCAGGGACTGTGGTGGGGTGGGGAGAGCCCGGGACTGTGGTGGGTTGGGGAGAGCCCAGGGTCTGTGGTGGGGTGCAGAGATCCCAGGGTCTGTGGTGGGAGCAGGGTGGGGAGAGCCCAGTGACTGTGGTGGGGTGGGGAGAGCACAGGGATTGTGGTGGGAGCAGGGTGGGGAGAGCCCAGGGACTGTGGTGGGAGCAGGGTGGGGAGAGCACAGGGACTGTGGTGGGGTGGGGAGAGCCCAGGGACTGTGGTGGGGTGGGGAGAGCCCAGGGTCTGTGGTGGGGTGGGAAGAGCCCAGGGACTGTGGTGGGAGCAGGGTGGGGAGAGCCCAGGGACTGTGGTGGGGTGGGGAGAGCCCAGGGTCTGTGGTGGGGTGGGAAGAGCCCAGGGACTGTGGTGGGAGCAGGGTGGGGAGAGCCCAGGGACTGTGGTGGGGTGGGGAGATCCCAGGGACTGTGGTGGGGTGGGCAGAGCCCAGGGTCTGTGGTGGGGTGAAAAGATCCCTGTGTCTGTGGTGGGGTGGGGAGAGCCCAGGGACTGAGTAGGAGTGGGACGAGGGAGTCTAGAGCTGATGGAAGGAGTTGGGGGGATCCCAGGGACTTTACTTGGTGTAGGATGCGGTGACGGCACACAATTTTTCATAGCCATAGTCATAGTCTATTTGGCATTGGGGGGCCCGGCCCGTGCACTTTTATTCTGTCTAGGGGGGCCCCGAGGACAAAAAAGTTTGAAGAGCACTGCTGTAAGTTGATGTGTGCTACAGTAAAACAATGCATGCTGGGCCCCCAAAGAGTTGTACTGAGCAAGGGAAGTGAAGCAGAAAGCTGGGACTTCCATGGATGGCAATGGAGGGATAGAGGAAAAAAGAGAACTCTTTCCTAAGAATGTCCAAGAAGCATTCCTGGCATAAGTTACGGATCCAGAGGAGCAGCCGGGTTCTGACCCCCCCCCCCCCACCCAGACTGCTTTACACTCAGCATAAGGCGGTGGTACCCTGGAGTTAGTACATGCGGGAGTCAACATGTGCTGAGCCAACTCACCAAAAAGTCAACCTTGCCTTTGGTGCATCGCCTTTGATACTGCATGGAGGGTTGGATGGCCATAGGCCAACAGAGCTTGAGATGCCAGGGCGAGCTTGAGATGCCAGCCCAGGCACTTTCATGAGGAGTCCTTCACCCACCTCGAGTTTCACTCTGAACTTTCCTCCCTCCACCTGGCCATAGCATAGCAGACCTTGAGATGCCAGGCTGAGCTTTATATGCCAGGGCAAGCTTGAGATGCCAACCTAGCTTGAGATGCCAACCTAGCTTGAGATGCCAGCCTAGGCACTTACATGAGGAGTCCTTAACCCACCTTGAGTTTCACTCTGAACTTTCCTCCCTCCACCTGGCCATAGCATAGCAGAGCTTGAGATGCCAGCCTAGGCATTTATATGAGGTGTCCCTCATCCCCTTCGAGTTTCACTCAGAACGTTCCTCCCTCCACCCGGCCATAGCATAGCAGACATTGAGATGCCAGGCTGAGCTTGAGATGCCAGACGAGCTTGAGATGCCAGGGCAAGCTTGAGATGCCAGCCTAGGCATTTACATGAGGTGGCCCTCACCCACCTCGAGTTTCACTCAGAACCTTCCTCCATCCACCTGGCCATAGCATAGCAGAGCTTGAGATGCCAGGCTGAGCTTGAGATGCCAACCTAGCTTGAGATACCAGGGCAAGCTTGAGATGCCAACCTCACTTGAGATGCCAGGGAGAGCTTGAGATGCCAGCCTAGGAATTTACACGAGGTGTCCCTCACCCACCTCGAGTTTCACTCAGAACTTTCCTCCCTCCACATGGCCATAGCATAGCAGAGCTTGAGATGCCAGGCTGAGCTTGAGATGCCAACCTAGCTTGAGATGCCAGGGCAAGCTTGAGATGCCAACCTTGCTTGAGATGCCAGGGCGAGCTTGAGATGCCAGGGCAAGCTTGAGATGCCAACTTAGCTTGAGATGTCAGGGCAAGCTTGAGATGCCAGCCTAGGATTTACATGAGGTGTCCCTCATCCACCTCGAGTTTCACTCTGAACTTTCCTCCCTCCACCTGGCCATAGCATAGCAGACATTGAGATGCCAAGCTGAGCTTGAGATGCCAGGGCAAGCTTGATATGCCATCCTAGCTAGAGATGTCAGAGCAAGCTTGAGATGCCAGCCTAGGCATATACATGAGGTGTCCCTCATCCACCTCGAGTTTCACTCTGAACTTTCCTCCCTCCACCTGGCCATAGCATAGCAGAGCTTGAGATGCCAGGGCAAGCTTGAGATGCCAACCTAGCTTGACATGCCAGCCTAGGCCCTTACATGAGGAGTCCTTAACCCACCTAGAGTTTCACTCTGAACTTTCCTCCCTCCACCTGGCCATAGCATAGCAGAGCTTGAGATGCCAGGCTGAGCTTGAGATGCCAACCTAGCTTGAGACGCCAGGGCAAGCTTGAGATGCCAATCTAGCTTGAGATGCCAGGGCAAGCTTGAGATGCCAGCCTAGGCACTTACATGAGGTGTCCCTCATCCCCCTCGAGTTTCACTCAGAACGTTCCTCCCTCCACGTGGCCATAGCATAGCAGACCTTGAGATCCCAGGCTGAGCTTGGGATGCCAGGGCAAGCTTGAGATGCCAATTCAGCTTGAGATGCCAGGGCGAGCTTGAGATGCCAGCCTAGGCATTTACATGAAGTGTCCCTCACCCACCTCGAGTTTCACTCAGAACTTTCCTCCATTCACCTGGCCATAGCATAGCAGAGCTTGAGATGCCAGGCTGAGCTTGAGATGCCAACCTAGCTTGAGATACCAGGGAAAGCTTGAGATGCCAACCTCGCTTGAGATGCCAAGGAGAGCTTGAGATGCCAGCCTAGGCATTTACATGAGGTGTCCCTCACCCACCTCGAGTTTCACTCAGAACTTCCCTCCCTCCACCTGGCCATAGCATAGCAGAGCTTGAGATGCCAGGCCGAGCTTGAGATTCCAGGCCGAGCTTGAGATGCCAGGGCGGGCTTGAGATGCCAGCCTAGGCACGTACATGAGGTGTCCCTCATCCCCTTCGAGTTTCACTCAGAACGTTCCTCCCTCCACCCGGCCATAGCATAGCAGAGCTTGAGATGCCAGGCTGAGCTTGAGATGCCAACCTAGCTTGAGATGCCAGGGCAAACTTGAGATGCCAACCTCGCTTGAGATGCCAGGGTGAGCTTGAGATGCCAGGGCGAGCTTGAGATGCCAGGCCGAGCTTGAGATGCCAACCTAGCTTGAGATGCCAGGGCAGGCTTGAGATTTCAGCCTAGGCACTACATGAGGAGTCCTTCACCCACCTCTAGTTTCACTCTGAACTTTCCTCCCTCCACCTGGCCATAGCATAGCAGACCTTGAGATGCCAGGCTGAGCTTGAGATGCCAGGGCAAGCTTGAGATGCCAACTTAGCTTGAGATGTCAGGGCAAGCTTGAGATGCCAGCCTAGGCATTTACATGAGGTGTCCCTCATCCACCTCGAGTTTCACTCTGAACTTTCCTCCCTCCACCTGGCCATAGCATAGCAGAGCTTGAGATGCCAGGGCAAGCTTGAGATGCCAACCTAGCTTGACATGCCAGCCTAGGCCCTTACATGAGGAGTCCTTAACCCACCTCGAGTTTCACTCTGAACTTTCCTCCCTCCACCTGGCCATAGCATAGCAGAGCTTGAGATGCCAGGCTGAGCTTGAGATGCCAACCTAGCTTGAGACGCCAGGGCAAGCTTGAGATGCCAATCTAGCTTGAGATGCCAGGGCAAGCTTGAGATGCCAGCCTAGGCACTTACATGAGGTGTCCCTCATCCCCCTCGAGTTTCACTCAGAACGTTCCTCCCTCCACGTGGCCATAGCATAGCAGACCTTGAGATCCCAGGCTGAGCTTGGGATGCCAGGGCAAGCTAGAGATGCCAATTCAGCTTGAGATGCCAGGGCGAGCTTGAGATGCCAGCCTAGGCATTTACATGAAGTGTCCCTCACCCACCTCGAGTTTCACTCAGAACTTTCCTCCATTCACCTGGCCATAGCATAGCAGAGCTTGAGATGCCAGGCTGAGCTTGAGATGCCAACCTAGCTTGAGATACCAGGGAAAGCTTGAGATGCCAACCTCGCTTGAGATGCCAAGGAGAGCTTGAGATGCCAGCCTAGGCATTTACATGAGGTGTCCCTCACCCACCTCGAGTTTCACTCAGAACTTCCCTCCCTCCACCTGGCCATAGCATAGCAGAGCTTGAGATGCCAGGCCGAGCTTGAGATTCCAGGCCGAGCTTGAGATGCCAGGGCGGGCTTGAGATGCCAGCCTAGGCACGTACATGAGGTGTCCCTCATCCCCTTCGAGTTTCACTCAGAACGTTCCTCCCTCCACCCGGCCATAGCATAGCAGAGCTTGAGATGCCAGGCTGAGCTTGAGATGCCAACCTAGCTTGAGATGCCAGGGCAAACTTGAGATGCCAACCTCGCTTGAGATGCCAGGGTGAGCTTGAGATGCCAGGGCGAGCTTGAGATGCCAGGCCGAGCTTGAGATGCCAACCTAGCTTGAGATGCCAGGGCAGGCTTGAGATTTCAGCCTAGGCACTACATGAGGAGTCCTTCACCCACCTCTAGTTTCACTCTGAACTTTCCTCCCTCCACCTGGCCATAGCATAGCAGACCTTGAGATGCCAGGCTGAGCTTGAGATGCCAGGGCAAGCTTGAGATGCCAACTTAGCTTGAGATGTCAGGGCAAGCTTGAGATGCCAGCCTAGGCATTTACATGAGGTGTCCCTCATCCACCTCGAGTTTCACTCTGAACTTTCCTCCCTCCACCTGGCCATAGCATAGCAGGCATTGAGATGCCAGGCTGAGCTTGAGATGCCAGGGCAAGCTTGATATGCCATCCTAGCTGGAGATGTCAGAGCAAGCTTGAGATGCCAGCCTAGGCATATACATGAGGTGTCCCTCATCCACCTCGAGTTTCACTCTGAACTTTCCTCCCTCCACCTGGCCATAGCATAGCAGAGCTTGAGATGCCAGGGCAAGCTTGAGATGCCAACCTAGCTTGACATGCCAGCCTAGGCCCTTACATGAGGAGTCCTTAACCCACGTCGAGTTTCACTCTGAACTTTCCTCCCTCCACCTGGCCATAGCATAGCAGAGCTTGAGATGCCAGGCTGAGCTTGAGATGCCAACCTAGCTTGAGACGCCAGGGCAAGCTTGAGATGCCAATCTAGCTTGAGATGCCAGGGCAAGCTTGAGATGCCAGCCTAGGCACTTACATGAGGTGTCCCTCATCCCCCTCGAGTTTCACTCAGAACGTTCCTCCCTCCACGTGGCCATAGCATAGCAGACCTTGAGATCCCAGGCTGAGCTTGGGATGCCAGGGCAAGCTTGAGATGCCAATTCAGCTTGAGATGCCAGGGCGAGCTTGAGATGCCAGCCTAGGCATTTACATGAAGTGTCCCTCACCCACCTCGAGTTTCACTCAGAACTTTCCTCCATTCACCTGGCCATAGCATAGCAGAGCTTGAGATGCCAGGCTGAGCTTGAGATGCCAACCTAGCTTGAGATACCAGGGAAAGCTTGAGATGCCAACCTCGCTTGAGATGCCAAGGAGAGCTTGAGATGCCAGCCTAGGCATTTACATGAGGTGTCCCTCACCCACCTCGAGTTTCACTCAGAACTTCCCTCCCTCCACCTGGCCATAGCATAGCAGAGCTTGAGATGCCAGGCCGAGCTTGAGATTCCAGGCCGAGCTTGAGATGCCAGGGCGGGCTTGAGATGCCAGCCTAGGCACGTATATGAGGTGTCCCTCATCCCCTTCGAGTTTCACTCAGAACGTTCCTCCCTCCACCCGGCCATAGCATAGCAGAGCTTGAGATGCCAGGCTGAGCTTGAGATGCCAACCTAGCTTGAGATTGTTAGGGAGAATTCTCTGTTTAGGCTGAATTTCCTAACCTAGTGAGTCCCCCAGCAGCTTTGCTGGATTTCTGGAGTTTGTTTTTTTCATCCTGCCAAGAGTGTGACCTTTTTCCTCTCACTCTTGGACATGTATGTGTGGAATTCCTTTGAATGGGCGATGTGTTCGATGGGCTATGGAGTCTTTTACTCCATAGGGTCTCATAAGTTTTTCTATGTGTGTCACTCCGCACCCTACGTGTCGTGACACGGGGGCGCCCTAGCGGGTCCCCCCACCATAGACTCCGTACCCGGGGACTGACTACCGTCTCCCCGGGCATGTAAAGTCACCATTGGCTTTACTAGACCTAAATTTGCCAACAGAACTAGTACCAACCATCTTATTGTGGACGTACTAGTAGGGGTAATTCGATTACTCCTGGATCTGTTACGCGAGGGGGCACTGTCCCGTCCCTCCTCGCCGAGTTTTGGCTGGTGGCAGTGGAAACTACTTGTTATGTTCGACCCCGGGCATAACCCTATGGGATCCGTCCCATTGTTGAAGATTAATACTGTTTTCCGTTAATCTCCAACGTGCCACCGATCTCCCTATCTTAAATAGGTTTATCGAGTGGTATTTTCTGCCAGAACTCGGGTTGTAAAATGGCGTCTGTGTTTTTCTCTGTAACTCCTAAACCAAAGGTTGAGCCCTTTGTTCCACTTTTGGCGGGCCTCTGGACAGAGACCCTCCAAGGTGGCGCCATTCTGTCTGGGTTACCTCAGGGGTGTGGGAGGGGGTTTAGACACCCTGGACCGAGTTGCCTTGCCAACTCAGGTCGCACTCTGAAGTGATTGGCCCAGGTGGTGAGCCTTCCCGCTCACCACTTAGCATGTGTTGATTGACAAGCTAGGCTGAATGAATGGGGGACGTCTGCATAAAAGCAGGGCCTTGGGACTGGATCTTCAGGAAGTCGCCACTGGACCTAAAGAATCCGACGAGGGTAACGCTGAGCCGACCTGCACGACAACACCTCCGGTGAAGCCCTGCGGAATCGTCTCACAATCTCCCGACGACAGAAGAGATCTCCCTGCCGGAGAGGCTCTTTCCCTGACTGGTGGGGACAACCAGTCTTCTTCTTCTTTGTGCTTTTTGGTCGCCCAGGACGCAGTGGTCGAATTGCCCGTGCAGAGCACCCGGCAACCGGATAGCCACTACTCCTGCACCGTGATCGAAAGGTGGTGCCTTGTGACGAAGCACTCCGCGGCTGGTTTCTTCCCTGGTGGTGCACCGGACTTCTTCTCTTCGACGACGAGAGCATCTCTTCTCTTGGCCAAGACCCGTCGTGCATCCACCACCAGGAACAACTGCCCCCGTCGGAGCTGTCTTCCACAACAAGGTACCGTAACCGCCTGGCTTCCCTGTTCGATCGGTTCGTGTGAGGTATCTGATTCCTCTCCGTTCCGTTGGGTTGCCTCCAAGCTTTATTCACTCTTTGTTCTGAACTGGTTCAACCTGTCGCTAAACAATTTGCTAACAAAGACTTGAGTGCATCTTCCGTAGAGACTTTCCAGGACATCGTGCCTTGCCTCTCACCGAGTGGGCCTGGCCGCCGAACTGTATGATCTAGTGTGATTAATGCCTTCTTGCCTTGCATTTGTACCCGCTTCAGTACGAACCGTGTTGACTTCATTACCTGCCTTTCTCTTTTCTCCCTTCCTCACAAAAATATTCGAGTGTCATCTAGGTTGGGGTATACACCTCTGTCTGCAAATAAGTGGTGCCGTAAAAACCTAGAGTTGTCGAGATTGTGTTTCAGGGGATTGAGCTTTAGTCCATTCTGCAGAGTAATTGTATTTTGATTTGTTTGCCGTGATTCGCTTTAGTATTTTTCATAGACATTCTGTTATTAATAAATAACTTATTATCTTTATACTAAAGCCTGGTTGCGTGTTTACTCGTTTTGCTGCGAAGAATTACCCTATCTTGTATACTCCCTATACTGACCAACTTTTCTTGAGAGAAGTCTGACTGCTCAGCCACAGCTACCAATTGAATCTGTGTGGTACAGACTGCTACCAAGTGGGTTCATCGCAACACCTGTAGTCCTAAATCTTTTGCAGTGGTCCCAGAGGGAACTGCACAGGTTTCCGCCTAACACTGGTGTACAGCGGTGGGATTAGTATCGAGTATACAGTTTAGAGTGTTTTTCGACGCTGTAGGACGACTAACCACAAAACTTTACGAAAGCAACTTTCAAAAAACATGTCTACAATGGAAATTTACAGCCAAGAGTCCTTGTCGGATAAAAATACCGAGAGTCTGCGAGCTCTCTGTAGACAAGAGAATCTTCCTGTAAAAGGCAAGAAGTTAGAATTGATAGAGAGATTGCTGGCGAACCAAAGTCTGGGTACTGGTTCAGAGGAACCAAACTCTCCAGCAACTGTAGATAACAGTAATGGTGTTGATCTAAATCGTGATTCTGATGATAGCGATGAAGAGGCTGACGAGGACGGCGAGGCTAACGAAACTGTCTCACCTGTTCCTCTACCTGCCTTACCAACTGTGCCTACGGGGCCAATACCAGGTCCCACAAGTAACCCTGCTTATTTTGAACTTGAGAAAATGAAGCTCGAATTAGAGTACAAACGGTTGAATGCCCAGGCTGAGCAGAAACAGGCTGAGTTGAGACTCAGAGAAATGGAGCTTAATCATGAGTTACAAATGAAAAAGTTGTCTATGGAAACTGCTTCTCTCTCCTCTGGTTCCTCTAGGAGCTCCAGTCCCAAAAGACCCCGGATGCCGAAGGAATTAGTGGGTATGTACGAACCGAGATTGGATGTGTTGGATTGGTTGAAACTGTTTGAATACAATCATGGGCTCCAGGACATCACCGGGAATGCGTTGCTTCCCTGGTTGTTCTCTAGGCTTCCTCCTGTTGCGACTGATGTGGTAATGGAATTGGGGGAGGTGGATAAGACGGATTACGAAAGTGTGAAACTAGCGTTGATAGCTAGATTCGGGAAGACCCCTTCCCAGTATCTTAAGAGGTTTAGAACCCTCAAAAAGCATGATGGTACCCCTTGGGCTACCTGGGTGAGTGAAGGGTTGAAAAACTTAGAGGGATGGATTAAGGGTTACAAAGTTAACACTTACGAGGGTATGCGAAATCTTTTTATGTTGGAGTCGATTTATGATGCCTGTTCTCCCGAGCTCAGACAGCACTTGGCTGATTCGAAGGAATTAGATTCCAGGGCTCTAGCTAGGGCTGCTGACTTGTGGGTGGCCAACAGGGCTACTCACAAGGATTCTGGGGTAACTCAGAAAAAGGACGAGGGAAAACAGCCTAAAAAAGACTCAAAGGAGAATTCGAATAACTCACATTCCAAAGAGGGCCCCAAACAAAACCAGAAGGGTAAGCCACCGGGAAAACCACAGCAGAATAGTGTGTCTTCTGGTGCCAAACCGGAAGGAGGTCAGAACAAGCCACCATTCCAGAGAGCGTTCGGGAAATGCTTTGTTTGTGGCTCGACTGATCACGTGAAAGGAGATCCCAGATGTAAGGGTAAACCTTCAGGGGTCCAGCTTGCCTCCTTAGCCTTCGCTCCAGAGGAGGAAGTCCAAATGGCAAGTGGAAACTTTCAACTGCTAGCTGACAAACCCATTGGAGTCTCAGCCAGCGTTTCTTTAGTATCTCTGGGGTTGTGGGAACAACAGAATTTAGATGTCTATAATTCTATCCCCGATAATACTAAAGAGTATTATAAGGACAGTGTCCAGGTGAATGGTCAGGAGACGCCTGCCATTAGGGACACTGGGGCCAGCATAACTGTGGTGGATAAATCGTTTTTTCAGGCTGAGGATGTTGCTAAGGCACCCAAACGCCTCACCAAGTTAGCTGGAGGGCCTGTGCAGATGCTTCCCCAATTACCAGTTCTCATCCAGTGTAACGACATGACTGTAAAGATACCTGTCAGCATACAGAGTGAGGTACCAGGACGCGTACTGTTGGGTAACGATTTGAAAACTCTCGGAGTTGTATCGCATACTCCCAGACCTCCTAGTAAACGGTTACAGGAGCTAACCAGACCTGCAAGAGAGAGGACCCTGCGCGGTACTCTCGAGGAGATGATGAAGAAAGAAATCACTCCTGCTCCATTGGAAATGGCAGCCGTTGTCTCTAGGAACATCGAAGTAAAAGGGAAACCTAAAACTTCTAAACCGAAACCAACAGCCTCCATTCCGATGCAGCCGACACGGACTTCCCCGCGGTTGTCCCACGTCACACCCGTAACTCCACCTTCAGCTGAGGCTAAGGAGGAAATACAACCCTGTATGGTAGAATTAGACTCTGAAGAAGAGCTAATGGAAGGCCAGGAACTCATTGGAGATCTGGATCCTGTTGACCATCCTGAGCTGCAGTCGTTACTGGCAGAAGGTGGACCCAGCAGGGCAGACTTCAGTAAGGGACAGAGAGAATGTCCAACTCTGGAAGGTCTTCGCCGTCAGGCAGTAACTCAGGCTGAAGGGCAAGAGCCTGGGAAACATAGGTTACACTGGGAAGATGGCCTCTTCTATAGTGAACCGACCGAGTCTGCACCTGGAGACTACAAACGCCTTGTAGTACCCCAAGAGAACAGACCACAGTTCTTGCAGTTAGCCCACGAGATTCCTTTGGCTGGTCACTTGAGTTTCAAGAAGACTAAGGAAAGGCTCTCACTCTACTTCTATTGGCCAAAAATGGGGGCCGAAGTAGAAAAACACTGCAGAAGCTGCCATACCTGCCAGATCTCTGGTAAGGTTGGGTCCAAGAATGTGGCACCGTTAGTGCCTCTTCCCGTTGTGGGAGTCCCATTTGAGAGGGTAGGGATTGATATCGTTGGTCCCCTTGATCCTCCAACCTCCTCAGGCAACAGGTTTATACTTGTTGTAGTAGACCATGCTACTAGGTATCCTGAGGCAATTCCTATGAGGACTGTTACAGCTCCGGCTGTGGCTAAGGCCCTCCTTGGTATTTTTACTAGGGTCGGATTTCCTAAGGAAGTTATCTCTGACAGGGGGTCAAATTTTATGTCCCACTACATGAAAGCCATGTGGAAAACCTGCGGAGTAACTTACAAGTTCTCAACGGCTTACCACCCACAAACCAATGGGTTGGTAGAACGGTTCAACCGAACCATGAAGAGCATGATAGGTGCTCTAGAAGAACCCCTTAAGCGTAAGTGGGACCTTCTATTGCCATGCCTTCTTTTTGCTTATAGAGAAGTCCCTCAGGAGGGAGTAGGCTACTCTCCCTTCGAACTGCTCTATGGTCATCCCGTCAGAGGTCCATTGGCCCTGATTAAGGAGGGGTTGGAGAGTGCTCCTTCCCCCAAGCCAGTCAGAGTGACTGACTACGTGATAGGTCTCCGGAGGAGAATGTCGCACCTGATGACAGAAGCAAGCGATAACTTGAAAGCTGGACAAGCATTGGTCAAGCACTGGCACGACCAAAAGGCTAACATGGTTGAGTTCGCTCAAAACCAGCTTGTTCTTGTTATGATCCCCACAAGGCAGAGGGCCTTGCAAGATAAATGGATGGGACCCTACCGAGTAGTGGGTAAGCTCGGTGAGGTTAACTATCTGGTGGACTTGGGCAACCCCAAGGAGGCTCCAACAGTCTTTCACACCAACCGACTTAAAGCGTATGTCTCCCGACCTGACGTAGGAGCGTTGCTTCTAGCATCAGCCGAGGAAGAAGAAGAGAGTGAAGCTCTTCCGGATCTCCTCAGAGGCTTACCTTTAGATGAAAACATTGAAGGAGTAAATCTCTCCTCCAATCTGACACCCGAGCAACAAGAAGAGTGCAAGTCTATGTTGAATCAGTTTGCCTCTCTGTTCTCGCTCTCACCAGGCTTGACCCCTTGGGGCCAGCACGAGATACTCACTGGTGACTGTCTGCCTGTCAAAAGCAGAGGATATCGCATGTCAGAAAAAGTCAGAACCCACATCAAAGGTGAGGTCAGCAAGATGCTCGATCTCGGGGTAATAGAGCCCTCTACTAGTCCATGGTCTAGCCCAGTTGTGTTAGTACCAAAGGCCGGATCTAAAGAACTTAGATTCTGCGTGGATTATAGAGCTCTTAACGCAGTCACCACGACTGATGCCCATCCTTTGCCAAGAACAGATGAGTTGGTGGATAAGCTTGGCGCCGCCAAGTTCCTCAGCACATTTGACTTGACGTCAGGCTATTGGCAAATAGCCCTGACCAACCATGCCAAGGAGAAAACTGCATTTTCTACCCCCGTTGGTCTATACCAGTTTACGGTAATGCCTTTCGGGCTAAAAAATGCACCTGCTACGTTTCAACGGATGGTAAACCAGGTTCTAACCGGGATGGAGGACTTCTGCATGGCATACTTGGATGACATAGCAGTGTTCAGCAATTCCTGGGACGAACATGTAACCCACCTGAGAGATGTTTTGCAGGCTCTTGGATGAGCCAATCTGACCATAAAGGCGAGTAAATGCCAAATTGGACAGAGTAAGGTAGTCTACCTTGGGCATGAGGTAGGCGGTGGAGAAATAAGGCCTTTGCTCAGTAAGATTGAAGCTGTGCAAAATTGGACAACACCGACTACTCAAACTCAGGTGAGAGCCTTCCTAGGCCTCACCGGGTATTACAGGAATTTCATAGAGATCTATGGGACCATAGCTTCTCCGCTGAATGTCATCTCCTCGCCCAAATTCCCTAAAAAGGTTAAATGGAACGAGGAGTGCAATCAAGCTTTTGAAAACCTGAAAAAGGCTCTTTGCCAAGCCCCAGTACTCAGAGCTCCTGATTACCGCCAACACTTCATTGTGCAGACAGACGCTTCCAATGTAGGGATAGGTGCCGTACTCAGTCAACTGGATGGGAAAGGTAGGGAGCACCCCGTTTGCTACATCAGCCGCAAGCTGAAGGATCCTGAAACAAGGTGGGCAACAATCGAAAGAGAATGCTTTGCTATCGTGTGGGCTCTGAAGAAGTTTAGGCCATACTTGTATGGTTCTACTTTTGTTATTCAGACTGACCACCAACCCTTGAGATGGTTAATGCAGATGAAAGGGGAAAACCCAAAACTACTGAGATGGTCGATCTGCCTGCAAGGGTTCGATTTCACCATTGAGCACAGGTCAGGGTGTCACCACCAAAATGCTGATGGTCTCTCTAGGATGTATATCGTCGACTAGAGGTATGAGATTCATCCAGGAGTGGATTAAATCCTCCTGTCCCTTAGTCTGGGGGGGGCGAGTGTTAGGGAGAATTCTCTGTTTAGGCTGAATTTCCTAACCTAGTGAGTCCCCCAGCAGCTTTGCTGGATTTCTGGAGTTTGTTTTTTTCATCCTGCCAAGAGTGTGACCTTTTTCCTCTCACTCTTGGACATGTATGTGTGGAATTCCTTTGAATGGGCGATGTGTTCGATGGGCTATGGAGTCTTTTACTCCATAGGGTCTCATAAGTTTTTCTATGTGTGTCACTCCGCACCCTACGTGTCGTGACACGGGGGCGCCCTAGCGGGTCCCCCCACCATAGACTCCATACCCGGGGACTGACTACCGTCTCCCCGGGCATGTAAAGTCACCATTGGCTTTACTAGACCTAAATTTGCCAACAGAACTAGTACCAACCATCTTATTGTGGACGTACTAGTAGGGGTAATTCGATTACTCCTGGATCTGTTACGCGAGGGGGCACTGTCCCGTCCCTCCTCGCCGAGTTTTGGCTGGTGGCAGTGGAAACTACTTGTTATGTTCGACCCCGGGCATAACCCTATGGGATCCGTCCCATTGTTGAAGATTAATACTGTTTTCCGTTAATCTCCAACGTGCCACCGATCTCCCTATCTTAAATAGGTTTATCGAGTGGTATTTTCTGCCAGAACTCGGGTTGTAAAATGGCGTCTGTGTTTTTCTCTGTAACTCCTAAACCAAAGGTTGAGCCCTTTGTTCCACTTTTGGCGGGCCTCTGGACAGAGACCCTCCAAGGTGGCGCCATTCTGTCTGGGTTACCTCAGGGGTGTGGGAGGGGGTTTAGACACCCTGGACCGAGTTGCCTTGCCAACTCAGGTCGCACTCTGAAGTGATTGGCCCAGGTGGTGAGCCTTCCCGCTCACCACTTAGCATGTGTTGATTGACAAGCTAGGCTGAATGAATGGGGGACGTCTGCATAAAAGCAGGGCCTTGGGACTGGATCTTCAGGAAGTCACCACTGGACCTAAAGAATCCGACGAGGGTAACGCTGAGCCGACCTGCACGACAACACCTCCGGTGAAGCCCTGCGGAATCGTCTCACAATCTCCCGACGACAGAAGAGATCTCCCTGCCGGAGAGGCTCTTTCCCTGACTGGTGGGGACAACCAGTCTTCTTCTTCTTTGTGCTTTTTGGTCGCCCAGGACGCAGTGGTCGAATTGCCCGTGCAGAGCACCCGGCAACCGGATAGCCACTACTCCTGCACCGTGATCGAAAGGTGGTGCCTTGTGACGAAGCACTCCGCGGCTGGTTTCTTCCCTGGTGGTGCACCGGACTTCTTCTCTTCGACGACGAGAGCATCTCTTCTCTTGGCCAAGACCCGTCGTGCATCCACCACCAGGAACAACTGCCCCCGTCGGAGCTGTCTTCCACAACAAGGTACCGTAACCGCCTGGCTTCCCTGTTCGATCGGTTCGTGTGAGGTATCTGATTCCTCTCCGTTCCGTTGGGTTGCCTCCAAGCTTTATTCACTCTTTGTTCTGAACTGGTTCAACCTGTCGCTAAACAATTTGCTAACAAAGACTTGAGTGCATCTTCCGTAGAGACTTTCCAGGACATCGTGCCTTGCCTCTCACCGAGTGGGCCTGGCCGCCGAACTGTATGATCTAGTGTGATTAATGCCTTCTTGCCTTGCATTTGTACCCGCTTCAGTACGAACCGTGTTGACTTCATTACCTGCCTTTCTCTTTTCTCCCTTCCTCACAAAAATATTCGAGTGTCATCTAGGTTGGGGTATACACCTCTGTCTGCAAATAAGTGGTGCCGTAAAAACCTAGAGTTGTCGAGATTGTGTTTCAGGGGATTGAGCTTTAGTCCATTCTGCAGAGTAATTGTATTTTGATTTGTTTGCCGTGATTCGCTTTAGTATTTTTCATAGACATTCTGTTATTAATAAATAACTTATTATCTTTATACTAAAGCCTGGTTGCGTGTTTACTCGTTTTGCTGCGAAGAATTACCCTATCTTGTATACTCCATATACTGACCAACTTTTCTTGAGAGAAGTCTGACTGCTCAGCCACAGCTACCAATTGAATCTGTGTGGTACAGACTGCTACCAAGTGGGTTCATCGCAACACCTGTAGTCCTAAATCTTTTGCAGTGGTCCCAGAGGGAACTGCACAGGTTTCCGCCTAACAGAGATGCCAGGGCAAACTTGAGATGCCAACCTCGCTTGAGATGCCAGGGTGAGCTTGAGATGCCAGGGCGAGCTTGAGATGCCAGGCCGAGCTTGAGATGCCAACCTAGCTTGAGATGCCAGGGCAGGCTTGAGATTTCAGCCTAGGCACTACATGAGGAGTCCTTCACCCACCTCTAGTTTCACTCTGAACTTTCCTCCCTCCACCTGGCCATAGCATAGCAGACCTTGAGATGCCAGGCTGAGCTTGAGATGCCAGGGCAAGCTTGAGATGCCAACTTAGCTTGAGATGTCAGGGCAAGCTTGAGATGCCAGCCTAGGCATTTACATGAGGTGTCCCTCATCCACCTCGAGTTTCACTCTAAACTTTCCTCCCTCCACCTGGCCATAGCATAGCAGGCATTGAGATGCCAGGCTGAGCTTGAGATGCCAGGGCAAGCTTGATATGCCATCCTAGCTGGAGATGTCAGAGCAAGCTTGAGATGCCAGCCTAGGCATATACATGAGGTGTCCCTCATCCACCTCGAGTTTCACTCTGAACTTTCCTCCCTCCACCTGGCCATAGCATAGCAGAGCTTGAGATGCCAGGGCAAGCTTGAGATGCCAACCTAGCTTGACATGCCAGCCTAGGCCCTTACATGAGGAGTCCTTAACCCACCTCGAGTTTCACTCTGAACTTTCCTCCCTCCACCTGGCCATAGCATAGCAGAGCTTGAGATGCCAGGCTGAGCTTGAGATGCCAACCTAGCTTGAGACGCCAGGGCAAGCTTGAGATGCCAATCTAGCTTGAGATGCCAGGGCAAGCTTGAGATGCCAGCCTAGGCACTTACATGAGGTGTCCCTCATCCCCCTCGAGTTTCACTCAGAACGTTCCTCCCTCCACGTGGCCATAGCATAGCAGACCTTGAGATCCCAGGCTGAGCTTGGGATGCCAGGGCAAGCTTGAGATGCCAATTCAGCTTGAGATGCCAGGGCGAGCTTGAGATGCCAGCCTAGGCATTTACATGAAGTGTCCCTCACCCACCTCGAGTTTCACTCAGAACTTTCCTCCATTCACCTGGCCATAGCATAGCAGAGCTTGAGATGCCAGGCTGAGCTTGAGATGCCAACCTAGCTTGAGATACCAGGGAAAGCTTGAGATGCCAACCTCGCTTGAGATGCCAAGGAGAGCTTGAGATGCCAGCCTAGGCATTTACATGAGGTGTCCCTCACCCACCTCGAGTTTCACTCAGAACTTCCCTCCCTCCACCTGGCCATAGCATAGCAGAGCTTGAGATGCCAGGCCGAGCTTGAGATTCCAGGCCGAGCTTGAGATGCCAGGGCGGGCTTGAGATGCCAGCCTAGGCACGTACATGAGGTGTCCCTCATCCCCTTCGAGTTTCACTCAGAACGTTCCTCCCTCCACCCGGCCATAGCATAGCAGAGCTTGAGATGCCAGGCTGAGCTTGAGATGCCAACCTAGCTTGAGATGCCAGGGCAAACTTGAGATGCCAACCTCGCTTGAGATGCCAGGGTGAGCTTGAGATGCCAGGGCGAGCTTGAGATGCCAGGCCGAGCTTGAGATGCCAACCTAGCTTGAGATGCCAGGGCAGGCTTGAGATTTCAGCCTAGGCACTACATGAGGAGTCCTTCACCCACCTCTAGTTTCACTCTGAACTTTCCTCCCTCCACCTGGCCATAGCATAGCAGACCTTGAGATGCCAGGCTGAGCTTGAGATGCCAGGGCAAGCTTGAGATGCCAACTTAGCTTGAGATGTCAGGGCAAGCTTGAGATGCCAGCCTAGGCATTTACATGAGGTGTCCCTCATCCACCTCGAGTTTCACTCTGAACTTTCCTCCCTCCACCTGGCCATAGCATAGCAGGCATTGAGATGCCAGGCTGAGCTTGAGATGCCAGACGAGCTTGAGATGCCAGGACGGGCTAGAGATGCCAGGGCAAGCTTGAGATGCCAGCCTAGGCATTTACATGAGGTGTCCCTCATCCACCTCGAGTTTCACTCTGAACTTTCCTCCCTCCACCTGGCCATAGCATAGCAGACATTGAGATGCCAGGCTGAGCTTGAGATTCCAGACGAGTTTGAGATACCAACCTAGCTTGAGATGCCAACCTAGCTTGAGATGCCAGTGTAGGCACTTACATGAGGAGTCCTTAACCCACCTCGAGTTTCACTCTGAACTTTCCTCCCTCCACCTGGCCATAGCATAGCAGAGCTTGAGATGCCAGGCTGAGCTTGATATGCCAACCTAGCTTGAGACGCCAGGGCAAGCTTGAGATGCCAACCTAGCTTGAGATGCCAGGGCGAGCTTGAGATGCCAGCCTAGGCACTTACATGAGGTGTCCCTCATTGCCCTCGAGTTTCACTCAGAACGTTCCTCCCTCCACGTGGCCATACCATAGCAGACCTTGAGATCCCAGGCTGAGCTTGAGATGCCAGGGCAAGCTTGAGATGCCAATTTAGCTTGAGATGCCAGGGCGAGGTTGAGATGCCAGCCTAGGCATTTACATGACGTGTCCCTCACCCACCTCGAGTTTCACTCAGAACTTTCCTCCATCCACCTGGCCATAGCATAGCAGAGCTTGAGATGCCAGGCTGAGCTTGAGATGCCAACCTAGCTTGAGATACCAGGGCAAGCTTCAGATGCCTACCTCGCTTGAGATGCCAGGGAGAGCTTGAGATGCCAGCCTAGGCATTTACATGAGGTGTCCCTCACCCACCTTGAGTTTCACTCAGAACTTCCCTCCCTCCACCTGGCCATAGCATAGCAGAGCTTGAGATGCCTGCCGAGCTTGAGATTCCAGGCCGAGCTTGAGATGCCAGGGCGGGCTTGAGATGCCAGCCTAGGCACGTACATGAGGTGTCCCTCATCCCCTTCGAGTTTCACTCAGAACGTTCCTCCCTCCACCTGGCCATAGCATAGCAGAGCTTGAGATGCCAGGCTGAGCTTGAGATGCCAACCTAGCTTGAGATGCCAGGGCAAGCTTGAGATGCCAACCTCGCTTGAGATGCCAGGGCGAGCTTGAGATGCCAGGCCGAGCTTGATATGCCAACCTAGCTTGAGATGCCAGGGCAGGCTTGAGATTTCAGCCTAGGCACTACATGAGGAGTCCTTCACCCACCTCTAGTTTCACTCTGAACTTTCCTCCCTCCACCTGGCCATAGCATAGCAGACCTTGAGATGCCAGGCTGAGCTTGAAATGCCAGGGCAAGCTTGAGATACCAACTTAGCTTGAGATGTCAGGGCAAGCTTGAGATGCCAGCCTAGGCATTTACATGAGGTGTCCCTCATCCACCTCGAGTTTCACTCTGAACTTTCCTCCCTCCACCTGGCCATAGCATAGCAGACATTGGGATGCCAGGCTGAGCTTGAGATGCCAGACGAGCTTGAGATGCCAGGATGGGCTTGAGATGCCAGGGCAAGCTTGAGATGCCAGCCTAGGCATTTACATGAGGTGTCCCTCATCCACCTAGAGTTTCACTCTGAACTTTCTTCCCTCCACCTGGCCATAGCATAGCAGACCAATGTCTGCAGTGTCTGCCAGGCTGAGCTTGAGATGCCAGACGAGCTTGAGATGCCAGGACGGGCTTGAGATGCCAGGGCAAGCATGAGATGCCAGCCTAGGCATTTACATGAGGTGTCCCTCATCCACCTCGAGTTTCACTCTGAACTTTCCTTTCTCCACCTGGCCATAGCATAGCAGACATTGAGATGCCAGGCTGAGCTTGAGATGCCAGACGAGCTTGAGATGCCAGGGCAAGCTTGAGATGCCAGCCTAGGCATTTACATGAGGTGTCCCTCACCCCCCACGAGTTTCACTCTGAATTTTCCGCCCTCCACATCGCCATGACAGACCTAGCCATAGCATAGCACTGTCTGCATCTCTTCATTTACCCTCTGTGTTGGGGTGCTCTTCTAGACCCGTAAAGAGTTTATCCACAGAGATCAGGTGGCTCACATTACCATAGCTCCCCATCTCACTCCCACAAATGCCTATTCCTGGTGGGCTGAGGTGGGGGCACTTAATCCCCTGCCCTCTGGCAGATTTATTAAAAATAATATGGCAAATAAACTAAATGGTACAAGCAGGGAATCGAGGAGAATATATTAGTTCAGATTCCTGTAAGATATAAAGAACACAAGTAGCAGAGTAGCCACCACACCCACCAAGTTGCAGCTTAACATGTACAGAGGGCTACAGTCTGAAGAGACAGGCGGCCGATTACCCTAGTGCCTGCATCTCGCGCGCCTTACCCCAGTCTCTGTATCTCACACCCCTTACCCTAGTCTCTGTATCTCGCAGCCCCTTACCCCAGCCTCTGTATCTCACGCCCCTTACCCTAGTCTCTGTATCTCACGCCCCTTACCCTAGTGTCTGTATCTCGCGCCCCTTACCCTAGTCTCTGTATCTCATGCCCCTTACCCTAGTCTCTGTATCTCGCAGCCCCTTGCCCCAGTCTCTGTATCTCATGCCCCTTACCCTAGTCTCTGTATCTCGCAGCCCCTTACCCTAGTCTCTGTATCTCACACCCCTTACCCCAGTCTCTGTATTTCACACCCCTTACCCCAGTCTCTGTATCTCAGGCCCTTACCCCAGTGTCTGTATCTCAGGCCCTCACCCCAGTGTCTGTATCTCAGGCCCTTACCACACTGTCTGTATCTCGCACCCTTTACCCCAGTGTCTGTATCTTGCAGCCCCTTACTGCAGTGTCTGTATCTCGCAGCCCCTTACCGCAGTGTCTGTATCTCACGCCACTTATCCCAGTCTCTGTATCTCACGCCCCTTACTCTGGTCTCTATCTCGCCGCCTCTTACCCCAGCCTCTGTATCTCACGCCCCTTACCCTAGTTTCTGTATCTCGCAGCCCCTTACCCCAGTCTCTGTATCTCACACCCCTTACCCCAGTCTCTGTATTTCACACCCCTTACACCAGTCTCTGTATCTCGTGCCCCTTACCCCAGTATCTGTATTTCATGCCCCTTACCCCAGTCTCTGAATCTCGCACCTCTTACCCCAGTGTCTGTATCTCGCAGCCCCTTACCCCAGTCTCTGTATCTCACGCCCCTTACCCTAGTCTCTGTATCTCGCAGGCCCTTACCCCAGTCTCTGTATCTCACGCCCCTTACCCTAGTCTCTGTATCTCGCAGCCCCTTACCCCAGTCTCTGTATCTTGCACCCCTTACCCCAGTCTCTGTATCTCATGTCCCTTACCCTAGTCTCTGTATCTCGCAGCTCCTTACCCCAGTCTCTGTATCTCAGGCCCTTACCCCAGTGTCTGTATCTCAGGCCCTTACCACACTGTCTGTATCTCGCACCCTTTACCCCAGTGTCTGTATCTTTCAGCCCCTTACTGCAGTGTCTGTATCGCGCAGCCCCTTACTGCAGTGTCTGTATCTCGCACCCCTTAACCGAGTGTCTGTATTTCACAGCCCCTTACCACAGTGTCTGTATCTCACAGCCCCTTAACGCAGTGTCTGTATATCGCACCCTTTAACCCAGTGTCTGTATCTCACAGCCCCTTACTGCAGTGCCTGTATCTTGCACCCCTTACTGCAGTGTCTTGATCTCACAACCCTTACTGCAGTCTCTGTATATCCCAGCCCCTTACTGCAGTGTTTGTATCTTGCAGCCCCTTACTGCAGTGTCTGTATCTTGCAGCCCCTTACTGCAGTGTCTGTATCTCCCAGTCCCTTACCCCAGTGTCTGTAACTCCCAGCCCCTTACTGCAGTGTCTGTACCTCGCGCCCCTTACCGCAGTCTCTGTATCCCCCAGCCCCTTACCACAGTGTCTGTATCTCGCACCCCTTAACCCAGTGTCTGTATCTCACAGCCCCTTACTGCAGTGTCTGTATCTTGCGCCCCTTACTGCAGTGTCTGGATCTCACACCCCTTACTGCAGTCTTTGTATCCCCCAGCCCCTTACTGCAGTGTCTGTATCTCGCAGCCCCTTACCTCAGTGTATGTATCTTGCAGCCCCTTACCTCAGTGTCTGTATCTCCCAGCCCCTTACTGCAGTGTCTGTATCTCGCAGCCCCTTACCTCAGTGTATGTATCTTGCAGCCCCTTACCCCAGTGTCTGTATCTCCCAGCCCCTTACTGCAGTGTCTGTACCTCGCGCCCCTTACCGCAGTCTCTGTATCCCCCAGCCCCTTCCCGCAGTGTCTGTATCTCATGTCCCTTACCGCAGTCTCTGTATCCCCCAGCCCCTTACCCCAGTGTCTGTATCTCCCAGCCCCTTACTGCTGTGTCTGTACCTCACGCCCCTTACCACAGTCTCTGTATCCCCCAGCCCCTTACTGCAGTGTCTGTATCTCACAGCTCCTTACCCCAGTGTCTGTATCTCACAGCCCCTTACTGCAGTGTCTGTATCTTGTGCCCCTTACTGCAGTGTCTGGATCTCACACCCCTTACTGCAGTCTCTGTATCCCCCAGCCCCTTACTGCAGTGTTTGTATCTTGCAGCCTCTTACTGCAGTGTCTGTATCTCGCAGCCCCTTACCTCAGTGTATGTATATTGCAGCCCCTTACCCCAGAGTCTGTATCTCCCAGCCCCTTACTGCAGTGTCTGTATCTCGCAGCCCCTTACCTCAGTGTATGTATCTTGCAGCCCCTTACCCCAGTGTCTGTATCTCCCAGCCCCTTACTGCAGTGTCTGTACCTCGCGCCCCTTACCGCAGTCTCTGTATCCCCAGCCCCTTACCACAGTGTCTGTATCTCGCAGCCCCTTACCTCAGTGTATGTATCTTGCAGCCCCTTACCCCAGTGTCTGTATCTCACAGCCCCTTATTGCAGTGTCTGTATCTTGCGCCCCTTACTGCAGTGTCTGGATCTCACACCCCTTACTGCAGTCTTTGTATCCCCCAGCCCCTTACTGCAGTGTCTGTATCTCGCAGCCCCTTACCTCAGTGTATGTATCTTGCAGCCCCTTACCCCAGTGTCTGTATCTCCCAGCCCCTTACTGCAGTGTCTGTATCTCGCAGCCCCTTACCTCAGTGTATGTATCTTGCAGCCCCTTACCCCAGTGTCTGTATCTCCCAGCCCCTTACTGCAGTGTCTGTACCTCGTGCCCCTTACCGCAGTTTCTGTATCCCCCAGCCCCTTCCCGCAGTGTCTGTATCTCATGTCCCTTACCGCAGTCTCTGTGTCCCCCAGCCCCTTACCCCAGTGTCTGTATCTCCCAGCCCCTTACTGCAGTGTCTGTACCTCACGCCCCTTACCACAGTCTCTGTATCCCCCAGCCCCTTACTGCAGTGTCTGTATCTCACAGCTCCTTACCCCAGTGTCTGTATCTCACAGCCCCTTACTGCAGTGTCTGTATCTTGTGCCCCTTACTGCAGTGTCTGGATCTCACACCCCTTACTGCAGTCTCTGTATCCCCCAGCCCCTTACTGCAGTGTTTGTATCTTGCAGCCTCTTACTGCAGTGTCTGTATCTCGCAGCCCCTTACCTCAGTGTATGTATCTTGCAGCCCCTTACCCCAGTGTCTGTATCTCCCAGCCCCTTACTGCATTGTTTGTATCTCGCAGCCCCTTACCTCAGTGTATGTATCTTGCAGCCCCTTACCCCAGTGGCTGTACCTCGCGTCCCTTACTGCAGTCTCTGTATCCCCCAGCCCCTTACCACAGTGTCTGTATCTCGCACCCCTTAACCCAGTGTCTGTATCTCACAGCCCCTTACTGCAGTGTCTGTATCTTGCGCCCCTTAATGCAGTGTCTGGATCTCACACCCCTTACTGCAGTCTTTGTATCCCCCAGCCCCTTACTGCAGTGTTTGTATCTTGCAGCCCCTTACTGCAGTGTCTGTATCTCGCAGCCCCTTACCGCAGTGTCTGTATCTCACGCCCCTTACCCCAGTCTCTGTATCTCACGCCCCTTACTCTGGTCTCTATCTCGCAGTCCCTTACCCCAGCCTCTGTATCTCACGCCCCTTACCCTAGTTTCTGTATCTCGCAGCCCCTTACCCCAGTCTCTGTATCTCACACCCCTTACCCCAGTCTCTGTATTTCACACCCCTTACACCAGTCTCTGTATCTCGTGCCCCTTACCCCAGTATCTGTATTTCATGCCCCTTACCCCAGTCTCTGTATCTCACGCCCCTTACCCTAGTCTCTGTATCTCGCAGGCCCTTACCCCAGTCTCTGTATCTCACGCCCCTTACCCTAGTCTCTGTATCTCACAGCCCCTTACCCCAGTCTCTGTATCTTGCACCCCTTACCCCAGTCTCTGTATCTCACGTCCCTTACCCTAGTCTCTGTATCTCGCAGCTCCTTACCCCAGTCTCTGTATCTCAGGCCCTTACCCCAGTGTCTGTATCTCAGGCCCTTACCACACTGTCTGTATCTCGCACCCTTTACCCCAGTGTCTGTATCTTTCAGCCCCTTACTGCAGTGTCTGTATCGCGCACCCCTTAACCGAGTGTCTGTATTTCACAGCCCCTTACCGCAGTGTCTGTATCTCACAGCCCCTTAACGCAGTGTCTGTATATTGCACCTTTTAACCCAGTGTCTGTATCTCACAGCCCCTTACTGCAGTGTCTGTATCTTGCACCCCTTACTGCAGTGTCTGGATCTCACACCCCTTACTGCAGTCTCTGTATATCCCAGCCCCTTACTGCAGTGTTTGTATCTTGCAGCCCCTTACTGCAGTGTCTGTATCTCGCAGCCCCTTACTGCAGTGTCTGTATCTCCCAGTCCCTTACCCCAGTGTCTGTAACTCCCAGCCCCTTACTGCAGTGTCTGTACCTCGCGCCCCTTACCGCAGTCTCTGTATCCCCCAGCCCCTTACCACAGTGTCTGTATCTCACACCCCTTAACCCAGTGTCTGTATCTCACAGCCCCTTACTGCAGTGTCTGTATCTTGCGCCCCTTACTGCAGTGTCTGGATCTCACACCCCTTACTGCAGTGTTTGTATCCCCCAGCCCCTTACTGCAGTGTCTGTATCTCGCAGCCCCTTACCTCAGTGTATGTATCTTGCAGCCCCTTACGCCAGTGTCTGTATCTCCCAGCCCCTTACTGCAGTGTCTGTATCTCGCAGCCCCTTACCTCAGTGTATGTATCTTGCAGCCCCTTACCCCAGTGTCTGTATCTCCCAGCCCCTTACTGCAGTGTCTGTACCTCGCGCCCCTTACCGCAGTCTCTGTATCCCCCAGCCCCTTCCCGCAGTGTCTGTATCTCATGTCCCTTACCGCAGTCTCTGTATCCCCCAGCCCCTTACCCCAGTGTCTGTATCTCCCAGCCCCTTACTGCAGTGTCTGTACCTCACGCCCCTTACCACAGTCTCTGTATCCCCCAGCCCCTTACTGCAGTGTCTGTATCTCACAGCTCCTTACCCCAGTGTCTGTATCTCACAGCCCCTTACTGCAGTGTCTGTATCTTGTGCCCCTTACTGCAGTCTCTGGATCTCACACCCCTTACTGCAGTCTCTGTATCCCCCAGCCCCTTACTGCAGTGTTTGTATCTTGCAGCCTCTTACTGCAGTGTCTGTATCTCGCAGCCCCTTACCTCAGTGTATGTATCTTGCAGCCCCTTACCCCAGTGTCTGTATCTCCCAGCCCCTTACTGCAGTGTCTGTATCTCGCAGCCCCTTACCTCAGTGTATGTATCTTGCAGCCCCTTACCCCAGTGTCTGTATCTCCCAGCCCCTTACTGTAGTGTCTGTACATCACGCCCCTTACCGCAGTCTCTGTATCCCCCAGCCCCTTACCACAGTGTCTGTATCTCGCACCCCTTAACCCAGTGTCTGTATCTCACAGCCCCTTTCTGCAGTGTCTGTATCTTGCGCCCCTTACTGCAGTGTCTGGATCTCACACCCCTTACTGCAGTCTTTGTATCCCCCAGCCCCTTACTGCAGTGTCTGTATCTCGCAGCCCCTTACCTCAGTGTATGTATCTTGCAGCCCCTTACCCCAGTGTCTGTATCTCCCAGCCCCTTTCTGCAGTGTCTGTATCTCGCAGCCCCTTACCTCAGTGTATGTATCTTGCAGCCCCTTACCCCAGTGTCTGTATCTCCCAGCCCCTTACTGCAGTGTCTGTACCTCGCGCCCCTTACCGCAGTCTCTGTATCCCCCAGCCCCTTACTGCAGTGTCTGTATCTCACAGCTCCTTACCCCAGTGTCTGTATCTCACAGCCCCTTACTGCAGTGTCTGTACCTCATGTCCCTTACCGCAGTCTCTGTATCCCCCAGCCCCTTACCCCAAGGTCTGTATCTCCCAGCCCCTTACTGCAGTGTCTGTACCTCACGCCCCTTACCGCAGTCTCTGTATCCCCCAGCCCCTTACTGCAGTGTCTGTATCTCACAGCTCCTTACCCCAGTCTCTGTATCTCACAGCCCCTTACTGCAGTGTCTGTATCTTGTGCCCCTTACTGCAGTGTCTGGATCTCACACCCCTTACTTCAGTCTCTGTATCCCCCAGCCCCTTACTGCAGTGTTTGTATCTTGCAGCCTCTTACTGCAGTGTCTGTATCTCGCAGCCCCTTACCTCAGTGTATGTATCTTGCAGCCCCTTACCCCAGTGTCTGTATCTCCCAGCCCCTTACCACAGTGTCTGTATCTCGCAGCCCCTTACCTCAGTGTATGTATCTTGCAGCCCCTTACCCCAGTGTCTGTATCTCCCAGCCCCTTACTGCAGTGTCTGTACCTCGCGCCCCTTACCGCAGTCTCTGTATCCCCCAGCCCCTTACCACAGTGTCTGTATCTCGCACCCCTTAACCCAGTGTCTGTATCTCACAGCCCCTTACTGCAGTGTCTGTATCTTGCACCCGTTAATGCAGTGTCTGGATCTCACACCCCTTACTGCAGTCTTTGTATCCCCCAGCCCCTTACTGCAGTGTTTGTATCTTGCAGCCCCTTACTGCAGTGTCTGTATCTCGCAGCCCCTTAGCGCAGTGTCTGTATCTTACGCCCCTTATCCCAGTCTCTGTATCTCACGCCCCTTACTCTGGTCTCTATCTCGCAGCCCCTTACCCCAGCCTCTGTATCTCACGCCCCTTACCCTAGTTTCTGTATCTCGCAGCCCCTTACCCCAGTCTCTGTATCTCACACCCCTTACCCCAGTCTCTGTATTACACACCCCTTACACCAGTCTCTGTATCTCGTGCCCCTTACCCCAGTATCTGTATTTCATGCCCCTTACCCCAGTCTCTGAATCTCGCACCTCTTACCCCAGTGTCTGTATCTCGCAGCCCCTTACCCCAGTCTCTGTATCTCACGCCCCTTACTCTAGTCTCTGTATCTCGCAGGCCCTTACCCCAGTCTCTGTATCTCACGCTCCTTACCCTAGTCTCTGTATCTCGCAGCCCCTTACCCCAGTTTCTGTATCTTGCACCCCTTACCCCAGTCTCTGTATCTCACGTCCCTTACCCTAGTCTCTGTATCTCGCAGTTCCTTACCCCAGTCTCTGTATCTCAGGCCCTTACCCCAGTGTCTGTATCTCAGGCCCTTACCACACTGTCTGTATCTCGCACCCTTTACCCCAGTGTCTGTATCTTTCAGCCCCTTACTGCAGTGTCTGTATCGCGCACCCCTTAACCGAGTGTCTGTATTTCACAGCCCCTTACCGCAGTGTCTGTATCTCACAGCCCCTTAACGCAGTGTCTATATATTGCACCCTTTAACCCAGTGTCTGTATCTCACAGCCCCTTACTGCATTGTTTGTATCTCGCAGCCCCATACCTCAGTGTATGTATCTTGCAGCCCCTTACCCCAGTGGCTGTACCTCGCGTCCCTTACTGCAGTCTCTGTATCCCCCAGCCCCTTACCACAGTGTATGTATCTCGCACCCCTTAACCCAGTGTCTGTATCTCACAGCCCCTTACTGCAGTGTCTGTATCTTGCGCCCCTTAATGCAGTGTCTGGATCTCACACCCCTTACTGCAGTCTTTGTATCCCCCAGCCCCTTACTGCAGTGTCTGTATCTCCCAGCCCCTTACCGCAGTGTCTGTATCTCACGCCCCTTATCCCAGTCTCTGTATCTCACGCCCCTTACTCTGGTCTCTATCTCGCAGTCCCTTACCCCAGCCTCTGTATCTCACGCCCCTTACCCTAGTTTCTGTATCTCGCAGCCCCTTACCCCGTCTCTGTATCTCACACCCCTTACCCCAGTCTCTGTATTTCACACCCCTTACACCAGTCTCTGTATCTCGTGCCCCTTACCCCAGTATCTGTATTTCATGCCCCTTACCCCAGTCTCTGAATCTCGCACCTCTTACCCCAGTGTCTGTATCTCGCAGCCCCTTACCCCAGTCTCTGTATCTCATGCCCCTTACCCTAGTCTCTGTATCTCGCAGGCCCTTACCCCAGTCTCTGTATCTCACGCCCCTTACCCTAGTCTCTGTATCTCACAGCCCCTTGCCCCAGTCTCTGTATCTTGCACCCCTTACCCCAGTCTCTGTATCTCACGTCCCTTACCCTAGTCTCTGTATCTCGCAGCTCCTTCCCCTAGTCTCTGTATCTCAGGCCCTTACCCCAGTGTCTGTATCTCAGGCCCTTACCACACTGTCTGTATCTCGCACCCTTTACCCCAGTGTCTGTATCTTTCAGCCCCTTACTGCAGTGTCTGTATCGCGCACCCCTTAACCGAGTGTCTGTATTTCACAGCCCCTTACCGCAGTGTCTGTATCTCACAGCCCCTTAACGCAGTGTCTGTATATTGCACCTTTTAACCCAGTGTCTGTATCTCACAGCCCCTTACTGCAGTGTCTGTATCTTGCACCCCTTACTGCAGTGTCTGGATCTCACACCCCTTACTGCAGTCTCTGTATATCCCAGCCCCTTACTGCAGTGTTTGTATCTTGCAGCCCCTTACTGCAGTGTCTGTATCTCGCAGCCCCTTACTGCAGTGTCTGTATCTCCCAGTCCCTTACCCCAGTGTCTGTAACTCCCAGCCCCTTACTGCAGTGTCTGTACCTCACGCCCCTTACCGCAGTCTCTGTATCCCCCAGCCCCTTACCACAGTGTCTGTATCTCACACCCCTTAACCCAGTGTCTGTATCTCACAGCCCCTTACTGCAGTGTCTGTATCTTGCGCCCCTTACTGCAGTGTCTGGATCTCACACCCCTTACTGCAGTGTTTGTATCCCCCAGCCCCTTACTGCAGTGTCTGTATCTCGCAGCCCCTTACCTCAGTGTATGTATCTTGCAGCCCCTTACACCAGTGTCTGTATCTCCCAGCCCCTTACTGCAGTGTCTGTATCTCGCAGCCCCTTACCTCAGTGTATGTATCTTGCAGCCCCTTACCCCAGTGTCTGTATCTCCCAGCCCCTTACTGCAGTGTCTGTACCTCGCGCCCCTTACCGCAGTCTCTGTATCCCCCAGCCCCTTCCCGCAGTGTCTGTATCTCATGTCCCTTACCGCAGTCTCTGTATCCCCCAGCCCCTTACCCCAGTGTCTGTATCTCCCAGCCCCTTACTGCAGTGTCTGTACCTCACGCCCCTTACCACAGTCTCTGTATCCCCCAGCCCCTTACTGCAGTGTCTGTATCTCACAGCTCCTTACCCCAGTGTCTGTATCTCACAGCCCCTTACTGCAGTGTCTGTATCTTGTGCCCCTTACTGCAGTCTCTGGATCTCACACCCCTTACTGCAGTCTCTGTATCCCCCAGCCCCTTACTGCAGTGTTTGTATCTTGCAGCCTCTTACTGCAGTGTCTGTATCTCGCAGCCCCTTACCTCAGTGTATGTATCTTGCAGCCCCTTACCCCAGTGTCTGTATCTCCCAGCCCCTTACTGCAGTGTCTGTATCTCGCAGCCCCTTACCTCAGTGTATGTATCTTGCAGCCCCTTACCCCAGTGTCTGTATCTCCCAGCCCCTTACTGCAGTGTCTGTACCTCGCGCCCCTTACCGCAGTCTCTGTATCCCCCAGCCCCTTACCACAGTGTCTGTATCTCGCACCCCTTAACCCACTGTCTGTATCTCACAGCCCCTTTCTGCAGTGTCTGTATGTTGCGCCCCTTACTGCAGTGTCTGGATCTCACACCCCTTACTGCAGTCTTTGTATCCCCCAGCCCCTTACTGCAGTGTCTGTATCTCGCAGCCCCTTACCTCAGTGTATGTATCTTGCAGCCCCTTACCCCAGTGTCTGTATCTCCCAGCCTCTTACTGCAGTGTCTGTATCTCGCAGCCCCTTACCTCAGTGTATGTATCTTGCAGCCCCTTACCCCAGTGTCTGTATCTCCCAGCCCCTTACTGCAGTGTCTGTACCTCGCGCCCCTTACCGCAGTCTCTGTATCCCCCAGCCCCTTACTGCAGTGTCTGTATCTCACAGCTCCTTACCCCAGTGTCTGTATCTCACAGCCCCTTACTGCAGTGTCTGTACCTCATGTCCCTTACCGCAGTCTCTGTATCCCCCAGCCCCTTACCCCAAGGTCTGTATCTCCCAGCCCCTTACTGCAGTGTCTGTACCTCACGCCCCTTACCGCAGTCTCTGTATCCCCCAGCCCCTTACTGCAGTGTCTGTATCTCACAGCTCCTTACCCCAGTGTCTGTATCTCACAGCCCCTTACTGCAGTGTCTGTATCTTGTGCCCCTTACTGCAGTGTCTGGATCTCACACCCCTTACTGCAGTCTCTGTATCCCCAGCCCCTTACTGCAGTGTTTGTATCTTGCAGCCTCTTACTGCAGTGTCTGTATCTCGCAGCCCCTTACCTCAGTGTATGTATCTTGCAGCCCCTTACCCCAGTGTCTGTATCTCCCAGCCCCTTACCACAGTGTCTGTATCTCGCAGCCCCTTACCTCAGTGTATGTATCTTGCAGCCCCTTACCCCAGTGTCTGTATCTCCCAGCCCCTTACTGCAGTGTCTGTACCTCGCGCCCCTTACCGCAGTCTCTGTATCCCCCAGCCCCTTACCACAGTGTCTGTATCTCGCACCCCTTAACCCAGTGTCTGTATCTCACAGCCCCTTACTGCAGTGTCTGTATCTTGCACCCCTTAATGCAGTGTCTGGATCTCACACCCCTTACTGCAGTCTTTGTATCCCCCAGCCCCTTACTGCAGTGTTTGTATCTTGCAGCCCCTTACTGCAGTGTCTGTATCTCGCAGCCCCTTAGCGCAGTGTCTGTATCTCACGCCCCTTATCCCAGTCTCTGTATCTCACACCCCTTACTCTGGTCTCTATCTCGCAGCCCCTTACCCCAGCCTCTGTATCTCACGCCCCTTACCCTAGTTTCTGTATCTCGCAGCCCCTTACCCCAGTCTCTGTATCTCACACCCCTTACCCCAGTCTCTGTATTACACACCCCTTACACCAGTCTCTGTATCTCGTGCCCCTTACCCCAGTATCTGTATTTCATGCCCCTTACCCCAGTCTCTGAATCTCGCACCTCTTACCCCAGTGTCTGTATCTCGCAGCCCCTTACCCCAGTCTCTGTATCTCACGCCCCTTACCCTAGTCTCTGTATCTCGCAGGCCCTTACCCCAGTCTCTGTATCTCACGCCCCTTACCCTAGTCTCTGTATCTCGCAGCCCCTTACCCCAGTTTCTGTATCTTGCACCCCTTACCCCAGTCTCTGTATCTCACGTCCCTTACCCTAGTCTCTGTATCTCGCAGTTCCTTACCCCAGTCTCTGTATCTCAGGCCCTTACCCCAGTGTCTGTATCTCAGGCCCTTACCACACTGTCTGTATCTCGCACCCTTTACCCCAGTGTCTGTATCTTTCAGCCCCTTACTGCAGTGTCTGTATCGCGCACCCCTTAACCGAGTGTCTGTATTTCACAGCCCCTTACCGCAGTGTCTGTATCTCACAGCCCCTTAACGCAGTGTCTGTATATTGCACCCTTTAACCCAGTGTCTGTATCTCACAGCCCCTTACTGCAGTGTCTGTATCTTGCACCCCTTACTGCAGTGTCTGGATCTCACACCCCTTACTGCAGTCTCTGTATATCCCAGCCCCTTACTGCAGTGTTTGTATCTTGCAGCCCCTTACTGCAGTGTCTGTATCTCGCAGCCCCTTACTGCAGTGTCTGTATCTCCCAGTCCCTTACCCCAGTGTCTGTAACTCCCAGCCCCTTACTGCAGTGTCTGTACCTCGCGCCCCTTACCGCAGTCTCTGTATCCCCCAGCCCCTTACCACAGTGTCTGTATCTCGCACCCCTTAACCCAGTGTCTGTATCTCACACCCCTTACTGCAGTGTCTGTATCTTGCGCCCCTTACTGCAGTGTCTGGATCTCACACCCCTTACTGCAGTGTTTGTATCCCCCAGCCCCTTACTGCAGTGTCTGTATCTCGCAGCCCCTTACCTCAGTGTATGTATCTTGCAGCCCCTTACCCCAGTGTCTGTATCTCCCAGCCCCTTACTGCAGTGTCTGTATCTCGCAGCCCCTTACCTCAGTGTATGTATCTTGCAGCCCCTTACCCCAGTGTCTGTATCTCCCAGCCGCTTACTGCAGTGTCTGTACCTCGCGCCCCTTACTGCAGTCTCTGTATCCCCCAGCCCCTTCCTGCAGTGTCTGTATCTCATGTCCCTTACCGCAGTCTCTGTATCCCCCAGCCCCTTACCCCAGTGTCTGTATCTCCCAGCCCCTTACTGCAGTGTCTGTACCTCACGCCCCTTACCACAGTCTCTGTATCCCCCAGCCCCCTACTGCAGTGTCTGTATCTCACAGCTCCTTACCCCAGTGTCTGTATCTCACAGCCCCTTACTGCAGTGTCTGTATCTTGTGCCCTTACCACACTGTCTGTATCTCGCACCCTTTACCCCAGTGTCTGTATCTTTCAGCCCCTTACTGCAGTGTCTGTATCGCGCAGCCCCTTACTGCAGTGTCTGTATCTCGCACCCCTTAACCGAGTGTCTGTATTTCACAGCCCGTTACCGCAGTGTCTGTATCTCACAGCCCCTTAACGCAGTGTCTGTATATCGCACCCTTTAACCCAGTGTCTGTATCTCACAGCCCCTTACTGCAGTGTCTGTATCTTGCACCCCTTACTGCAGTGTCTGGACCTCACACCCCTTACTGCAGTCTCTGTATATCCCAGCCCCTTACTGCAGTGTTTGTATCTTGCAGCCCCTTACTGCAGTGTCTGTATCTCGCAGCCCCTTACTGCAGTGTCTGTATCTCCCAGTCCCTTACCCCAGTGTCTGTAACTCCCAGCCCCTTACTGCAGTGTCTGTATCTCCCAGTCCCTTACCCCAGAGTCTGTAACTCCCAGCCCCTTACTGCAGTGTCTGTACCTCGCGCCCCTTACCGCAGTCTCTGTATCCCCCAGCCCCTTACTACAGTGTCTGTATCTTGCACCCCTTAACCCAGTGTCTGTATCTCACAGCCCCTTACTGCAGTGTCTGTATCTTACGCCCCTTACTGCAGTGTCTGGATCTCACACCCCTTACTGCAGTGTTTGTATCCCCCAGCCCCTTACTGCAGTGTCTGTATCTCGCAGCCCCTTACCTCAGTGTATGTATCTTGCAGCCCCTTACCCCAGTGTCTGTATCTCCCAGCCCCTTACTGCAGTGTCTGTATCTCGCAGCCCCTTACCTCAGTGTATGTATCTTGCAGCCCCTTACCCCAGTGTCTGTATCTCCCAGCCCCTTACTGCAGTGTCTGTACCTCGCGCCCCTTACCGCAGTCTCTGTATCCCCCAGCCCCTTCCCGCAGTGTCTGTATCTCGTGTCCCTTACCGCAGTCTCTGTATCCCCCAGCCCCTTACCGCAGTGTCTGTATCTCATGTCCCTTACCACAGTGTCTGTATCTCCCAGCCCCTTACTGCAGTGTCTGTACCTCGTGCCCCTTACCGCAGTCTCTGTATCCCCCAGCCCCTTCCCGCAGTGTCTGTATCTCGTGTCCCTTACCGCAGTCTCTGTATCCCCCAGCCCCTTACCCCAGTGTCTGTATCTCGCAGCCCCTTACCCTAGTGTCTGTATCTCGCAGTCGGAATGTGCCAAGGCCTCACACAGCTCCTTCATGAAGGCAGGGTCCTCTCCAAACTTATCCAAGTCGAGCCCTGTGAGAACGGAGTTCCGTCTGAGAGGAAGGAGGAGCTCTGGCCAGCATTTAGCAGGGTCCCCTTTGCCAGACACGCTGCAGGAGAAGGAGAAATCGGGATAAAACAGCACGTGAACAGGGGGCCTCTTCATTCCTTGCCCATCCCATACATGGCAACCACACCTGCCGCCAGCTGCGGCCCCTTCACACCACCTTTAAACACACCCCCCGCCCCCCAGGTGGCTGAACACAAGGCAGAGGAAACGTGAGAACCAGTATAAAGCTGAAGAAAAAAAAGTGCAAGACCAGCAGCGAGTATTTCTATTATTGTGTTTCAGTCTGAGAGTGCATATCAATGCCGCACTACCCATGGCAATGCCTGCAGCACTTCTAACAGCACTACCCACAGCACTGGTAAAGTACTGTAAACACATAGACGGCCCCTATCGCCCATCTTTCCTCAGCTCCCGTTTGCTTCTCCTGACTTTAGTCCATGAGCCCATTTCTCTTTCCAGTCACATTGTGTCAGTATTGCAGGGTGTCCGTCCCCCTCACACAGCTCTCTGCAGCCCTATTTCTCAAAACTCGGCAGAAGGGCGCCTTGTTGGACAAGCAAGGTTTCCATAAAGTTTCGAGTCCAAACTCAACACTGCGATGCTCCTGCATGGAAACCTAGGTTCGAGCTGGACAGCCTGCTGGATGGTCCAGGGACACTTCCGAACAGGCTCACTTGCAGGGAATCTAGGGGATGTCGAGAGTGATTGGTCCCACCACTCCAAGGGTTCAAAGCACCTTTACAGGTCTTCTGAGATCGGAGTAGGATCCTCAGGATACTTGGCTCCTTTCTTCAGGTCTCTGATCTCTGGTGATGAATGCAGGACCCCTCCTCTTATCCACAGTCAGGTGAGTGCGCACACTGTGAGGAATCCTGTGGAGTCATCACTAAACCCCAGCCTAACGTCTCCTCCCATGTGGCCAGGGGACGGCAGCCGCTACCTGATCCTGTCCCTGGGGGTGGTAACATGAGGGAAGATCACATGGGAGGGGACGGCAGCCGCTACCTGATCCTGACCCTGGGGATGGTATTATGAGGGAGGATCACATGGGAGGGGACGGCAGCCACTACCTGATCCTGACCCTGGGGGTGGTGTTATGAGTGAGGATCACATGGGAGGGGACAGCAGCCGCTACCTGATCCTGACCTTGGGGGTGGTGTTATGATGGAGGATCACATGGATGGGGACGGCAGCCACTACCTCATCCTGACCCCGGGGGTGGTATTATGAGGGAGGATCACATGGATGGGGACGGCAGCCAATACCTGATCCTGACCCTGGGGGTGGTATTATGAGGGAGGATCACATGGGAGGAGACGGCAGCCACTACCTGATCCTGACCCTGGGGGTGGTATTATGAGGGAGGATCACATGGGAGGAGATGGCAGCCGCTACCTGATACTGACCCCGGGGGTGGTATTATGAGGGAGGATCACATGGGTGGGGACGGCAGCCAATACCTGATCCTGACCCTGGGAGTGGTATTATGAGGGAGGATCACATGGGAGGAGACGGCAGCCACTACCTGATCCTGACCCTGGGGGTGGTATTATGAGGGAGAACCACATGGGAGGGGACGGCAGCCACTACCTGATCCTGACCCTGGGAGTGGTATTATGAGGGAGGATCACATGGGAGGAGACGGCAGCCCCTACCTGATCCTGACCCTGGGGGTGGTATTATGAGGGAGGATCACATGGGAGGGGACGGCAGCCTCTACCTGACCCTGGGGGGTGATATTATGAG
This sequence comes from Ambystoma mexicanum, assembly GCF_040938575.1. Taxonomy (NCBI): domain Eukaryota; kingdom Metazoa; phylum Chordata; class Amphibia; order Caudata; family Ambystomatidae; genus Ambystoma; species Ambystoma mexicanum. The sequence goes on from NC_090935.1 coordinate 14,170,722, forward strand.
GGTTGATCACATGGGAGGAGACGGCAACCGCTACCTGATCCTGACCCTGGGGGTGGTATTATGAGGGAGGATCACATGGGAGGAGACAGCAGCTGCACCTGATCCTGACCCTGGGGGTGGTATTATGAGGGAGGATCACATGGATGGGGACGGCAGCCACTACCTGATCCTGACCCTGGAGGTGGTATTATGAGGGAGGATCACATGGGAGGGGACGGCAGCCAATACCTGATCCTGACCGTGAGGGTGGTATTATGAGGGAGGATCACATGGGAGGGGACGGCAGCCGCAACCTGATCCTGACCCTGGAGGTGGTATTATGAGGGAGGATCACATGGGAGGGGACGGCAGCCAATACCTGATCCTGACCCTGGGGGTGGTATTATGAGGGAGGATCACATGGGAGGGGACGGCAGCCGCTACCGGATCCTGACCCTGGGGGTGGTATTATGAGGGAGGATCACATGGGAGGGGAAGGCAGCCACTACCTGATCCTGACCCTGGGGGTGGTATTATGAGGAAGGATCACATGGGAGGGTTCGGCAGCCACTACCTGATCCTGACCCTGGGGGTGGTATTATGAGGGAGGATCACATGGGAGGAGACGGCAGCCGCTACCTGATCCTGACCCTGGGGGTGGTATTATGAGGGAGGATCACATGGGAGGGGACGGCAGCCACTACCTGATCCTGTCCCTGGGGGTGGTATTATGAGGAAGGATCACATGGGAGGGTTCGGCAGCCACTACCTGATCCTGACCCTGGGGGTGATATTATGAGGGAGGATCACATGGGAGGGGAAGGCAGTCACTACCCGATCCTGACCCTTGAGGTGGTATTATGAGGGAGGATCACATGGATGGGGACGGCAGCCACTACCTGATCCTGACCCTGGGAGTGGTATTATGAGGGAGGATCACATGGGAGGGAACAGCAGCCACTACCTGATCCTGACCCTGGGGGTGGTATTATGAGGGAGGATCATATGGGAGGGGACAGTAGACACTACCTGATCCTGACCCTGGGGGTGGTATTATGAGGGAGGATCACATGGGAGGAGATGGCAGCCACTACCTGATCCTGACCCTGGGGGTGGTGTTATGAGGGAGGATCACATGGGAGGGGATGGCAGCCACTACCTGATCCTGACCATGGGAGTGGTATTATAAGGGAGGATCACATGGGAGGGGAGACGGCAGCCGCTACCTGATCCTGACCATGGGAGTGGTATTATAAGGGAGGATCACATGGGAGGGGAGACGGCAGCCGCTACCTGATCCTGACCCTGGGGGTGGTAACATCAGGGAGGATCACATGGGAGGGGATGGCAGCCGCTACCTGATCCTGACCCTGGGGGTGGTATTATGATGGAAGATCACATGGATGGGGACGGCAGCCAATACCTGATCCTGACCCTGGGGGTGATATTATGAGGGAGGATCACATGGGAGGGGAAGGCAGCCACTAACAGATCCTGACCCTGGAGGTGGTATTATGAGAGAGGATCACATGGATGGGGACGGCAGCCACTACCTGATCCTGACCCTGGGGGTTGTATTATGAGGGAGGATCACATAGGAGGGGACGGCAGCCACTACCTGATCCTGACCCTGGCAGTGGTATTATGAGGGGGGATCACATGGGAGGAGACGGCAGCTGCACCTGATCCTGACCCTGGGGGTGGTATTATGAGGTGGATCACATGGGAGGGGACGGCAGGCACTACCTGATCCTGACCCTGGGGGTGGTAACATCAGGGAGGATCACATGGGAGGGGATGGCAGCCGCTACCTGATCCTGACCCTGGGGGTGGTATTATGATGGAAGATCACATGGATGGGGACGGCAGCCAATACCTGATCCTGACCCTGGGGGTGATATTATGAGGGAGGATCACATGGGAGGGGAAGGCAGCCACTAACAGATCCTGACCCTGGAGGTGGTATTATGAGAGAGGATCACATGGATGGGGACGGCAGCCACTACCTGATCCTGACCCTGGGGGTTGTATTATGAGGGAGGATCACATAGGAGGGGACGGCAGCCACTACCTGATCCTGACCCTGGCAGTGGTATTATGAGGGGGGATCACATGGGAGGAGACGGCAGCTGCACCTGATCCTGACCCTGGGGGTGGTATTATGAGGTGGATCACATGGGAGGGGACGGCAGGCACTACCTGATCCTGACCCTGGGGGTAGTTTTATGAGGGAGGATCACATGGGAGGGGAAGGCAGCTGCACCTGATCCTGACCCTGGGGGTGGTATTATGAGAGAGGATCAGATGGGAGGGGATGGCAGCCACTACCTGATCCTGACCCTGGGGGTGGTATTATGAGGGAGGATCACATGGGAGGGGACGGCAGCCGCTACCTGATCCTGACCCTGGGGGTGGTATTATGAGGGAGGATCACATGGGAGGGGACGGCAGCCACTACCTGATCCTGACCCTGGGGGTGGTATTATGAGGGAGGATCACATGGATGGGGACGGCAGCCACTACCTGATCCTGACCCTGGGGGTGATATTATGAGGGAGGACCACATGGGAGGGGACGGCAGCCACTACCTGATCCTGACCATGGGGGTGGTATTATGAGGGAGGATCACATGGATGGGGACGGCAGCCACTACCTGATCCTGACCCTGGGAGTGGTATCATGAGGGAGGATCACATGGGAGGAGACGGCAGCCACTACCTGATCCTGACCCTGGGGGTGATATTATGAGGGAGGATCACATGGGAGGGGAAGGCAGTCACTACCTGATCCTGACCCTGGAGGTGGTTTTATGAGGGAGGATCACATGGATGGGGACGGCAGCCACTATCTGATAATGACCCTGGGAGTGGTATTATGAGGGAGGATCACATGGGAGGAGACGGCAGCCACTACCTGATCCTGACCCTGGGGGTGGTATTATGAGGTAGGATCACATGGGAGGGGAAGGTAGCCACTACCTGATCCTGACCATGGAGATGGTATTATGAGGGAGGATCACATGGATGGGGCCGGCAGTCACTACCTGACCCTGACCCTGGGAGTGGTATTATGAGGGAGGATCCCATGGGAGGAGACGGCAGCCACTACCTGATCCTGACCCTGGGGGTGGTATTATGAGGGAGGATCACATGGGAGGGGACGGCAGCCACTACCTGATCCTGACCCTGGGGGTGGTATTATGAGGAAGGGGCACATGGGAGGGGACGGCAGCCAATACCTGATCCTGACCCTGGGGGTTGTATTATGAGGGAGGGTCACATGGGAGGGAACAGCAGCCACTACCTGATCCTGACCCTGGGGGTGGTATTATGAGGGAGGATCATATGGGAGGGGACAGCAGCCACTACCTGATCCTGACCCTGGGGGTGGTATTATGAGGGAGGATCACATGGGAGGAGATGGCAGCCACTACCTGATCCTGACCCTGTGGGTGGTATTATGAGGGAGGGTCACATGGGAGGGAACAGCAGCCACTACCTGATCCTGACCCTGGGGGTGGTGTTATGAGGGAGGATCACATAGGAGGGAACAGCAGCCACTACCTGATCCTGACCCCGGGGATGGTATTATGAGGGAGGATCACATGGGAGGGGACGGCAGCTGCACCTGATCCTTACCCTTGGGTTGGTATTATGAGGGAGGATCACATGGGAGGGGATGGCAGCCACTACCTGATCCTGACCCTGGGGGTGGTATTATGAGGGAGGATCACATGGGAGGAGACGGCAGCCACTACCTGATCCTAACCATGGGGGTGGTATTATGAGGGAAGATCACATGGGAGGGGACAGCAGCCGCTACCTGATCCTGACCCTGGGGGTGGTATTATGAGGGAGGATCACATGGGAGGGGACGGCAGCCTCTACCTGATCCTGACCCTGGGGGTGGTATTATGATGGAGGATCACATGGATGGGGACGGCAGCCAATACCTGATCCTGACCCTGGGAGTGGTATTATGAGGGAAGATCACATGGGAGGGTTCAGCAGCCACTACCTGATCCTGACCCTGGGGGTGATATTATGAGGGAGGATCACATGGGAGGGGAAGGCAGCCACTACCTGATCCTGACCCTGGATGTGGTATTATGAGGGAGGATCACATGGATGGGGACGGCAGCCACTACCTGATCCTGACCCTGGGAGTGGTATTATGAGGGAGGATCACATGGGAGGAGACGGCAGCCACTACCTGATCCTGACCCTGGGGGTGGTATTATGAGGGAGGGTCACAAGGGAGGGGAAGGTAGCCACTACCTGATCCTGACCCTGGAGGTGGTATTATGAGGGAGGATCACATGGATGGGGACGGCAGCCACTACCTGATCCTGACCCTGGGAGTGGTATTATGAGGGAGGATCACATGGATGGGGACGGCAGCCACTACCTGATCCTGACCCTGGGAGTGGTATTATGAGGGAGGATCACATGGGAGGAGACGGCAGCCACTACCTGATCCTGACCCTGGGGGTGGTATTATGAGGGAGGATCACATGGGAGGAGACGGCAGCCACTACCTAATCCTGACCCTGGGGGTGGTATTATGAGGGAGGATCACATGGGAGGAGACGGCAGCCACTACCTGATCCTGACCCTGGGGGAGGTATTATGAGGGAGGATCACATGGGAGGGGACGGCAGCCGCTACCTGATCCTGACCCTGGGGGTGGTATTATGAGGGAGGATCACATGGGAGGGGACGGCAGCCACTACCTGATCCTGACCCTGGGGGTGGTATTATGAGGGAGGATCACATGGGAGGAGACGGCAGCCACTACCTGATCCTGACCCTGGGGGTGGTATTATGAGGGAGGATCACATGGGAGGAGACGGCAGCCACTACCTAATCCTGACCCTGGGGGTGGTATTATGAGGGAGGATCACATGGGAGGGGAAGGTAGCCACTACCTGATCCTGACCCTGGAGGTGGTATTATGACGGAGGATCACATGGATGGGGACGGCAGCCACTACCTGATCCTGACCCTGGGAGTGGTATTATGAGGGAGGATCACATGGGAGGAGACGGCAGCCACTACCTGATCCTGACCCTGGGGGTGGTATTATGAGGGAGTATCACATGGGAGGGGACGGCAGCCACTACCTGATCCTGACCCTGGGGGTGGTATTATGAGGGAGGATCACATGGGAGGAGATGGCAGCCACTACCTGATCCTGACCCCAGGGGTGGTATTATGAGGGAGGATCACATGGGAGGGGACGGCAGCCACTACCTGATACTGACCCTGGGAGGGGTATTATGAGAGAAGATCACATGGGAGGAGAAGGTTGTCGGGGGACAGTGGTGACTCCATCAGGAGAGACGTGGAATTCTTCACTTTCTAGAGTAGACCACCTCATAATTCCTAAGTTCTTGATGGCGTGTTGGCACTGTATAAATCCCTCTCATAGTAAAACACAGAAATCCCTTCCTGCAAATCACTCTAGCCAAGATACCATTCAGACCACACACAAATATAACACAAACCTAACATCTCCTGTTTATAAGATTTTTCTAAGTACAAAGTCTAAACAATATCACTTTAGAAATCAGAAATTTTATGGACTCCAACTCCCTTAAATTCTCAAGTACTGAGACAAGAAAGAGGAGTAAGGAGTTACTGCAGGTGGACAAAATCTTAGACATGTCATGGACTCCAACTCCCTTAAAGTCTCAAGTACTGAGACGAGGAAGAGGAGTGAGGAGTTACTGCAGATTGCAGAAATCTTAGAAATGTCATGGACTCCAACTCCCTTAAAGTCTCAAGTACTGAGACGAGGAAGAGGAGTGAGGAGTTACTGCAGAGTGAAGAAATCTTAGAAATGTCATGGACTCCAACTCCCTTAAAGTCTCAAGTACTGAAACGAGGAAGATGAGTAAGGGGTTACTGCAGATTGAAGAAATCTTAGAAATGTCATGGACTAGTCTCAAGTACCGAGATGAGGAAGAGGAGTAAGGAGTTACTGCAGATGGAAAAAATCTTAGAAATGTCATGGACTCCAACTCCCTTAAAGTCTCAAGTACTGAGACGAGAAGAGGAGTGAGGAGTTACTGCAGATTGCAGAAATCTTAGAAATGTCATGGACTCCAACTCCCTTAAAGTCTCAAGTACTGAGACGAAGAAGAGGAGTGAGGAGTTACTGCAGATTGAAGAAATCTTAGAAATGTCATGGACTCCAACTCCCTTAAAGTCTCAAGTACTGAGACGAGGAAGAGGAGTGAGGAGTTACTGCAGATGGAAGAAATCTTAGAAATGTCATGGACTCCAACTCCCTTAAAGTCTCAAGTACTGAGACGAAGAAGAGGAGTGAGGAGTTACTGCAGATTGCAGAAATCTTAGAAATGTCATGGACTCCAACTCCCTTAAAATCTCAAGTACTGAGACGAGGAAGATGAGTAAGGGGTTACTGCAGATTGAAGAAATCTTAGAAATGTCATGGACTCCAACTCCCTTAAAGTCCCAAGTACTGAGACGAGGAAGAGGAGTAAGGGGTTACTGCAGATAGAAGAAATCTTAGAAATGTCATGGACTCCAACTCCCTTAAAGTCTCAAGGACTGAGACGAGGAAGAGGAGAGAGAAGTTACTGCAGATGGAAGAAATCTTAGAAATGTCATGAACTCCAAATCCCTTAAAGTCTCAAGTACTGAGACGAGGAAGAGGAGTGAGGAGTTACTGCAGATTGCAGAAATCTTAGAAATTTCATGGACTCCAACTCCCTTAAAGTCTCAAGTACTGAGACGAGGAAGAGGTGTAAGGAGTTACTGTAGATGGAAGAAATCTTAGAAATTTCATGGACTCCAACTCCCTTATAGTCTCAAGTACTGAGACGAGGAAGAGGAGTAAGGAGTTACTGCAGATTGAAGAAATCTTAGAAATGTCATGGACTCCAACTCCCTTAAAGTCTCAACCTCAAATGTGAATGTGCGGTCTAGTTGTTTTGAAGGATCACAAGTGCACAGGTTATTTAAAAACGGTATCCACACTCAAACAGCAGAGAGAGAGACGGAGAAGGAAGCGGTATGGGGAAGGACTGTGCTAGAGGCAACCGTGAATGTAGGCAATTCCAGACAGCAGCTCACAATTGCAAGACCTACATATCGTTGTGGTGCAAGAGCAGGAGAGATGCTGCGGGCAACGCTGGCAGATCGGCAGAACACTGGCAGCCGCAGCAGAGCTACCAGAGACGCGGTCGTGCTGAGAGGTAGCAGTCTTTGGTCATGGAGAGAAGCTGGTGGGAGAGTACGAAGCCACAGGGAGAGCTGACGTCTGCAGAGCAAAGGATGCCGTCCCAGAGAGGAAGTTTCATCGTAACGACATGCTACATGGTGGGAACATGACAAAATGCTGGTGAGTCCACCCAGAGCCAAAGGAGACTGTGGGGTGTACCGACAGGCATGCAAGCCAACCAAATAAGAATATTTAAATGCAGAACAAGTAAAGCACATACGCAGAACTTGAACCTGTTCCCATATATGAGATGTCAATGTGGGGAAAGTTGGAACAAGTAATATCTCAAGCAAATAAAAACAGAAACACAGAGACCACCAGGGGGCGCGGAACATGCAGGACGCGTAAGTCTCGGGCTCCTGATAGCACCGCAGGGCCTAGTGGACTCTGCTAGTCCCCGGCCTCGAGTACGGAGCCCAGACAGAGGAGATCTACACTTCATGAGGTGGGCCCCATTTCGAGTGGGTGTCGGGGGTCCCGCGGCAGAGACTCACTGCGATAGGATTCGGAGAAGTGGCCTCGGGGAAGGACCATAGAGCGCACCCCAGCTACGGGGGCTCGGTGTGGACCGGAGACGCCGGAGGCAGCCGACGTGGCAGGCAGCTGGCCTGACGGCACCTCGGAGAGGACCAGTAGAGCTGCGCGCCCCCCCGTCTGTGCTGGTGACCGGTGCTTGACAGACGGGTGTCGGAGGAGGAGCGGCACTATAGAGGGCACGGAGTGACGGCCCGCCATAGGCTTCCCCCGCCAAGGCAGGGAACCGCGGGGTCAGAAGAAAGCTGCCTGGGCCACCTGCCCCCCTACGACACATCGGGGATGGTGAGGAGTAGAAGAGGACTCGCCAGCATGCCAAGGGGAGCCTTTCTCTTGGAGGGCCCTGGGCCCCTCCCGGCCTACCCCCAGAGCGCAGAGGCCCACAGAGAGACCCGCGCACTGCCGCTCCGGTGAGAGGGAGCACCCAGCTCAAGGTGCTGCCCCGTGCAACACTGAAGGAGACACAGACTGAAGGCCCCTAACACGCGGCCCCTCTGAGACGGAGAGCAGTGCCGGTACCATGGGCTCAGGAGAATGCTGCCCGGGCCCCCGCCCTATGTTGACACATCGAGACGAGTAGGAGAGCGCCCACCAGCATGCTAAGGAGAGCCTCTCTCCCGGAAGGTCCAGGGCCCCCCGATTCATCTCCAGAACTCATCGAGGCCCACCTAGAGACCCACGCTCTGCTGCCCACGTGGAAGGAAGCACCCAATTCAAGGCTCCAGCCACTCGGGCACCAGGGAGGCACCCCAGGCCATGAGGGCCGCCGGCCTGGGCCCAACACAGTAACTGTGAGTGACGAGGTGAGGGGAGGATAAATTGACTGGATCCGGGGTATACGGGCCACCCCCCACACAACCTGACCCTTGCCATACCCCGGCGTGCCGCCTGGCCGGGGAAGGAGATAGAGAGGCCGGAGCTGCCCGAGTTCTGCTGCCCCACCTCCGGTTCTCACCCCGGAGGCCCCACTCGAACACACAGACCCGGGCCCACGGCACGGCCCCCTTCATAGAGCTGCCAATCAATACAAGACACACTACCACAGACCACAGCGCCCCGGGAACGGGAAAGGATTTGGACCACAGTCCGTCACACCGGGACCTCCATAAGGGAAACACTAACAGGGGCACCACCCCCAGATGCACCAGAAGACCCAGACCCTGGGGTGTGCTCCAGTGTCTGGGGCGATCTCCTCTCTCCAGTGCTTCCGCCGGCCCCAGTCAGCTAGGCGCAAGGCCTCTGGGGAAACCATGTCCACGGGCAGTGACCCCCCCCTGCGGCACTCACAAGGGATGATCTCAAGGACATCCTCAGCGAGATCAGGGCTATTCGGACAGATATACAAGCTTCAATAGTGGATCTTAAGGGAAGGGTGGACACCTTGGAGGAGAAGATGGAAGGGATGGAAAACAACCACCTCCAGACGGACCTGCTGGACATGAAATATGAGGCGAGGCTAACGAACCTAGAAATAAGAGATGAGGACATAACTCTGAAGATGGACGATTTAGAAAACAGAGAGCGCCCAAACAACTTGCATATCATAGGTGTGTCACAGGAGAGAGGGGAGACGGCGGCGGATGTGGGGAGGAAGATCCAGGGCCTGATAAACCAGCTCTTCACGTTGGAGGGTGGCAAGGAGGTCCAACTGGAAAGAGCGCATCGGGGTGGTGGAGGCGCGGGGGGAGGACCCAGGTCTATCGTAGTGTGGTTCCTCCGCTACAGAGAGAAAATGGAAGTCCTGGAGAAGGCGAAGAGGCTGGGGAGCTTTATCTTCGAAGGAGATACTATTCGGATCTACCAGGACCTTTCTACACTTATACTCATTCGTAGAAGAGAATGTCGTCCGCTCACCCAGTGGCTTACAAGCCAAGATATAAGATACAGATGGTCCTTCCCTTTCGCCCTATCCTTCGAAAGGACTGGGGTGGATTACAGAGTGACCAGTGGCAAGGAGGCCTCGCAAGTACTGCAAGTGCTCAAGGGGGATGCCCCGGGGGAGGAAAATGGGTCAGACACTCGAGCATCAGGTGACGTCATGAGAGAACCGGCGGGCCCTTGGTCCACAAAAAAGAAGACAAAGGGTAGGAGAAAATACAGAAAACCAAACACCCCGACTTCCGAAGCCGAAGGGAACTAGGTGAATAAGGCCAAATTTTCTGGAAGATCAAGATCAGCTCGTCAGTAACCCCGGCCGAGGACACAAATTGCATCAAGAGAACTGCAGTGCAGGAACATGTTCTCATGCTGGTGGCTTGCCCGTTGGCAGGCATCTTGAATGAGGGGGGGAAAGTGAGGGGGGAGGAGAGGGAATTGGGGGTAAGGATCTTGGGGCACGGGACCTAGCTAGCCTTGAAAGGAAACAGGGCAGCTCCCACAAGACCGGGAAAACAGAGCACCCAACAACGAAAGGCAATGGCAGACAATGAAGTAAGGGGCCAGGTTGTGTCACTCAGGATGGGCTCCCTTAATGTTAAGGGGCTCAATTCCCCTACAAAGCGCTCCCTTCTGGGAAGGGAAATGAGAAATGGGAGAGTGGATATTTTGTTTGTGCAAGAAACCAGAACTGTGAGGGGGGAGGAGAGGGCCATCCCAGGATCGCACGTGGGCCAGACCTTCTGGGCATCCGGCCACATAAAGAGAGGAGGAGTCGGGATCCTGCTTCATAGAAATCAGAAACTAACTAAGGTATCCACATGGGTGAGGGAGGACGGGAGGGCCTTGGTAGTATCCGGTAACCTACATAACATCAGAGTAACCTTAGCAGCGATTTACTGCCCCAACGTGGGTCAGAGGGAATTTGTCCGAGAGGCCCTGTGGGACGTGATGGCTAAAGCGGACGGTCTTCTGCTCCTGGGTGGGGACTTCAATATATGGGCGCACCGAGAGTTGGACCATAGTGGGAAGACAGCCCCACTGAATAGCTGCGGGGGGATACCTCATGGGGAACTGCGGGAACTAATGTGGGAGCAGGGGCTGGTGGATATATGGAGGGAACTACACCCGAGGCGAAGAGGATACACCTTTTACTCTGCAGTTCATGGTATTAGGACCAGAATAGATTACCTTGTCACAGGGTACCAGCACATGAGCAGAATAGAAGCCTGTGAGATTCGGCCGATTAGCTGGTCTGACCACGATTTGTTCTGATCGGACGTTAGTATAGCAGGCCTAAAACCCAGGGAATCCCTATGGAAATGCAATGATTTCTTGCTGAGAGATGTGGTCTTCAAGGAAGAAATGACAATGGCAATTAGAGAATTCTTTGAGATAAATGACACGGGGGAAGTGAACCGGGAAATTGTGTGGGAGGCGGCAAAGGCAACCTGGAGGGGTAGGCGGATTAGTGAAGGGGCCACCAAAAAAAGAATCAGGATCTCCTGACCCACAGGTTAAGATCTGAGATAATTACTTTAGAAAGGTCAGAGGGGAAGATGGAGACGGAGAGAGAGGGGGACCTGGACATTGCAAGGGAGAAGAGACTAGAACTGCGGGAAATGGAGATGGGCAAGATAGAAGCGGGACTCCAACATTTACGCCAAAAATATTATGAAAAAGGGGACAAGGCGGATGCCATGCTGGCCGCAAAACTCAGAGGCCAGAGGGCGGATAGATGGGTGGCAAGATTAAAGAGCGGGGACTGCCGCTCCTATAGACCAAGCTCACTCCTAAATGTGGATGCAAAGTTATTCACCAGGATCTTAGCCATGAGGCTGGACAGCCATATGCCGAGGCTAATTCATTCCGACCAGGTGGGTTTTATACAGGGAAGGCAAGGGGCAGACACGTTGCGTAAGACTCTGCATCTGATGAGGGAGGCAGCACCAAGGGGTGGGAACCCTGTCCTGGTGTCAATCGACGCCGAAAAGGCGTTCGATCGGGTAGACTGGGGGTTCCTGCAGGGGGTTCTCGAGAAGCTGGGGTTTGGAATTGGGATTAAACAAGCTATTAAAGCCTTATATGCGTCACCAACAGCTAGGATCACGGTCAATGGGCGCCTGTCTCGAGTTTTTCGCCTCCAAAGAGGGACGAGGCAGGGCTGTCCACTTTCCCCACTCCTCTTCGCCATGACAATGGAAATATTAGCAGAATACATCAGAGGCTCTCCGAGGGTGCAGGGAATTGAGGTGGGTGAACATACTTTCAAACTAGGTCTTTACGCAGATGATATCTTGCTTCACCTCCGGGAGCCAGCAAGGTCAGTCCCAGCCGCTTTCCAGGAGATTGAACGGTTTGGTAGTTTCTCAGGGTTTAAGGTGAATATTGGCAAGTCAATGATCTTCCCCTTCGCACCCGATGCAGACAGAAATGTTGCCGAACTGACTCCATTGCGACTCCAAATATGTACAGAGGGGAGAAAATACCTGGGGATCAATATAGTGCGCCCCGAGGAGGATCTGAGCCTGGCCAACTACCCCCCGCTGTTTGATAAACTATTTAGGGATATGGAGGGTTGGGGCAAGGGGCTAATCTCCTGGATGGGAAGAATAAATGCCATAAAAATGAACCTGCTCCCCAGAGTGCTGTATGTTTTCCAGATGCTCCCCTTGGAGGCGCCAGAAACATACCTCAGAGAAGCCAAGAGGCGTATAATGAATTTCATATGGCAGGGTCAGAGACACAGAATAGGATATGAGACCCTCACCCTCCCCAAAGATAGAGGGGGGGTGGCATTGCCGGATCTGATAGTTTACCATAGAGCGGCCCAACTCAGGGCCCTGGCCCCGCATCTTAGAGAGGACCCTAATAAACAATGGGTGTACAATGAAAACTCCTACCTGCGCCAGTCACCGTAGGCGAATGACTATGCGTCCCATTGAATAAGCTCCCCAAAAGAATTAGGGACCACCCAATATTGGGGACAATGTGGAAAGCATTAGCGGGGAAGGGAAATAGAGAGAAGGTCACGACATGGCCCTCACCCATGAGTCACATCTGGTCTACACCAGTGTTAGAGGAGATCCCAGGCCACGAACACTACCAGGCCTGGTTCGACGCTGGCCTTTGCAGGGTCGGCCAACTGGTGAGGGAGGACACCTTCATAAGCATCAAGGAGCTCGAGGAGGCCCTGGGAATAGGAAGGCTCTCCCCACTCCTATACCTTCGCCTTAAGGTAATCTTAATGAAGCCTAAGCTAAAGCCTTGCATTCAAAGAAAACTCACACCGGTCCAGAAAATTCTAGACCTCCACACGGAAATGAAAGGCCTCATCTCCCTCCTGTATGGAGCACTCCTAATTCCCCGCGAGGGAACGGTTAAAAGCCTTAGAGGGAAATGGGAAAGAGACCTTGGCTGTACCATCGGGGATGGGCTCTGGGGGAAACTTTGTAGCACGGCATTCAAGACCTCCATCTCGTGCCAGTTTAAGACTCACGCCATCAAACTCCTTCATAGGTGGCAGTATGACCCAATCACCCTCTCCAGGATGTTCCCAGATGTCGCCCCACTATGCTGCCACGGCTGCGGGGAAAGAGCCAACTATTGGCACATGTGGTGGTCTTGTAAGAAGGTTAAAGCCTATTGGTCAGAGGTGCTCAGTTGGCTCAAGGAGGCGGGAGAGGGGTCTATCCGCTAGAGCCGCTCCCACTACTATTTAGACTACAGCAAAGGGACGACAACTGGGAGAAACTCCCGGATCTGACACACTCCTTACTGCTGGCAGCCAGAGCGGTACGGGGCAGGACTTGGAAGAGAGTCGCTCTTCCCACAAGGAGAGAATGGATAATAGTGGCCAAAGACATCTACTTTATGGATAGGCTGACAGGAGCAATACACGGCTCCAGCGCGCAGCTAGAGGCCGACAGGGTACAATTCATGGAGGTGTTCGCTAACACGGAAGATGATGCAGCAGTGTAATATGGTCGCTCCACTCGGCCCGAAACCAGCTTTACAAAGACTCATTGCACTTCTCCAGGGAAAGTTTAATCATTTTGTTTGTTGACATGCCCGGTTGACGCTGCCCAAAGAGGTTAACCACTGATATGCGGATCCTTTGCCCCAAGCAAATGGGGTTGGGGAAATGGGGAGGGAGGGTGAATACAGCAGAGAATTATGGTTATTTTACAGAGGTTGATACGGGCATGTGCCCCAATGTTATTACCTGCGAGTGCTCTTTGTTGTTTCTAAAAACCAATAAAAAATGAATTTAAAAAAAAAAGAAACACAGTGAAGTTATAAAACTGTGTTATAATAAAGGACAATGAAACTGAGAAGAAGTCCTGGTGAAAGGAACCCATTAGTCAGTGAACCTTTGGGGAGGCGGGCAGATACCTTCCAGAGAGGTGTACCAGGGGATCTACAAGATCCCAGAAAAGGGATTCCTGGCAGGAGAATATACCAGGTAATCCACATTAAGTATATGAAAACAAAGTATTGTGGGAAGATACCTGGCAGGGGATCATACCAGGGGATCTAAATAACCTAATGAAGGATTCCTGGCAGGAGAGTATACCAGGTTATCCACTCAAAGTATAAGAAAATATGAGACATTGTGACAAGATACCTGGCAGGAGAATATACCAGGGGATCTAAAGAATTTACTAAAGGATTCCAGGTAGGGGAGTATACCAGGAGGTCCATTAAAGATGTATACAGAAACATATCTATTTTGTAAAGTATATGGTAGGGGAGGATTGGTCCAAAAGACCCCCCTTGCCTACATCCCCTCCCCAGGTGAGGGCCATGACTCATCGGGCGTCCCCTCCTTACCACCAGGGCCCGGGTGGTGGATGGCTCGCCTGCTGAAGACATTGCCCAAACATATTAAATTTAGCTAGGCCTCAGAAACCATTTTGTCTAATAAAGATGGTGTGAGCTCGGCGCACTGTAGCACGGCCCCCGCCTTTGGAGAGTTTCAATTATCCCTGTGGCCGCAGCTCCCTGGCAGATCCGCTGTGAGCCCGTTCCCACGAACAAGACGGACATGAGCTAGTGTAAGATACCAACACTGTAACATTTCACCTTCCGCAGTGTATCACTGCTCCCAGCATGACCCGGCCAGCGAAGCCTGGGTGAAAAAGAGACCTGTAAAATGGCCCTCGGACAGAAGCAAACGTTCCCAAATACTAATGCCAAAACTACTTGCAATACGCGCATTTTCTCCACAGACCCCTTTTTGATTAGGAAATTTACAGATATGGTAGAATACATGTTCACATGGCATAAACAGTGAAGCACCCCCACCACTGCAGTTGCGTGTAAATAATAAAAGCATCCAGGGGGGTTATTTGTTATGGGCATCATTGAAAAGCTTACACCCCACGGTCCCACGCCATAACCGAACTAATGCTGCTAGAGTGCAAGGAAAGACAAATGCAACCATACTGAGGGCTCATGAGAAGGACACGCAAGAATGCACCCTCCATGTGTACAAGTCCAAGCCCTTATGTGCCACTACTGTCATGTACGGTGGCAAGACATTTCCCATGTGCTCCACCAACCTCACTACTACCTCACTGACTGCAAACGTATATGCATATAACACAATGTTGTAGTTGTTAAAACATAGTGTACAAGTAATGTGCTCGAACTGGCTATATTCGAGAGGCATTAGCAATGTTAAGATGTGAGCTTTGCAATGACTCAATTAGTATTGTGTGTTATTTGAATGTTTATGATGCTTTCACCTCAAATCGGCAACACACGAGGAAGATGCCTTTGTGAGTTTATGCAAGGCCATTCCCCCTCCCTCCCAGTGGGGCCTGCCAGACGAGAGAGCAGTGGCCCGCGCCGCGCTGCTCCACCTCCCACAACTAGGCTGGAGCCGCTTCAAAGATTTGTAATCCCCCCTGCAGCACCCAAGGCCACGGCCCGCCACCTGCAGTATTTACAGCCCAGTAGTAAACCTCCGCCTGAATACACAAATCCAACGGCGCCCTCTCTTAAACCCCACAACCCACCGGATAACCTTAGGTTTATGGCCCCTGTAACATTAGGACACCCAATACTATGGCAACATCCAGCAGCACATTCATAACGACTTCTAACAAGACAGAAAGACATGTACCGCCCGTCCCATGCCCTGAGACCTAGCCCCTCGACCTATGGTACCCGGTCAACAGGACACTGGTAACCATGTACTGATGAATCGCCATCAAACCCCTCTCAAGGTGCATTCCTCCTGTGTTGCATTAACCTGTAGAATAACCTATTGGAAGATTTACTAAGGAAGATAATATTGCAATGACTGAATGACTGCGGTGTGCATGGCCTAGGGCAAAGAAGTCAGGAAAAGACATTCATCTCTGACACTAGCCACAGTGGCACAACAACACCACCCGGATGAACCCAGCTGACCCGCCAGGCCCAGCCCATCCCACGAGGCTGACCAGTGACGTCCTCCAGCCAAGACCAACCACATCACGGCAGCACCTATAGCTAGTCATCGCCACCCAATCCTATTGAATTTGTGCCCCCTATAGTGTGTAGGTTTTTATGACGTTTTCTGTAAATATATACGCCTGTCTTTGCTATTGTCAGACAGAGCGCTCTCGGAGTTTGCAGAGTTCTTTGCATGCCCTATTCTGATTGATAAACTCCCATTTACGCTCACCCGCACTTGTCTTGGCCTTATTCCCATTCTGGGAGAGTCCATCATTGTCTCTCATTGCGGGGAGGATCGTGCTGGTTGGGGACGCTTGCCTTCAACGTATACCAGAGAGACATTTGCTATCTTCAAGGAGCTATTGTTTGAAAGAGACACTGTTGGCATCCTCAAGGAACTTTTTGAGAGAGACACTGTTGCCATCCTCATGGAACCATTTGAAAGAGACACTGTTGCCATCCTCAAGGAACTTTTTGAGAGAGACACTGTTGCCATCCTCAAGGAACTGTTTGAAAGAGACACATTTGCCATCGTAAAGGAACCGTTGTATGAAAGAGACACATTTGCCATCGTAAAGGAACCGTTGTATGAAAGAGACACTTTTGACATCCTCAAGGAACTGTTGTTTGAAAGAGACACTGTTGCCATCCTCAAGGAACTGTTGTTTGAAAGAGACACTTTTGCCATCCTACCTACATATTCAGGGGAAAGGACCCACCCTCTGGATCCAGGGATTTCTTCTTGGAGACAGCTGATTCTGTTGGATTTATCTATTTTTTTCATTATGAATACTTTTTGCCCAACACAGGTTAGAGACATTTTCTTGCACCAGTAGCTGATGATTTCTAGTGTGAGGGTCAGATTAGTATGTTTTGGACACAAGGACAGTTTATAAGTTTGGCAACTTGGCACAGACTGATATTTAGTTTTAGTTTCCTAGGTAGGGAAACTCTCTTTAGGATAGGTACAGAGAGACCTTCATCCAATCTTTTTGTTTCAATAAAGTTGCCTGATGTTGAAAAAATTACAACTTTAAGCCCGCCTCTCATTTCTGTCCACTCACAACACTCAGCCCTCCAATGGCAAGATCTGCTGCATGGATGCTCACCAGCAGTGGCCCAATCAGGGACCACTGAGGTCCTCATGCTCACCAGCAGTGGTCCAATCAGGGACCACTGGGGTTCTCATGCTCACCAGCAGTGGTCCAATCAGGGACCACTGGGGTCCTCACGCTCACCAGCAGTGGTCCAATCAGGGACCACTGAGGTCCTCACACTCACCAGCAGTGGTCCAATCAGGGACCACTGGGGTCCTCACCAGCAGTGGTCCAATCAGAGACCACTGAGGTCCTCACGCTCACCAGCAGTGGTCCAATCAGGGACCACTGGGGTTCTCACGCTCACCAGCAGTGGTCCAATCAGGGACCACTGAGGTCCTCACGCTCACCAGCAGTGGTCCAATCAGAGACCACTGGGGTTCTCACGCTCACCAGCAGTGGTCCAATCAGGGACCACTGGGGTTCTCATGCTCACCAGGAGTGGTCTAATCAGAGACCACTGGGGTTCTCAGGCTCACCAGCAGCGGTCCAATCAGGGACCACTGGGGTCCTCACGCTCACCATCAGCGGTCCAATCAGGGACCACTGGGGTTCTCATGCTCACCAGCAGTGGTCCAATCAGGGACCACTGGGGTCCTCACGCTCACCATCAGTGGTCCAATCAGGGACCACTGGGGTTCTCACGCTCACCAGCAGTGGTCCAATCAGAGACCACTGGGGTCCTCACGCTCACCAGCAGTGCTCCAATCAGGGACCACTGGGGTCCTCACGCTCACCATCAGTGGTCCAATCAGGGACCACTGGGGTCCTCATGCTCACCAGGAGTGGTCTAATCAGGGACCACTGGGGTCCTCACGCACACCAGCAGTGGTCCAATCAGGGACCACTGGGGTCCTCACGCTCACCATCAGTTTTCCAATCAGGGACCACTGAGGTTCTCACGCTCACCAGCAGTGGTCTAATCAGGGACCACTGAGGTCCTCATGCTCACCAGCAGTGGTCCAATCAGGGACCACTGGGGTTCTCACGCTCACCAGCAGTGGTCCAATCAGAGACCACTGGGGTCCTCATGCTCACCAGGAGTGGTCTAATCAGGGACCACTGGGGTCCTCACGCACACCAGCAGTGGTCCAATCAGGGACCACTGGGGTTCTCATGCTCACCAGGAGTGGTCTAATCAGGGACCACTGGGGTCCTCATGCACACCAGCAGTGGTCCAATCAGGGACCACTGGGGTTCTCACGCTCACCAGCAGTGGTCCAATCAGGGACCACTGGGGTCCTCATGCTCACCAGGAGTGGTCTAATCAGGGACCACTGGGGTCCTCACGCACACCAGCAGTGGTCCAATCAGGGACCACTGAGCTCCTCATGCTCACCAGGAGTGGTCTAATCAGGGACCACTGGGGTCCTCACGCACACCAGCAGTGGTCCAATCAGGGACCACTGAGGTCCTCATGCACACCAGCAGTGGTCCAATCAGGGACCACTGGGGTCCTCATGCTCACCAGGAGTGGTCCAATCAGGGACCACTGGGGTCCTCATGCACACCAGCAGTGGTCCAATCAGGGACCACTGGGGTCCTCACGCTCACCAGGAGTGGTCTAATCAGGGACCACTGGGGTCCTCATGCACACCAGCAGTGGTCCAATCAGGGACCACTGAGGTCCTCATGCTCACCAGCAGTGGTCCAATCAGGGACCACTGAGGTCCTCATGCTCACCAGGAGTGGTCTAATCAGGGACCACTGGGGTCCTCACCAGCAGTGGTCCAATCAGGGACCACTGTGGTTCTCACTCTCACCAGCAGTGGTCCAAACAGGGACCACTGGGGTCCAGCAGTGGTCCAATCAGAGACCACTGGGGTTCTCACGCTCACCAGCAGTGGTCCAATCAGGGACCACTGAGGTCCTCATGCTCACCAGGAGTGGTCTAATCAGGGACCACTGGGGTCCTCACCAGCAGTGGTCCAATCAGGGACCACTGTGGTTCTCACTCTCACCAGCAGTGGTCCAAACAGGGACCACTGGGGTCCAGCAGTGGTCCAATCAGAGACCACTGGGGTTCTCACGCTCACCAGCATTGGTCCAATCAGGGACCACTTGTCACATCGTGGGGTAGATGGCGAGTCTGGGATCGGTATCGACACTGTCCGCCATAGATCCTGCCGTCACGTTCCTTTTCCCCTGCGGGTTTGCAGGTCTAGTCTTTCTCCGCTCGCGTACGCGACCGGGAGCTTTTAGCCTTCCACTTCCGGGTCGCGTACGCGTTGCAACGCTCCCGGGTTGTCCGCTTGCTTTGCCTCTCTAGGAAGCTTTCTGTGTTACCTCCGCCCGTTACTGCAGTTTTCTTCCTCCCCTTACTTTCGTTTCCTTTTCCCCTTTTCTTCCCGTCTCTCTCTCTCTCCCTCTCTCTTTCCTTCGTCCCGTCTTCCCTCCTCCTTTTTCTATCTACTTCGCTACTCTACTCCCATTCTGCTCTACCTTCCTTTCTCTCGCCTGCTATTTGGTTCTGCCTCAGCCTTCAGCTGTTGTGGAACATATTATCATCCCGTGTACCGACCTTGCCTGCTATTTTGGACTGCCTCAGCCTCCCGTTTTGTGAACTGTTCCTCTTCCTGTGTACCGACCCTGCCTGCTATTTGGACTGCCTCAGCCTCCCGTTTTGTGAACTGTTCCTCTTCCTGTGTACCGACCTTGCCTGCTATTTTGGACTGTCTTCGTCCTCCGTTTCTGTGGACATTGGTCCTTCATGTGAAGATTACCCAACCTGCTTACAGATCACAACCTGAAATCTTCCACTAGGGGTTTTTTGTGCCTTTGGCTTTTTCCCCTTATCCGACGGTCACGGAGGATCTTTCACCGCCGTACCTATACGGTGTCGCGGTGGCGTCCTTTCGTGGCCGTCCATATCTTCATAAAAAAAAGGAGAAACCAGGAAACAAGGAAGGAAAGAAAATCAGGAAAAAAGACAGAGGTGAGGAGGAGGGGAGGAATTTGAGACTGAAACTTCAGTTGAAGAAGAGGACATTGCTGACCTTAGTGATACCACTGGGGTCCTCACGCTCCTCACGCTCACCATCAGTGGTCCAATCAGGGACCACTGGGGTCCTCACGCTCACCATCAGTGGTCCAATCAGGGACCACTGGGGTCCTCACGCTCACCAGCAGTGGTCTAATCAGGGACCACTGGGGTCCTCATGCACACCAGCAGTGGTCCAATCAGGGACCACTGAG
Source organism: Ambystoma mexicanum (assembly GCF_040938575.1). Classification (NCBI taxonomy): domain Eukaryota; kingdom Metazoa; phylum Chordata; class Amphibia; order Caudata; family Ambystomatidae; genus Ambystoma; species Ambystoma mexicanum. The sequence goes on from NC_090935.1 coordinate 14,191,097, forward strand.
GTCCTCATGCTCACCAGCAGTGGTCCAATCAGGGACCACTGAGGTCCTCATGCTCACCAGGAGTGGTCTAATCAGGGACCACTGGGGTCCTCATGCACACCAGCAGTGGTCCAATCAGGGACCACTGGGGTTCTCACGCTCACCAGCAGTGGTCCAATCAGGGACCACTGGGGTCCAGCAGTGGTCCAATCAGAGACTACTGGGGTTCTCACGCTCACCAGCATTGGTCCAATCAGGGACCACTGGGGTCCTCACGCTCACCATCAGTGGTCCAATCAGGGACCACTGGGGTTCTCACGCTCACCATCAGTGGTCCAATCAGGGACCACTGGGGTCCTCATGCACACCAGCAGTGGTCCAATCAGGGACCACTGAGGTCCTCATGCTCACCAGCAGTGGTCCAATCAGGGACCACTGAGGTCCTCATGCTCACCAGCAGTGGTCTAATCAGGGACCACTGGGGTCCGATTGGACCACTGAGGTCCTCACGCTCACCAGCAGTGGTCCAATCAGGGACCACTGGGGTCCTCACGCTCACCAGGAGTGGTCCAATCAGGGACCACTGGGGTCCTCACGCACACCAGCAGTGGTCCAATCAGGGACCACTGCGGTCCTCACGCTCACCAGGAGTGGTCCAATCAGGGACCACTGGGGTCCTCACGCACACCAGCAGTGGTCCAATCAGGGACCACTGAGGTCCTCACGCTCACCAGCAGTGGTCCAATCAGGGACCACTGAGGTCCTCACGCTCACCAGGAGTGGTCCAATCAGGGACCACTGGGGTCCTCATGCACACCAGCAGTGGTCCAATCAGGGACCACTGAGGTCCTCATGCTCACCAGCAGTGGTCCAATCAGGGACCACTGAGGTCCTCATGCTCACCAGCAGTGGTCCAATCAGGCACCACTGGGGTTCTCATACACACCAGCAGTGGTCCAATCAGGGATTCTCATGCTCACCAGCAGTGGTCCAATCAGGGACCACTGGGGTCCTCATGCTCACCAGGAGTGGTCTGCTCACCAGCAGTGGTCCAATCAGGGACCACTGGGGTCCTCATGCACACCAGCAGTGGTCCAATCAGGGACCACTGAGGTCCTCATGCTCACCAGCAGTGGTCCAATCAGGGACCACTGAGGTCCTCATGCTCACCAGCAGTGGTCCAATCAGGGACCACTGGGGTTCTCATACACACCAGCAGTGGTCCAATCAGGGATTCTCATGCTCACCAGCAGTGGTCCAATCAGGGACCACTGGGGTCCTCATGCTCACCAGGAGTGGTCTGCTCACCAGCAGTGGTCCAATCAGGGACCACTGGGGTCCTCATGCACACCAGCAGTGGTCCAATCAGGGACCACTGGGGTCCTCATGCACACCAGCAGTGGTCCAATCAGGGACCACTGGGGTTCTCATGCTCACCAGCAGTGGTCCAATCAGGGACCACTGAGGTCCTCATGCTCACCAGCAGAGGTCCAATCAGGGACCACTGGGGTTCTCAGGTTCTCATTCATACCAGACACTGTGGCACCAGTAGTGTGGATTGGGACCAGGCAGTCCTAGCCCACTGCCTGGGTACCCACACAAGTGACCTCCAGAGGCCTGTGAAGGAAACAATTGTGACGGGAAAATACATGCCCAAAATAGGAAATCTCGGTCCTGGAAGGGCAGGGGGAAGAAAAAGTGACAACATGACCAAAGAAAAGACTTTGTGGCACAGCCATGTTGGACACAGGACCAGTTAGGAGCCAAATGCGGTAAACTCAATAAGGCTCGGTAAAATGTTGTAAAAAGAAATGTAAAAGCTACTGCTGCCATCAGTTTATTCTAAAACACTTTGCCCAGTCAGCAGAAATTCCTTATAGGGTGTCTAGGGCCATAAACCAAAGAGGCCCCATTGCGCAGTACTGTAAATTACTTGGCGCAATGATAAAATGTTACCAACAAGTGGCAACAAATTCAAACGACTAAGAGAAACAATGTTTCTCAGTACTGACTTCCTGAAGGACATGTCACTTTCCCCGTAACAATGAGCAAAAGCCAGTGTAGTCAAGCTGAACGCTTCACTGCACTGTGAACAGGACAGGTAAACTTCCAAAGTAAAAAGCAAAAAGATTGGGGGTCCATAGAAATGGATGAAAAGTTGCTAAGAGAGAAATCTTTCCTAACAAAGGTGATCTTCTGTCATTCTTATTTCCTTCGGGATTGAGTTCCATAGATGGCTATTAGATGGAGAATCCGGTTCTTCCAAATGTTTACTTTTTTCGTAGTGTTTTGTTTTGATTTGGAGGTCGTTGCTTGATCTTAGGTTTCTTCCTGGTTTGGTAGCGGTTGATTTTGGCTTGGAGGAATTCGACTCCTTGTCCGTGTAGTGTTTTCTGAGCAATGCAGAAGGCTTTGAAGTTAATGGGCCTCATTACGAGTCCAGCGGTAGCCATACCGGAAAAACCAGCAGGTGGCCGCCAGACCCGTAATACCATTCTGCCTCCATGATTGCCGGAATCACTGGGGCATTACAACCCCGGTGACTCGGTAATTCAGTGGGTTCAAATGAGTTTCATTAGGGGAGACATATATATGTTGAAGAGGAGTGGGGAGAGGCTAGAACCTTGTGGTATGCCACAGGAGATGTGTTAGAAGTAAATGGCGGTAGGTAAATTCTTTCAGTTCAGTTGGCGAGGAAACATTTGAACTATTGTAGAGCTGAGTTTTTTTATGCTGCATTCCTCCAGTCTCTGGAATAGAGCTGCGTGTCTGATTGTGTTGAAGGCGGCTGATATGTCCAGTAGTATAAGGGTGTATCGGGTGCTGTTGACTGTATTTATTTTTAGGTCATCCCATATGGATAGAAGTGCTGATTCCGTTCCTCTCATGGGTCTGAAGGCTGATGTGGGAGTGGTTGAGTGTTCCGTTGGTTTCTACATGGTTGAGTAGGATTTTCTAGATGTGGTTCTGTAGTAGTTTCTCTGGGTAGGGTAGATTTGATATAGGTCTGTAGTTGGTGGAATCTTCCGCACTTCAGGTTTCGTTTCTTAGGAGTTGCTTGATGTATGCTGATGGTTTAAGTTACTTTCCTGTACCTCTTGTCTCCAGCATGGGGTCTGGCATGGTTCCACATGCTCATGAATATTCCCCATCGCCAGGCTGGGAATCCTCAGTAAAAGAACAAACTGTTTAACATTCCCTTGAAAACCGTATTTCTCCTCTAAACCAATCACTGTCCTCTGGGTCATACTACCCCCATCCAATGACAGTCCTCTCCCTTAGCTCCACCCCAGCTGCCATCTTCAGATTTGTTAAGCACGTAAAGTGGCAATATGAACCAAGAAGAGCCACAGATGGGAAGGAGGGAGGATTCACATGTGAATCCATGTCAGACCCATGCTGGAGAACCAGAGTTACAGCTAGGTAACTTAAATCTTCTCTAGCATGGGATCTGGCATGGATTCCCATGCTCATGAATAATGATTACACAACAGTAAATGTACACAACCATGGGATATGGCAAGCCTCAACAGAAGTAAAAAACACTCACCAGTGGAACAGACTCACCTCAGAAGAACTATTTGCGTTGCACTGCTAGCCCGGTCCGGGACTCCTCCCTGGAATCCCTGTCGACGAAGTAGAATTTCTTGAAAGTGTGCTTGTACGTAGCAGCCCTGCAGATGTCGAGCAAGGGCACAGCAGAGAGAAACGCTGTCATTGCTGCGATGGCTCTGGTGGAGTGGGCTCTTGGCTAGCCCAGCTGAGGCCTGTTAGCCAGCCGATGACAGTGAATGATGCAGCCGGAGAGCCACCTGGAGATGGAAGCCTTTGACAAGGCATTCCCATGATTCACAGGTCCAAAGTTGACAAACAACTGAGAAGTGTTCTGAAAACTCTTCGTGCGTGCATTGTAAAACTTCAAGGCACGCCTAACGTTCAGCGAATGCAAGGCTCTTTCCGCTGGCGATGATGGCTTCAGGAAGAAGATAGGCAATACCAAAGGCACGTTGAGATGGAATTTCGACAGCACTTTCGGCATAAAGGTGGGGTGTGTACGCAGTACCACCCTTGAAGTGTGGACGGACAAGTCTGGCTGTTTGCAAGACAGGGCCTGGATCTCCCCGACTCGCCTGGACAAGGTGATTGCCACAAGGAAAGCAGTCTTTCGCGCCTTGAAACACTTGTGTATAGGCGCGTTACAAATACCATATCATATCATATCATATCATGAAAGAAACTTGAGCAGGATCTGATGCATCAGCTCAAAGGGCGCCCCAATGAGTTTAGTCAATACCACATTGAGCTGCCAGGATGGGGCCTTCACCGGAGGAAAAGTCCGGAAGTGGCCCTTGATGAATTCCTTGATGAGCCTGTGCGACCACAGGAAAGGCTTACCCGGCATCCGGGTGTAGCGTGAAATTGCGGCAAAGCGCATCTTGATAGAGGTGTGTGCCAGCCCCACCTTGGCCAGAGAGAGTAGGTATGGCAGGAGTTGCTGGGCCGTGACCTGCAGCAGTGTGATTTTCTGAGTCTGGCACCACACAGAGAAATGCTTCCACTTATGGCCGTTGCAAGTCAGCGTGGATGGGGCTCTGGCCCTGGCCAGGCTCACCTTACATTCCACAGGTAACGGATAACATCCAAAGGCTGCAGGAGTCAGCCCCTGAGGTTCAGCAATGCAGGGTCGCAGTGTAGCACTGCCCCTCCCTCTCTGGCGAGAAAGTCCCGGAGCAGCAGTAGCCTGATGGACTGAGCCACCGACAGACGTATCAGGTCTGGGTACCAAATTTGGTGTGGCCAGGCCGGGGCAATGAGTAGACTGTCTGATTGTGTTGATCACTCATAGCAGGAGTGGGGACGGAGGAAACGCGTAGAGAAACATCCCCTCCTATGGCAAGTAGAACACGTCCCCCATGCTCCTCGGTTGCGGGAACCTGCTGGTGAACCTCTGCCACTTGGAGTTTGTCGCAAAAAGGTCAATCTGGGGTCGCCCCTACTCATGAAACAGACGGTCCACTTGTTCCTGGCGAAGCTCCCACTCGTAGTAGGACCGCAGTACCCTGCTGAGCGAGTCTGCAATGGTGTTCTTGGTGCCCGCCAGGAGGAAGAGAATGAGAAAAATGTCCTGATGGATGGCCCAGTGCCACAGCTCCTGGGCCTCCCAGGAGAGTTCCAGAGAGCATGTCCTTCCCTGCTTCCTGATGTAGAACATGGTGGTGGTGTTGTCCGTGAACATCCTCACCTCTCTGCCCTTCAGAGACAGAAGGAAGGTCTTGAGGGCCCAGAGGACAGCTTGCAGCTCCAGGACACTGATGTGGAGTGATTTTTTTCTTCCGGCAGCCAGAGTCCACGGGCGTGCAACTGTCCAGTGTGTGCTCCCCAACCTTCTACAGAGGTGTCTGTGGTAACCATCTCAACATCTAGTATGACTGTGTTGAGTCGGGCTCCCAGAAACAGAGCGTTCTGCGATGGCTCCAAGCAGGGCTTTAGATAGTTGATGGAGAACCCTAGCTCTGTCAGCTGTTACACAGTCCTTGTCGTGTGCTGACACGCCATGGAATTGGAGCAGGATAGGATTAACCAGTCATCCAAGTAAGGGTACACGTGGACTCCTTTGAGATGAAGATGCACCGCCACAGGTGCCAGGCACTTTGACAAGAACCTTGTGCCGATTTCAGGCTGAAGGGAAGTGTTTTGAACTGGTAGTGACGTCCCTGGACCACATACCTTAGGAACTTGCAGTGTTTCCGATGAATTGGGATGTGGAAGTATGCATCCTCCATATCCAGCGACGTCAGAAAGTCGCCTTCCTCCAGTTGGCTGACCACAAGCTGCAACATGACCATCCTGAATTTCAGGGACTTCAATTACTTGTTTAGACGTCGCAGGTCTAGGATAGGCCTAGGATAATCTTGCTGCACCACTGTGGGAATCCTGGGGCACCTGCGTTGGACCTCCAAGGTGTGCCCCTGTCCGAGAGCATCCAGCACCAATCTGTCGGTGGTGTTTTCCCACCTGCTGACGAAATTTGCCAGCAGGCCTCCCACTGGGGTGCCTAAGTGGAGGCCCGAGTCCACGGTCAGTTTAGGCCTGCTTGGGTGTTGGGGCTCTGCCCTGTGGGTGGTGCCGACATTGACCCAGCTGCTGTACAACTAGGAGCGACTCCTGTATGCTTCTTGCATTGAGTCCAACTGTGTTTGAGTCCCCCCTGCCCCCGCTACTGTGTTTGAATCCCCCCTGCCCCACTGCTACTGTGTTTGAGTCCCCCCTGCCCCTGCCACTGTGTTTGAATCCCCCCTGCCCCACTGCTACTGTGTTTGAGTCCCCCCTGCCCCTGCTACTGTGTCTGAGTCCCCCCTGCCCCACTGCTACTGTGTTTGAGTCCCCCCTGCCCCACGGCTACTGTGTTTGAGTCCCCCCTGCCCCGCTACTTTGTTTGAGTCCCCCCTGCCTCCTGCTACTGTGTCTGAGTCCACCCTGCCCCCGCTACTGTGTCTGAGCCCCGCTGCCCCACTGCTACTGTGTTTGAGTCCCCCCTGCCTCCTGCTACTGTGTCTGAGTGCCCCCTACCTCCCTGCTACTGGTTTTGAGTCCCCACTGCCCCCTGCTACTGTGTTTGGGTCCCCCCTGCACCCGCTACTGTGTCTGAGCCCCGCTGCCCCACTGCTACTGCGTTTGAGTCCCCCCTGCCGCCGCTACTGTGTTTGAGTCCCCCCGGCCCCCGCTACTGTGTCTGAATCCCCCCTGCCCCCACTACTGTGTTTGAGTCTCCCCTGCCCCCGCTACTGTGTTTGAGTCCCCCCTGCCTCCCTGCTACTGTGTTTGAGTCCCCACTGCCCCCCACTACTGTCTCTGAGTCCCCCCTGCCCCTGCTACTGTGTTTGAGTCCCCCTGCCCCGTGCTACTGTGTTTGAGCCCCATTGCCCCCCTGCTACTGTGTCTGAGTCCCCCCTGCCCCACTGCTACTGTGTTTGAGTCCCCCCTGCCCTCGCTACTGTGTCTGAGTCCCCCCCGGACCACTGCTACTGTGTTGCATGTGCCTTGGTCTGGGGCAACACCTGATGGTGGGGCAGGTCTCTAATGAATACCTGAGATGGTTTACATTATTCCTAAAGGGAGCAGGGTGAGTGGGAGATGAACTGCGCTGGGAGTATGTTTATTATTTTGATGAGGGGTTCAAGAATGCATGCTGCATGTGCCTTGGTCTGGGGCCACACCTGATAGTGGGGCAGGTCTCTAGTGAATCCCTGAGATGGTTTACATCATTCCTAAAGGGAGCAAGGTGAGTGGGTGATGAACTGCGCTGGGCATATGTTTATTATATAGATGAGGGTTCAAGAATGCATGCTGCATGTGCCTTGGTCTGGGACCACACCTGACAGTCACCTTTGCCTGTAACCTGATGCTTACGCGCCCATATACCTCTGGGTCAGTAGCGCTATACAAATAAATAAACAAACAAACAAACAAACAGTGGGGCAGGTCTCTAGTGAATCCCTGAGATGGTTTACATCATTCCTAAAGGGAGCAAGGTGAGTGGGTGATGAACTACGATGGGCGTATGTTTATTATATTGATGAGGGGTTCAAGAATGCATGCTGCATGTGCCTTGGTCGGGGGCCACACCTGATTGTGGGGCAAGACTCTAGTGAATACCTGAGATGGTTTACATTATTCCTAAAGGGAACAGGGTGAGTGGGAGATGAACTGCGCTGGGAGTATGTTTATTATTTTGATGAGGGGTTCAAGAATGCATGCTGCATGTGCCTTGGTCTGGGGCTACACCTGATAGTGGGGCAGGTCTCTAGAGAATCCTTGAGGTGGTTTACATCATTCCTAAAGGGAGCAAGATGAGTGGGTGATGAACTGCACTGGGCGTATGTTTATTATACTGATGAGGGGTTCAAGAATGCATGCTGCATGTGCCTTGGTCTGGGGTCACACCTGATAGTGGGGCAGGTTTCTAGTGAATCCCTGTGGTGGTTTACATCATTCCTAAAGGGAACAAGGTGAGTGGGTGATGAACTGCGCTGGGTGTATGTTTATTATATTTATGAGGGGTTAAATAATGCATGCTGCATGTGCCTTGGTCTGGGGCCACACCTGATAGTGGGGCAGGTCTCTAGTGAATCCCTGAGATGGTTTACATCATTCCTAAAGGGAGCAAGGTGAGTGGGTGATGAACTGCGCTGGGCGTATATTTATTATATTGACGAGGGGTTCAAGAATGCATGCTGCATGTGCCTTGGTCTGGGGCCACACCTGATAGTGGGGCAGGTCTCTAGAGAATCCCTGAGGTGGTTTACATCATTCCTAAAGGGAGCAAGGTGAGTGAGTGATGAACTGCACTGGGCGTATGTTTATTATACTGATGAGGGGTTCAAGAATGCATGCTGCATGTGCCTTGGTCTGGGGTCACACCTGATAGTGGGGCAGGTGTCTAGTGAATCCCTGCGGTGGTTTACATCATTCCTAAAGGGAACAAGGTGAGTGGGTGATGAACTGCGCTGGGTGTATGTTTATTATATTTATGAGGGGTTAAATAATGCATCCTACATGTGCCTTGGTCTGGGACCACACCTGACAGTGGGGAAGGTCTCTAGTGAATCCCTGAGATGGTATACATCATTCCTAAAGGGAGCAAGGTGAGTGGGTGATGAACTGCGCTGGGCGTATGTTTATTATATTGACGAGGGCTTCAAGAATGTATGCTGCATGTTCGTTGGTCTGGGGACACACCAGAAAGTGGGGCAGGTCTCCAATGAATCCCTGAGATGGTTTACATCATTCCTAAAGGGAACAAGGTGAGTGGGTGATGAACTTTGCTGGGTGCATGTTTATTATACTGATAAGGGGTTCAAGAATGCATGCTGCATGTTCCTTGGTCTAGGGCCACACCTGATAGAGGGGCAGTTGTCTAGTGAATCCCTGATATGGTTTACATCATTCCTAAAGGGAGCAAGGTGAGTGGGTGACGAACTGCGCTGGGCGTATGTTTATTATATTGACGAGGGGTTCAAGAATGCATGCTGCATGTTTCTTGGTCTGGGGACACACCTGAAAGTGGGGCAGGTCTCTAGTGAATCCCTGAGAAGGTTTACATCATTCCTAAAGGGAGCAAGGTGAGTGGGTGATGAAGTGCGCTGGGCATATGTTTATTATATTGATGAGAGGTTCAAGAATGCATGCTGCATGTGCCTTGGTCTGGGGCCACACCTGATAGTGGGGCAGGTGTTTAGTGAATCCATGACAAGGTTTACATCATTCCTAAAGGGAGCAAGGTGAGTGGGTGATGAACTGCGCTGGGTGTATGTTTATTATATTGACGAGGGGTTCAAGAATGCATGCTGCATGTTTCTTGGTCTGGGGCCACACCTGATAGTGGGGCAGGTCTCTAGTGAATACCTGAGATGGTTTACATCATTCCTAAAAGGACCAAGGTGAGTGGGTGATGAACTGCGTGGGGCGTATGTTTATTATATTAATAAGGGGTTCAAGAATGCATGCTGCATGTGCCTTGGTCTGGGGCCACACCTGATAGTGGGGCAGGTCTCTAGTTAATCCCTGAGATGGTTTACATCATTCCTAAAGGGAGCAAGGTGAGTGGGTGATGAACTGCGCTGAGCGTATGTTTATTATATTGATGTGGTGTTCAAGAATGCATGCTGCGAGGGGGCGTGGCCAACTGCGAGATGCAGGAGACGTGTGCCTCGTAAGCTCCCGCGGCCGCGGCTAACATCCTGAGTCAAACGCCTGCATACCAGCACCTACCGACTTCCAGAGCACACCTACTGGTGCACGACGACCTCGGGCACATTTGTGTTCAGGACTGGCCCATACCGCGCCTGGACAGCGGAATTAGAAGCATCTGACGATCGTGCCGAAACAAAACATCAGGCACTCAAGATGGCCGCCGTGGTCCTGGGCGCGAACTAACTGCAATCGGAGCGGCCCGACATCAGCAGCCCGACCCTGTCAAGAGGCGCCGAGGCATTGGAGGCGAGTGAGCACCTGGCCGACCCACGCCGGTGGTGGAGACCCGAGCACCCTTCGCTGGGGGAGTGGCGGGGGTGGCGAGCAGAGGCGGTGCCCGGCGGTGTCCCGGACCGGAGGAGTCGTAGACCCGGGTCGCCCATCCGGGAGTGAACGGGAAGGGAGAGACCCGGCCACCGCCGCATCGGTCCATGAGCGGCGGATTCTGTTCCCACCGGTGAGTGCTAACGCCGAAGTTTTCCCGAACCCGCCCCAGCCGCTCCTCCATCCCGTGGTGCCGCGCACAGAGCTGGACTTTCCCCGCCCCAGGCTACGAGCGCCCAGCCTACTCCAGCCCTCGGCTGCTGGGCCCACATGAGCCTGAGGCACGGCCCACCCGTGGACACACCGACCGCCAGTCAACAAGCTACCGGCAGCTCCTAACCGCCTGACCCCCACACAAGGTAACCGCATTATCACTGGGTGGACGCTGGCAACAGGGGGAGAGCGAGGACATAGCGGGGAACACCTCCCTCCAGGCTGAACTACCGCCAACGATCCATGCAGCAGGCGGTGGGGTGACCTACCGCTGTGCGAGGAGAATTACTGGAGACAGAACTCAACACCAGGAACCCCCCCTGGCCTCACTCGGCCCCCGGAGTGGGGTACCAAAGGAACCGCCTGGTCAAGTCCGCTAACCCACCAGTGCGGACCAACGGCGCTTGCAAGCGGAGCTGCCAGTCCAACACAGCCGCGCATACAAATTTGATACCAGGGCCTGGGACTCCCCCTCTCCCTCCCCTCCACCACGGAACGAAGTGGCTCCCTGGCAAGGTCACAGGGCCATCTACGGCATAACGAGCTGGGCAATAACCCTGGGAAGCCTACCCCTCGAGCAACCGGACAGGGCTCGGGACCTAGAAACACGCCCGCAGGGCCCTGCGACAAATATGGGGAAGGACAAAACCAGGAGGCCCACTGGGCAAAACAGGATCGAGCAATATACGATCCCCCCATCACAATCCAGCGAACTCCAACCGTCACCTTCAGAAGAGACCGACCCTGAGCCTGCGCTCTCCTTGAGGGACGTCATGGCGGCTATTGCGGACTCCCGCTCATCAATGGAGCAGAAGATGGATGGAATAAGCCTGGATGTATCCCTCCTCCGACACGACCTCCAGAAGCTATCCGCACGATCCGGAGAAGCAGAACAGCGAATCTCCAACACGGAGGATGGGCTACACGCTGTGCAACAACAACTCCAGGGAGTATCCACCAAGCTCAAGATCCTGGAGGCTAGAGTGGAGGAGGGAGAGGGTCGATCCAGGCGCAATAACATTCGAATCCTCGGCATTCCTGAGAAAGCCGAGGGTCCTTGTATGGAGCTTTTCCTGGAACAGTTGCTGATGGACCTCTTCGACCAGCAATCCTTTTCCAAATTCTTTTCCATAGAGAGGGCACATCGAATACCCACGGGCAGACCAGTCCCCGGCGCTCCCCCACGAACGGTGATAGCAAATCTGCTAAACTACCGCGACACACTGCTCCACCTTGCACAAACCAAAGGCACTATCACCTACAATAGCTCCAAGATAGCCTTTTTCCCGGACTACACGAGAGACGTGCAGAAGGCGAGGCAATCCTTCGAAAAGCTCAAAAAACAACTCCAAGTGCTAGGAGTCAAATACGGCCTACTCTTTCCCGCCCAACTTAAAATTTATCATAATGGTACAACGGTCCATTTTACCGATCCTAAGGAAGCCTGGCGATGGGCGGAGCAGCATATCGAGGGGGACTGGACGGCACCCCGAACCAGCAGGGGCAGAAACCCTAGACCACCAGCGGACCAACGTCCAATACCGGACCAACCACCCTCACCAAACCGGCCGGAGGAGGGGGACTGACACCGGTTGGCCCCCCGACGAATAACCAGATCCCACGGGCAGAAGCGGAACTGAACATGCGAAATGTGTAGAGTGTTGCTACAGAAACTGGAGCATGGCGCTTATGCCTCACATTACGCTGCTGGCGGAGGCACACCGCCATCCCACTTGAGGAAAAGTTACGGCACCCCCTCCAACTTCCTTGGATTAGTTTGATCAAGGGTTTGTTAAGCTGACGCTCTATTTCTGTTGAGTGTCAGCGATGTTAGGGCTACAGGTACTTCGTGTTGGGGTGGAGTGTGGGGTGGGGGAGGGAAAGGAAAGTTGGGAAAAGTTTTTTGCTACTCTGGGAGTAGTATACCCTTGCATGCTGCGAGGGTGGTTATGGTTCAAGGCAAGACAAGGCAGCAATCCGTCCAGACAGCAGGATTATCACAACCTACGGCATACACCACACCACATCATCACAGTTGGGGACCCCTTCCCTGCAGCACACCCGCTAAACCCTTTAACCAGATTGTTAGATGGCTCCCACTCAAGCCCACTCAACCCAGAATGAACGCCTTAAATCCCTCAAGGTGCTCACATGGAATGTAAATGGGATGGGCTCTGCGATAAAGAGGCGCCTGATTAAGCAGGTACTCAGCAGACACTCCCCCGATGTGGCCCTACTATCATAAACGCACCTAGCGGGATCAAACTGCTCCCTCTTCCAACGCACTAATTATAGGACTGCCTACCTTGCGGGATACACAACGGGATCTTGGGGCACTCTCATTCTTATACATAAGCGCATTCCCTTTGTTCTCCAATGCCTGGAACAGGACCCCCGGGGTCGCTACGTGTTAATCCTGGGAACGCTATGGAGTGAAAGGGTCGCGTTTGTTTCAATATACTCCCCGCCCGGACTGGGGCAGGAGCTGCTGGATGAATTGACTGTCCTAATAGGCAAACATCAACCACATAAATGGTTTCTGGGGGGTGATTTCAACGACGTCATGTGCAACACCACCGACCGCACCCATCTTAGACAACGTAATACGGATACTCCCACGAGGCTGTTTAACTTCGCGTCTGCCTTGGGTCTCTGTGACATATGGCGAGAGTTGCACCCGGATACCAGGGGGTACTCCTTTCACTCCGGAGCCCACGGCTCCCTCTCTAGGATCGATTATCTCTTCCTCCCGCATATGGACCTTTTTAGGGCGCTCTCGGCTGACCTACTCCCCCGAGGCGTCTCGGACCACTCACCCCTACTGGTAGAAATCCGCATACAGAAAGCGTCTCCCCCCAGAACGTGGAGACTAAACAATTACTACCTGGGCTTCCCCGAGTTAGTGGACCACCTGGCTGAAGTCTCCACTGAGTACTTCGAGCTTAACGACAATGGAGAACAGGATCCGGTAGTGGTTTGGGAAGCCTACAAGGCGGTCCTACGAGGCACGCTAATCTCCTGGGTATCGAATAAACGGAAAGAGAGACTCCAGGACATAACGCGGGCGGAGGGAGAACTGACCCAAAGGGAGAACGAACATATCCTTGACCCATCCCCCCAGACCCAACTGTCCCTCAAACGAGCCACTGAGCGCCTCCGGAACTTATTATTAGACAATGCTAAACAAGCCCACTGGGACTCTAGAGCAAGAATTTACGAGCAACGGGACAAGGCAGGCAGAATGCTGGCTTGGTTGGAGAGAAGAGATGAGGGACATCGCTGTGTCCGGGAGATCGTCACCCCGCAGAGGGTGAGGTGCCAGTCGGATGCAGAGATAGCAGAGGCTTTTGCCCAATTCTACGAGGCACTATACCAGGCCCCAACCTCGACACTGGACCCATCCCTTCTGGACGACATACCACTCCCAACTTTGTCAGCAGAACAGAGGGCAAACCTGGACTCCGATCTTTCGGAGACCGAAATAGTCGAGGCACTAGCACAACTGCAGACAGGGAAAACTCCCGGCCCCAATGGGTTTCCAGTCGAAACCTGGCAGAAGCTGGGCGGGGATAACGTAGCCCCTTCCCTCCATAAAATGCTATTGGGTGCTCGAGAACAAGGTGCCCTCCCGCCAGACCTGTGCAAGGCGACTATAGTGGTCATCCCTAAACCTGAAAAGCCCCAGGATGATTGTGCCTCCTACAGGCCAATCTCATTGATCAATGGCGAAGCCAAGGTCCTCGCTAGGCTTCTAGCCAATAGGCTACAACCGGTGGCTGACACTTTGATACACCCGGACCAGTGTGGCTTTATGCCACACAAGTCAACCCGAATGAATTTGCGTAGGCTCCACTTAGCACTAAAACGGGCTCCAATCATTGACAGCTCGCTTGCCCTTCTGGCAATCGACTTTGAGAAGGCCTTCGACTCGGTCCGTTGGGACAGCCTCTGGGAGATCATGGAACGCATGGGGTTTGGCGAAGGGTTCCTGGGATGGGTGAAGCTACTGTACACAAACATCCAGGCGGAGGTCAGGGTGAACGGGTGGACCTCTCGAACCTTCCACTTGGGCAGAGGCACGCGACAGGGGTGCCCCTTCTGCCCCCTTCTCTTCGCCCTCGCGATTGAGCTGCTGGCCATATGGCTCCGCCAGAGTGCATCCTGGACGGGATTTAGATGGCCGGAGGGACACGAAGACGGAGTATCCCTGTATGCGGATGACCTCCTGGTATACCTGGGAGAACCCGCCCAGACCTGCCCCATTGTGACTCAGATGCTCGTTCGATACGGGGAATTCAGTGGCCTAAGGATCAACTGGAAGAAATCCGTTTTCTTCTCGGTGAAGGGGGGGGGGACAGACTAACCCTCGGGAATGCCCATACCGCATGGAGCAATCTGGCTTCCGATATCTTGGGATCTGGATAACAACAAACCTTACCAGTTATGCCGTACACAATCTCCAACCAATCACTGACCGCTTCTCCAATGACGTCCATCATTGGAAACTTCTCCCCCTGACTCTCATGGGCAGAGCTGCACTTTTTAAAATGATGGCCCTCCTGCGATTCCTCTACATCCTTCAAAATGCCCCATTGCAGATCCCAAAATCTGAATTCGATTGGGTGGAGACCCTTCTCAGAGAGCTTCTATGGGGGGGAGGACAGCCGCGCATAGCCCTAGCCACACTTCAGAGGTCGGTCTGGGAGGGTGGGATGGGAGTACCCTGTCTTCAGACCTATTACTGGGCCTCACAGTTAGGGGTGGTCAATGACCTACTGCACGGAGATCGGGAATTACCCCATATTAGAGCGGACATGGGGACCTTGCATGACACTGATCCAATACACTTACTGTATCAAGCCCCCCCGAGAACTTGCCCGCCAACAACGAAGGCACACATCACCACCATTTGGAGGAATGTACACACATTTGTGGGGTGGGGAAACAAAATAACGGCGGCACAACCCCTATGGCGAAACGCCAACCTGCGGGAGTTTGCGCGATTTCGGCCATGGCCATGCTGGGTGAGGACCGGGATTCTTAGAGTGGAGGATGTCCTAAAAGACGGTAATCTGGCCCCGTTTGAGGAACTGCATCGTACATTTCAACTCCCAGACACCGAGAGGTACCACCACATGCAAATGTCCCATGCCCTGCGAATCCACATACCGATGGATGACAATGTCCCGGATTATACGCCCATAGAACGAAATATATTGCCGGAATACATCCCCACCAAATGCACATCCATCCTTTACAACGCATTCACATCTTTTGCCACTGCTGAACTGACCAGTTTAAAGGCCAAATGGGAAAGTGATGTAGGGGATATCGATCCTGAGGACTGGACTCGAGCACTAATGCACCCACGGGAGGTGGCCATCTCCTCTAGACTCAGACTGGTGCAGCTGAAAATCCTTCACAGGGTGTACTACCCTAGAACTGCTCTGTTTGGCTGGAATAGAGCTACAAATCCGAACTGTCTTAGATGCGGGGAAGAGGAACGGACCTTCTTTCACATACTGTGGGCATGCCCCCGCATCCAAACCTTCTGGGAGACTTGCTGCCGGGAACTGGCCAGGGTACTTTCTAACACGATAGAACTGGACCCGAAAGTGTTAATCCTGGGTACACAGAGAGAGGGGGATTTCAACAAGTGGGAAGAACTCCTATTGAACACGGCAACCGCCCTGGTGAAGCATAACATTGCACAAAAATGGGGTGTCCCCGAGACTCCGACGCTGGAGCAATGGGTACTGGACATGGACACATGTGCCATGATTGAACGACGAATTTATAATGCAAGAGGCTGCCCCAGAAAAGCTTCCAAAATATGGGGGGCCTGGGAGGAGGGAGGGCCCTAAAGTAAATGGACACGGGTGATGTATCTCTCTACACATGCCAAATGGGTCAAGGTCGAGCTATACGTGAATGGTGATATATGACCTAATGCTAATGTATGCCTGGTCGAGATGATCCCAACTGCTGCAGCTGCCTTTTTTCCTTTGTTTTTGGTTGTTTTGTTTATGCTATAAATACCTAATAAAAACGTTTTATTAAAAAAAAAAAGAATGCATGCTGCATGTGCCTTGGTCGGGGGCCACACCTGATAGTGGGGCAGGTCTCCAGTGAATCCCTGAGATGGTTTACATCATTCCTAAAGGGAGCAAGGTGAGTGGGTCATGAACTGCGCGGAGTGTATCTTTATTATATTGATTTGGGGTTCAAGAATGCATGCTGCATGTGCCTTGGTCTGGGGCCACACCTGATAGTGGGGCAGGTCTCCAGTGAATCCCTGAGATGGTTTACATCATTCCTAAATGGAGCAAGGTGAGTGGGTGATGAACAGCACTGGGCGTATGTTTATTATACTGATGAGGGGTTCAAGAATGCATGCTGCATGTGCCTTGGTCTGGGGCCACACCTGATAGTAGGGCAGGTGTGACGCTCACCTGGCTCCCACGGAGGCGCTGGTCTGGTCTGTGTTGCTGTGGCCTCTTCAAGCGTGATGCGCAGAATTCGGACCACCGATTGAACAGGACCCCCAAATCTTGCTTGTCGGGCCCGTAGGAATATCCTTCTGCAAATGAGAAAGGTGATTAACTGTCTGCTGAATAGTGTGCTTGCTCCCCCCTTTCCCCCTTCGTTCTCCTCTGACTTCCTCCAAAACCCCTGGTTTAAGCTCACCTTATGGTTTGGAAGGATGAACTCTCCATCCTGCTTCTGGTGCAGGGGCGCGCGTTCGTCCAGTTACTTCACTGGTTTTCAGAATGGCGCTGGCACATCCACTTGACTTTTCTGAGCGATACACCGTAAGTATGAAGATGCAAAAGTTCAAGTGTGAGCCTCCTTTTATGTTGTCTTTTCTGTCCTTTATTTCAGGTGCAGAACAAAGGCGATGCGTTGAGGGGTTAAATTGCCGGTGGTAAAATCAGGTGAGTTAGTGATGAGGGTGACCCCTCTAAATGTCTTTATAATTCCCCAGTAATGTCTTTTGTCCTTTCCCCTTAGGGGCCGGGGTGCGGTACCTGCCAAAGATGCGGCGCCGACCCGAGATGTGGAATGGTTCACCAAGAAAAGCCGGTAAGTATTATGGCTGAAAATTCGGCTTTCCTCTTGTGTTCCCTTGCTCACCTTTTGTCTCTTCTTCTCTCCCCTAGGTGCAGAGATGTGGCGACCGGTGCTGAGAGCCGCGATGGAGCCGGGTGGCGTCTTGGGAACAGGTGAGTGAAGCGCGGCGCTGCAGCGAGCAACGCAGTGCTTTTAAATGGAAGTCTTCCTTCAGGAATGCTGGCGTGAAGATTCCGGATGCAGGTAAGAAGGTTGAATAAGTTATTGGTTTTCACCTTTCTCTTCTCTTATTCCCTTACAGGTGTTCCAGGTTCGAGGCGGGCGTGGCTGGAGTCCAGGTGCAGGAGCAGACACGGTGAGCGTTCAGCTGCTGGGATGCAGAACAACGAGAAGCACGTGTGGCTGTCCGGGCGTGGCTTAAATAGCCTTGGAAGAAGTTCCAGGTGAGTATTTTTCCACAGCCCCACCCAAGTAACAAAATAGTTCCTTCAGAAAATAGTCCCTCCTAAGCCTCATTTGGCTTGGTTCTTCATGCAGCATGGTCTGCATCAGGTGAGTGTGCAGCATGGTCTGCTTCAGGTAAGTGCACCAAACACTTCCCCTTATGAGCCTGGCGCCTATGGTGCCAGGACTGATGTCCAACATGAGCCTGGCGGCAAGGGCGCCAGGACAGAGTCCAAAGAGCCCCTATAAAGGGCCGCTGGGCTTTTACCCGGGAGCGTGATACCTGCTCCCGGGGGTGCTGGGCCTGGCCTGGTGCTCCGGGGGTAGGCATCATGACAGCAGGTCTCTAGTGAAACCTTGAGATGGTTTACATCATTCTTAAAGGGAGCAAGGTGAGTGGTGATGAACTGTGATGGGCGTATGTTTATTATATTGATGAGGGGTTCAAGAATGCATGCTGCATGTACCTTGGACTGGGGCCACACCTGATAGTGGGAGAGGTGTCCAGTGAAACCCTGAGATGGTTTACATCATTCCTAAAGGGAGCAAGGTGAGTGGGTGAGGAACTGCACTGGGCGTATGTTTATTATATTGATGAGATGTTCAAGAATGCATGCTGCATGTGTCAGGAATCGAGGGTGGAAGCTATGGGATCGCTGGACGCTCTAGTCCTCACCCATCACGGCTGCCTCCACTTTAAGTCTAGGCTCCGCCCCCAGCTCGGCGCGTTGTATCTGTGTATTGCTTTCACTTCTATCAACGCTCCGAGTTGCTCGCAACTTTCTTCTCTAGTTTTTTCCTTCTCGCTCTCGGCTTCATTGTGAGCTGGTGTTTCTCTCCATGTCACTCTCCACTTCTGTCCGCTCTGTGTTAGCTCTGTGTGTATTTAGAGCTTGAAGTTCTTTCTTTTTGTACTCTACTTATTTTTGCCTTGCTTACGTACGTGCAGTTCCTTTCCTCTTTAGCTGTGTTCTGCCTTCCCTGCTCGCGAACCCTTTCACGCTCCGCTCCTCGCTAACCTTCCTGTTTATCTTTTCTCCGCTCGCGAAACCTCTCGCACTCCGCTCCTTGCTTTGCCTTCCTGTTTACCTTTTCTCCGCTCGCGAACCCTTTTGCGCTCCGCTCCTCGCTTTACCTTCCTGTTTACCTTTTCTCTGCTTGCGATACCTTTCGCACTCCGCTCCTTGCTTTGCCTTCCTGTTTACCTTTTCTCCGCTCGCGAATCCTTTCGCGCTCCGCTCCTCGCTTTACCTTCCTGTTACCTTTTTCCTCGTTCGCGGCTCCTCTCAGTTTCTGTGTCCGGAGCATTTGGATCCCCCAGTCCTTTACAGTTTCCTGACGTTAGAGATAGCCTTCGTTTGTCTGACCGGTATCCTGCATCTTCATTCATTCAGCCTGGGAGAACCTGCCTTCTACTTACCTTTTGGAACCACTCCTCATCTCGCCTGCAGATCTTTATTCAAGGGTTTTTTCTGCCGTTCTGGCTTTTTCCCTTGGGGACCAAGGCTGGCCCACTGGGAGCCCCCAACGGCAGGTTTCCATAACTGCCAAGGTGTCCTCCGGAGGGGCCAGACCTTACTTGCACGATAAGAAGGTTAGAACACCTAAGGATCTTATCTCTACAAAGAAGAAGGAACGTCCCCGAACCCGGGTTACGGAAAAGGACTCTGTTTCAGAAGATGCAGGTGAGGAGAAGGGGGAGGTGGAGCTGAAGTCTGACAGCATGTGCCTTGGTCTTGGGCCACACATGATAGTGGGGCAGGTGTTTAGTGAATCCCTGCGGTGGTTTACATCATTCCTAAAGGGAACAAGGTGAGTGGGTGATGAACTGCGCTGGGTGTATGTTTATTATATTTATGAGGGGTTAAATAATGCATGCTGCATGTGCCTTGGTCTTGGGCCACACATGATAGTGGGGCAGGTCTCTAGTGAATCCTTGAGGTGGTTTACATCATTCCTAAAGGGAGCAAGGTGAGTGGGTGATGAACTGCGCTGGGCATATGTTTATTATATAGATGAGGGGTTCAAGAATGCATGCTGCATGTTCCTTGGTCTGGGGACACACCTGAAAGTGGGGCAGGTCTCTAGTGAATCCCTGAGATGGTTTACATCATTCCTAAAGGGAAATAGGTGAGTGGGTGATGAACTGCGCTGGGCATATGTTTATTATATTGACGAGGGGTTCAAGAATGCATGCTGCATGTTCTTTGGTCTGGGGACACACCTGAAAGTGGGGCAGGTCTCTAGTGAATCCCTGAGATGGTTTATATCATTCCTAAAGGGAACAAGGTGAGTGGGTGATGAACTGCGCTGGGCGTATGTTTATTATATTGATAAGGGGTTCAAGAATGCATGCTGCATGTGCCTTGGTCTAGGGCAACACCTGATAGAGGGGCAGTTGTCTAGTGAATCCCTGATATGGTATACATCATTCCTAAAGGGAGCAAGGTGAGTGAGTGATGAACTGCGTGGGGCGTATGTTTATTATACTGATGAGGGGTTCAAGAATGCATGCTGCATGTGCCTTGGTCTGGGGCCACACCTGATAGTGGGGCAGGCCTCTAGAGAATCCCTGAGGTGGTTTACATCGTTCCTAAAGGGAGCAAGGTGAGTGTGTGATGAACTGCGCTGGGTGTATGTTGATTATATTGATGAGGGGTTCAAGAATGCATGCTGCGTGTGCCTTGGTCTGGGGACACAACTGATAGAGGGGCAGTTGTCTAGTGAATCCCTGATATGGTATACATCATTCCTAAAGGGAGCAAGGTGAGTGGGTGATGAACTGCGTGGGGCGTATGTTTATTATACTGATGAGGGGTTCAAGAATGCATGCTGCATGTGCCTTGGTCTGGGGCCACACCTGATAGTGGGGCAGGTGTCTAGAAAATCCCTGAGGTGGTTTACATCATTCCTAAAGGGAGCAAGGTGAGTGGGTGACGAACTGCACTGGGCATATGTTTATTATACTGATGAGGGGTTCAAGAATGCATGCTGCATGTGCCTTGGTCTAGGGCAACACCTGATAGAGGGGCAGTTGTCTAGTGAATCCCTGATATGGTATACATCATTCCTAAAGGGAGCAAGGTGAGTGGGTGATGAACTGCGTGGGGCGTATGTTTATTATACTGATGAGGGGTTCAAGAATGCATGCTGCATGTGCCTTGGTCTGGGGCCACACCTGATAGTGGGGCAGGCCTCTAGAGAATCCCTGAGGTGGTTTACATCGTTCCTAAAGGGAGCAAGGTGAGTGTGTGATGAACTGCGCTGGGTGTATGTTGATTATATTGATGAGGGGTTCAAGAATGCATGCTGCGTGTGCCTTGGTCTGGGGACACAACTGATAGAGGGGCAGTTGTCTAGTGAATCCCTGAGATGGTTTACATCATTCCTAAAGGGAAATAGGTGAGTGGGTGATGAACTGCGCTGGGCATATGTTTATTATATTGACGAGGGGTTCAAGAATGCATGCTGCATGTTCTTTGGTCTGGGGACACACCTGAAAGTGGGGCAGGTCTCTAGTGAATCCCTGAGATGGTTTATATCATTCCTAAAGGGAACAAGGTGAGTGGGTGATGAACTGCGCTGGGCGTATGTTTATTATATTGATAAGGGGTTCAAGAATGCATGCTGAATGTGCCTTGGTCTAGGGCAACACCTGATAGAGGGGCAGTTGTCTAGTGAATCCCTGATATGGTATACATCATTCCTAAAGGGAGCAAGGTGAGTGGGTGATGAACTGCGTGGGGCGTATGTTTATTATACTGATGAGGGGTTCAAGAATGCATGCTGCATGTGCCTTGGTCTGGGGCCACACCTGATAGTGGGGCAGGCCTCTAGAGAATCCCTGAGGTGGTTTACATCGTTCCTAAAGGGAGCAAGGTGAGTGTGTGATGAACTGTGCTGGGTGTATGTTGATTATATTGATGAGGGGTTCAAGAATGCATGCTGCGTGTGCCTTGGTCTGGGGACACAACTGATAGAGGGGCAGTTGTCTAGTGAATCCCTGATATGGTATACATCATTCCTAAAGGGAGCAAGGTGAGTGGGTGATGAACTGCGTGGGGCGTATGTTTATTATACTGATGAGGGGTTCAAGAATGCATGCTGCATGTGCCTTGGTCTGGGGCCACACCTGATAGTGGGGCAGGTGTCTAGAAAATCCCTGAGGTGGTTTACATCATTCCTAAAGGGAGCAAGGTGAGTGGGTGACGAACTGCACTGGGCATATGTTTATTATACTGATGAGGGGTTCAAGAATGCATGCTGCATGTGCCTTGGTCTGGAGCCACACCTGATAGTGGGGCAGGTGTTTAGTGAATCCATGAGAAGGTTTACATCATTCCTAAAGGGAGCAAGGTGAGTGGGTGATGAACTGCGCGGGCGTATGTTTATTATATTGATGAGGTGTTCAAGAATGCATGCTGCATGTGCCTTGGTCTGGGGCCACACCTGATAGTGGGGCAGGTCAAGTGGATCCCTGATTTGGTTTACATCATTCCTAAAGGTAGCAAGGTGAGTGGGTGATGAACTGCGCTGGGCATATGTTTCTTATATTGATGAGGGGTTCAAGAATGCATGCTGCATGTGCCTTACTCTCGAGCCACACCTGATAGTGGGGCAGGTCTCTTGGAAATCCCTGAGCTGGTTTACATCATTCCTAAAGGGAGCAATGTGATTGGGAGATGAACTGCACTGGGCATATGTTTATTATATAGATGAGGGGTTCAAGAATGCATGCTGCATGTTCCTTGGTCTGGGGACACACCTGAAAGTGGGGCAGGTCTCTAGTGAATCCCTGAGATGGTTTACATTATTCCTAAAGGGAACAAGGTGAGTGGGTGATGAACTGCGCTGGGTGTATGTTTATTATATTTATGAGGGGTTAAATAATGCATGCTGCATGTGCCTTGGTCTTGGGCCACACATGATAGTGGGGCAGGTCTCTAGTGAATCCTTGAGGTGGTTTACATCATTCCTAAAGGGAGCAAGGTGAGTGGGTGAGAAACTGCGCTGGGCGTATGTTTATTATACTGATGAGGGGTTCAAGAATGCATGCTGCATGTGCCTTGGTCTGGGGCCACACCTGATAGTGGGGCAGGTGTTTAGTGAATCCATGAGAAGGTTTACATCATTCCTAAAGGGAGCAAGGTGAGTGGGTGAGGAACTGCGCTGGGCATATGTTTATTATATTTTTTTTTTTTTTTTTTTTTATAATCTAAAAGATTTTTTAACAAAGGTTTCAAGGCGGTTGCACTTAAAAGTTCCAGAACGTCGGAGGCGTCTAGAAGCAGAAAAGGGAAATGTCCTGCGTATTTGGTGGTCATGTTGATGAAACTTGTCGTGAAGCCTGCAGCGGAAGAAGCACGTTTAAGATGTAGGTCATAATATTTATTGTTGCAAGCTGCCATGACTGTTTGTCACCGTCTATCAGTTTGTTCCAGCACAATTCTTCGTCTTGCAGGGTGAAGTTTGTGAAAATTTCTTTCAGGTAAGTGCGGCGGATGTCCGTCGTTATCGGGCAAGTCAGAAGAAGGTGGCGTATAGTTTCCTTTGGCGTGATGGATTTACAGAGCCGGCAGCTGCTGGTAGAAGATAAGTGTCTGATCGCTAAGATTTCGTTTGTTTCCAGAAGGTTAAGTCGAATTCTTAAGTAGTAGTTTCTCGCAGCCCTAGTTGGGAATAGTTTCAGATATGGTTGGACAGAGTCAAGTTTCTTGCAAAATGCCGGAAGATGGTTAGTGAGTTTATATCGGGTAGCAGAATCAGTGGTAGTAATCCAGTCCAGTTCCTTGATTTTTTTGGTGACTCTGACTGGGTTACGGATGAGGTCCTCCGTGCTGCAGGCAACTGAGTCTAAGATGGATAGGATTTTAGTTTCCCAGCGAATGAGCATTTGGCAGGTTCCGAGGCGAAGTTCTTCACTTATCAACTTGTAGGCGTATAGAGCGTCTTTCTGAATGCACTTCCGATAGAGCAAGACACTGTTGCAGTCAACAATTGATTTTAATGATGAGAGAGTGAGTTCGCGTCTGATCAGTGTTATTGGTGTGGATTTAGGGAGACCCAGGACTGTTCTCCAAAAGGTTGCTTCCAAGTTTTGCCACAAATCTTGGGAGAGGCTCGGCATTGCATCGACGCCATATGTCAAGGATGGTATGACTTTCTTTTTATAGAAGTCTCGTACTGGTATGATCGAGAATCTGCCGAATTTAATGTCGCTGGCTTTTCCTTGTATAGCTAGTTTTGTGGTTTTTCCCTGTAATGTCTCTTTCATCGCGTTGTCTCTTTGTGAACTGTCTAGGATGACCCCTAGATATTTGAAACTCAAAACTTTCTCGACAGTTGTTGAGCCTAGTTTTAGGGGTAGAGTGGGTTTCTTTTTCGTAGATTTCTCTATAACCATCATTTTCGTTTTTGCTTGGTTGATTTCCAGGTTGTTTACCTTCATGTATTGTTGTAAGTTTGTGAGTTGGCGTTGTAGGCCTATTGGGGTGTTGTCCAGAAGAATTAAATCGTCAGCGTATAGAAGATGGCTGATCTGATCACCTCCAAGTTTAGGAGGGAAGGCTCGGATCTCTTTTTCTGTGTCTTGGAAGTCGCCTAAATAGGACCAAAACAGGGCTGGGGCCAGGGGGCAGCCCTGTTTGACCCCTCTGGCTGTTGTTATCTCTTCTGTTAACAGTCCTTGTTTGTTCAGGCGTACCCGCATAGAAGTGTTAACATGTAGGGCTTTGATGGGGTTAAGTATGTCTGGGGGACATTTCCATTGGACCAGTTTCTTCCATAGTCTTTCCCGATCGACCTTGTCGAAAGCCTGAGTTAAATCAACAAAGGCAATGTATAGGCGTGGGCGTCCCTCCATGATTTTACTTTTCAGGGTACTCAGTATTAATATATTGGCATTTGTACCCAGGTTTTTTTTAAAGCCAGTTTGTAAGTTGTCCTGACAGGGGGCTTCGTTCGCCCATGCTGTAAAATGGTTTAGCAATAAGGACCCAAACAACTTTCCTATTGGATCGAGAAGAGCGATCGGCCGGTAGCTGGTAGGGTCTAACCTGTTTCCCTTCTTGAAGATGGGTACCACGTTTGCACATTTCCACGTTGGAGGAATAGATTTTGTGGTGGAGCAGCGTCTAAAGATTTGGCTCAACAAGGGCGCCCAGGTTTCCGGATGTCCTTTCAAATCAAAGTTCGTAATGCCATCAGGGCCAGGAGCACGTGATGGTTTTAGTTTTTTGATTGTCGTAATGATATCTTCAATATTATCTAAGCAGATCCAAGGGGTGTCATTGTTTACCGTCCTAGAAGCTATGGTCGAGGTACTCTTAAAGAGAGTGCCGAAGTGTGCTTCCCAGGCCGATTTGCCAATTCCATTCAGCTGACATGGACGCGCGCCTGGCGTTGTTGAGTGTAAAAGGGACCAAAAGTCTCTAGCGTGGTTTCCTGTTATGGCTTTCAGTATGTCTTCAGCGTCTTGCTGGTAAAGCTTGTGCCGATGTCCCTTTAGCCAAGATTTGTATTTTAGGACGGCTTCTTTAATAGTGGACGTAGCCAATGGAAGGGCAAGTTTTCGTGCTAGTCTTTTTGTTTTCCTTAACTCTCTTTTTTTTTCGGCAACCAGTTTGTCGTACTTATGTTTTTGGCCGGCTGCAATTGGCTTTTTGTTCCTTTGTGGAACTCTACAAACATTCAAAAAGGGTGTGTAGTCCACCGCCATCGAGTGTGAGTGTTTGGTGCGGTCGTTATAGAGCTGTGTAATAGTTGTTATGTCCTTTTCCGTGATCCTGAGTCTAGTCCCTTGGTCGTTTAGATCGAGGTCTGCGCTCATTGTGTGGTTTTTCGGCGGATTAGTAGACCAGGTGGTCTCGAGGAGATTGTGGTCACTTTCCCTTGTTTTGATCACTTTAAAAGAATTGATGTATGGTAATAAAGGACGTGATACCAGAATATAGTCAATTGTGGAATTAGATTTCGCTCCTTCCCATGTAGGTGGTCTATTTGGGTCGGCAAAGACTTGGTCCAGGTTGTCAAAAGATCTAGATTTCATGAGGTTTTGCCATTGGGTAGATCTCTGATCAGTTGAACGCTTTTTCGGTTTGGACTCTTTTGTCTTTTCGCAATACTGGCTCGGGATGTTTAGGTCTCCTATGTTTATTATATTGACGAGGGGTTCAAGAATGCATGCTGCATGTTCCTTGGTCTGGGGACACACCTGAAAGTGGGGCAGGTCTCTAGTGAATCCCTGAGATGGTTTATATCATTCCTAAAGGGAACAAGGTGAGTGGGTGATGAACTGCGCTGGGCGTATGTTTATTATATTGACGAGGGGTTCAAGAATGCATGCTGCATGTTCCTTGGTCTGGGGACACACCTGAAAGTGGGGCAGGTCTCTAGTGAATCCCTGAGATGGTTTATATCATTCCTAAAGGGAACAAGGTGAGTGGGTGATGAACTGCGCTGGGCGTATGTTTATTATATTGACGAGGGGTTCAAGAATGCATGCTGCATGTTCCTTGGTCTGGGGACACACCTGAAAGTGGGGCAGGTCTCTAGTGAATCCCTGAGATGGTTTATATCATTCCTAAAGGGAACAAGGTGAGTGGGTGATGAACTGCGCTGGGCGTATGTTTATTATATTGATAAGGGGTTCAAGAATGCATGCTGCATGTGCCTTGGTCTAGGGCAACACCTGATAGAGGGGCAGTTGTCTAGTGAATCCCTGATATGGTTTATATCATTCCCAAAGGGAGCAAGGTGAGTGGGTGATGAACTGCGCTGGGCGTATGTTTATTATACTGATGAGCGGTTCAGGAATGCATGCTGCATGTGCCTTGGTCTGGGGCCACACCTGATAGTGGGGCAGGTCTCTAGTGAATCCCTGAGATAGTTTACATCATTCCTAAAGGGAGCAAGGTGAGTGGGTGATGAACTGCGCTGGGCGTATGTTTATTATACTGATGAGGGGTTCAGGAATGCATGCTGCATGTGCCTTGGTCTGGGGCCACACCTGATAGTGGGGCAGGTCTCTAGAGAATCCCTGAGGTGGTTTACATCGTTCCTAAAGGGAGCAAGGTGAGTGTGTGATGAACTGCGCTGGGCGTATGTTGATTATATTGATGAGGGGTTCAAGAATGCATGCTGCATGTGCCTTGGTCTGGGGCCACAACTGATAGAGGGGCAGTTGTCTAGTGAATCCCTGATATGGTATACATCATTCCTAAAGGGAGCAAGGTGAGTAAGTGATGAACTGCGTGGGGCGTATGTTTATTATATTGATGAGGGGTTCCAGAATGCATGCTGCATGTGCCTTGGTCTGGGGCCACACCTGATAGTGGGGCAGGTCTCTAGAGAATCCCTGAGGTGGTTTACATCGTTCCTAAAGGGAGCAAGGTGAGTGTGTGATGAACTGCGCTGGGCGTATGTTGATTATATTGATGAGGGGTTCAAGAATGCATGCTGCATGTGCCTTGGTCTGGGGACACAACTGATAGAGAGGCAGTTGTCTAGTGAATCCCTGATATGGTATACATCATTCCTAAAGGGAGCAAGGTGAGTAAGTGATGAACTGCGTGGGGCGTATGTTTATTATATTGATAAGGGGTTCAAGAATGCATGCTGCATGTGCCTTGGTCTGGGGCCACACCTGATAGTGGGGCAGGTCTCTAGAGAATCCCTGAGGTGGTTTACATTATTCCTAAAGGGAGCAAGGTGAGTGGGTGATGAACTGCACTGGGCGTATGTTTATTATACTGATGAGGGGTTCAAGAATGCATGCTGCATGTGCCTTGGTCTGGGGTCACACCTGATAGTGGGGCAGGTGTCTAGTGAATCCCTGTGGTGGTTTACATCATTCCTAAAGGCAACAAGGTGAGTGGGTGATGAACTGCGCTGGGTGTATGTTTATTATATTTATGAGGGGTTAAATAATGCATGCTGCATGTGCCTTGGTCTGGGGCCACACCTGATAGTGGGGCAGGTCTCTAGTGAATCCCTGAGATGGTTTACATCATTCCTAAAGGGAGCAAGGTGAGTGGGTGATGAACTGCACTGGGCGTATGTTTATTATATTGATGAGGGGTTCAAGAATGCATGCTGCATGTGCCTTGGTCTGGGGCCACACCTGATAGTGGGGCAGGTCTCTAGAGAATCCCTGAGGTGGTTTACATCGTTCCTAAAGGGAGTAAGGTGAGTGTGTGATGAACTGCGCTGGGCG
Organism: Ambystoma mexicanum; assembly: GCF_040938575.1. Lineage (NCBI taxonomy): Eukaryota > Metazoa > Chordata > Amphibia > Caudata > Ambystomatidae > Ambystoma > Ambystoma mexicanum. Next base: position 14,219,094 of record NC_090935.1, read on the forward strand.
TATGTTGATTATATTGATGAGGGGTTCAAGAATGCATGCTGCGTGTGCCTTGGTCTGGGGACACAACTGATAGAGGGGCAGTTGTCTAGTGAATCCCTGATATGTTATACATCATTCCTAAAGGGAGCAAGGTGAGTGGGTGACGAACTGCGTGGGGCGTATGTTTATTATACTGATGAGGGGTTCAAGAATGCATGCTGCATGTGCCTTGGTCTGGGGCCACACCTGATAGTGGGGCAGGTCTCTAGAGAATCCCTGAGGTGGTTTACATCATTCCTAAAGGGAGCAAGGTGAGTGGGTGATGAACTGCACTGGGCGTATGTTTATTATACTGATGAGGGGTTCAAGAATGCATGCTGCATGTGCCTTGGTCTGGGGCCACACCTGATAGAGGGTGGGTCTCTAGTGAATCCCTGAGATGGTTTACATCATTCCTAAAGGGAGCAAGGTGAGTGGGTGATGAACTGCGCTGGGCATATGTTTATTATGCTGATGAGGGGTTCAAGAATGCATGCTGCATGTGCCTTGGTCTGGGGCCACACCTGATAGTGGGGCAGGTGTCTAGTGAATCCCTGAGATGGTTTACATCATTCTAAAGGGAGCAAGGTGAGTGGGTGAGGAACTGCACTGGGCGTATGTTTATTATATTGATGAGATGTTCAAGAATGCATGCTGCATGTTCCTTGGTCTGGGGACACACCTGATAGTGGGGCAGGTCTTTAGTGAATCCTTGAGATGGTTTACATCATTCCTAAAGGGAATAAGGTGAGTGGGTGAGTAACTGTGCTGGGCAAATGTTTATTATATTGACGAGGAGTTCAAGCATGCATGCTGCATGTGCCTTGGGCTGGGGCCACACCTGATAGTGGGGCAGGTGTATAGTGAATCCCTGAGATGGTTTACATCATTCCTAAAGGGAGCAAGGTGAGTGGGTGATGAACTGCGCTGGGCGCATGTTTATTATATTGATGAGGGGTTCAAGAATGCATGCTGCATGTTCCTTGGTCTGGGGACACACCTGATAGTTGGGCAGGTCTTTAGTGAATCCTTGAGATGGTTTACATCATTCCTAAAGGGAGCAAGGCGAGTGGGTGATGAACTGCGCTGGGCGTATGTTTATTATACTGATGAGGGGTTCAAGAATGCATGCTGCATGTGCTTTGGTCTGGGGCCACACCTGATAGTGGGGCAGGTGTCTAGTGAATCCCTGAGATGGTTTACATCATTCTTAAAGGGAGCAAGGTGAGTGGGTGATGAACTGCGTGGAGCGTATCTTTATTGTATTGATTTGGGGTTCAAGAACGCATGCTGCATGTGTCTTGGTCTGTTGCCACACCTGATAGTGGGGCAGGTCTCTTGTGAATCCCTGAGATGGTTTACATCATTCCTAAAGGGAGCAAGGTGAGTAGGAGATTAACTGCACTGGGCGTATGTTTAATATATTGATGAGGGGTTCAAGAATGTATGCTGCATGTGCCTTGGTCTGGGGACACACCTGATAGTGGGGCAGGTCTCTAGTGAATCCCTGAGATGGTTTACATCATTCCTAAAGGGAGCAAGGTGAGTGTTGATGAAGTGTGATGGGCATATGTTTATTATATTGATGAGGGGTTCAAGAATGCATGCTGCACGTGCCTTGGTCTGGGGCCACACCTGATAGTGGGGCAGGTCTCTAGTGAAACCTTGAGATGGTTTACATCATTCCTAAAGGGAGCAAGGTTAGTGTTGATGAACTGTGCTGGGCATATGTTTATTAAATTGATGAGGGGTTCAAGAATGCATGCTGCATGTGTCTTGGTCTGGGGCCACACCTGATAGTGGGGCATGTCTCTTGTAAATCCCTGAGATGGTTTACATCATTCCTAAAGGGAGCAAGGTGAGTGGGTGATGAACTGCGCTGGGCGTATGTTTATTATATTGAGGAGGGGTTCAAGAATGCATGCTGCATGTGCCTTGGTCTGGGGCCACACATGATAGTGGGGCAGTTGTCTAGAGAATGCCTGAGATGGTTTACATCATTCCTAAAGGGAGCAAGGTGAGTGGGAGATGAACTGCGCTGGGCGTATGTTTATTACATTGATAAGGGGTTCAAGAATGCATGCTGCATGTGCCTTGGTCTGGGGCCACACATGATAGTGGGACAGGTGTCTAGTGAATCCCTGAGATGGTTTACATCATTCCTAAAGGGAGCAAGGTGAGTGGGTGATGAACTGCGTTGGGCGTATGCTTATTATATTGATGCGGGGTTTAAGAATGCATGCTGCATGTGCCTTGGTCTGGGGCCACACCTGATAGTGGGGCAGGTCTCCAGTGAATCCCTGAGATGGTTTACATCATTCCTAAATGGAGCAAGGTGAGTGTGTGAGGAACTGCACTGGGCGTATGTTTATTATATTGACAAGGGGTTCAAGAATGCATGCTGCATGTGCCGTGGTCTGGAGCCACACCCTAAGTGCCTCGCGGGTTAACTTGGAAAAAAGAATGACCAAAGGCAACTTTGCACTTGCAGGTTTTGGCAAGGTGAACCTGTAGGCCCTTTTAAGTGGAATAGCACTTAATTGGAGGGATCGGGATGCAGAAATTACTCTTACACCAATAATAAGACTGACTCAGGAAGTTGGTAAAACGTAGCTGTTTTATTATCAATTATGCAAAACAGGGAGTACAACTGACATCAACGAACGTTGCACAGCATGATCTCGAAGCATTTCCTAAAAACTCATACTTATATAGTGAAAACTCATCAACAGTGACGTCATACTACGTGGCAAACTAAGAAAACCTAAGTGGGATTGTGGTTGGCTTAACAGGGTCCATCTAGGTATACTTTCTCGGGGAATAGGATTGTGATGGGATCTCCACAGTCAGTTGGACAACTACCCCCACACCTAGTGCAAGTCATCTTCATTGTCATAAAATAAACAACGTTTAATGGTTCTCAAACTATAGGGCTCTTTGGTGCATGGCCCTCTATAATTGGTTGCCATGCTTGTACCCTTCTGGAATATTCCACTCGGTAGCAGCATGCAAGCTGGAACCCCAGGTGCTGGTGGGTTGGACTTTACCATGCCTCCCACCCATTTAGCCCATCATCCATCATCACTCAAGTTGTCTGCCATTCGAATAGTCTTTGAATTTGGCCTTGCAAGTATCACTGCTCCTGTGAATAGAAGGGAGTGTGAGCATACTCTTGTCTTCAAGTCTCGGCGTAGCTTTCCCATTTTCTATTTTCATCTAGACTATGTGACAGGAGACCATGTCTGAGCTTCTTTCTCTCATATTTAATGGTATTAAATGAATAGAATTTGGCACATGGCACCTTTCCTTCGCACCTTAACAGGGGCTTGTCTCGCTTCTCACGTTCATTGTATCTCTTGAAGATAGTTAACTACTTCTTGGCTTTCCTGACCTCTTGACAATGGGCCAGGCATCCTTTTCGATTCTTCCCTGCTCGTCAGCTGTTTTTCTCAAGTGCACCGAACATTTAGCCCTTTTGTTCATGGTGTTCTGGTTTGCTAAAAACGACGTGGAACATCCAGATTCTATACAATGATCATGAGAAGAGTTGCACTGGTCAATACTCACTGAGCCGAGTAGATAACAGAAGGGATCATTTAATACCCAGAGGCTCAGCATATGTTTATCAAACTAAGGTCAACAGGTCTTCCACTATTCTTTATCACTCACCCGGTGGCGAAATAGCCTGTCGATATCCAAATAAATCTCACCTGAACTCCCCTCCCCATTTCCAACAAAGACTGAGATGAGGAAGAAGCAACTAAGATCAGTACAGACTACCCATAGGAATAACGTGAGGGAAACCTATCATAGAAACAACTACCAAAGTCCCACTAATGAAGTCAGGCAGGGTCAGGCATTTAAGAGTAACTCTTCACATCTGACTCCACTTGACTGGTCTTTGTGCATAAAAAGTGTGGTCTGACACAGAGGTTTGAGTGAGTAGGAGATCGAGTAGGAGAGAAAGCAGGAGAGCGAGCTGAGAGGAGAACCCAGATGCCAGAGTTGTCCAGGATCAAAGGCCAGAGGCCGGGAAACCGAGACACTGTCAAACTGCATTGTGAGAAAGCCGAAGCATGGCGAGGGAGCAGTGACTCCAGGGGGCCAAGAAGGGTCTCTGCATGGAACTCTAGGGGCATGCTGGTCCCCTGCAGCTGCTGGTCTGCGAGTGCTCATTCACCTGGTCTGGTTAGACAGCCCAGGAGCGTTCGAGGGGCAGGTGGTGAGACCCTGATCTGAGAATGAAAGTGCCCCATGAATCCGAAGCGCAGAAGTCAGCCGGTGAGTATGAATGAAGTGAGAAACCGGGTTGTGAAGAACGGGGTACAAAGTAACACAAACAACCTGTAAGAAAGAGGATTGCATTATGAAAGTATTCGAATGAAGTTAACGGGAAAAATAAAAAAGGTAAAGGATATTGCTACGAGTATCCACATGGAATGTGAGAGCGAAGCTGGAAAGGCGCATGAGTGTGCAAGATAAAGAAAGGTGAATGAAAAGGTGCACGAGTCACACAAGCAAGGAAAAGGGTGAAAGACGCACAAAAGAAGAAGATAAACTGAGAAAGGGTGCGAGTGACCCGAAGAGATAAGAATAGGCACAGAAGTTTGCGTGAAAGTAAAATGAATGTGCAAGAGGCATAAAACACTGAGGAAATAAAAAAGACAGTGCAGGTGTGCACGACAGAAGAGAAACACACGAAAGCCAGAGAGGGGCAAGAGGGAGAATGGTTGCGCTGAGGAAAAGCAAAGAGCTTGGCATTCTCGAAAGCCTCTGACTCTACCCCTGGTACAAAAAGGTGCCTCCTGATTGATGTTTGAACTACAGGGGCCTAAGCCTGAGGAAGGGCACCCTCAGAAAGCAAGAAGGAACTGTGATCTTGACTCTAATCTTCCTCCTGTCCTAATTCTCCTCGATTTATCCTCTGCTTTTGATAAGGTCAACCATGCCATCTTATTCAAATGCCTCCGTGACAACCTGGGTATTACTGATCAGGCCCTGGCCCTGGCCTGGTTGACTTCCTTTCTCACCAACCGACCCTCACAGGTCCAACCGGGGTCTTTCCTCTCTTCACAGAACAGGACTGCAGGACTTGTCCTTGGCCTAAAGCCCAGGGATCGTATCTCTCCAGCTCTGAAATGGCTCCCTGTGGATGAAAGGATCAAGTTCAAGACCCTTTGCATTGTCCACAAGGTTTTCTGGGGCCTGGGACTGCACTACTTCCAACTTTCTCTTCCTAACCATCTTCCTTCTCAAGCTCTGCGTTCATCCACCTCCAACTCTCTGAGGGTCAGACGCTTCTCCAAGGAGAGAGTGTGGGCAGATCTCTCTCCTTGGCTGGGGCCTCCTCTGGAACAGCCTTTCTGCCTTTCTCAAACCTGAGCAGAACCACCTCTGGTTCAGTAAGCAACTCAAGACCTTCCTTTTTGCTTCCGCTTTCTCTCTTCCTCTCCCCTGCTGATGCACCTGACTGCTCTGCGCACTGGTCACCTGGCTACCCTCTGAACTCGGGCCCAGGCTCCTGCATGCCCAGCTCCCCCAGCCCTTAAGGGTCCGTAACTGCAACCCTACAGTCCCTTCTGCACGTATGAGCCACCCACTGGCTGCACTTATTGAGTTTCCTGCACTTCTCCCTTCCCCTTCCCCTGGCACTTCTCCTTTCCCTCCTCCCCGCACGTGTGCGATCTGAATGACACATGGCCTAGTAAGATCGTTGTTTTGTCCTCCATTTGTTCCCCCCCCTCCCTTGTCTTGTCACACCTAGACACACTTGTGCACAGGCGCGTTATGAATGTCATATCATATGTCTTATGTGCTGGAAACTTGAAGAGGCCTACACTTGGGGAAGGGAACCCTGAGAGGCCCATTGAAGGTAAGTACTATTTTGTGTTTTTCTTGGTCACGTGGAAGAGGCCTAAGCCTGGGGAAGGGAACCTGAGAGGCCCTTTGAAGGTAAGTACTATTTTGTGTTTTTCTTGGACACGTGGAAGAGGCCTAAGCCTGGGGAAGGGAACCTGAGAGGCCCTTTGAAGGTAAGTACTATTTTTGTGTTTTTATTGAACACTTGGAAGAGGCCTAAGCTTGGGAAGGGAACCTGAGAGGCCCTTTGAAGGTAAGTACTATTTTTGTGTTTTTATTGAACACTTGGAAGAGGCCTAAGCTTGGGAAGGGAACCTGAGAGGCCCTTTGAAGGTAAGTACTATTTTGTGGTTTTCTTGGACACGTGGAAGAGGCCTAAGCCTGGGGAAGGGAACCTGAGAGGCCCTTTGAAGGTAAGTACTATTTTGTGGTGGTTTTTCTTCGACACGTGGAAGAGGCCTAAGCTTGGGAAGGGAACCTGAGAGGCCCTTTGAAGGTAAGTACTATTTTGTGTTTTTATTGAACACTTGGAAGAGGCCTAAACTTGGGAAGGGAACCTGAGAGGCCCTTTGAAGGTAAGTACTATTTTTGTGTTTTTATTGAACACTTGGAAGAGGCCTAAGCTTGGGAAGGGAACCTGAGAGGCCCTTTGAAGGTAAGTACTATTTTGTGGTTTTCTTGGACACGTGGAAGAGGCCTAAGCTTGGGAAGGGAACCTGAGAGGCCCTTTGAAGGTAAGTACTATTTTGTGTTTTTATTGAACACTTGGAAGAGGCCTAAACTTGGGAAGGGAACCTGAGAGGCCCTTTGAAGGTAAGTACTATTTTTGTGTTTTTATTGAACACTTGGAAGAGGCCTAAGCTTGGGAAGGGAACCTGAGAGGCCCATTGAAGGTAAGTACTATTTTGTGGTTTTCTTGGACACGTGGAAGAGGCCTAAGCCTGGGGAAGGGAACCTGAGAGGCCCTTTGAAGGTAAGTACTATTTTGTGGTTTTCTTGGACACGTGGAAGAGGCCTAAGCCTGGGGAAGGGATCCTGAGAGGCCCATTGAAGGTAAGTACTATTTTGTGGTTTTCTTGGACACGTGGAAGAGGCCTAAGCCTGGGGAAGGGAACCTGAGAGGCCCTTTGAAGGTAAGTACTATTTTGTGGTTTTCTTGGACACTTGGAAGAGGCCTAAGCCTGGGGAAGGGAACCTGAGAGGCCCTTTGAAGGTAAGTACTATTTTGTGTTTTTCTTGGACACGTGGAAGAGGCCTAAGCCTGGGGAAGGGAACCTGAGAGGCCCTTTGAAGGTAAGTACTATTTTGTGGTTTTCTTGGACACTTGGAAGAGGCCTAAGCCTGGGGAAGGGAACCTGAGAGGCCCTTTGAAGGTAAGTACTATTTAGTGGTTTTCTTGGACACTTGGAAGAGGCCTAAGCCTGGGGAAGGGAACCTGAGAGGCTCTTTGAAGGTAAGTACTATTTTGTGGTGGTTTTTCTTGGACACGTGGAAGAGGCCTAAGCCTGGGGAAGGGAACCTGAGAGGCCCTTTGAAGGTAAGTACTATTTTGTGGTGGTTTTTCTTGGACACGTGGAAGAGGCCTAAGCTTGGGGAAGGGAACCCCGAGAGGCCCTTTGAAGGTAAGTACTATTTTGAGTTTTTCTTGGACGCGTGGAAGAGGCCTAAGCCTGGGGAAGGGAACCTGAGAGGCCCATTGAAGGTAAGTACTATTTTGTGGTTTTCTTGGACACGTGGAAGAGGCCTAAGCTTGGGAAGGGAACCTGAGAGGCCCTTTGAAGGTAAGTACTATTTTGTGGTTTTCTTGGACACGTGGAAGAGGCCTAAGCTTGGGAAGGGAACCTGAGAGGCCCATTGAAGGTAAGTACTATTTTGTGGTTTTTCTTGGATACGTGGAAGAGGCCTAAGCTTGGGAAGGGAACCTGAGAGGCCCTTTGAAGGTAAGTACTATTTTGTGGTTTTCTTGGACACGTGGAAGAGGCCTAAGCTTGGGAAGGGAACCTGAGAGGCCCATTGAAGGTAAGTACTATTTTGTGGTTTTTCTTGGACACGTGGAAGAGGCCTAAGCCTGGGGAAGGGAACCTGAGAGGCCCTTTGAAGGTAAGTACTATTTTGTGGTGGTTTTTCTTAGACACGTGGAAGAGGCCTAAGCTGGGGAAGGGAACTTGAGAGGCCCTTTGAAGGTAAGTACTATTTTGTGGTTTTCTTGGACATGTGGAAGAGGCCTAAGCTTGGGAAGGGAACCTGAGAGGCCCATTGAAGGTAAGTACTATGTTGTGGTTTTCTTGGACACGTGGAAGAGGCCTAAGCCTGGGAAGGGAACCTGAGAGGCCCTTTGAAGGTAAGTACTATTTTGTGGTGGTTTTTCTTGGACACGTGGAAGAGGCCTAAGCTGGGGAAGGGAACCTGAGAGGCCCTTTGAAGGTAAGTACTATTTTGTGTTTTTCTTGGACACGTGGAAGAGGCCTAAGCCTGGGGAAGGGAACCTGAGAGGCCCTTTGAAGGTAAATACTATTTTGTGGTTTTCTTGGACACTTGGAAGATGCCTAAGCCTGGGGAAGGGAACCTGAGAGGCCCTTTGAAGGTAAGTACTATTTTGTGTTTTTCTTGGACACGTGGAAGAGGCCTAAGCCTGGGGAAGGGAACCTGAGAGGCCCTTTGAAGGTAAGTACTATTTTGTGGTTTTCTTGGACACTTGGAAGAGGCCTAAGCCTGGGGAAGGGAACCTGAGAGGCCCTTTGAAGGTAAGTACTATTTAGTGGTTTTCTTGGACACTTGGAAGAGGCCTAAGCCTGGGGAAGGGAACCTGAGAGGCTCTTTGAAGGTAAGTACTATTTTGTGGTGGTTTTTCTTGGACACGTGGAAGAGGCCTAAGCCTGGGGAAGGGAACCTGAGAGGCCCTTTGAAGGTAAGTACTATTTTGTGGTGGTTTTTCTTGGACACGTAGAAGAGGCCTAAGCTTGGGAAGGGAACCTGAGAGGCCCTTTGAAGGTAAGTACTATTTTGTGGTGGTTTTCTTGGACACTTGGAAGAGGCCTAAGCCTGGGGAAGGGAACCTGAGAGGCCCTTTGAAGGTAAGTACTATTTAGTGGTTTTCTTGGACACTTGGAAGAGGCCTAAGCCTGGGGAAGGGAACCTGAGAGGCTCTTTGAAGGTAAGTACTATTTTGTGGTGGTTTTTCTTGGACACGTGGAAGAGGCCTAAGCCTGGGGAAGGGAACCTGAGAGGCCCTTTGAAGGTAAGTACTATTTTGTGGTTTTCTTGGACACGTGGAAGAGGCCTAAGCTTGGGAAGGGAACCTGAGAGGCCCATTGAAGGTAAGTACTATTTTGTGGTTTTTCTTGGATACGTGGAAGAGGCCTAAGCTTGGGAAGGGAACCTGAGAGGCCCTTTGAAGGTAAGTACTATTTTGTGGTTTTCTTGGACACGTGGAAGAGGCCTAAGCTTGGGAAGGGAACCTGAGAGGCCCATTGAAGGTAAGTACTATTTTGTGGTTTTTCTTGGACACGTGGAAGAGGCCTAAGCCTGGGGAAGGGAACCTGAGAGGCCCTTTGAAGGTAAGTACTATTTTGTGGTGGTTTTTCTTAGACACGTGGAAGAGGCCTAAGCTGGGGAAGGGAACTTGAGAGGCCCTTTGAAGGTAAGTACTATTTTGTGGTTTTCTTGGACATGTGGAAGAGGCCTAAGCTTGGGAAGGGAACCTGAGAGGCCCATTGAAGGTAAGTACTATGTTGTGGTTTTCTTGGACACGTGGAAGAGGCCTAAGCCTGGGAAGGGAACCTGAGAGGCCCTTTGAAGGTAAGTACTATTTTGTGGTGGTTTTTCTTGGACACGTGGAAGAGGCCTAAGCTGGGGAAGGGAACCTGAGAGGCCCTTTGAAGGTAAGTACTATTTTGTGTTTTTCTTGGACACGTGGAAGAGGCCTAAGCCTGGGGAAGGGAACCTGAGAGGCCCTTTGAAGGTAAGTACTATTTTGTGGTTTTCTTGGAAACTTGGAAGAGGCCTAAGCCTGGGGAAGGGAACCTGAGAGGCCCTTTGAAGGTAAGTACTATTTTGTGTTTTTCTTGGACACGTGGAAGAGGCCTAAGCCTGGGGAAGGGAACCTGAGAGGCCCTTTGAAGGTAAGTACTATTTTGTGGTTTTCTTGGACACTTGGAAGAGGCCTAAGCCTGGGGAAGGGAACCTGAGAGGCCCTTTGAAGGTAAGTACTATTTAGTGGTTTTCTTGGACACTTGGAAGAGGCCTAAGCCTGGGGAAGGGAACCTGAGAGGCTCTTTGAAGGTAAGTACTATTTTGTGGTGGTTTTTCTTGGACACGTGGAAGAGGCCTAAGCCTGGGGAAGGGAACCTGAGAGGCCCTTTGAAGGTAAGTACTATTTTGTGGTGGTTTTGCTTGGACACGTGGAAGAGGCCTAAGCTTGGGGAAGGGAACCCCGAGAGGCCCTTTGAAGGTAAGTACTATTTTGAGTTTTTCTTGGACGCGTGGAAGAGGCCTAAGCCTGGGGAAGGGAACCTGAGAGGCCCATTGAAGGTAAGTACTATTTTGTGGTTTTCTTGGACACGTGGAAGAGGCCTAAGCTTGGGAAGGGAACCTGAGAGGCCCTTTGAAGGTAAGTACTATTTGGTGGTTTTCTTGGACACGTGGAAGAGGCCTAAGCTTGGGAAGGGAACCTGAGAGGCCCATTGAAGGTAAGTACTATTTTGTGGTTTTTCTTGGATACGTGGAAGAGGCCTAAGCTTGGGAAGGGAACCTGAGAGGCCCTTTGAAGGTAAGTACTATTTTGTGGTTTTCTTGGACACGTGGAAGAGGCCTAAGCTTGGGAAGGGAACCTGAGAGGCCCATTGAAGGTAAGTACTATTTTGTGGTTTTTCTTGGACACGTGGAAGAGGCCTAAGCCTGGGGAAGGGAACCTGAGAGGCCCTTTGAAGGTAAGTACTATTTTGTCGTGGTTTTTCTTGGACACGTGGAAGAGGCCTAAGCTGGGGAAGGGAACTTGAGAGGCCCTTTGAAGGTAAGTACTATTTTGTGGTTTTCTTGGACATGTGGAAGAGGCCTAAGCTTGGGAAGGGAACCTGAGAGGCCCATTGAAGGTAAGTACTATGTTGTGGTTTTCTTGGACACGTGGAAGAGGCCTAAGCCTGGGAAGGGAACCTGAGAGGCCCTTTGAAGGTAAGTACTATTTTGTGGTGGTTTTTCTTGGACACGTGGAAGAGGCCTAAGCTGGGGAAGGGAACCTGAGAGGCCCTTTGAAGGTAAGTACTATTTTGTGTTTTTCTTGGACACGTGGAAGAGGCCTACACTTGGGGAAGGGAACCCTGAGAGGCCCTTTGAAGGTAAGTACTATTTTGTGGTTTTCTTGGACACGTGGAAGAGGCCTACACTTGGGGAAGGGAACCCTGAGAGGCCCATTGAAGGTAAGTACTATTTTGTGGTTTTCTTGGACATGTGGAAGAGGCCTAAGCCTGGGGAAGGGAACCTGAGAGGCCCATTGAAGGTAAGTACTATTTTGTGGTGGTTTTTCTTGCACACGTGGAAGAGGCCTACACTTGGGGAAGGGAACCCTGAGAGGCCCTTTTAAGGTAAGTACTATTTTGTGGTGGTTTTTCTTGGACACGTGGAAGAGGCCTAAGCTGGGGAAGGGAACCTGAGACGCCCATTGAAGGTAAGTACTATTTTGTGGTTTTCTTGGACACGTGGAAGAGGCCTAAGCCTGGGGAAGGGAACCTGAGAGGCCCATTGAAGGTAAGTACTATTTTGTGGTGGTTTTTCTTGGACACGTGGAAGAGGCCTAAGCTGGGGAAGGGAACCTGAGAGGCCCATTGAAGGTAAGTACTATTTTGTGGTTTTCTTGGACACGTGGAAGAGGCCTAAGCCTGGGGAAGGGAACCTGAGAGGCCCATTGAAGGTAAGTACAATTTTGTGGTGGTTTTTCTTGGACACGTGGAAGAGGCCTACACTTGGGGAAGGGAACCCTGAGAGGCCCTTTGAAGGTAAGTACTATTTTGAGGTGGTTTTTCTTTGACACGTGGAAGAGGCCTAAACTGGGGAAGGGAACCTGAGAGGCCCATTGAAGGTAAGTACTATTTTGTGGTTTTCTTGGACACGTGGAAGAGGCCTAAGCCTGGGGAAGGGTACCTGAGAGGCCCATTGAAGGTAAGTACTATTTTGTGGTTTTCTTGGACACGTGGAAGAGGCCTAAGCCTGGGAAGGGAACCTGAGAGGCCCTTTGAAGGTAAGTACTATTTTGTGGTGGTTTTTCTTGGACACGTGGAAGAGGCCTAAGCTGGGGAAGGGAACCTGAGAGGCCCATTGAAGGCAAGTACTATTTTGTGGTTTTCTTGGACACGTGGAAGAGGCCTAAGCCTGGGGAAGGGAACCTGAGAGGCCCATTGAAGGTAAGTACTATTTTGTGGTTTTCTTGGACACGTGGAAGAGGCCTAAGCCTGGGGAAGGGAACCTGAGAGGCCCATTGAAGGTAAGTACTATTTTGTGGTTTTCTTGGACACGTGGAAGAGGCCTAAGCCTGGGAAGGGAACCTGAGAGGCCCTTTGAAGGTAAGTACTATTTTGTGGTGGTTTTTCTTGGACACGTGGAAGAGGCCTAAGCTGGGGAAGGGAACCTGAGAGGCCCATTGAAGGTAAGTACTATTTTGTGGTTTTCTTGGACACGTGGAAGAGGCCTAAGCCTGGGGAAGGGAACCTGAGAGGCCCATTGAAGGTAAGTACTATTTTGTGGTTTTCTTGGACACGTGGAAGAGGCCTAAGCCTAGGAAGTGAACCTGAGAGGCCCTTTGAAGGTAAGTACTATTTTGTGGTGGTTTTTCTTGGACACGTGGAAGAGGCATAAGCCTGGGGAAGGGAACCTGAGAGGCCCTTTGAAGGTAAGTACTATTTTTGTGTTTTTATTGAACACTTGGAAGAGGCCTAAGCTTGGGAAGGGAACCTGAGAGGCCCATTGAAGGTAAGTACTATTTTGTGGTTTTCTTGGACACTTCGAAGAGGCCTAAACTTGGGAAGGGAACCTGAGAGGCCCTTTGAAGGTAAGTACTATTTTGTGGTTTTCTTGGACACGTGGAAGAGGCCTAAGCCTGGGGAAGGGAACCTGAGAGGCCCTTTGAAGGTAAGTACTATTTTGTGGTTTTCTTGGACACTTGGAAGAGGCCTAAGCCTGGGGAAGGGAACCTGAAAGGCCCTTTGAAGGTAAGTACCATTTTGTGGTTTTCCTGAACACTTGGAAGAGGCCTAAGCTTGGGAAGGGAACCTGAGAGGCCCATTGAAGGTAAGTACTATTTTGTGGTTTTCTTGGACACTTGGAAGAGGCCTAAGCTTGGGAAGGGAACCTGAGAGGCCCTTTGAAGGTAAGTACGATTTTGTGGTTTTCTTGGACACGTGGAAGAGGCCTAAGCTTGGGAAGGGAACCTGAGAGGCCCATTGAAGGTAAGTACTATTTTGTGGTTTTCTTGGACACTTGGAAGAGGCCTAAGCTTGGGAAGGGAAACTGAGAGGCCCATTGAAGGTAAGTACTATTTTGTGGTGGTTTTTCTTGGACACTTGGAAGAGGCCTAAGCTTGGGAAGGGAACCTGAGAGGCCTATTGAAGGTAAGTACTATTTTGTGGTTTTCTTGGACACGTGGAAGAGGCCTAAGCTTGGGAAGGGAACCTGAGAGGCCCATTGAAGGTAAGTACTATTTTGTGGTTTTCTTGGACACTTGGAAGAGGCCTAAGCTTGGGAAGGGAAACTGAGAGGCCCATTGAAGGTAAGTACTATTTTGTGGTGGTTTTTCTTGGACACGTGGAAGAGGCCTAAGCTTGGGAAGGGAACCTGAGAGGCCCATTGAAGGTAAGTACTATTTTGTAGTTTTCTTGGAAACTTGGAAGAGGCCTAAGCCTGGGGAAGGGAACCTGCGAGGCCCATTGAAGGTAAGTCCTATTTTGAGGTGGTTTTTCTTGGACACGTGGAAGAGGCCTAAGCTGGGGAAGGGAACCTGAGAGGCCCATTGAAGGTAAGTACAATTTGTGGTGGTTTTTCTTGGACACGTGGAAGAGGCCTAAGCTTGGGAAGGGAACCTGAGAGGCCCATTGAAGGTAAGTACTATTTTTGTGTTTTTCTTGGACACGTGGAAGAGGCCTAAGCCTGGGGAAGGGAACCTGCGAGGCCCATTGAAGGTAAGTCCTATTTTGTGGTGGTTTTTCTTGGACACGTGGAAGAGGCCTAAGCTGGGGAAGGGAACCTGAGAGGCCCATTGAAGGTAAGTACAATTTGTGGTGGTTTTTCTTGGACACGTGGAAGAGGCCTAAGCTGGGGAAGGGAACCTGAGAGGCCCATTGAAGGTAAGTACTATTTTGTGGTGGTTTTTCTTGGACACGTGGAAGAGGCCTAAGCTTGGGAAGGGAACCTGAGAGGCCCTTTGAGGATGAGTACTATTTTGTGGTTTTCTTGGACACGTGGAAGAGGCCTAAGCTTGGGAAGGGAACCTGAGAGGCCCTTTGAAGGTAAGTACTATTTTGTGTTTTTATTGAACACTTGGAAGAGGCCTAAGCTTGGGAAGGGAACCTGAGAGGCCCTTTGAAGGTAAGTACTATTTTGTGGTGGTTTTTCTTGGACACGTGGAAGAGGACTAAGCTGGGGAAGGGAAACTGAGAGGCCCTTTGAAGCTAAGTACTATTTTGTGGTGGTTTTTCTTGGACACGTGGAAGAGGCCTAAGCTGGGAAGGGAACCTGAGAGGCCCTTTGAAGGTAAGTACTATTTTGTGGTGGTTTTTCTTGGACACGTGGAAGAGGCCTAAGCTGGGGAAGGGAATCTGATAGGCCCATTGAACGTAAGTACTATTTTGTGGTGGTTTTTCTTGGACACGTGGAAGAGGCCTAAGCTGGGAAGGGAACCTGAGAGGCCCTTTGAAGGTAAGTACTATTTTGTGGTGGTTTTTCTTGGACACGTGGAAGAGGCCTAAGCCTGGGAAGGGAACCTGAGAGGCCCTTTGAAGGTAAGTACTATTTTTGTGTTTTTATTGAACACTTGGAAGAGGCCTAAGCTTGGGAAGGGAACCTGAGAGGCCCTTTGAAGGTAAGTACTATTTTGTGGTGGTTTTTCTTGGACACGTGGAAGAGGCCTAAGCTGGGAAGGGAACCTGAGAGGCCCTTTGAAGGTAAGTACTATTTTGTGGTGGTTTTTCTTGGACACGTGGAAGAGGCCTAAGCCTGGGGAAGGGAACCTGAGAGGCCCTTTGAAGGTAAGTACTATTTTTGTGTTTTTATTGAACACTTGGAAGAGGCCTAAGCTTGGGAAGGGAACCTGAGAGGCCCTTTGAAGGTAAGTACTATTTTGTGGTGGTTTTTCTTGGACACGTGGAAGAGGCCTAAGCTTGGGAAGGGAACCTGAGAGGCCCTTTGAAGGTAAGTACTATTTTGTGGTGGTTTTTCTTGGATACGTGGAAGAGGCCTAAGCTGGGAAGGGAACCTGAGAGGCCCTTTGAAGGTAAGTACTATTTTGTGGTTTTCTTGGACACGTGGAAGAGGCCTAAGCCTGGGAAGGGAACCTGAGAGGCCCATTGAAGGTAAGTACTATTTTGTGGTGGTTTTTCTTGGACACGTGGAAGAGGCCTAAGCCTGGGGAAGGGAACCTGAGAGGCCCATTGAAGGTAAGTACTATTTTGTGGTTTTCTTGGACACGTGGAAGAGGCCTAAGCCTGGGGAAGGGAACCTGAGAGGCCCTTTGAAGGTAAGTACTATTTTGTGGTGGTTTTTCTTGGACACCTGGAAGAGGCCTAAGCTGGGGAAGGGAACCTGAGAGGCCCTTGGAAGTTAAGTACTATTTTGTGGTGGTTTTTCTTGGACACTTGGAAGAGGCCTAAGCTGGGAAGGGAACCTGAGAGGCCCTTTGAAGATAAGTACTATTTTGTGGTGCTTTTTCTTGGACACGTGGAAGAGGCCTAAGCCTGGGAAGGGAACCTGAGAGGCCCTTTGAAGGTAAGTACTATTTTTGTGTTTTTATTGAACACTTGGAAGAGGCCTAAGCTTGGGAAGGGAACCTGAGAGGCCCTTTGAAGGTAAGTACTATTTTGTGGTGGTTTTTCTTGGACACGTGGAAGAGGCCTAAGCCTGGGGAAGGGAACCTGAGAGGCCCTTTGAAGGTAAGTACTATTTTTGTGTTTTTATTGAACACTTGGAAGAGGCCTAAGCTTGGGAAGGGAACCTGAGAGGCCCTTTGAAGGTAAGTACTATTTTGTGGTGGTTTTTCTTGGACACGTGGAAGAGGCCTAAGCTTGGGAAGGGAACCTGAGAGGCCCTTTGAAGGTAAGTACTATTTTGTGGTGGTTTTCTTGGACACGTGGAAGAGGCCTAAGCCTGGGGAAGGGAACCTGAGAGGCCCATTGAAGGTAAGTACTATTTTCTGGTTTTCTTGGACACGTGGAAGAGGCCTAAGCCTGGGAAGGGAACCTGAGAGGCCCATTGAAGGTAAGTACTATTTTGTGGTGGTTTTTCTTGGACACGTGGAAGAGGCCTAAGCCTGGGGAAGGGAACCTGAGAGGCCCATTGAAGGTAAGTACTATTTTGTGGTTTTCTTGGACACGTGGAAGAGGCCTAAGCCTGGGAAGGGAACCTGAGAGGCCCATTGAAGGTAAGTACTATTTTGTGGTGGTTTTTCTTGGACACGTGGAAGAGGCCTAAGCCTGGGGAAGGGAACCTGAGAGGCCCTTTGAAGGTAAGTACTATTTTGTGTTTTTATTGAACACTTGGAAGAGGCCTAAGCTTGGGAAGGGAACCTGAGAGGCCCTTTGAAGGTAAGTACTATTTTGTGGTGGTTTTTCTTGGACACGTGGAAGAGGCCTAAGCTTGGGAAGGGAAACTGAGAGGCCCTTTGAAGGTAAGTACTATTTTTGTGTTTTTATTGAACACTTGGAAGAGGCCTAAGCTTGGGAAGGGAACCTGAGAGGCCCTTTGAAGGTAAGTACTATTTTGTGGTGTTTTTTCTTGGACACGTGGAAGAGGCCTAAGCTGGGGAAGGGAACCTGAGAGGCCCTTTGAAGGTAAGTACTATTTTGTGGTGGTTTTTCTTGGACACGTGGAAGAGGCCTAAGCTGGGAAGGGAACCTGAGAGGCCCTTTGAAGGTAAGTACTATTTTGTGGTGGTTTTTCTTGGAAACGTGGAAGAGGCCTAAGCCTGGGAAGGGAACCTGAGAGGCCCTTTGAAGGTAAGTACTATTTTTGTGTTTTTATTGAACACTTGGAAGAGGCCTAAGCTTGGGAAGGGAACCTGAGAGGCCCTTTGAAGGTAAGTACTATTTTGTGGTTTTCTTGGACACGTGGAAGAGGCCTAATCCTGGGGAAGGGAACCTGAGAGGCCCTTTGAAGGTAAGTTCTATTTTGTGGTTTTCTTGGACACTTGGAAGAGGCCTAAGCCTGGGGAAGGGAACCTGAGAGGCCCTTTGAAGGTAAGTACTATTTTGTGTTTTTCTTGAACACTTGGAAGAGGCCTAAGCTTGGGAAGGGAACCTGAGAGGCCCATTGAAGGTAAGTACTATTTTGTGGTTTTCTTGGACACTTGGAAGAGGCCTAAGCTTGGGAAGGGAACCTGAGAGGCCCTTTGAAGGTAAGTACTATTTTGTGGTTTTCTTGGACACGTGGAAGAGGCCTAAGCTTGGGAAGGGAACCTGAGAGGCCCATTGAAGGTAAGTACTATTTTGTGGTTTTCTTGGACACTTGGAAGAGGCCTAAGCTTGAAAAGGGAACCTGAGAGGCCCATTGAAGGTAAGTACTATTTTGTGGTGGTTTTTCTTGGACACGTGGAAGAGTCCTAAGCTTGGGAAGGGAACCTGAGAGGCCCTTTGAAGATAAGTACTATTTTGTGGTTTTCTTGGACACGTGGAAGAGGCCTAAGCTTGGGAAGGGAACCTGAGAGGCCCTTTGAAGGTAAGTACTATTTTGTGTTTTTATTGAACACTTGGAAGAGGCCTAAGCTTGGGAAGGGAACCTGAGAGGCCCTTTGAAGGTAAGTACTATTTTGTGGTGGTTTTTCTTGGACACGTGGAAGAGGACTAAGCTGGGGAAGGGAAACTGAGAGGCCCTTTGAAGCTAAGTACTATTTTGTGGTGGTTTTTCTTGGACACGTGGAAGAGGCCTAAGCTGGGAAGGGAACCTGAGAGGCCCTTTGAAGGTAAGTACTATTTTGTGGTGGTTTTTCTTGGACACGTGGAAGAGGCCTAAGCTGGGGAAGGGAATCTGATAGGCCCATTGAACGTAAGTACTATTTTGTGGTGGTTTTTCTTGGACACGTGGAAGAGGCCTAAGCTGGGAAGGGAACCTGAGAGGCCCTTTGAAGGTAAGTACTATTTTGTGGTGGTTTTTCTTGGACACGTGGAAGAGGCCTAAGCCTGGGAAGGGAACCTGAGAGGCCCTTTGAAGGTAAGTACTATTTTTGTGTTTTTATTGAACACTTGGAAGAGGCCTAAGCTTGGGAAGGGAACCTGAGAGGCCCTTTGAAGGTAAGTACTATTTTGTGGTGGTTTTTCTTGGACACGTGGAAGAGGCCTAAGCTGGGAAGGGAACCTGAGAGGCCCTTTGAAGGTAAGTACTATTTTGTGGTGGTTTTTCTTGGACACATGGAAGAGGCCTAAGCCTGGGGAAGGGAACCTGAGAGGCCCTTTGAAGGTAAGTACTATTTTTGTGTTTTTATTGAACACTTGGAAGAGGCCTAAGCTTGGGAAGGGAACCTGAGAGGCCCTTTGAAGGTAAGTACTATTTTGTGGTGGTTTTTCTTGGACACGTGGAAGAGGCCTAAGCTTGGGAAGGGAACCTGAGAGGCCCTTTGAAGGTAAGTACTATTTTGTGGTGGTTTTTCTTGGATACGTGGAAGAGGCCTAAGCTGGGAAGGGAACCTGAGAGGCCCTTTGAAGGTAAGTACTATTTTGTGGTTTTCTTGGACACGTGGAAGAGGCCTAAGCCTGGGAAGGGAACCTGAGAGGCCCATTGAAGGTAAGTACTATTTTGTGGTGGTTTTTCTTGGACACGTGGAAGAGGCCTAAGCCTGGGGAAGGGAACCTGAGAGGCCCATTGAAGGTAAGTACTATTTTGTGGTTTTCTTGGACACGTGGAAGAGGCCTAAGCCTGGGGAAGGGAACCTGAGAGGCCCTTTGAAGGTAAGTACTATTTTGTGGTGGTTTTTCTTGGACACCTGGAAGAGGCCTAAGCTGGGGAAGGGAACCTGAGAGGCCCTTGGAAGTTAAGTACTATTTTGTGGTGGTTTTTCTTGGACACTTGGAAGAGGCCTAAGCTGGGAAGGGAACCTGAGAGGCCCTTTGAAGATAAGTACTATTTTGTGGTGCTTTTTCTTGGACACGTGGAAGAGGCCTAAGCCTGGGAAGGGAACCTGAGAGGCCCTTTGAAGGTAAGTACTATTTTTGTGTTTTTATTGAACACTTGGAAGAGGCCTAAGCTTGGGAAGGGAACCTGAGAGGCCCTTTGAAGGTAAGTACTATTTTGTGGTGGTTTTTCTTGGACACGTGGAAGAGGCCTAAGCTGGGAAGGGAACCTGAGAGGCCCTTTGAAGCTAAGTACTATTTTGTGGTGGTTTTTCTTGGACACGTGGAAGAGGCCTAAGCTGGGAAGGGAACCTGAGAGGCCCTTTGAAGGTAAGTACTATTTTGTGGTGGTTTTTCTTGGACACGTGGAAGAGGCCTAAGCTGGGGAAGGGAATCTGATAGGCCCATTGAACGTAAGTACTATTTTGTGGTGGTTTTTCTTGGACACGTGGAAGAGGCCTAAGCTGGGAAGGGAACCTGAGAGGCCCTTTGAAGGTAAGTACTATTTTGTGGTGGTTTTTCTTGGACACGTGGAAGAGGCCTAAGCCTGGGAAGGGAACCTGAGAGGCCCTTTGAAGGTAAGTACTATTTTTGTGTTTTTATTGAACACTTGGAAGAGGCCTAAGCTTGGGAAGGGAACCTGAGAGGCCCTTTGAAGGTAAGTACTATTTTGTGGTGGTTTTTCTTGGACACGTGGAAGAGGCCTAAGCTGGGAAGGGAACCTGAGAGGCCCTTTGAAGGTAAGTACTATTTTGTGGTGGTTTTTCTTGGACACGTGGAAGAGGCCTAAGCCTGGGGAAGGGAACCTGAGAGGCCCTTTGAAGGTAAGTACTATTTTTGTGTTTTTATTGAACACTTGGAAGAGGCCTAAGCTTGGGAAGGGAACCTGAGAGGCCCTTTGAAGGTAAGTACTATTTTGTGGTGGTTTTTCTTGGACACGTGGAAGAGGCCTAAGCTTGGGAAGGGAACCTGAGAGGCCCTTTGAAGGTAAGTACTATTTTGTGGTGGTTTTTCTTGGATACGTGGAAGAGGCCTAAGCTGGGAAGGGAACCTGAGAGGCCCTTTGAAGGTAAGTACTATTTTGTGGTTTTCTTGGACACGTGGAAGAGGCCTAAGCCTGGGAAGGGAACCTGAGAGGCCCATTGAAGGTAAGTACTATTTTGTGGTGGTTTTTCTTGGACACGTGGAAGAGGCCTAAGCCTGGGGAAGGGAACCTGAGAGGCCCATTGAAGGTAAGTACTATTTTGTGGTTTTCTTGGACACGTGGAAGAGGCCTAAGCCTGGGGAAGGGAACCTGAGAGGCCCTTTGAAGGTAAGTACTATTTTGTGGTGGTTTTTCTTGGACACCTGGAAGAGGCCTAAGCTGGGGAAGGGAACCTGAGAGGCCCTTGGAAGTTAAGTACTATTTTGTGGTGGTTTTTCTTGGACACTTGGAAGAGGCCTAAGCTGGGAAGGGAACCTGAGAGGCCCTTTGAAGATAAGTACTATTTTGTGGTGCTTTTTCTTGGACACGTGGAAGAGGCCTAAGCCTGGGAAGGGAACCTGAGAGGCCCTTTGAAGGTAAGTACTATTTTTGTGTTTTTATTGAACACTTGGAAGAGGCCTAAGCTTGGGAAGGGAACCTGAGAGGCCCTTTGAAGGTAAGTACTATTTTGTGGTGGTTTTTCTTGGACACGTGGAAGAGGCCTAAGCTGGGAAGGGAACCTGAGAGGCCCTTTGAAGGTAAGTACTATTTTGTGGTGGTTTTTCTTGGACACGTGGAAGAGGCCTAAGCCTGGGGAAGGGAACCTGAGAGGCCCTTTGAAGGTAAGTACTATTTTTGTGTTTTTATTGAACACTTGGAAGAGGCCTAAGCTTGGGAAGGGAACCTGAGAGGCCCTTTGAAGGTAAGTACTATTTTGTGGTGGTTTTTCTTGGACACGTGGAAGAGGCCTAAGCTTGGGAAGGGAACCTGAGAGGCCCTTTGAAGGTAAGTACTATTTTGTGGTGGTTTTCTTGGACACGTGGAAGAGGCCTAAGCCTGGGGAAGGGAACCTGAGAGGCCCATTGAAGGTAAGTACTATTTTGTGGTTTTCTTGGACACGTGGAAGAGGCCTAAGTCTGGGAAGGGAACCTGAGAGGCCCATTGAAGGTAAGTACTATTTTGTGGTGGTTTTTCTTGGACACGTGGAAGAGGCCTAAGCCTGGGGAAGGGAACCTGAGAGGCCCATTGAAGGTAAGTACTATTTTGTGGTTTTCTTGGACACGTGGAAGAGGCCTAAGCCTGGGAAGGGAACCTGAGAGGCCCATTGAAGGTAAGTACTATTTTGTGGTGGTTTTTCTTGGACACGTGGAAGAGGCCTAAGCCTGGGGAAGGGAACCTGAGAGGCCCTTTGAAGTTAAGTACTATTTTGTGTTTTTATTGAACACTTGGAAGAGGCCTAAGCTTGGGAAGGGAACCTGAGAGGCCCTTTGAAGGTAAGTACTATTTTGTGGTGGTTTTTCTTGGACACGTGGAAGAGGCCTAAGCTTGGGAAGGGAAACTGAGAGGCCCTTTGAAGGTAAGTACTATTTTTGTGTTTTTATTGAACACTTGGAAGAGGCCTAAGCTTGGGAAGGGAACCTGAGAGGCCCTTTGAAGGTAAGTACTATTTTGTGGTGTTTTTTCTTGGACACGTGGAAGAGGCCTAAGCTGGGGAAGGGAACCTAAGAGGCCCTTTGAAGGTAAGTACTATTTTGTGGTGTTTTTTCTTGGACACGTGGAAGAGGCCTAAGCTGGGAAGGGAACCTGAGAGGCCCTTTGAAGGTAAGTACTATTTTGTGGTGGTTTTTCTTGGAAACGTGGAAGAGGCCTAAGCCTGGGAAGGGAACCTGAGAGGCCCTTTGAAGGTAAGTACTATTTTTGTGTTTTTATTGAACACTTGGAAGAGGCCTGAGCTTGGGAAGGGAACCTGAGAGGCCCTTTGAAGGTAAGTACTATTTTGTGGTTTTCTTGGACACGTGGAAGAGGCCTAAGCCTGGGGAAGGGAACCTGAGAGGCCCTTTGAAGGTAAGTTCTATTTTGTGGTTTTCTTGGACACTTGGAAGAGGCCTAAGCCTGGGGAAGGGAACCTGAGAGGCCCTTTGAAGGTAAGTACTATTTTGTGTTTTTCTTGAACACTTGGAAGAGGCCTAAGCTTGGGAAGGGAACCTGAGAGGCCCATTGAAGGTAAGTACTATTTTGTGGTTTTCTTGGACACTTGGAAGAGGCCTAAGCTTGGGAAGGGAACCTGAGAGGCCCTTTGAAGGTAAGTACTATTTTGTGGTTTTCTTGGACACGTGGAAGAGGCCTAAGCTTGGGAAGGGAACCTGAGAGGCCCATTGAAGGTAAGTACTATTTTGTGGTTTTCTTGGACACTTGGAAGAGGCCTAAGCTTGAAAAGGGAACCTGAGAGGCCCATTGAAGGTAAGTACTATTTTGTGGTGGTTTTTCTTGGACACGTGGAAGAGTCCTAAGCTTGGGAAGGGAACCTGAGAGGCCCTTTGAAGATAAGTACTATTTTGTGGTTTTCTTGGACACGTGGAAGAGGCCTAAGCTTGGGAAGGGAACCTGAGAGGCCCTTTGAAGGTAAGTACTATTTTGTGTTTTTATTGAACACTTGGAAGAGGCCTAAGCTTGGGAAGGGAACCTGAGAGGCCCTTTGAAGGTAAGTACTATTTTGTGGTGGTTTTTCTTGGACACGTGGAAGAGGACTAAGCTGGGGAAGGGAAACTGAGAGGCCCTTTGAAGCTAAGTACTATTTTGTGGTGGTTTTTCTTGGACACGTGGAAGAGGCCTAAGCTGGGAAGGGAACCTGAGAGGCCCTTTGAAGGTAAGTACTATTTTGTGGTGGTTTTTCTTGGACACGTGGAAGAGGCCTAAGCTGGGGAAGGGAATCTGATAGGCCCATTGAACGTAAGTACTATTTTGTGGTGGTTTTTCTTGGACACGTGGAAGAGGCCTAAGCTGGGAAGGGAACCTGAGAGGCCCTTTGAAGGTAAGTACTATTTTGTGGTGGTTTTTCTTGGACACGTGGAAGAGGCCTAAGCCTGGGAAGGGAACCTGAGAGGCCCTTTGAAGGTAAGTACTATTTTTGTGTTTTTATTGAACACTTGGAAGAGGCCTAAGCTTGGGAAGGGAACCTGAGAGGCCCTTTGAAGGTAAGTACTATTTTGTGGTGGTTTTTCTTGGACACGTGGAAGAGGCCTAAGCTGGGAAGGGAACCTGAGAGGCCCTTTGAAGGTAAGTACTATTTTGTGGTGGTTTTTCTTGGGCACGTGGAAGAGGCCTAACCCTGGGGAAGGGAACCTGAGAGGCCCTTTGAAGGTAAGTACTATTTTTGTGTTTTTATTGAACACTTGGAAGAGGCCTAAGCTTGGGAAGGGAACCTGAGAGGCCCTTTGAAGGTAAGTACTATTTTGTGGTGGTTTTTCTTGGACACGTGGAAGAGGCCTAAGCTTGGGAAGGGAACCTGAGAGGCCCTTTGAAGGTAAGTACTATTTTGTGGTGGTTTTTCTTGGATACGTGGAAGAGGCCTAAGCTGGGAAGGGAACCTGAGAGGCCCTTTGAAGGTAAGTACTATTTTGTGGTTTTCTTGGACACGTGGAAGAGGCCTAAGCCTGGGAAGGGAACCTGAGAGGCCCATTGAAGGTAAGTACTATTTTGTGGTGGTTTTTCTTGGACACGTGGAAGAGGCCTAAGCCTGGGGAAGGGAACCTGAGAGGCCCATTGAAGGTAAGTACTATTTTGTGGTTTTCTTGGACACGTGGAAGAGGCCTAAGCCTGGGGAAGGGAACCTGAGAGGCCCTTTGAAGGTAAGTACTATTTTGTGGTGGTTTTTCTTGGACACCTGGAAGAGGCCTAAGCTGGGGAAGGGAACCTGAGAGGCCCTTGGAAGTTAAGTACTATTTTGTGGTGGTTTTTCTTGGACACTTGGAAGAGGCCTAAGCTGGGAAGGGAACCTGAGAGGCCCTTTGAAGATAAGTACTATTTTGTGGTGCTTTTTCTTGGACACGTGGAAGAGGCCTAAGCCTGGGAAGGGAACCTGAGAGGCCCTTTGAAGGTAAGTACTATTTTTGTGTTTTTATTGAACACTTGGAAGAGGCCTAAGCTTGGGAAGGGAACCTGAGAGGCCCTTTGAAGGTAAGTACTATTTTGTGGTGGTTTTTCTTGGACACGTGGAAGAGGCCTAAGCTGGGAAGGGAACCTGAGAGGCCCTTTGAAGGTAAGTACTATTTTGTGGTGGTTTTTCTTGGACACGTGGAAGAGGCCTAAGCCTGGGGAAGGGAACCTGAGAGGCCCTTTGAAGGTAAGTACTATTTTTGTGTTTTTATTGAACACTTGGAAGAGGCCTAAGCTTGGGAAGGGAACCTGAGAGGCCCTTTGAAGGTAAGTACTATTTTGTGGTGGTTTTTCTTGGACACGTGGAAGAGGCCTAAGCTTGGGAAGGGAACCTGAGAGGCCCTTTGAAGGTAAGTACTATTTTGTGGTGGTTTTTTGGACACGTGGAAGAGGCCTAAGCCTGGGGAAGGGAACCTGAGAGGCCCATTGAAGGTAAGTACTATTTTGTGGTTTTCTTGGACACGTGGAAGAGGCCTAAGCCTGGGAAGGGAACCTGAGAGGCCCATTGAAGGTAAGTACTATTTTGTGGTGGTTTTTCTTGGACACGTGGAAGAGGCCTAAGCCTGGGGAAGGGAACCTGAGAGGCCCATTGAAGGTAAGTACTATTTTGTGGTTTTCTTGGACACGTGGAAGAGGCCTAAGCCTGGGAAGGGAACCTGAGAGGCCCATTGAAGGTAAGTACTATTTTGTGGTGGTTTTTCTTGGACACGTGGAAGAGGCCTAAGCCTGGGGAAGGGAACCTGAGAGGCCCTTTGAAGGTAAGTACTATTTTGTGTTTTTATTGAACACTTGGAAGAGGCCTAAGCTTGGGAAGGGAACCTGAGAGGCCCTTTGAAGGTAAGTACTATTTTGTGGTGGTTTTTCTTGGACACGTGGAAGAGGCCTAAGCTTGGGAAGGGAAACTGAGAGGCCCTTTGAAGGTAAGTACTATTTTTGTGTTTTTATTGAACACTTGGAAGAGGCCTAAGCTTGGGAAGGGAACCTGAGAGGCCCTTTGAAGGTAAGTACTATTTTGTGGTGTTTTTTCTTGGACACGTGGAAGAGGCCTAAGCTGGGGAAGGGAACCTGAGAGGCCCTTTGAAGGTAAGTACTATTTTGTGGTGGTTTTTCTTGGACACGTGGAAGAGGCCTAAGCTGGGAAGGGAACCTGAGAGGCCCTTTGAAGGTAAGTACTATTTTGTGGTGGTTTTTCTTGGAAACGTGGAAGAGGCCTAAGCCTGGGAAGGGAACCTGAGAGGCCATTTGAAGGTAAGTACTATTTTTGTGTTTTTATTGAACACTTGGAAGAGGCCTAAGCTTGGGAAGGGAACCTGAGAGGCCCTTTGAAGGTAAGTACTATTTTGTGGTTTTCTTGGACACGTGGAAGAGGCCTAAGCCTGGGGAAGGGAACCTGAGAGGCCCTTTGAAGGTAAGTTCTATTTTGTGGTTTTCTTGGACACTTGGAAGAGGCCTAAGCCTGGGGAAGGGAACCTGAGAGGCCCTTTGAAGGTAAGTACTATTTTGTGTTTTTCTTGAACACTTGGAAGAGGCCTAAGCTTGGGAAGGGAACCTGAGAGGCCCATTGAAGGTAAGTACTATTTTGTGGTTTTCTTGGACACTTGGAAGAGGCCTAAGCTTGGGAAGGGAACCTGAGAGGCCCTTTGAAGGTAAGTACTATTTTGTGGTTTTCTTGGACACGTGGAAGAGGCCTAAGCTTGGGAAGGGAACCTGAGAGGCCCATTGAAGGTAAGTACTATTTTGTGGTTTTCTTGGACACTTGGAAGAGGCCTAAGCTTGAAAAGGGAACCTGAGAGGCCCATTGAAGGTAAGTACTATTTTGTGGTGGTTTTTCTTGGACACGTGGAAGAGTCCTAAGCTTGGGAAGGGAACCTGAGAGGCCCTTTGAAGATAAGTACTATTTTGTGGTTTTCTTGGACACGTGGAAGAGGCCTAAGCTTGGGAAGGGAACCTGAGAGGCCCTTTGAAGGTAAGTACTATTTTGTATTTTTATTGAACACTTGGAAGAGGCCTAAGCTTGGGAAGGGAACCTGAGAGGCCCTTTGAAGGTAAGTACTATTTTTGTGTTTTTATTGAACACTTGGAAGAGGCCTAAGCTTGGGAAGGGAACCTGAGAGGCCCTTTGAAGGTAAGTACTATTTTGTGGTGGTTTTTCTTGGACACGTGGAAGAGGCCTAAGCTGGGAAGGGAACCTGAGAGGCACTTTGAAGGTAAGTACTATTTTGTGGTGGTTTTTCTTGGACACGTGGAAGAGGCCTAAGCCTGGGGAAGGGAACCTGAGAGGCCCTTTGAAGGTAAGTACTATTTTTGTGTTTTTATTGAACACTTGGAAGAGGCCTAAGCTTGGGAAGGGAACCTGAGAGGCCCTTTGAAGGTAAGTACTATTTTGTGGTGGTTTTTCTTGGACATGTGGAAGAGGCCTAAGCTTGGGAAGGGAACCTGAGAGGCCCTTTGAAGGTAAGTACTATTTTGTGGTGGTTTTTCTTGGATACGTGGAAGAATCCCAAGCTGGGAAGGGAACCTGAGAGGCCCTTTGAAGGTAAGTACTATTTTGTGGTTTTCTTGGACACGTGGAAGAGGCCTAAGCCTGGGGAAGGGAACCTGAGAGGACCGTTGAAGGTAAGTACTATTTTGTGGTTTTCTTGGACACGTGGAAGAGGCCTAAGCCTGGGAAGGGAACCTGAGAGGCCCATTGAAGGTAAGTACTATTTTGTGGTGGTTTTTCTTGGACACCTGGAAGAGGCCTAAGCTGGGGAAGGGAACCTGAGAGGCCCTTGGAAGGTAAGTACTATTTTGTGGTGGTTTTTCTTGGATACGTGGAAGAGGCCTAAGCTGGGAAGGGAACCTGAGAGTCCCTTTGAAGGTAAGTACTATTTTGTGGTTTTCTTGGACACGTGGAAGAGGCCTAAGCCTGGGGAAGGGAACCTGAGAGGACCATTGAAGGTAAGTACTATTTTGTGGTTTTCTTGGACACGTGGAAGAGGCCTAAGCCTGGGAAGGGAACCTGAGATGCCCATTGAAGGTAAGTACTATTTTGTGGTGGTTTTTCTTGGAAACGTGGAAGAGGCCTAAGCCTGGGGAAGGGAACCTGAGAGGCCTTTTGAAGGTAAGTACTATTTTGTGGTTTTCTTGGACACGTGGAAGAGGCCTAAGCCTGGGGAAGGGAACCTGAGAGGCCCTTTGAAGGTAAGTACTATTTTGTGGTGGTTTTTCTTGGACACCTGGAAGAGGCCTAAGCTGGGGAAGGGAACCTGAGAGGCCCTTGGAAGATAAGTACTATTTTGTGGTGGTTTTTCTTGGACACTTGGAAGAGGCCTAAGCTGGGAAGGGAACCTGAGAGGCCCTTTGAAGATAAGTACTATTTTGTGGTGCTTTTTCTTGGACACGTGGAAGAGGCCTTAGCCTGGGAAGGGAACCTGAGAGGCCCTTTGAAGGTAAGTACTATTTTTGTGTTTTTATTGAACACTTGGAAGAGGCCTAAGCTTGGGAAGGGAACCTGAGAGGCCCTTTGAAGGTAAGTACTATTTTGTGGTGGTTTTTCTTGGACACGTGGAAGAGGCCTAAGCTGGGAAGGGAACCTGAGAGGCCCTTTGAAGGTAAGTACTATTTTGTGGTGGTTTTTCTTGGACACGTGGAAGAGGCCTAAGCCTGGGGAAGGGAACCTGAGAGGCCCTTTGAAGGTAAGTACTATTTTTGTGTTTTTATTGAACACTTGGAAGAGGCCTAAGCTTGGGAAGGGAACCTGAGAGGCCCTTTGAAGGTAAGTACTATTTTGTGGTGGTTTTTCTTGGACACGTGGAAGAGGCCTAAGCTTGGGAAGGGAACCTGAGAGGCCCTTTGAAGGTAAGTACTATTTTGTGGTGGTTTTCTTGGACACGTGGAAGAGGCCTAAGCCTGGGGAAGGGAACCTGAGAGGCCCATTGAAGGTAAGTACTATTTTGTGGTTTTCTTGGACACGTGGAAGAGGCCTAAGCCTGGGAAGGGAACCTGAGAGGCCCATTGAAGGTAAGTACTATTTTGTGGTGGTTTTTCTTGGACACGTGGAAGAGGCCTAAGCCTGGGGAAGGGAACCTGAGTGGCCCATTGAAGGTAAGTACTATTTTGTGGTTTTCTTGGACACGTGGAAGAGGCCTAAGCCTGGGAAGGGAACCTGAGAGGCCCATTGAAGGTAAGTACTATTTTGTGGTGGTTTTTCTTGGACACGTGGAAGAGGCCTAAGCCTGGGGAAGGGAACCTGAGAGGCCCTTTGAAGGTAAGTACTATTTTGTGTTTTTATTGAACACTTGGAAGAGGCCTAAGCTTGGGAAGGGAACCTGAGAGGCCCTTTGAAGGTAAGTACTATTTTGTGGTGTTTTTTCTTAGACACGTGGAAGAGGCCTAAGCTTGGGAAGGGAAACTGAGAGGCCCTTTGAAGGTAAGTACTATTTTTGTGTTTTTATTGAACACTTGGAAGAGGCCTAAGCTTGGGAAGGGAACCTGAGAGGCCCTTTGAAGGTAAGTACTATTTTGTGGTGTTTTTTCTTGGACACGTGGAAGAGGCCTAAGCTGGGGAAGGGAACCTGAGAGGCCCTTTGAAGGTAAGTACTATTTTGTGGTGGTTTTTCTTGGACACGTGGAAGAGGCCTAAGCTGGGAAGGGAACCTGAGAGGCCCTTTGAAGGTAAGTACTATTTTGTGGTGGTTTTTCTTGGAAACGTGGAAGAGGCCTAAGCCTGGGAAGGGAACCTGAGAGGCCCTTTGAAGGTAAGTACTATTTTTGTGTTTTTATTGAACACTTGGAAGAGGCCTAAGCTTGGGAAGGGAACCTGAGAGGCCCTTTGAAGGTAAGTACTATTTTGTGGTTTTCTTGGACACGTGGAAGAGGCCTAAGCCTGGGGAAGGGAACCTGAGAGGCCCTTTGAAGGTAAGTTCTATTTTGTGGTTTTCTTGGACACTTGGAAGAGGCCTAAGCCTGGGGAAGGGAACCTGAGAGGCCCTTTGAAGGTAAGTACTATTTTGTGGTTTTCTTGAACACTTGGAAGAGGCCTAAGCTTGGGAAGGGAACCTGAGAGGCCCATTGAAGGTAAGTACTATTTTGTGGTTTTCTTGGACACTTGGAAGAGGCCTAAGCTTGGGAAGGGAACCTGAGAGGCCCTTTGAAGGTAAGTACTATTTTGTGGTTTTCTTGGACACGTGGAAGAGGCCTAAGCTTGGGAAGGGAACCTGAGAGGTCCATTGAAGGTAAGTACTATTTTGTGGTTTTCTTGGACACTTGGAAGAGGCCTAAGCTTGGGAAGGGAACCTGAGAGGCCCATTGAAGGTAAGTACTATTTTGTGGTGGTTTTTCTTGGACACGTGGAAGAGGCCTAAGCTTGGGAAGGGAACCTGAGAGGCCCTTTGAAGAAAAGTACTATTTTGTGGTTTTCTTGGACACGTGGAAGAGGCCTAAGCTTGGGAAGGGAACCTGAGAGGCCCTTTGAAGGTAATTACTATTTTGTATTTTTATTGAACACTTGGAAGAGGCCTAAGCTTGGGAAGGGAACCTGAGAGGCCCTTTGAAGGTAAGTACTATTTTTGTGTTTTTATTGAACACTTGGAAGAGGCCTAAGCTTGGGAAGGGAACCTGAGAGGCCCTTTGAAGGTAAGTACTATTTTGTGGTGGTTTTTCTTGGACACGTGGAAGAGGCCTAAGCTGGGAAGGGAACCTGAGAGGCCCTTTGAAGGTAAGTACTATTTTGTGGTGGTTTTTCTTGGACACGTGGAAGAGGCCTAAGCCTGGGGAAGGGAACCTGAGAGGCCCTTTGAAGGTAAGTACTATTTTTGTGTTTTTATTGAACACTTGGAAGAGGCCTAAGCTTGGGAAGGGAACCTGAGAGGCCCTTTGAAGGTAAGTACTATTTTGTGGTGGTTTTTCTTGGACACGTGGAAGAGGCCTAAGCTTGGGAAGGGAACCTGAGAGGCCCTTTGAAGATAAGTACTATTTTGTGGTGCTTTTTCTTGGACACGTGGAAGAGGCCTAAGCCTGGGAAGGGAACCTGAGAGGCCCTTTGAAGGTAAGTACTATTTTTGTGTTTTTATTGAACACTTGGAAGAGGCCTAAGCTTGGGAAGGGAACCTGAGAGGCCCTTTGAAGGTAAGTACTATTTTGTGGTGGTTTTTCTTGGACACGTGGAAGAGGCCTAAGCTGGGAAGGGAACCTGAGAGGCCCTTTGAAGGTAAGTACTATTTTGTGGTGGTTTTTCTTGGACACGTGGAAGAGGCCTAAGCCTGGGGAAGGGAACCTGAGAGGCCCTTTGAAGGTAAGTACTATTTTTGTGTTTTTATTGAACACTTGGAAGAGGCCTAAGCTTGGGAAGGGAACCTGAGAGGCCCTTTGAAGGTAAGTACTATTTTGTGGTGGTTTTTCTTGGACACGTGGAAGAGGCCTAAGCTTGGGAAGGGAACCTGAGAGGCCCTTTGAAGGTAAGTACTATTTTGTGGTGGTTTTCTTGGACACGTGGAAGAGGCCTAAGCCTGGGGAAGGGAACCTGAGAGGCCCATTGAAGGTAAGTACTATTTTGTGGTTTTCTTGGACACGTGGAAGAGGCCTAAGCCTGGGAAGGGAACCTGAGAGGCCCATTGAAGGTAAGTACTATTTTGTGGTGGTTTTTCTTGGACACGTGGAAGAGGCCTAAGCTGGGGAAGGGAACTTGAGAGGCCCTTTGAAGGTAAGTACTATTTTGTGGTTTTCTTGGACATGTGGAAGAGGCCTAAGCTTGGGAAGGGAACCTGAGAGGCCCATTGAAGGTAAGTACTATGTTGTGGTTTTCTTGGACACGTGGAAGAGGCCTAAGCCTGGGAAGGGAACCTGAGAGGCCCTTTGAAGGTAAGTACTATTTTGTGGTGGTTTTTCTTGGACACGTGGAAGAGGCCTAAGCTGGGGAAGGGAACCTGAGAGGCCCTTTGAAGGTAAGTACTATTTTGTGTTTTTCTTGGACACGTGGAAGAGGCCTACACTTGGGGAAGGGAACCCTGAGAGGCCCTTTGAAGGTAAGTACTATTTTGTGGTTTTCTTGGACACGTGGAAGAGGCCTACACTTGGGGAAGGGAACCCTGAGAGGCCCATTGAAGGTAAGTACTATTTTGTGGTTTTCTTGGACATGTGGAAGAGGCCTAAGCCTGGGGAAGGGAACCTGAGAGGCCCATTGAAGGTAAGTACTATTTTGTGGTGGTTTTTCTTGCACACGTGGAAGAGGCCTACACTTGGGGAAGGGAACCCTGAGAGGCCCTTTTAAGGTAAGTACTATTTTGTGGTGGTTTTTCTTGGACACGTGGAAGAGGCCTAAGCTGGGGAAGGGAACCTGAGACGCCCATTGAAGGTAAGTACTATTTTGTGGTTTTCTTGGACACGTGGAAGAGGCCTAAGCCTGGGGAAGGGAACCTGAGAGGCCCATTGAAGGTAAGTACTATTTTGTGGTGGTTTTTCTTGGACACGTGGAAGAGGCCTAAGCTGGGGAAGGGAACCTGAGAGGCCCATTGAAGGTAAGTACTATTTTGTGGTTTTCTTGGACACGTGGAAGAGGCCTAAGCCTGGGGAAGGGAACCTGAGAGGCCCATTGAAGGTAAGTACAATTTTGTGGTGGTTTTTCTTGGACACGTGGAAGAGGCCTACACTTGGGGAAGGGAACCCTGAGAGGCCCTTTGAAGGTAAGTACTATTTTGAGGTGGTTTTTCTTTGACACGTGGAAGAGGCCTAAACTGGGGAAGGGAACCTGAGAGGCCCATTGAAGGTAAGTACTATTTTGTGGTTTTCTTGGACACGTGGAAGAGGCCTAAGCCTGGGGAAGGGTACCTGAGAGGCCCATTGAAGGTAAGTACTATTTTGTGGTTTTCTTGGACACGTGGAAGAGGCCTAAGCCTGGGAAGGGAACCTGAGAGGCCCTTTGAAGGTAAGTACTATTTTGTGGTGGTTTTTCTTGGACACGTGGAAGAGGCCTAAGCTGGGGAAGGGAACCTGAGAGGCCCATTGAAGGCAAGTACTATTTTGTGGTTTTCTTGGACACGTGGAAGAGGCCTAAGCCTGGGGAAGGGAACCTGAGAGGCCCATTGAAGGTAAGTACTATTTTGTGGTTTTCTTGGACACGTGGAAGAGGCCTAAGCCTGGGGAAGGGAACCTGAGAGGCCCATTGAAGGTAAGTACTATTTTGTGGTTTTCTTGGACACGTGGAAGAGGCCTAAGCCTGGGAAGGGAACCTGAGAGGCCCTTTGAAGGTAAGTACTATTTTGTGGTGGTTTTTCTTGGACACGTGGAAGAGGCTTAAGCTGGGGAAGGGAACCTGAGAGGCCCATTGAAGGTAAGTACTATTTTGTGGTTTTCTTGGACACGTGGAAGAGGCCTAAGCCTGGGGAAGGGAACCTGAGAGGCCCATTGAAGGTAAGTACTATTTTGTGGTTTTCTTGGACACGTGGAAGAGGCCTAAGCCTAGGAAGTGAACCTGAGAGGCCCTTTGAAGGTAAGTACTATTTTGTGGTGGTTTTTCTTGGACACGTGGAAGAGGCATAAGCCTGGGGAAGGGAACCTGAGAGGCCCTTTGAAGGTAAGTACTATTTTTGTGTTTTTATTGAACACTTGGAAGAGGCCTAAGCTTGGGAAGGGAACCTGAGAGGCCCATTGAAGGTAAGTACTATTTTGTGGTTTTCTTGGACACTTCGAAGAGGCCTAAACTTGGGAAGGGAACCTGAGAGGCCCTTTGAAGGTAAGTACTATTTTGTGGTTTTCTTGGACACGTGGAAGAGGCCTAAGCCTGGGGAAGGGAACCTGAGAGGCCCTTTGAAGGTAAGTACTATTTTGTGGTTTTCTTGGACACTTGGAAGAGGCCTAAGCCTGGGGAAGGGAACCTGAAAGGCCCTTTGAAGGTAAGTACCATTTTGTGGTTTTCCTGAACACTTGGAAGAGGCCTAAGCTTGGGAAGGGAACCTGAGAGGCCCATTGAAGGTAAGTACTATTTTGTGGTTTTCTTGGACACTTGGAAGAGGCCTAAGCTTGGGAAGGGAACCTGAGAGGCCCTTTGAAGGTAAGTACGATTTTGTGGTTTTCTTGGACACGTGGAAGAGGCCTAAGCTTGGGAAGGGAACCTGAGAGGCCCATTGAAGGTAAGTACTATTTTGTGGTTTTCTTGGACACTTGGAAGAGGCCTAAGCTTGGGAAGGGAAACTGAGAGGCCCATTGAAGGTAAGTACTATTTTGTGGTGGTTTTTCTTGGACACTTGGAAGAGGCCTAAGCTTGGGAAGGGAACCTGAGAGGCCTATTGAAGGTAAGTACTATTTTGTGGTTTTCTTGGACACGTGGAAGAGGCCTAAGCTTGGGAAGGGAACCTGAGAGGCCCATTGAAGGTAAGTACTATTTTGTGGTTTTCTTGGACACTTGGAAGAGGCCTAAGCTTGGGAAGGGAAACTGAGAGGCCCATTGAAGGTAAGTACTATTTTGTGGTGGTTTTTCTTGGACACGTGGAAGAGGCCTAAGCTTGGGAAGGGAACCTGAGAGGCCCATTGAAGGTAAGTACTATTTTGTAGTTTTCTTGGAAACTTGGAAGAGGCCTAAGCCTGGGGAAGGGAACCTGCGAGGCCCATTGAAGGTAAGTCCTATTTTGAGGTGGTTTTTCTTGGACACGTGGAAGAGGCCTAAGCTGGGGAAGGGAACCTGAGAGGCCCATTGAAGGTAAGTACAATTTGTGGTGGTTTTTCTTGGACACGTGGAAGAGGCCTAAGCTTGGGAAGGGAACCTGAGAGGCCCATTGAAGGTAAGTACTATTTTTGTGTTTTTCTTGGACACGTGGAAGAGGCCTAAGCCTGGGGAAGGGAACCTGCGAGGCCCATTGAAGGTAAGTCCTATTTTGTGGTGGTTTTTCTTGGACACGTGGAAGAGGCCTAAGCTGGGGAAGGGAACCTGAGAGGCCCATTGAAGGTAAGTACAATTTGTGGTGGTTTTTCTTGGACACGTGGAAGAGGCCTAAGCTGGGGAAGGGAACCTGAGAGGCCCATTGAAGGTAAGTACTATTTTGTGGTGGTTTTTCTTGGACACGTGGAAGAGGCCTAAGCTTGGGAAGGGAACCTGAGAGGCCCTTTGAGGATGAGTACTATTTTGTGGTTTTCTTGGACACGTGGAAGAGGCCTAAGCTTGGGAAGGGAACCTGAGAGGCCCTTTGAAGGTAAGTACTATTTTGTGTTTTTATTGAACACTTGGAAGAGGCCTAAGCTTGGGAAGGGAACCTGAGAGGCCCTTTGAAGGTAAGTACTATTTTGTGGTGGTTTTTCTTGGACACGTGGAAGAGGACTAAGCTGGGGAAGGGAAACTGAGAGGCCCTTTGAAGCTAAGTACTATTTTGTGGTGGTTTTTCTTGGACACGTGGAAGAGGCCTAAGCTGGGAAGGGAACCTGAGAGGCCCTTTGAAGGTAAGTACTATTTTGTGGTGGTTTTTCTTGGACACGTGGAAGAGGCCTAAGCTGGGGAAGGGAATCTGATAGGCCCATTGAACGTAAGTACTATTTTGTGGTGGTTTTTCTTGGACACGTGGAAGAGGCCTAAGCTGGGAAGGGAACCTGAGAGGCCCTTTGAAGGTAAGTACTATTTTGTGGTGGTTTTTCTTGGACACGTGGAAGAGGCCTAAGCCTGGGAAGGGAACCTGAGAGGCCCTTTGAAGGTAAGTACTATTTTT
This sequence comes from Ambystoma mexicanum, assembly GCF_040938575.1. Lineage (NCBI taxonomy): Eukaryota > Metazoa > Chordata > Amphibia > Caudata > Ambystomatidae > Ambystoma > Ambystoma mexicanum. The sequence goes on from NC_090935.1 coordinate 14,254,058, forward strand.
GTGTTTTTATTGAACACTTGGAAGAGGCCTAAGCTTGGGAAGGGAACCTGAGAGGCCCTTTGAAGGTAAGTACTATTTTGTGGTGGTTTTTCTTGGACACGTGGAAGAGGCCTAAGCTGGGAAGGGAACCTGAGAGGCCCTTTGAAGGTAAGTACTATTTTGTGGTGGTTTTTCTTGGACACGTGGAAGAGGCCTAAGCCTGGGGAAGGGAACCTGAGAGGCCCTTTGAAGGTAAGTACTATTTTTGTGTTTTTATTGAACACTTGGAAGAGGCCTAAGCTTGGGAAGGGAACCTGAGAGGCCCTTTGAAGGTAAGTACTATTTTGTGGTGGTTTTTCTTGGACACGTGGAAGAGGCCTAAGCTTGGGAAGGGAACCTGAGAGGCCCTTTGAAGGTAAGTACTATTTTGTGGTGGTTTTTCTTGGATACGTGGAAGAGGCCTAAGCTGGGAAGGGAACCTGAGAGGCCCTTTGAAGGTAAGTACTATTTTGTGGTTTTCTTGGACACGTGGAAGAGGCCTAAGCCTGGGAAGGGAACCTGAGAGGCCCATTGAAGGTAAGTACTATTTTGTGGTGGTTTTTCTTGGACACGTGGAAGAGGCCTAAGCCTGGGGAAGGGAACCTGAGAGGCCCATTGAAGGTAAGTACTATTTTGTGGTTTTCTTGGACACGTGGAAGAGGCCTAAGCCTGGGGAAGGGAACCTGAGAGGCCCTTTGAAGGTAAGTACTATTTTGTGGTGGTTTTTCTTGGACACCTGGAAGAGGCCTAAGCTGGGGAAGGGAACCTGAGAGGCCCTTGGAAGTTAAGTACTATTTTGTGGTGGTTTTTCTTGGACACTTGGAAGAGGCCTAAGCTGGGAAGGGAACCTGAGAGGCCCTTTGAAGATAAGTACTATTTTGTGGTGCTTTTTCTTGGACACGTGGAAGAGGCCTAAGCCTGGGAAGGGAACCTGAGAGGCCCTTTGAAGGTAAGTACTATTTTTGTGTTTTTATTGAACACTTGGAAGAGGCCTAAGCTTGGGAAGGGAACCTGAGAGGCCCTTTGAAGGTAAGTACTATTTTGTGGTGGTTTTTCTTGGACACGTGGAAGAGGCCTAAGCCTGGGGAAGGGAACCTGAGAGGCCCTTTGAAGGTAAGTACTATTTTTGTGTTTTTATTGAACACTTGGAAGAGGCCTAAGCTTGGGAAGGGAACCTGAGAGGCCCTTTGAAGGTAAGTACTATTTTGTGGTGGTTTTTCTTGGACACGTGGAAGAGGCCTAAGCTTGGGAAGGGAACCTGAGAGGCCCTTTGAAGGTAAGTACTATTTTGTGGTGGTTTTCTTGGACACGTGGAAGAGGCCTAAGCCTGGGGAAGGGAACCTGAGAGGCCCATTGAAGGTAAGTACTATTTTCTGGTTTTCTTGGACACGTGGAAGAGGCCTAAGCCTGGGAAGGGAACCTGAGAGGCCCATTGAAGGTAAGTACTATTTTGTGGTGGTTTTTCTTGGACACGTGGAAGAGGCCTAAGCCTGGGGAAGGGAACCTGAGAGGCCCATTGAAGGTAAGTACTATTTTGTGGTTTTCTTGGACACGTGGAAGAGGCCTAAGCCTGGGAAGGGAACCTGAGAGGCCCATTGAAGGTAAGTACTATTTTGTGGTGGTTTTTCTTGGACACGTGGAAGAGGCCTAAGCCTGGGGAAGGGAACCTGAGAGGCCCTTTGAAGGTAAGTACTATTTTGTGTTTTTATTGAACACTTGGAAGAGGCCTAAGCTTGGGAAGGGAACCTGAGAGGCCCTTTGAAGGTAAGTACTATTTTGTGGTGGTTTTTCTTGGACACGTGGAAGAGGCCTAAGCTTGGGAAGGGAAACTGAGAGGCCCTTTGAAGGTAAGTACTATTTTTGTGTTTTTATTGAACACTTGGAAGAGGCCTAAGCTTGGGAAGGGAACCTGAGAGGCCCTTTGAAGGTAAGTACTATTTTGTGGTGTTTTTTCTTGGACACGTGGAAGAGGCCTAAGCTGGGGAAGGGAACCTGAGAGGCCCTTTGAAGGTAAGTACTATTTTGTGGTGGTTTTTCTTGGACACGTGGAAGAGGCCTAAGCTGGGAAGGGAACCTGAGAGGCCCTTTGAAGGTAAGTACTATTTTGTGGTGGTTTTTCTTGGAAACGTGGAAGAGGCCTAAGCCTGGGAAGGGAACCTGAGAGGCCCTTTGAAGGTAAGTACTATTTTTGTGTTTTTATTGAACACTTGGAAGAGGCCTAAGCTTGGGAAGGGAACCTGAGAGGCCCTTTGAAGGTAAGTACTATTTTGTGGTTTTCTTGGACACGTGGAAGAGGCCTAATCCTGGGGAAGGGAACCTGAGAGGCCCTTTGAAGGTAAGTTCTATTTTGTGGTTTTCTTGGACACTTGGAAGAGGCCTAAGCCTGGGGAAGGGAACCTGAGAGGCCCTTTGAAGGTAAGTACTATTTTGTGTTTTTCTTGAACACTTGGAAGAGGCCTAAGCTTGGGAAGGGAACCTGAGAGGCCCATTGAAGGTAAGTACTATTTTGTGGTTTTCTTGGACACTTGGAAGAGGCCTAAGCTTGGGAAGGGAACCTGAGAGGCCCTTTGAAGGTAAGTACTATTTTGTGGTTTTCTTGGACACGTGGAAGAGGCCTAAGCTTGGGAAGGGAACCTGAGAGGCCCATTGAAGGTAAGTACTATTTTGTGGTTTTCTTGGACACTTGGAAGAGGCCTAAGCTTGAAAAGGGAACCTGAGAGGCCCATTGAAGGTAAGTACTATTTTGTGGTGGTTTTTCTTGGACACGTGGAAGAGTCCTAAGCTTGGGAAGGGAACCTGAGAGGCCCTTTGAAGATAAGTACTATTTTGTGGTTTTCTTGGACACGTGGAAGAGGCCTAAGCTTGGGAAGGGAACCTGAGAGGCCCTTTGAAGGTAAGTACTATTTTGTGTTTTTATTGAACACTTGGAAGAGGCCTAAGCTTGGGAAGGGAACCTGAGAGGCCCTTTGAAGGTAAGTACTATTTTGTGGTGGTTTTTCTTGGACACGTGGAAGAGGACTAAGCTGGGGAAGGGAAACTGAGAGGCCCTTTGAAGCTAAGTACTATTTTGTGGTGGTTTTTCTTGGACACGTGGAAGAGGCCTAAGCTGGGAAGGGAACCTGAGAGGCCCTTTGAAGGTAAGTACTATTTTGTGGTGGTTTTTCTTGGACACGTGGAAGAGGCCTAAGCTGGGGAAGGGAATCTGATAGGCCCATTGAACGTAAGTACTATTTTGTGGTGGTTTTTCTTGGACACGTGGAAGAGGCCTAAGCTGGGAAGGGAACCTGAGAGGCCCTTTGAAGGTAAGTACTATTTTGTGGTGGTTTTTCTTGGACACGTGGAAGAGGCCTAAGCCTGGGAAGGGAACCTGAGAGGCCCTTTGAAGGTAAGTACTATTTTTGTGTTTTTATTGAACACTTGGAAGAGGCCTAAGCTTGGGAAGGGAACCTGAGAGGCCCTTTGAAGGTAAGTACTATTTTGTGGTGGTTTTTCTTGGACACGTGGAAGAGGCCTAAGCTGGGAAGGGAACCTGAGAGGCCCTTTGAAGGTAAGTACTATTTTGTGGTGGTTTTTCTTGGACACATGGAAGAGGCCTAAGCCTGGGGAAGGGAACCTGAGAGGCCCTTTGAAGGTAAGTACTATTTTTGTGTTTTTATTGAACACTTGGAAGAGGCCTAAGCTTGGGAAGGGAACCTGAGAGGCCCTTTGAAGGTAAGTACTATTTTGTGGTGGTTTTTCTTGGACACGTGGAAGAGGCCTAAGCTTGGGAAGGGAACCTGAGAGGCCCTTTGAAGGTAAGTACTATTTTGTGGTGGTTTTTCTTGGATACGTGGAAGAGGCCTAAGCTGGGAAGGGAACCTGAGAGGCCCTTTGAAGGTAAGTACTATTTTGTGGTTTTCTTGGACACGTGGAAGAGGCCTAAGCCTGGGAAGGGAACCTGAGAGGCCCATTGAAGGTAAGTACTATTTTGTGGTGGTTTTTCTTGGACACGTGGAAGAGGCCTAAGCCTGGGGAAGGGAACCTGAGAGGCCCATTGAAGGTAAGTACTATTTTGTGGTTTTCTTGGACACGTGGAAGAGGCCTAAGCCTGGGGAAGGGAACCTGAGAGGCCCTTTGAAGGTAAGTACTATTTTGTGGTGGTTTTTCTTGGACACCTGGAAGAGGCCTAAGCTGGGGAAGGGAACCTGAGAGGCCCTTGGAAGTTAAGTACTATTTTGTGGTGGTTTTTCTTGGACACTTGGAAGAGGCCTAAGCTGGGAAGGGAACCTGAGAGGCCCTTTGAAGATAAGTACTATTTTGTGGTGCTTTTTCTTGGACACGTGGAAGAGGCCTAAGCCTGGGAAGGGAACCTGAGAGGCCCTTTGAAGGTAAGTACTATTTTTGTGTTTTTATTGAACACTTGGAAGAGGCCTAAGCTTGGGAAGGGAACCTGAGAGGCCCTTTGAAGGTAAGTACTATTTTGTGGTGGTTTTTCTTGGACACGTGGAAGAGGCCTAAGCTGGGAAGGGAACCTGAGAGGCCCTTTGAAGCTAAGTACTATTTTGTGGTGGTTTTTCTTGGACACGTGGAAGAGGCCTAAGCTGGGAAGGGAACCTGAGAGGCCCTTTGAAGGTAAGTACTATTTTGTGGTGGTTTTTCTTGGACACGTGGAAGAGGCCTAAGCTGGGGAAGGGAATCTGATAGGCCCATTGAACGTAAGTACTATTTTGTGGTGGTTTTTCTTGGACACGTGGAAGAGGCCTAAGCTGGGAAGGGAACCTGAGAGGCCCTTTGAAGGTAAGTACTATTTTGTGGTGGTTTTTCTTGGACACGTGGAAGAGGCCTAAGCCTGGGAAGGGAACCTGAGAGGCCCTTTGAAGGTAAGTACTATTTTTGTGTTTTTATTGAACACTTGGAAGAGGCCTAAGCTTGGGAAGGGAACCTGAGAGGCCCTTTGAAGGTAAGTACTATTTTGTGGTGGTTTTTCTTGGACACGTGGAAGAGGCCTAAGCTGGGAAGGGAACCTGAGAGGCCCTTTGAAGGTAAGTACTATTTTGTGGTGGTTTTTCTTGGACACGTGGAAGAGGCCTAAGCCTGGGGAAGGGAACCTGAGAGGCCCTTTGAAGGTAAGTACTATTTTTGTGTTTTTATTGAACACTTGGAAGAGGCCTAAGCTTGGGAAGGGAACCTGAGAGGCCCTTTGAAGGTAAGTACTATTTTGTGGTGGTTTTTCTTGGACACGTGGAAGAGGCCTAAGCTTGGGAAGGGAACCTGAGAGGCCCTTTGAAGGTAAGTACTATTTTGTGGTGGTTTTTCTTGGATACGTGGAAGAGGCCTAAGCTGGGAAGGGAACCTGAGAGGCCCTTTGAAGGTAAGTACTATTTTGTGGTTTTCTTGGACACGTGGAAGAGGCCTAAGCCTGGGAAGGGAACCTGAGAGGCCCATTGAAGGTAAGTACTATTTTGTGGTGGTTTTTCTTGGACACGTGGAAGAGGCCTAAGCCTGGGGAAGGGAACCTGAGAGGCCCATTGAAGGTAAGTACTATTTTGTGGTTTTCTTGGACACGTGGAAGAGGCCTAAGCCTGGGGAAGGGAACCTGAGAGGCCCTTTGAAGGTAAGTACTATTTTGTGGTGGTTTTTCTTGGACACCTGGAAGAGGCCTAAGCTGGGGAAGGGAACCTGAGAGGCCCTTGGAAGTTAAGTACTATTTTGTGGTGGTTTTTCTTGGACACTTGGAAGAGGCCTAAGCTGGGAAGGGAACCTGAGAGGCCCTTTGAAGATAAGTACTATTTTGTGGTGCTTTTTCTTGGACACGTGGAAGAGGCCTAAGCCTGGGAAGGGAACCTGAGAGGCCCTTTGAAGGTAAGTACTATTTTTGTGTTTTTATTGAACACTTGGAAGAGGCCTAAGCTTGGGAAGGGAACCTGAGAGGCCCTTTGAAGGTAAGTACTATTTTGTGGTGGTTTTTCTTGGACACGTGGAAGAGGCCTAAGCTGGGAAGGGAACCTGAGAGGCCCTTTGAAGGTAAGTACTATTTTGTGGTGGTTTTTCTTGGACACGTGGAAGAGGCCTAAGCCTGGGGAAGGGAACCTGAGAGGCCCTTTGAAGGTAAGTACTATTTTTGTGTTTTTATTGAACACTTGGAAGAGGCCTAAGCTTGGGAAGGGAACCTGAGAGGCCCTTTGAAGGTAAGTACTATTTTGTGGTGGTTTTTCTTGGACACGTGGAAGAGGCCTAAGCTTGGGAAGGGAACCTGAGAGGCCCTTTGAAGGTAAGTACTATTTTGTGGTGGTTTTCTTGGACACGTGGAAGAGGCCTAAGCCTGGGGAAGGGAACCTGAGAGGCCCATTGAAGGTAAGTACTATTTTGTGGTTTTCTTGGACACGTGGAAGAGGCCTAAGTCTGGGAAGGGAACCTGAGAGGCCCATTGAAGGTAAGTACTATTTTGTGGTGGTTTTTCTTGGACACGTGGAAGAGGCCTAAGCCTGGGGAAGGGAACCTGAGAGGCCCATTGAAGGTAAGTACTATTTTGTGGTTTTCTTGGACACGTGGAAGAGGCCTAAGCCTGGGAAGGGAACCTGAGAGGCCCATTGAAGGTAAGTACTATTTTGTGGTGGTTTTTCTTGGACACGTGGAAGAGGCCTAAGCCTGGGGAAGGGAACCTGAGAGGCCCTTTGAAGTTAAGTACTATTTTGTGTTTTTATTGAACACTTGGAAGAGGCCTAAGCTTGGGAAGGGAACCTGAGAGGCCCTTTGAAGGTAAGTACTATTTTGTGGTGGTTTTTCTTGGACACGTGGAAGAGGCCTAAGCTTGGGAAGGGAAACTGAGAGGCCCTTTGAAGGTAAGTACTATTTTTGTGTTTTTATTGAACACTTGGAAGAGGCCTAAGCTTGGGAAGGGAACCTGAGAGGCCCTTTGAAGGTAAGTACTATTTTGTGGTGTTTTTTCTTGGACACGTGGAAGAGGCCTAAGCTGGGGAAGGGAACCTAAGAGGCCCTTTGAAGGTAAGTACTATTTTGTGGTGTTTTTTCTTGGACACGTGGAAGAGGCCTAAGCTGGGAAGGGAACCTGAGAGGCCCTTTGAAGGTAAGTACTATTTTGTGGTGGTTTTTCTTGGAAACGTGGAAGAGGCCTAAGCCTGGGAAGGGAACCTGAGAGGCCCTTTGAAGGTAAGTACTATTTTTGTGTTTTTATTGAACACTTGGAAGAGGCCTGAGCTTGGGAAGGGAACCTGAGAGGCCCTTTGAAGGTAAGTACTATTTTGTGGTTTTCTTGGACACGTGGAAGAGGCCTAAGCCTGGGGAAGGGAACCTGAGAGGCCCTTTGAAGGTAAGTTCTATTTTGTGGTTTTCTTGGACACTTGGAAGAGGCCTAAGCCTGGGGAAGGGAACCTGAGAGGCCCTTTGAAGGTAAGTACTATTTTGTGTTTTTCTTGAACACTTGGAAGAGGCCTAAGCTTGGGAAGGGAACCTGAGAGGCCCATTGAAGGTAAGTACTATTTTGTGGTTTTCTTGGACACTTGGAAGAGGCCTAAGCTTGGGAAGGGAACCTGAGAGGCCCTTTGAAGGTAAGTACTATTTTGTGGTTTTCTTGGACACGTGGAAGAGGCCTAAGCTTGGGAAGGGAACCTGAGAGGCCCATTGAAGGTAAGTACTATTTTGTGGTTTTCTTGGACACTTGGAAGAGGCCTAAGCTTGAAAAGGGAACCTGAGAGGCCCATTGAAGGTAAGTACTATTTTGTGGTGGTTTTTCTTGGACACGTGGAAGAGTCCTAAGCTTGGGAAGGGAACCTGAGAGGCCCTTTGAAGATAAGTACTATTTTGTGGTTTTCTTGGACACGTGGAAGAGGCCTAAGCTTGGGAAGGGAACCTGAGAGGCCCTTTGAAGGTAAGTACTATTTTGTGTTTTTATTGAACACTTGGAAGAGGCCTAAGCTTGGGAAGGGAACCTGAGAGGCCCTTTGAAGGTAAGTACTATTTTGTGGTGGTTTTTCTTGGACACGTGGAAGAGGACTAAGCTGGGGAAGGGAAACTGAGAGGCCCTTTGAAGCTAAGTACTATTTTGTGGTGGTTTTTCTTGGACACGTGGAAGAGGCCTAAGCTGGGAAGGGAACCTGAGAGGCCCTTTGAAGGTAAGTACTATTTTGTGGTGGTTTTTCTTGGACACGTGGAAGAGGCCTAAGCTGGGGAAGGGAATCTGATAGGCCCATTGAACGTAAGTACTATTTTGTGGTGGTTTTTCTTGGACACGTGGAAGAGGCCTAAGCTGGGAAGGGAACCTGAGAGGCCCTTTGAAGGTAAGTACTATTTTGTGGTGGTTTTTCTTGGACACGTGGAAGAGGCCTAAGCCTGGGAAGGGAACCTGAGAGGCCCTTTGAAGGTAAGTACTATTTTTGTGTTTTTATTGAACACTTGGAAGAGGCCTAAGCTTGGGAAGGGAACCTGAGAGGCCCTTTGAAGGTAAGTACTATTTTGTGGTGGTTTTTCTTGGACACGTGGAAGAGGCCTAAGCTGGGAAGGGAACCTGAGAGGCCCTTTGAAGGTAAGTACTATTTTGTGGTGGTTTTTCTTGGGCACGTGGAAGAGGCCTAACCCTGGGGAAGGGAACCTGAGAGGCCCTTTGAAGGTAAGTACTATTTTTGTGTTTTTATTGAACACTTGGAAGAGGCCTAAGCTTGGGAAGGGAACCTGAGAGGCCCTTTGAAGGTAAGTACTATTTTGTGGTGGTTTTTCTTGGACACGTGGAAGAGGCCTAAGCTTGGGAAGGGAACCTGAGAGGCCCTTTGAAGGTAAGTACTATTTTGTGGTGGTTTTTCTTGGATACGTGGAAGAGGCCTAAGCTGGGAAGGGAACCTGAGAGGCCCTTTGAAGGTAAGTACTATTTTGTGGTTTTCTTGGACACGTGGAAGAGGCCTAAGCCTGGGAAGGGAACCTGAGAGGCCCATTGAAGGTAAGTACTATTTTGTGGTGGTTTTTCTTGGACACGTGGAAGAGGCCTAAGCCTGGGGAAGGGAACCTGAGAGGCCCATTGAAGGTAAGTACTATTTTGTGGTTTTCTTGGACACGTGGAAGAGGCCTAAGCCTGGGGAAGGGAACCTGAGAGGCCCTTTGAAGGTAAGTACTATTTTGTGGTGGTTTTTCTTGGACACCTGGAAGAGGCCTAAGCTGGGGAAGGGAACCTGAGAGGCCCTTGGAAGTTAAGTACTATTTTGTGGTGGTTTTTCTTGGACACTTGGAAGAGGCCTAAGCTGGGAAGGGAACCTGAGAGGCCCTTTGAAGATAAGTACTATTTTGTGGTGCTTTTTCTTGGACACGTGGAAGAGGCCTAAGCCTGGGAAGGGAACCTGAGAGGCCCTTTGAAGGTAAGTACTATTTTTGTGTTTTTATTGAACACTTGGAAGAGGCCTAAGCTTGGGAAGGGAACCTGAGAGGCCCTTTGAAGGTAAGTACTATTTTGTGGTGGTTTTTCTTGGACACGTGGAAGAGGCCTAAGCTGGGAAGGGAACCTGAGAGGCCCTTTGAAGGTAAGTACTATTTTGTGGTGGTTTTTCTTGGACACGTGGAAGAGGCCTAAGCCTGGGGAAGGGAACCTGAGAGGCCCTTTGAAGGTAAGTACTATTTTTGTGTTTTTATTGAACACTTGGAAGAGGCCTAAGCTTGGGAAGGGAACCTGAGAGGCCCTTTGAAGGTAAGTACTATTTTGTGGTGGTTTTTCTTGGACACGTGGAAGAGGCCTAAGCTTGGGAAGGGAACCTGAGAGGCCCTTTGAAGGTAAGTACTATTTTGTGGTGGTTTTTTGGACACGTGGAAGAGGCCTAAGCCTGGGGAAGGGAACCTGAGAGGCCCATTGAAGGTAAGTACTATTTTGTGGTTTTCTTGGACACGTGGAAGAGGCCTAAGCCTGGGAAGGGAACCTGAGAGGCCCATTGAAGGTAAGTACTATTTTGTGGTGGTTTTTCTTGGACACGTGGAAGAGGCCTAAGCCTGGGGAAGGGAACCTGAGAGGCCCATTGAAGGTAAGTACTATTTTGTGGTTTTCTTGGACACGTGGAAGAGGCCTAAGCCTGGGAAGGGAACCTGAGAGGCCCATTGAAGGTAAGTACTATTTTGTGGTGGTTTTTCTTGGACACGTGGAAGAGGCCTAAGCCTGGGGAAGGGAACCTGAGAGGCCCTTTGAAGGTAAGTACTATTTTGTGTTTTTATTGAACACTTGGAAGAGGCCTAAGCTTGGGAAGGGAACCTGAGAGGCCCTTTGAAGGTAAGTACTATTTTGTGGTGGTTTTTCTTGGACACGTGGAAGAGGCCTAAGCTTGGGAAGGGAAACTGAGAGGCCCTTTGAAGGTAAGTACTATTTTTGTGTTTTTATTGAACACTTGGAAGAGGCCTAAGCTTGGGAAGGGAACCTGAGAGGCCCTTTGAAGGTAAGTACTATTTTGTGGTGTTTTTTCTTGGACACGTGGAAGAGGCCTAAGCTGGGGAAGGGAACCTGAGAGGCCCTTTGAAGGTAAGTACTATTTTGTGGTGGTTTTTCTTGGACACGTGGAAGAGGCCTAAGCTGGGAAGGGAACCTGAGAGGCCCTTTGAAGGTAAGTACTATTTTGTGGTGGTTTTTCTTGGAAACGTGGAAGAGGCCTAAGCCTGGGAAGGGAACCTGAGAGGCCATTTGAAGGTAAGTACTATTTTTGTGTTTTTATTGAACACTTGGAAGAGGCCTAAGCTTGGGAAGGGAACCTGAGAGGCCCTTTGAAGGTAAGTACTATTTTGTGGTTTTCTTGGACACGTGGAAGAGGCCTAAGCCTGGGGAAGGGAACCTGAGAGGCCCTTTGAAGGTAAGTTCTATTTTGTGGTTTTCTTGGACACTTGGAAGAGGCCTAAGCCTGGGGAAGGGAACCTGAGAGGCCCTTTGAAGGTAAGTACTATTTTGTGTTTTTCTTGAACACTTGGAAGAGGCCTAAGCTTGGGAAGGGAACCTGAGAGGCCCATTGAAGGTAAGTACTATTTTGTGGTTTTCTTGGACACTTGGAAGAGGCCTAAGCTTGGGAAGGGAACCTGAGAGGCCCTTTGAAGGTAAGTACTATTTTGTGGTTTTCTTGGACACGTGGAAGAGGCCTAAGCTTGGGAAGGGAACCTGAGAGGCCCATTGAAGGTAAGTACTATTTTGTGGTTTTCTTGGACACTTGGAAGAGGCCTAAGCTTGAAAAGGGAACCTGAGAGGCCCATTGAAGGTAAGTACTATTTTGTGGTGGTTTTTCTTGGACACGTGGAAGAGTCCTAAGCTTGGGAAGGGAACCTGAGAGGCCCTTTGAAGATAAGTACTATTTTGTGGTTTTCTTGGACACGTGGAAGAGGCCTAAGCTTGGGAAGGGAACCTGAGAGGCCCTTTGAAGGTAAGTACTATTTTGTATTTTTATTGAACACTTGGAAGAGGCCTAAGCTTGGGAAGGGAACCTGAGAGGCCCTTTGAAGGTAAGTACTATTTTTGTGTTTTTATTGAACACTTGGAAGAGGCCTAAGCTTGGGAAGGGAACCTGAGAGGCCCTTTGAAGGTAAGTACTATTTTGTGGTGGTTTTTCTTGGACACGTGGAAGAGGCCTAAGCTGGGAAGGGAACCTGAGAGGCACTTTGAAGGTAAGTACTATTTTGTGGTGGTTTTTCTTGGACACGTGGAAGAGGCCTAAGCCTGGGGAAGGGAACCTGAGAGGCCCTTTGAAGGTAAGTACTATTTTTGTGTTTTTATTGAACACTTGGAAGAGGCCTAAGCTTGGGAAGGGAACCTGAGAGGCCCTTTGAAGGTAAGTACTATTTTGTGGTGGTTTTTCTTGGACATGTGGAAGAGGCCTAAGCTTGGGAAGGGAACCTGAGAGGCCCTTTGAAGGTAAGTACTATTTTGTGGTGGTTTTTCTTGGATACGTGGAAGAATCCCAAGCTGGGAAGGGAACCTGAGAGGCCCTTTGAAGGTAAGTACTATTTTGTGGTTTTCTTGGACACGTGGAAGAGGCCTAAGCCTGGGGAAGGGAACCTGAGAGGACCGTTGAAGGTAAGTACTATTTTGTGGTTTTCTTGGACACGTGGAAGAGGCCTAAGCCTGGGAAGGGAACCTGAGAGGCCCATTGAAGGTAAGTACTATTTTGTGGTGGTTTTTCTTGGACACCTGGAAGAGGCCTAAGCTGGGGAAGGGAACCTGAGAGGCCCTTGGAAGGTAAGTACTATTTTGTGGTGGTTTTTCTTGGATACGTGGAAGAGGCCTAAGCTGGGAAGGGAACCTGAGAGTCCCTTTGAAGGTAAGTACTATTTTGTGGTTTTCTTGGACACGTGGAAGAGGCCTAAGCCTGGGGAAGGGAACCTGAGAGGACCATTGAAGGTAAGTACTATTTTGTGGTTTTCTTGGACACGTGGAAGAGGCCTAAGCCTGGGAAGGGAACCTGAGATGCCCATTGAAGGTAAGTACTATTTTGTGGTGGTTTTTCTTGGAAACGTGGAAGAGGCCTAAGCCTGGGGAAGGGAACCTGAGAGGCCTTTTGAAGGTAAGTACTATTTTGTGGTTTTCTTGGACACGTGGAAGAGGCCTAAGCCTGGGGAAGGGAACCTGAGAGGCCCTTTGAAGGTAAGTACTATTTTGTGGTGGTTTTTCTTGGACACCTGGAAGAGGCCTAAGCTGGGGAAGGGAACCTGAGAGGCCCTTGGAAGATAAGTACTATTTTGTGGTGGTTTTTCTTGGACACTTGGAAGAGGCCTAAGCTGGGAAGGGAACCTGAGAGGCCCTTTGAAGATAAGTACTATTTTGTGGTGCTTTTTCTTGGACACGTGGAAGAGGCCTTAGCCTGGGAAGGGAACCTGAGAGGCCCTTTGAAGGTAAGTACTATTTTTGTGTTTTTATTGAACACTTGGAAGAGGCCTAAGCTTGGGAAGGGAACCTGAGAGGCCCTTTGAAGGTAAGTACTATTTTGTGGTGGTTTTTCTTGGACACGTGGAAGAGGCCTAAGCTGGGAAGGGAACCTGAGAGGCCCTTTGAAGGTAAGTACTATTTTGTGGTGGTTTTTCTTGGACACGTGGAAGAGGCCTAAGCCTGGGGAAGGGAACCTGAGAGGCCCTTTGAAGGTAAGTACTATTTTTGTGTTTTTATTGAACACTTGGAAGAGGCCTAAGCTTGGGAAGGGAACCTGAGAGGCCCTTTGAAGGTAAGTACTATTTTGTGGTGGTTTTTCTTGGACACGTGGAAGAGGCCTAAGCTTGGGAAGGGAACCTGAGAGGCCCTTTGAAGGTAAGTACTATTTTGTGGTGGTTTTCTTGGACACGTGGAAGAGGCCTAAGCCTGGGGAAGGGAACCTGAGAGGCCCATTGAAGGTAAGTACTATTTTGTGGTTTTCTTGGACACGTGGAAGAGGCCTAAGCCTGGGAAGGGAACCTGAGAGGCCCATTGAAGGTAAGTACTATTTTGTGGTGGTTTTTCTTGGACACGTGGAAGAGGCCTAAGCCTGGGGAAGGGAACCTGAGTGGCCCATTGAAGGTAAGTACTATTTTGTGGTTTTCTTGGACACGTGGAAGAGGCCTAAGCCTGGGAAGGGAACCTGAGAGGCCCATTGAAGGTAAGTACTATTTTGTGGTGGTTTTTCTTGGACACGTGGAAGAGGCCTAAGCCTGGGGAAGGGAACCTGAGAGGCCCTTTGAAGGTAAGTACTATTTTGTGTTTTTATTGAACACTTGGAAGAGGCCTAAGCTTGGGAAGGGAACCTGAGAGGCCCTTTGAAGGTAAGTACTATTTTGTGGTGTTTTTTCTTAGACACGTGGAAGAGGCCTAAGCTTGGGAAGGGAAACTGAGAGGCCCTTTGAAGGTAAGTACTATTTTTGTGTTTTTATTGAACACTTGGAAGAGGCCTAAGCTTGGGAAGGGAACCTGAGAGGCCCTTTGAAGGTAAGTACTATTTTGTGGTGTTTTTTCTTGGACACGTGGAAGAGGCCTAAGCTGGGGAAGGGAACCTGAGAGGCCCTTTGAAGGTAAGTACTATTTTGTGGTGGTTTTTCTTGGACACGTGGAAGAGGCCTAAGCTGGGAAGGGAACCTGAGAGGCCCTTTGAAGGTAAGTACTATTTTGTGGTGGTTTTTCTTGGAAACGTGGAAGAGGCCTAAGCCTGGGAAGGGAACCTGAGAGGCCCTTTGAAGGTAAGTACTATTTTTGTGTTTTTATTGAACACTTGGAAGAGGCCTAAGCTTGGGAAGGGAACCTGAGAGGCCCTTTGAAGGTAAGTACTATTTTGTGGTTTTCTTGGACACGTGGAAGAGGCCTAAGCCTGGGGAAGGGAACCTGAGAGGCCCTTTGAAGGTAAGTTCTATTTTGTGGTTTTCTTGGACACTTGGAAGAGGCCTAAGCCTGGGGAAGGGAACCTGAGAGGCCCTTTGAAGGTAAGTACTATTTTGTGGTTTTCTTGAACACTTGGAAGAGGCCTAAGCTTGGGAAGGGAACCTGAGAGGCCCATTGAAGGTAAGTACTATTTTGTGGTTTTCTTGGACACTTGGAAGAGGCCTAAGCTTGGGAAGGGAACCTGAGAGGCCCTTTGAAGGTAAGTACTATTTTGTGGTTTTCTTGGACACGTGGAAGAGGCCTAAGCTTGGGAAGGGAACCTGAGAGGTCCATTGAAGGTAAGTACTATTTTGTGGTTTTCTTGGACACTTGGAAGAGGCCTAAGCTTGGGAAGGGAACCTGAGAGGCCCATTGAAGGTAAGTACTATTTTGTGGTGGTTTTTCTTGGACACGTGGAAGAGGCCTAAGCTTGGGAAGGGAACCTGAGAGGCCCTTTGAAGAAAAGTACTATTTTGTGGTTTTCTTGGACACGTGGAAGAGGCCTAAGCTTGGGAAGGGAACCTGAGAGGCCCTTTGAAGGTAATTACTATTTTGTATTTTTATTGAACACTTGGAAGAGGCCTAAGCTTGGGAAGGGAACCTGAGAGGCCCTTTGAAGGTAAGTACTATTTTTGTGTTTTTATTGAACACTTGGAAGAGGCCTAAGCTTGGGAAGGGAACCTGAGAGGCCCTTTGAAGGTAAGTACTATTTTGTGGTGGTTTTTCTTGGACACGTGGAAGAGGCCTAAGCTGGGAAGGGAACCTGAGAGGCCCTTTGAAGGTAAGTACTATTTTGTGGTGGTTTTTCTTGGACACGTGGAAGAGGCCTAAGCCTGGGGAAGGGAACCTGAGAGGCCCTTTGAAGGTAAGTACTATTTTTGTGTTTTTATTGAACACTTGGAAGAGGCCTAAGCTTGGGAAGGGAACCTGAGAGGCCCTTTGAAGGTAAGTACTATTTTGTGGTGGTTTTTCTTGGACACGTGGAAGAGGCCTAAGCTTGGGAAGGGAACCTGAGAGGCCCTTTGAAGATAAGTACTATTTTGTGGTGCTTTTTCTTGGACACGTGGAAGAGGCCTAAGCCTGGGAAGGGAACCTGAGAGGCCCTTTGAAGGTAAGTACTATTTTTGTGTTTTTATTGAACACTTGGAAGAGGCCTAAGCTTGGGAAGGGAACCTGAGAGGCCCTTTGAAGGTAAGTACTATTTTGTGGTGGTTTTTCTTGGACACGTGGAAGAGGCCTAAGCTGGGAAGGGAACCTGAGAGGCCCTTTGAAGGTAAGTACTATTTTGTGGTGGTTTTTCTTGGACACGTGGAAGAGGCCTAAGCCTGGGGAAGGGAACCTGAGAGGCCCTTTGAAGGTAAGTACTATTTTTGTGTTTTTATTGAACACTTGGAAGAGGCCTAAGCTTGGGAAGGGAACCTGAGAGGCCCTTTGAAGGTAAGTACTATTTTGTGGTGGTTTTTCTTGGACACGTGGAAGAGGCCTAAGCTTGGGAAGGGAACCTGAGAGGCCCTTTGAAGGTAAGTACTATTTTGTGGTGGTTTTCTTGGACACGTGGAAGAGGCCTAAGCCTGGGGAAGGGAACCTGAGAGGCCCATTGAAGGTAAGTACTATTTTGTGGTTTTCTTGGACACGTGGAAGAGGCCTAAGCCTGGGAAGGGAACCTGAGAGGCCCATTGAAGGTAAGTACTATTTTGTGGTGGTTTTTCTTGGACACGTGGAAGAGGCCTAAGCCTGGGGAAGGGAACCTGAGAGGCCCATTGAAGGTAAGTACTATTTTGTGGTTTTCTTGGACACGTGGAAGAGGCCTAAGCCTGGGAAGGGAACCTGAGAGGCCCATTGAAGGTAAGTACTATTTTGTGGTGGTTTTTCTTGGACACGTGGAAGAGGCCTAAGCCTGGGGAAGGGAACCTGAGAGGCCCTTTGAAGGTAAGTACTATTTTGTGTTTTTATTGAACACTTGGAAGAGGCCTAAGCTTGGGAAGGGAACCTGAGAGGCCCTTTGAAGGTAAGTACTATTTTGTGGTGGTTTTTCTTGGACACGTGGAAGAGGCCTAAGCTTGGGAAGGGAAACTGAGAGGCCCTTTGAAGGTAAGTACTATTTTTGTGTTTTTATTGAACACTTGGAAGAGGCCTAAGCTTGGGAAGGGAACCTGAGAGGCCCTTTGAAGGTAAGTACTATTTTGTGGTGTTTTTTCTTGGACACGTGGAAGAGGCTTAAGCTGGGGAAGGGAACCTGAGAGGCCCTTTGAAGGTAAGTACTATTTTGTGGTGGTTTTTCTTGGACACGTGGAAGAGGCCTAAGCTGGGAAGGGAACCTGAGAGGCCCTTTGAAGGTAAGTACTATTTTGTGGTGGTTTTTCTTGGAAACGTGGAAGAGGCCTAAGCCTGGGAAGGGAACCTGAGAGGCCCTTTGAAGGTAAGTACTATTTTTGTGTTTTTATTGAACACTTGGAAGAGGCCTAAGCTTGGGAAGGGAACCTGAGAGGCCCTTTGAAGGTAAGTACTATTTTGTGGTTTTCTTGGACACGTGGAAGAGGCCTAAGCCTGGGGAAGGGAACCTGAGAGGCCCTTTGAAGGTAAATTCTATTTTGTGGTTTTCTTGGACACTTGGAAGAGGCCTAGGCCTGGGGAAGGGAACCTGAGAGGCCCTTTGAAGGTAAGTACTATTTTGTGGTTTTCTTGAACACTTGGAAGAGGCCTAAGCTTGGGAAGGGAACCTGAGAGGCCCATTGAAGGTAAGTACTATTTTGTGGTTTTCTTGGACACTTGGAAGAGGCCTAAGCTTGGGAAGGGAACCGGAGAGGCCCTTTGAAGGTAAGTACTATTTTGTGGTTTTCTTGGACACGTGGAAGAGGCCTAAGCTTGGGAAGGGAACCTGAGAGGCCCATTGAAGGTAAGTACTATTTTGTGGTTTTCTTGGACACTTGGAAGAGGCCTAAGCTTGAAAAGGGAACCTGAGAGGCCCATTGAAGGTAAGTACTATTTTGTGGTGGTTTTTCTTGGACACGTGGAAGAGTCCTAAGCTTGGGAAGGGAACCTGAGAGGCCCTTTGAAGATAAGTACTATTTTGTGGTTTTCTTGGACACGTGGAAGAGGCCTAAGCTTGGGAAGGGAACCTGAGAGGCCCTTTGAAGGTAAGTACTATTTTGTATTTTTATTGAACACTTGGAAGAGGCCTAAGCTTGGGAAGGGAACCTGAGAGGCCCTTTGAAGGTAAGTACTATTTTTGTGTTTTTATTGAACACTTGGAAGAGGCCTAAGCTTGGGAAGGGAACCTGAGAGGCCCTTTGAAGGTAAGTACTATTTTGTGGTGGTTTTTCTTGGACACGTGGAAGAGGCCTAAGCTGGGAAGGGAACCTGAGAGGCCCTTTGAAGGTAAGTACTATTTTGTGGTGGTTTTTCTTGGACACGTGGAAGAGGCCTAAGCCTGGGGAAGGGAACCTGAGAGGCCCTTTGAAGGTAAGTACTATTTTTGTGTTTTTATTGAACACTTGGAAGAGGCCTAAGCTTGGGAAGGGAACCTGAGAGGCCCTTTGAAGGTAAGTACTATTTTGTGGTGGTTTTTCTTGGACATGTGGAAGAGGCCTAAGCTTGGGAAGGGAACCTGAGAGGCCCTTTGAAGGTAAGTACTATTTTGTGGTGGTTTTTCTTGGATACGTGGAAGAATCCCAAGCTGGGAAGGGAACCTGAGAGGCCCTTTGAAGGTAAGTACTATTTTGTGGTTTTCTTGGACACGTGGAAGAGGCCTAAGCCTGGGGAAGGGAACCTGAGAGGACCGTTGAAGGTAAGTACTATTTTGTGGTTTTCTTGGACACGTGGAAGAGGCCTAAGCCTGGGAAGGGAACCTGAGAGGCCCATTGAAGGTAAGTACTATTTTGTGGTGGTTTTTCTTGGACACCTGGAAGAGGCCTAAGCTGGGGAAGGGAACCTGAGAGGCCCTTGGAAGGTAAGTACTATTTTGTGGTGGTTTTTCTTGGATACGTGGAAGAGGCCTAGGCTGGGAAGGGAACCTGAGAGGCCCTTTGAAGGTAAGTACTATTTTGTGGTTTTCTTGGACACGTGGAAGAGGCCTAAGCCTGGGGAAGGGAACCTGAGAGGACCATTGAAGGTAAGTACTATTTTGTGGTTTTCTTGGACACGTGGAAGAGGCCTAAGCCTGGGAAGGGAACCTGAGATGCCCATTGAAGGTAAGTACTATTTTGTGGTGGTTTTTCTTGGAAACGTGGAAGAGGCCTAAGCCTGGGGAAGGGAACCTGAGAGGCCCATTGAAGGTAAGTACTATTTTGTGGTTTTCTTGGACACGTGGAAGAGGCCTAAGCCTGGGGAAGGGAACCTGAGAGGCCCTTTGAAGGTAAGTACTATTTTGTGGTGGTTTTTCTTGGACACCTGGAAGAGGCCTAAGCTGGGGAAGGGAACCTGAGAGGCCCTTGGAAGTTAAGTACTATTTTGTGGTGGTTTTTCTTGGACACTTGGAAGAGGCCTAAGCTGGGAAGGGAACCTGAGAGGCCCTTTGAAGATAAGTACTATTTTGTGGTTTTCTTGGACACGTGGAAGAGGCCTAAGCCTGGGGAAGGGAACCTGAGAGGCCCTTTGAAGGTAAGTTCTATTTTGTGGTTTTCTTGGACACTTGGAAGAGGCCTAGGCCTGGGGAAGGGAACCTGAGAGGCCCTTTGAAGGTAAGTTCTATTTTGTGGTTTTCTTGGACACTTGGAAGAGGCCTAGGCCTGGGGAAGGGAACCTGAGAGGCCCTTTGAAGGTAAGTACTATTTTGTGGTTTTCTTGAACACTTGGAAGAGGCCTAAGCTTGGGAAGGGAACCTGAGAGGCCCATTGAAGGTAAGTACTATTTTGTGGTTTTCTTGGACACTTGGAAGAGGCCCAAGCTTGGGAAGGGAACCTGAGAGGCCCTTTGAAGGTAAGTACTATTTTGTGGTTTTCTTGGACACGTGGAAGAGGCCTAAGCTTGGGAAGGGAACCTGAGAGGCCCATTGAAGGTAAGTACTATTTTGTGGTTTTCTTGGACACTTGGAAGAGGCCTAAGCTTGAAAAGGGAACCTGAGAGGCCCATTGAAAGTAAGTACTATTTTGTGGTGGTTTTTCTTGGACACGTGGAAGAGTCCTAAGCTTGGGAAGGGAACCTGAGAGGCCCTTTGAAGATAAGTACTATTTTGTGGTTTTCTTGGACACGTGGAAGAGGCCTAAGCTTGGGAAGGGAACCTGAGAGGCCCTTTGAAGGTAAGTACTATTTTGTATTTTTATTGAACACTTGGAAGAGGCCTAAGCTTGGGAAGGGAACCTGAGAGGCCCTTTGAAGGTAAGTACTATTTTTGTGTTTTTATTGAACACTTGGAAGAGGCCTAAGCTTGGGAAGGGAACCTGAGAGGCCCTTTGAAGGTAAGTACTATTTTGTGGTGGTTTTTCTTGGACACGTGGAAGAGGCCTAAGCTGGGAAGGGAACCTGAGAGGCCCTTTGAAGGTAAGTACTATTTTGTGGTGGTTTTTCTTGGACACGTGGAAGAGGCCTAAGCCTGGGGAAGGGAACCTGAGAGGCCCTTTGAAGGTAAGTACTATTTTTGTGTTTTTATTGAACACTTGGAAGAGGCCTAAGCTTGGGAAGGGAACCTGAGAGGCCCTTTGAAGGTAAGTACTATTTTGTGGTGGTTTTTCTTGGACATGTGGAAGAGGCCTAAGCTTGGGAAGGGAACCTGAGAGGCCCTTTGAAGGTAAGTACTATTTTGTGGTGGTTTTTCTTGGATACGTGGAAGAATCCCAAGCTGGGAAGGGAACCTGAGAGGCCCTTTGAAGGTAAGTACTATTTTGTGGTTTTCTTGGACACGTGGAAGAGGCCTAAGCCTGGGGAAGGGAACCTGAGAGGACCGTTGAAGGTAAGTACTATTTTGTGGTTTTCTTGGACACGTGGAAGAGGCCTAAGCCTGGGAAGGGAACCTGAGAGGCCCATTGAAGGTAAGTACTATTTTGTGGTGGTTTTTCTTGGACACCTGGAAGAGGCCTAAGCTGGGGAAGGGAACCTGAGAGGCCCTTGGAAGGTAAGTACTATTTTGTGGTGGTTTTTCTTGGATACGTGGAAGAGGCCTAAGCTGGGAAGGGAACCTGAGAGGCCCTTTGAAGGTAAGTACTATTTTGTGGTTTTCTTGGACACGTGGAAGAGGCCTAAGCCTGGGGAAGGGAACCTGAGAGGACCATTGAAGGTAAGTACTATTTTGTGGTTTTCTTGGACACGTGGAAGAGGCCTAAGCCTGGGAAGGGAACCTGAGATGCCCATTGAAGGTAAGTACTATTTTGTGGTGGTTTTTCTTGGAAACGTGGAAGAGGCCTAAGCCTGGGGAAGGGAACCTGAGAGGCCCATTGAAGGTAAGTACTATTTTGTGGTTTTCTTGGACACGTGGAAGAGGCCTAAGCCTGGGGAAGGGAACCTGAGAGGCCCTTTGAAGGTAAGTACTATTTTGTGGTGGTTTTTCTTGGACACCTGGAAGAGGCCTAAGCTGGGGAAGGGAACCTGAGAGGCCCTTGGAAGTTAAGTACTATTTTGTGGTGGTTTTTCTTGGACACTTGGAAGAGGCCTAAGCTGGGAAGGGAACCTGAGAGGCCCTTTGAAGATAAGTACTATTTTGTGGTGCTTTTTCTTGGACACGTGGAAGAGGCCTTAGCCTGGGAAGGGAACCTGAGAGGCCCTTTGAAGGTAAGTACTATTTTTGTGTTTTTATTGAACACTTGGAAGAGGCCTAAGCTTGGGAAGGGAACCTGAGAGGCCCTTTGAAGGTAAGTACTATTTTGTGGTGGTTTTTCTTGGACACGTGGAAGAGGCCTAAGCTGGGAAGGGAACCTGAGAGGCCCTTTGAAGGTAAGTACTATTTTGTGGTGGTTTTTCTTGGACACGTGGAAGAGGCCTAAGCCTGGGGAAGGGAACCTGAGAGGCCCTTTGAAGGTAAGTACTATTTTTGTGTTTTTATTGAACACTTGGAAGAGGCCTAAGCTTGGGAAGGGAACCTGAGAGGCCCTTTGAAGGTAAGTACTATTTTGTGGTGGTTTTTCTTGGACACGTGGAAGAGGCCTAAGCTTGGGAAGGGAACCTGAGAGGCCCTTTGAAGGTAAGTACTATTTTGTGGTGGTTTTCTTGGACACGTGGAAGAGGCCTAAGCCTGGGGAAGGGAACCTGAGAGGCCCATTGAAGGTAAGTACTATTTTGTGGTTTTCTTGGACACGTGGAAGAGGCCTAAGCCTGGGAAGGGAACCTGAGAGGCCCATTGAAGGTAAGTACTATTTTGTGGTGGTTTTTCTTGGACACGTGGAAGAGGCCTAAGCCTGGGGAAGGGAACCTGAGAGGCCCATTGAAGGTAAGTACTATTTTGTGGTTTTCTTGGACACGTGGAAGAGGCCTAAGCCTGGGAAGGGAACCTGAGAGGCCCATTGAAGGTAAGTACTATTTTGTGGTGGTTTTTCTTGGACACGTGGAAGAGGCCTAAGCCTGGGGAAGGGAACCTGAGAGGCCCTTTGAAGGTAAGTACTATTTTGTGTTTTTATTGAACACTTGGAAGAGGCCTAAGCTTGGGAAGGGAACCTGAGAGGCCCTTTGAAGGTAAGTACTATTTTGTGGTGGTTTTTCTTAGACACGTGGAAGAGGCCTAAGCTTGGGAAGGGAAACTGAGAGGCCCTTTGAAGGTAAGTACTATTTTTGTGTTTTTATTGAACACTTGGAAGAGGCCTAAGCTTGGGAAGGGAACCTGAGAGGCCCTTTGAAGGTAAGTACTATTTTGTGGTGTTTTTTCTTGGACACGTGGAAGAGGCCTAAGCTGGGGAAGGGAACCTGAGAGGCCCTTTGAAGGTAAGTACTATTTTGTGGTGGTTTTTCTTGGACACGTGGAAGAGGCCTAAGCTGGGAAGGGAACCTGAGAGGCCCTTTGAAGGTAAGTACTATTTTGTGGTGGTTTTTCTTGGAAACGTGGAAGAGGCCTAAGCTTGGGAAGGGAACCTGAGAGGCCCTTTGAAGGTAAGTACTATTTTGTGGTTTTCTTGGACACGTGGAAGAGGCCTAAGCCTGGGGAAGGGAACCTGAGAGGCCCTTTGAAGGTAAGTTCTATTTTGTGGTTTTCTTGGACACTTGGAAGAGGCCTAAGCCTGGGGAAGGGAACCTGAGAGGCCCTTTGAAGGTAAGTACTATTTTGTGGTTTTCTTGAACACTTGGAAGAGGCCTAAGCTTGGGAAGGGAACCTGAGAGGCCCATTGAAGGTAAGTACTATTTTGTGGTTTTCTTGGACACTTGGAAGAGGCCTAAGCTTGGGAAGGGAACCTGAGAGGCCCTTTGAAGGTAAGTACTATTTTGTGGTTTTCTTGGACACGTGGAAGAGGCCTAAGCTTGGGAAGGGAACCTGAGAGGTCCATTGAAGGTAAGTACTATTTTGTGGTTTTCTTGGACACTTGGAAGAGGCCTAAGCTTGGGAAGGGAACCTGAGAGGCCCATTGAAGGTAAGTACTATTTTGTGGTGGTTTTTCTTGGACACGTGGAAGAGGCCTAAGCTTGGGAAGGGAACCTGAGAGGCCCTTTGAAGATAAGTACTATTTTGTGGTTTTCTTGGACACGTGGAAGAGGCCTAAGCTTGGGAAGGGAACCTGAGAGGCCCTTTGAAGGTAAGTACTATTTTGTATTTTTATTGAACACTTGGAAGAGGCCTAAGCTTGGGAAGGGAACCTGAGAGGCCCTTTGAAGGTAAGTACTATTTTTGTGTTTTTATTGAACACTTGGAAGAGGCCTAAGCTTGGGAAGGGAACCTGAGAGGCCCTTTGAAGGTAAGTACTATTTTGTGGTGGTTTTTCTTGGACACGTGGAAGAGGCCTAAGCTGGGAAGGGAACCTGAGAGGCCCTTTGAAGGTAAGTACTATTTTGTGGTGGTTTTTCTTGGACACGTGGAAGAGGCCTAAGCCTGGGGAAGGGAACCTGAGAGGCCCTTTGAAGGTAGGTACTATTTTTGTGTTTTTATTGAACACTTGGAAGAGGCCTAAGCTTGGGAAGGGAACCTGAGAGGCCCTCTGAAGGTAAGTACTATTTTGTGGTGGTTTTTCTTGGACATGTGGAAGAGGCCTAAGCTCGGGAAGGGAACCTGAGAGGCCCTTTGAAGGTAAGTACTATTTTGTGGTGGTTTTTCTTGGATACGTGGAAGAATCCCAAGCTGGGAAGGGAACCTGAGAGGCCCTTTGAAGGTAAGTACTATTTTGTGGTTTTCTTGGACACGTGGAAGAGGCCTAAGCCTGGGGAAGGGAACCTGAGAGGACCGTTGAAGGTAAGTACTATTTTGTGGTTTTCTTGGACACTTGGAAGAGGCCTAAGCTTGGGAAGGGAACCTGAGAGGCCCTTTGAAGGTAAGTACTATTTTGTGGTTTTCTTGGACACGTGGAAGAGGCCTAAGCTTGGGAAGGGAACCTGAGAGGTCCATTGAAGGTAAGTACTATTTTGTGGTTTTCTTGGACACTTGGAAGAGGCCTAAGCTTGGGAAGGGAACCTGAGAGGCCCATTGAAGGTAAGTACTATTTTGTGGTGGTTTTTCTTGGACACGTGGAAGAGGCCTAAGCTTGGGAAGGGAACCTGAGAGGCCCTTTGAAGATAAGTACTATTTTGTGGTTTTCTTGGACACGTGGAAGAGGCCTAAGCTTGGGAAGGGAACCTGAGAGGCCCTTTGAAGGTAAGTACTATTTTGTATTTTTATTGAACACTTGGAAGAGGCCTAAGCTTGGGAAGGGAACCTGAGAGGCCCTTTGAAGGTAAGTACTATTTTTGTGTTTTTATTGAACACTTGGAAGAGGCCTAAGCTTGGGAAGGGAACCTGAGAGGCCCTTTGAAGGTAAGTACTATTTTGTGGTGGTTTTTCTTGGACACGTGGAAGAGGCCTAAGCTGGGAAGGGAACCTGAGAGGCCCTTTGAAGGTAAGTACTATTTTGTGGTGGTTTTTCTTGGACACGTGGAAGAGGCCTAAGCCTGGGGAAGGGAACCTGAGAGGCCCTTTGAAGGTAAGTACTATTTTTGTGTTTTTATTGAACACTTGGAAGAGGCCTAAGCTTGGGAAGGGAACCTGAGAGGCCCTTTGAAGGTAAGTACTATTTTGTGGTGGTTTTTCTTGGACATGTGGAAGAGGCCTAAGCTTGGGAAGGGAACCTGAGAGGCCCTTTGAAGGTAAGTACTATTTTGTGGTGGTTTTTCTTGGATACGTGGAAGAATCCCAAGCTGGGAAGGGAACCTGAGAGGCCCTTTGAAGGTAAGTACTATTTTGTGGTTTTCTTGGACACGTGGAAGAGGCCTAAGCCTGGGGAAGGGAACCTGAGAGGACCGTTGAAGGTAAGTACTATTTTGTGGTTTTCTTGGACACGTGGAAGAGGCCTAAGCCTGGGAAGGGAACCTGAGAGGCCCATTGAAGGTAAGTACTATTTTGTGGTGGTTTTTCTTGGACACCTGGAAGAGGCCTAAGCTGGGGAAGGGAACCTGAGAGGCCCTTGGAAGGTAAGTACTATTTTGTGGTGGTTTTTCTTGGATACGTGGAAGAGGCCTAAGCTGGGAAGGGAACCTGAGAGGCCCTTTGAAGGTAAGTACTATTTTGTGGTTTTCTTGGACACGTGGAAGAGGCCTAAGCCTGGGGAAGGGAACCTGAGAGGACCATTGAAGGTAAGTACTATTTTGTGGTTTTCTTGGACACGTGGAAGAGGCCTAAGCCTGGGAAGGGAACCTGAGATGCCCATTGAAGGTAAGTACTATTTTGTGGTGGTTTTTCTTGGAAACGTGGAAGAGGCCTAAGCCTGGGGAAGGGAACCTGAGAGGCCCATTGAAGGTAAGTACTATTTTGTGGTTTTCTTGGACACGTGGAAGAGGCCTAAGCCTGGGGAAGGGAACCTGAGAGGCCCTTTGAAGGTAAGTACTATTTTGTGGTGGTTTTTCTTGGACACCTGGAAGAGGCCTAAGCTGGGGAAGGGAACCTGAGAGGCCCTTGGAAGTTAAGTACTATTTTGTGGTGGTTTTTCTTGGACACTTGGAAGAGGCCTAAGCTGGGAAGGGAACCTGAGAGGCCCTTTGAAGATAAGTACTATTTTGTGGTGCTTTTTCTTGGACACGTGGAAGAGGCCTTAGCCTGGGAAGGGAACCTGAGAGGCCCTTTGAAGGTAAGTACTATTTTTGTGTTTTTATTGAACACTTGGAAGAGGCCTAAGCTTGGGAAGGGAACCTGAGAGGCCCTTTGAAGGTAAGTACTATTTTGTGGTGGTTTTTCTTGGACACGTGGAAGAGGCCTAAGCTGGGAAGGGAACCTGAGAGGCCCTTTGAAGGTAAGTACTATTTTGTGGTGGTTTTTCTTGGACACGTGGAAGAGGCCTAAGCCTGGGGAAGGGAACCTGAGAGGCCCTTTGAAGGTAAGTACTATTTTTGTGTTTTTATTGAACACTTGGAAGAGGCCTAAGCTTGGGAAGGGAACCTGAGAGGCCCTTTGAAGGTAAGTACTATTTTGTGGTGGTTTTTCTTGGACACGTGGAAGAGGCCTAAGCTTGGGAAGGGAACCTGAGAGGCCCTTTGAAGGTAAGTACTATTTTGTGGTGGTTTTCTTGGACACGTGGAAGAGGCCTAAGCCTGGGGAAGGGAACCTGAGAGGCCCATTGAAGGTAAGTACTATTTTGTGGTTTTCTTGGACACGTGGAAGAGGCCTAAGCCTGGGAAGGGAACCTGAGAGGCCCATTGAAGGTAAGTACTATTTTGTGGTGGTTTTTCTTGGACACGTGGAAGAGGCCTAAGCCTGGGGAAGGGAACCTGAGAGGCCCATTGAAGGTAAGTACTATTTTGTGGTTTTCTTGGACACGTGGAAGAGGCCTAAGCCTGGGAAGGGAACCTGAGAGGCCCATTGAAGGTAAGTACTATTTTGTGGTGGTTTTTCTTGGACACGTGGAAGAGGCCTAAGCCTGGGGAAGGGAACCTGAGAGGCCCTTTGAAGGTAAGTACTATTTTGTGTTTTTATTGAACACTTGGAAGAGGCCTAAGCTTGGGAAGGGAACCTGAGAGGCCCTTTGAAGGTAAGTACTATTTTGTGGTGGTTTTTCTTAGACACGTGGAAGAGGCCTAAGCTTGGGAAGGGAAACTGAGAGGCCCTTTGAAGGTAAGTACTATTTTTGTGTTTTTATTGAACACTTGGAAGAGGCCTAAGCTTGGGAAGGGAACCTGAGAGGCCCTTTGAAGGTAAGTACTATTTTGTGGTGTTTTTTCTTGGACACGTGGAAGAGGCCTAAGCTGGGGAAGGGAACCTGAGAGGCCCTTTGAAGGTAAGTACTATTTTGTGGTGGTTTTTCTTGGACACGTGGAAGAGGCCTAAGCTGGGAAGGGAACCTGAGAGGCCCTTTGAAGGTAAGTACTATTTTGTGGTGGTTTTTCTTGGAAACGTGGAAGAGGCCTAAGCCTGGGAAGGGAACCTGAGAGGCCCTTTGAAGGTAAGTACTATTTTTGTGTTTTTATTGAACACTTGGAAGAGGCCTAAGCTTGGGAAGGGAACCTGAGAGGCCCTTTGAAGGTAAGTACTATTTTGTGGTTTTCTTGGACACGTGGAAGAGGCCTAAGCCTGGGGAAGGGAACCTGAGAGGCCCTTTGAAGGTAAGTTCTATTTTGTGGTTTTCTTGGACACTTGGAAGAGGCCTAAGCCTGGGGAAGGGAACCTGAGAGGCCCTTTGAAGGTAAGTACTATTTTGTGGTTTTCTTGAACACTTGGAAGTGGCCTAAGCTTGGGAAGGGAACCTGAGAGGCCCATTGAAGGTAAGTACTATTTTGTGGTTTTCTTGGACACTTGGAAGAGGCCTAAGCTTGGGAAGGGAACCTGAGAGGCCCTTTGAAGGTAAGTACTATTTTGTGGTTTTCTTGGACACGTGGAAGAGGCCTAAGCTTGGGAAGGGAACCTGAGAGGTCCATTGAAGGTAAGTACTATTTTGTGGTTTTCTTGGACACTTGGAAGAGGCCTAAGCTTGGGAAGGGAACCTGAGAGGCCCATTGAAGGTAAGTACTATTTTGTGGTGGTTTTTCTTGGACACGTGGAAGAGGCCTAAGCTTGGGAAGGGAACCTGAGAGGCCCTTTGAAGATAAGTACTATTTTGTGGTTTTCTTGGACACGTGGAAGAGGCCTAAGCTTGGGAAGGGAACCTGAGAGGCCCTTTGAAGGTAAGTACTATTTTGTATTTTTATTGAACACTTGGAAGAGGCCTAAGCTTGGGAAGGGAACCTGAGAGGCCCTTTGAAGGTAAGTACTATTTTTGTGTTTTTATTGAACACTTGGAAGAGGCCTAAGCTTGGGAAGGGAACCTGAGAGGCCCTTTGAAGGTAAGTACTATTTTGTGGTGGTTTTTCTTGGACACGTGGAAGAGGCCTAAGCTGGGAAGGGAACCTGAGAGGCCCTTTGAAGGTAAGTACTATTTTGTGGTGGTTTTTCTTGGACACGTGGAAGAGGCCTAAGCTTGGGAAGGGAACCTGAGAGGCCCTTTGAAGGTAAGTACTATTTTGTGGTGTTTTTTCTTGGATACGTGGAAGAGTCCCAAGCTGGGAAGGGAACCTGAGAGGCTCTTTGAAGGTAAGTACTATTTTGTGGTTTTCTTGGACACGTGGAAGAGGCCTAAGCCTGGGGAAGGGAACCTGAGAGGACCGTTGAAGGTAAGTACTATTTTGTGGTTTTCTTGGACACGTGGAAGAGGCCTAAGCCTGGGAAGGGAACCTGAGAGGCCCATTGAAGGTAAGTACTATTTTGTGGTGGTTTTTCTTGGACACCTGGAAGAGGCCTAAGCTGGGGAAGGGAACCTGAGAGGCCCTTGGAAGGTAAGTACTATTTTGTGGTGGTTTTTCTTGGACACTTGGAAGAGGCCTAAACTGGGAAGGGAACCTGAGAGGCCCTTTGAAGATAAGTACTATTTTGTGGTGCTTTTTCTTGGACACGTGGAAGAGGCCTAAGCCTGGGAAGGGAACCTGAGAGGCCCTTTGAAGGTAAGTACTATTTTTGTGTTTTTATTGAACACTTGGAAGAGGCCTAAGCTTGGGAAGGGAACCTGAGAGGCCCTTTGAAGGTAAGTACTATTTTGTGGTGGTTTTTCTTGGACACGTGGAAGAGGCCTAAGCTTGGGAAGGGAACCTGAGAGGCCCTTTGAAGGTAAGTACTATTTTGTGGTGGTTTTTCTTGGACACGTGGAAGAGGCCTAAGCTGGGAAGGGAACCTGAGAGGCCCTTTGAAGGTAAGTACTATTTTGTGGTTTTCTTGGACACGTGGAAGAGGCCTAAACCTGGGGAAGGGAACCTGAGAGGCCCATTGAAGGTAAGTACTATTTTGTGGTTTTCTTGGACACGTGGAAGAGGCCTAAGCCTGGGAAGGGAACCTGAGAGGCCCATTGAAGGTAAGTACTATTTTGTGGTGGTTTTTCTTGGACACGTGGAAGAGGCCTAAGCCTGGGGAAGGGAACCTGAGAGGCCCATTGAAGGTAAGTACTATTTTGTGGTTTTCTTGGACACGTGGAAGAGGCCTAAGCCTGGAAAGGGAACCTGAGAGGCCCATTGAAGGTAAGTACTATTTTGTGGTGGTTTTTCTTGGACACGTGGAAGAGGCCTAAGCCTAGGGAAGGGAACCTGAGAGGCCCTTTGAAGGTAAGTACTATTTTGTGTTTTTATTGAACACTTGGAAGAGGCCTAAGCTTGGGAAGGGAACCTGAGAGGCCCTTTGGAGGTAAGTACTATTTTGTGGTGGTTTTTCTTGGACACGTGGAAGAGGCCTAAGCTTGGGAAGGGAAACTGAGAGGCCCTTTGAAGGTAAGTACTATTTTGTGGTGGTTTTTCTTGGATACGTGGAAGAATCCCAAGCTGGGAAGGGAACCTGAGAGGCCCTTTGAAGGTAAGTACTATTTTGTGGTTTTCTTGGACACGTGGAAGAGCCTAAGCCTGGGGAAGGGAACCTGAGAGGCCCTTTGAAGGTAAGTACTATTTTGTGGTGGTTTTTCTTGGACACGTGGAAGAGGCCTAAGCCTGGGGAAGGGAACCTGAGAGGCCCTTTGAAGGTAAGTACTATTTTTGTGTTTTTATTGAACACTTGGAAGAGGCCTAAGCTTGGGAAGGGAACCTGAGAGGCCCTTTGAAGGTAAGTACTATTTTGTGGTGGTTTTTCTTGGACATGTGGAAGAGGCCTAAGCTTGGGAAGGGAACCTGAGAGGCCCTTTGAAGGTAAGTACTATTTTGTGGTGGTTTTTCTTGGATACGTGGAAGAATCCCAAGCTGGGAAGGGAACCTGAGAGGCCCTTTGAAGGTAAGTACTATTTTGTGGTTTTCTTGGACACGTGGAAGAGGCCTAAGCCTGGGGAAGGGAACCTGAGAGGACCGTTGAAGGTAAGTACTATTTTGTGGTTTTCTTGGACACGTGGAAGAGGCCTAAGCCTGGGAAGGGAACCTGAGAGGCCCATTGAAGGTAAGTACTTTTTTGTGGTGGTTTTTCTTGGACACCTGGAAGAGGCCTAAGCTGGGGAAGGGAACCTGAGAGGCCCTTGGAAGGTAAGTACTATTTTGTGGTGGTTTTTCTTGGATACGTGGAAGAGGCCTAAGCTGGGAAGGGAACCTGAGAGGCCCTTTGAAGGTAAGTACTATTTTGTGGTTTTCTTGGACACGTGGAAGAGGCCTAAGCCTGGGGAAGGGAACCTGAGAGGACCATTGAAGGTAAGTACTATTTTGTGGTTTTCTTGGACACGTGGAAGAGGCCTAAGCCTGGGAAGGGAACCTGAGATGCCCATTGAAGGTAAGTACTATTTTGTGGTGGTTTTTCTTGGAAACGTGGAAGAGGCCTAAGCCTGGGGAAGGGAACCTGAGAGGCCCATTGAAGGTAAGTACTATTTTGTGGTTTTCTTGGACACGTGGAAGAGGCCTAAGCCTGGGGAAGGGAACCTGAGAGGCCCTTTGAAGGTAAGTACTATTTTGTGGTGGTTTTTCTTGGACACCTGGAAGAGGCCTAAGCTGGGGAAGGGAACCTGAGAGGCCCTTGGAAGTTAAGTACTATTTTGTGGTGGTTTTTCTTGGACACTTGGAAGAGGCCTAAGCTGGGAAGGGAACCTGAGAGGCCCTTTGAAGATAAGTACTATTTTGTGGTGCTTTTTCTTGGACACGTGGAAGAGGCCTTAGCCTGGGAAGGGAACCTGAGAGGCCCTTTGAAGGTAAGTACTATTTTTGTGTTTTTATTGAACACTTGGAAGAGGCCTAAGCTTGGGAAGGGAACCTGAGAGGCCCTTTGAAGGTAAGTACTATTTTGTGGTGGTTTTTCTTGGACACGTGGAAGAGGCCTAAGCTGGGAAGGGAACCTGAGAGGCCCTTTGAAGGTAAGTACTATTTTGTGGTGGTTTTTCTTGGACACGTGGAAGAGGCCTAAGCCTGGGGAAGGGAACCTGAGAGGCCCTTTGAAGGTAAGTACTATTTTTGTGTTTTTATTGAACACTTGGAAGAGGCCTAAGCTTGGGAAGGGAACCTGAGAGGCCCTTTGAAGGTAAGTACTATTTTGTGGTGGTTTTTCTTGGACACGTGGAAGAGGCCTAAGCTTGGGAAGGGAACCTGAGAGGCCCTTTGAAGGTAAGTACTATTTTGTGGTGGTTTTCTTGGACACGTGGAAGAGGCCTAAGCCTGGGGAAGGGAACCTGAGAGGCCCATTGAAGGTAAGTACTATTTTGTGATTTTCTTGGACACGTGGAAGAGGCCTAAGCCTGGGAAGGGAACCTGAGAGGCCCATTGAAGGTAAGTACTATTTTGTGGTGGTTTTTTTTGGACACGTGGAAGAGGCCTAAGCCTGGGGAAGGGAACCTGAGAGGCCCATTGAAGGTAAGTACTATTTTGTGGTTTTCTTGGACACGTGGAAGAGGCCTAAGCCTGGGAAGGGAACCTGAGAGGCCCATTGAAGGTAAGTACTATTTTGTGGTGGTTTTTCTTGGACACGTGGAAGAGGCCTAAGCCTGGGGAAGGGAACCTGAGAGGCCCTTTGAAGGTAAGTACTATTTTGTGTTTTTATTGAACACTTGGAAGAGGCCTAAGCTTGGGAAGGGAACCTGAGAGGCCCTTTGAAGGTAAGTACTATTTTGTGTTGTTTTTTCTTAGACACGTGGAAGAGGCCTAATCTTGGGAAGGGAAACTGAGAGGCCCTTTGAAGGTAAGTACTATTTTTGTGTTTTTATTGAACACTTGGAAGAGGCCTAAGCTTGGGAAGGGAACCTGAGAGGCCCTTTGAAGGTAAGTACTATTTTGTGGTGTTTTTTCTTGGACACGTGGAAGAGGCCTAAGCTGGGGAAGGGAACCTGAGAGGCCCTTTGAAGGTAAGTACTATTTTGTGGTGGTTTTTCTTGGACACGTGGAAGAGGCCTAAGCTGGGAAGGGAACCTGAGAGGCCCTTTGAAGGTAAGTACTATTTTGTGGTGGTTTTTCTTGGAAACGTGGAAGAGGCCTAAGCCTGGGAAGGGAACCTGAGAGGCCCTTTGAAGGTAAGTACTATTTTTGTGTTTTTATTGAACACTTGGAAGAGGCCTAAGCTTGGGAAGGGAACCTGAGAGGCCCTTTGAAGGTAAGTACTATTTTGTGGTTTTCTTGGACACGTGGAAGAGGCCTAAGCCTGGGGAAGGGAACCTGAGAGGCCCTTTGAAGGTAAGTTCTATTTTGTGGTTTTCTTGGACACTTGGAAGAGGCCTAAGCCTGGGGAAGGGAACCTGAGAGGCCCTTTGAAGGTAAGTACTATTTTGTGGTTTTCTTGAACACTTGGAAGAGGCCTAAGCTTGGGAAGGGAACCTGAGAGCCCCATTGAAGGTAAGTACTATTTTGTGGTTTTCTTGGACACTTGGAAGAGGCCTAAGCTTGGGAAGGGAACCTGAGAGGCCCTTTGAAGGTAAGTACTATTTTGTGGTTTTCTTGGACACGTGGAAGAGGCCTAAGCTTGGGAAGGGAACCTGAGAGGTCCATTGAAGGTAAGTACTATTTTGTGGTTTTCTTGGACACTTGGAAGAGGCCTAAGCTTGGGAAGGGAACCTGAGAGGCCCATTGAAGGTAAGTACTATTTTGTGGTGGTTTTTCTTGGACACGTGGAAGAGGCCTAAGCTTGGGAAGGGAACCTGAGAGGCCCTTTGAAGATAAGTACTATTTTGTGGTTTTCTTGGACACGTGGAAGAGGCCTAAGCTTGGGAAGGGAACCTGAGAGGCCCTTTGAAGGTAAGTACTATTTTGTATTTTTATTGAACACTTGGAAGAGGCCTAAGCTTGGGAAGGGAACCTGAGAGGCCCTTTGAAGGTAAGTACTATTTTTGTGTTTTTATTGAACACTTGGAAGAGGCCTAAGCTTGGGAAGGGAACCTGAGAGGCCCTTTGAAGGTAAGTACTATTTTGTGGTGGTTTTTCTTGGACACGTGGAAGAGGCCTAAGCTGGGAAGGGAACCTGAGAGGCCCTTTGAAGGTAAGTACTATTTTGTGGTGGTTTTTCTTGGATACGTGGAAGAGTCCCAAGCTGGGAAGGGAACCTGAGAGGCTCTTTGAAGGTAAGTACTATTTTGTGGTTTTCTTGGACACGTGGAAGAGGCCTAAGCCTGGGGAAGGGAACCTGAGAGGACCGTTGAAGGTAAGTACTATTTTGTGGTTTTCTTGGACACGTGGAAGAGGCCTAAGCCTGGGAAGGGAACCTGAGAGGCCCATTGAAGGTAAGTACTATTTTGTGGTGGTTTTTCTTGGACACCTGGAAGAGGCCTAAGCTGGGGAAGGGAACCTGAGAGGCCCTTGGAAGGTAAGTACTATTTTGTGGTGGTTTTTCTTGGACACTTGGAAGAGGCCTAAACTGGGAAGGGAACCTGAGAGGCCCTTTGAAGATAAGTACTATTTTGTGGTGCTTTTTCTTGGACACGTGGAAGAGGCCTAAGCCTGGGAAGGGAACCTGAGAGGCCCTTTGAAGTTAAGTACTATTTTGTGGTGGTTTTTCTTGGACACGTGGAAGAGGCCTAAGCTTGGGAAGGGAACCTGAGAGGCCCTTTGAAGGTAAGTACTATTTTGTGGTGGTTTTTCTTGGACACGTGGAAGAGGCCTAAGCTGGGAAGGGAACCTGAGAGGCCCTTTGAAGGTAAGTACTATTTTGTGGTTTTCTTGGACACGTGGAAGAGGCCTAAACCTGGGGAAGGGAACCTGAGAGGCCCATTGAAGGTAAGTACTATTTTGTGGTTTTCTTGGACACGTGGAAGAGGCCTAAGCCTGGGAAGGGAACCTGAGAGGCCCATTGAAGGTAAGTACTATTTTGCGGTGGTTTTTCTTGGACACGTGGAAGAGGCCTAAGCCTCGGGAAGGGAACCTGAGAGGCCCATTGAAGGTAAGTACTATTTTGTGGTTTTCTTGGACACGTGGAAGAGGCCTAAGCCTGGGAAGGGAACCTGAGAGGCCCATTGAAGGTAAGTACTATTTTGTGGTGGTTTTTCTTGGACACGTGGAAGAGGCCTAAGCCTAGGGAAGGGAACCTGAGAGGCCCTTTGAAGGTAAGTACTATTTTGTGTTTTTATTGAACACTTGGAAGAGGCCTAAGCTTGGGAAGGGAACCTGAGAGGCCCTTTGGAGGTAAGTACTATTTTGTGGTGGTTTTTCTTGGACACGTGGAAGAGGCCTAAGCTTGGGAAGGGAAACTGAGAGGCCCTTTGAAGGTAAGTTCTATTTTGTGGTTTTCTTGGACACTTGGAAGAGGCCTAAGCCTGGGGAAGGGAACCTGAGAGGCCCTTTGAAGGTAAGTACTATTTTGTGGTTTTCTTGAACACTTGGAAGAGGCCTAAGCTTGGGAAGGGAACCTGAGAGGCCCATTGAAGGTAAGTACTATTTTGTGGTTTTCTTGGACACTTGGAAGAGGCCTAAGCTTGGGAAGGGAACCTGAGAGGCCCTTTGAAGGTAAGTACTATTTTGTGGTTTTCTTGGACACGTGGAAGAGGCCTAAGCTTTGGAAGGGAACCTGAGAGGTCCATTGAAGGTAAGTACTATTTTGTGGTTTTCTTGGACACTTGGAAGAGGCCTAAGCTTGGGAAGGGAACCTGAGAGGCCCATTGAAGGTAAGTACTATTTTGTGGTGGTTTTTCTTGGACACGTGGAAGAGGCCTAAGCTTGGGAAGGGAACCTGAGAGGCCCTTTGAAGATAAGTACTATTTTGTGGTTTTCTTGGACACGTGGAAGAGGCCTAAGCTTGGGAAGGGAACCTGAGAGGCCCTTTGAAGGTAAGTACTATTTTGTATTTTTATTGAACACTTGGAAGAGGCCTAAGCTTGGGAAGGGAACCTGAGAGGCCCTTTGAAGGTAAGTACTATTTTTGTGTTTTTATTGAACACTTGGAAGAGGCCTAAGCTTGGGAAGGGAACCTGAGAGGCCCTTTGAAGGTAAGTACTATTTTGTGGTGGTTTTTCTTGGACACGTGGAAGAGGCCTAAGCTGGGAAGGGAACCTGAGAGGCCCTTTGAAGGTAAGTACTATTTTGTGGTGGTTTTTCTTGGATACGTGGAAGAGTCCCAAGCTGGGAAGGGAACCTGAGAGGCTCTTTGAAGGTAAGTACTATTTTGTGGTTTTCTTGGACACGTGGAAGAGGCCTAAGCCTGGGGAAGGGAACCTGAGAGGACCGTTGAAGGTAAGTACTATTTTGTGGTTTTCTTGGACACGTGGAAGAGGCCTAAGCCTGGGAAGGGAACCTGAGAGGCCCATTGAAGGTAAGTACTATTTTGTGGTGCTTTTTCTTGGACACCTGGAAGAGGCCTAAGCTGGGGAAGGGAACCTGAGAGGCCCTTGGAAGGTAAGTACTATTTTGTGGTGGTTTTTCTTGGACACTTGGAAGAGGCCTAAACTGGGAAGGGAACCTGAGAGGCCCTTTGAAGATAAGTACTATTTTGTGGTGCTTTTTCTTGGACACGTGGAAGAGGCCTAAGCCTGGGAAGGGAACCTGAGAGGCCCTTTGAAGGTAAGTACTATTTTTGTGTTTTTATTGAACACTTGGAAGAGGCCTAAGCTTGGGAAGGGAACCTGAGAGGGCCTTTGAAGGTAAGTACTATTTTGTGGTGGTTTTTCTTGGACACGTGGAAGAGGCCTAAGCTTGGGAAGGGAACCTGAGAGGCCCTTTGAAGGTAAGTACTATTTTGTGGTGGTTTTTCTTGGACACGTGGAAGAGGCCTAAGCTGGGAAGGGAACCTGAGAGGCCCTTTGAAGGTAAGTACTATTTTGTGGTTTTCTTGGACACGTGGAAGAGGCCTAAACCTGGGGAAGGGAACCTGAGAGGCCCATTGAAGGTAAGTACTATTTTGTGGTTTTCTTGGACACGTGGAAGAGGCCTAAGCCTGGGAAGGGAACCTGAGAGGCCCATTGAAGGTAAGTACTATTTTGTGGTGGTTTTTCTTGGACACGTGGAAGAGGCCTAAGCCTGGGGAAGGGAACCTGAGAGGCCCATTGAAGGTAAGTACTATTTTGTGGTTTTCTTGGACACGTGGAAGAGGCCTAAGCCTGGGAAGGGAACCTGAGAGGCCCATTGAAGGTAAGTACTATTTTGTGGTGGTTTTTCTTGGACACGTGGAAGAGGCCTAAGCCTAGGGAAGGGAACCTGAGAGGCCCTTTGAAGGTAAGTACTATTTTGTGTTTTTATTGAACACTTGGAAGAGGCCTAAGCTTGGGAAGGGAACCTGAGAGGCCCTTTGGAGGTAAGTACTATTTTGTGGTGGTTTTTCTTGGACACGTGGAAGAGGCCTAAGCTGGGAAGGGAACCTGAGAGGCCCTTTGAAGGTAAGTACTATTTTGTGGTGGTTTTTCTTGGAAACGTGGAAGAGGCCTAAGCCTGGGAAGGGAACCTGAGAGGCCCTTTGAAGGTAAGTACTATGTTTGTGTTTTTATTGAACACTTGGAAGAGGCCTAAGCTTGGGAAGGGAACCTGAGAGGCCCTTTGAAGGTAAGTACTATTTTGTGGTTTTCTTGGACACGTGGAAGAGGCCTAAGCCTGGGGAAGGGAACCTGAGAGGCCCTTTGAAGGTAAGTTCTATTTTGTGGTTTTCTTGGACACTTGGAAGAGGCCTAAGCCTGGGGAAGGGAACCTGAGAGGCCCTTTGAAGGTAAGTACTATTTTGTGGTTTTCTTGAACACTTGGAAGAGGCCTAAGCTTGGGAAGGGAACCTGAGAGGCCCATTGAAGGTAAGTACTATTTTGTGGTTTTCTTGGACACTTGGAAGAGGCCTAAGCTTGGGAAGGGAACCTGAGAGGCCCTTTGAAGGTAAGTACTATTTTGTGGTGGTTTTTCTTGGACACTTGGAAGAGGCCTAAGCTTGGGAAGGGAACCTGAGAGGCCCTTTGAAGGTAAATACTATTTTGTTGTGGTTTTTCTTGGACACGTGGAAGAGGCCTAAGCTGGGAAGGGAACCTGAGAGGCCCTTTGAAGGTAAGTACTATTTTGTGGTGGTTTTTCTTGGACACGTGGAAGAGGCCTAAGCCTGGGGAAGGGAACCTGAGAGGCCCTTTGAAGGTAAGTACTATTTTTGTGTTTTTATTGAACACTTGGAAGAGGCCTAAGCTTGGGAAGGGAACCTGAGAGGCCCTTTGAAGGTAAGTACTATTTTGTGGTGGTTTTTCTTGGATACGTGGAAGAGTCCCAAGCTGGGAAGGGAACCTGAGAGGCCCTTTGAAGGTAAGTACTATTTTGTGGTTTTCTTGGACACGTGGAAGAGGCCTAAGCCTGGGGAAGGGAACCTGATAGGACCGTTGAAGGTAAGTACTATTTTGTGGTTTTCTTGGACACGTGGAAGAGGCCTAAGCCTGGGAAGGGAACCTGAGAGGCCCATTGAAGGTAAGTACTATTTTGTGGTGGTTTTTCTTGGACACCTGGAAGAGGCCTAAGCTGGGGAAGGGAACCTGAGAGGCCCTTGGAAGGTAAGTACTATTTTGTGGTGGTTTTTCTTGGATACCTGGAAGAGGCCTAAGCTGGGAAGGGAACCTGAGAGGCCCTTTGAAGGTAAGTACTATTTTGTGGTTTTCTTGGACACGTGGAAGAGGCCTAAGCCTGGGAAGGGAACCTGAGAGGCCCATTGAAGGTAAGTACTATTTTGTGGTGGTTTTTCTTGGACACGTGGAAGAGGCCTAAGCCTGGGGAAGGGAACCTGAGAGGCCCATTGAAGGTAAGTACTATTTTGTGGTTTTCTTGGACACGTGGAAGAGGCCTAAGCCTGGGGAAGGGAACCTGAGAGGCCCTTTGAAGGTAAGTACTATTTTGTGGTGGTTTTTCTTGGACACCTGGAAGAGGCCTAAGCTGGGGAAGGGAACCTGAGAGGCCCTTGGAAGTTAAGTACTATTTTGTGGTGGTTTTTCTTGGACACTTGGAAGAGGCCTAAGCTGGGAAGGGAACCTGAGAGGCCCTTTGAAGATAAGTACTATTTTGTGGTGCTTTTTCTTGGACACGTGGAAGAGGCCTAAGCCTGGGAAGGGAACCTGAGAGGCCCTTTGAAGGTAAGTACTATTTTTGTGTTTTTATTGAACACTTGGAAGAGGCCTAAGCTTGGGAAGGGAACCTGAGAGGCCCTTTGAAGGTAAGTACTATTTTGTGGTGGTTTTTCTTGGACACGTGGAAGAGGCCTAAGCTGGGAAGGGAACCTGAGAGGCCCTTTGAAGGTAAGTACTATTTTGTGGTGGTTTTTCTTGGACACGTGGAAGAGGCCTAAGCTTGGGAAGGGAACCTGAGAGGCCCTTTGAAGGTAAGTACTATTTTGTGGTGGTTTTCTTGGACACGTGGAAGAGGCCTAAGCCTGGGGAAGGGAACCTGAGAGGCCCATTGAAGGTAAGTACTATTTTGTGGTTTTCTTGGACACGTGGAAGAGGCCTAAGCCTGGGAAGGGAACCTGAGAGGCCCATTGAAGGTAAGTACTATTTTGTGGTGGTTTTTCTTGGACACGTGGAAGAGGCCTAAGCCTGGGGAAGGGAACCTGAGAGGCCCATTGAAGGTAAGTACTATTTTGTGGTTTTCTTGGACACGTGGAAGAGGCCTAAGCCTGGGAAGGGAACCTGAGAGGCCCATTGAAGGTAAGTACTATTTTGTGGTGGTTTTTCTTGGACACGTGGAAGAGGCCTAAGCCTGGGGAAGGGAACCTGAGAGGCCCTTTGAAGGTAAGTACTATTTTGTGTTTTTATTGAACACTTGGAAGAGGCCTAAGCTTGGGAAGGGAACCTGAGAGGCCCTTTGAAGGTAAGTACTATTTTGTGGTGGTTTTTCTTGGACACGTGGAAGAGGCCTAAGCTTGGGAAGGGAAACTGAGAGGCCCTTTGAAGGTAAGTACTATTTTTGTGTTTTTATTGAACACTTGGAAGAGGCCTAAGCTTGGGAAGGGAACCTGAGAGGCCCTTTGAAGGTAAGTACTATTTTGTGGTGTTTTTTCTTGGACACGTGGAAGAGGCCTAAGCTGGGGAAGGGAACCTGAGAGGCCCTTTGAAGGTAAGTACTATTTTGTGGTGGTTTTTCTTGGACACGTGGAAGAGGCCTAAGCTGGGAAGGGAACCTGAGAGGCCCTTTGAAGGTAAGTACTATTTTGTGGTGGTTTTTCTTGGAAACGTGGAAGAGGCCTAAGCCTGGGAAGGGAACCTGAGAGGCCCTTTGAAGGTAAGTACTATTTTTGTGTTTTTATTGAACACTTGGAAGAGGCCTAAGCTTGGGAAGGGAACCTGAGAGGCCCTTTGAAGGTAAGTACTATTTTGTGGTTTTCTTGGACACTTGGAAGAGGCCTAAGCTTGGGAAGGGAACCTGAGAGGCCCTTTGAAGGTAAGTACTATTTTGTGGTTTTCTTGGACACGTGGAAGAGGCCTAAGCTTGGGAAGGGAACCTGAGAGGCCCATTGAAGGTAAGTACTATTTTGTGGTTTTCTTGGACACTTGGAAGAGGCCTAAGCTTGGGAAGGGAACCTGAGAGGCCCATTGAAGGTAAGTACTATTTTGTGGTGGTTTTTCTTGGACACGTGGAAGAGGCCTAAACTTGGGAAGGGAACCTGAGAGGCCCTTTGAAGATAAGTACTATTTTGTGGTTTTCTTGGACACGTGGAAGAGGCCTAAGCTTGGGAAGGGAACCTGAGAGGCCCTTTGAAGGTAAGTACTATTTTGTATTTTTATTGAACACTTGGAAGAGGCCTAAGCTTGGGAAGGGAACCTGAGAGGCCCTTTGAAGGTAAGTACTATTTTTGTGTTTTTATTGAACACTTGGAAGAGGCCTAAGCTTGGGAAGGGAACCTGAGAGGCCCATTGAAGGTAAGTACTATTTTGTGGTTGTTTTTCTTGGACACCTGGAAGAGGCCTAAGCTGGGGAAGGGAACCTGAGAGGC
This sequence comes from Ambystoma mexicanum, assembly GCF_040938575.1. Classification (NCBI taxonomy): domain Eukaryota; kingdom Metazoa; phylum Chordata; class Amphibia; order Caudata; family Ambystomatidae; genus Ambystoma; species Ambystoma mexicanum. The sequence continues at coordinate 14,293,744 of NC_090935.1, forward strand.
CCTTGGAAGGTAAGTACTATTTTGTGGTGGTTTTTCTTGGACACTTGGAAGAGGCCTAAACTGGGAAGGGAACCTGAGAGGCCCTTTGAAGATAAGTACTATTTTGTGGTGCTTTTTCTTGGACACGTGGAAGAGGCCTAAGCCTGGGAAGGGAACCTGAGAGGCCCTTTGAAGGTAAGTACTATTTTTGTGTTTTTATTGAACACTTGGAAGAGGCCTAAGCTTGGGAAGGGAACCTGAGAGGCCCTTTGAAGGTAAGTACTATTTTGTGGTGGTTTTTCTTGGACACGTGGAAGAGGCCTAAGCTTGGGAAGGGAACCTGAGAGGCCCTTTGAAGGTAAGTACTATTTTGTGGTGGTTTTTCTTGGACACGTGGAAGAGGCCTAAACTGGGAAGGGAACCTGAGAGGCCCTTTGAAGGTAAGTACTATTTTGTGGTTTTCTTGGACACGTGGAAGAGGCCTAAGCCTGGGGAAGGGAACCTGAGAGGCCCATTGAAGGTAAGTACTATTTTGTGGTTTTCTTGGACACGTGGAAGAGGCCTAAGCCTGGGAAGGGAACCTGAGAGGCCCATTGAAGGTAAGTACTATTTTGTGGTGGTTTTTCTTGGACACGTGGAAGAGGCCTAAGCCTGGGGAAGGGAACCTGAGAGGCCCATTGAAGGTAAGTACTATTTTGTGGTTTTCTTGGACACGTGGAAGAGGCCTAAGCCTGGGAAGGGAACCTGAGAGGCCCATTGAAGGTAAGTACTATTTTGTGTTGGTTTTTCTTGGACACGTGGAAGAGGCCTAAGCCTGGGGAAGGGAACCTGAGAGGCCCTTTGAAGGTAAGTACTATTTTGTGTTTTTATTGAACACTTGGAAGAGGCCTAAGCTTGGGAAGGGAACCTGAGAGGCCCTTTGGAGGTAAGTAATATTTTGTGGTGGTTTTTCTTGGACACGTGGAAGAGGCCTAAGCTTGGGAAGGGAAACTGAGAGGCCCTTTGAAGGTAAGTACTATTTTTGTGTTTTTATTGAACACTTGGAAGAGGCCTAAGCTTGGGAAGGGAACCTGAAAGGCCCTTTGAAGGTAAGTACTATTTTGTGGTGTTTTTTCTTGGACACGTGGAAGAGGCCTAAGCTGGGGAAGGGAACCTGAGAGGCCCTTTGAAGGTAAGTACTATTTTGTGGTGGTTTTTCTTGGACACGTGGAAGAGGCCTAAGCTGGGAAGGGAACCTGAGAGGCCCTTTGAAGGTAAGTACTATTTTGTGGTGGTTTTTCTTGGAAACGTGGAAGAGGCCTAAGCCTGGGAAGGGAACCTGAGAGGCCCTTTGAAGGTAAGTACTATTTTTGTGTTTTTATTGAACACTTGGAAGAGGCCTAAGCTTGGGAAGGGAACCTGAGAGGCCCTTTGAAGGTAAGTACTATTTTGTGGTTTTCTTGGACACGTGGAAGAGGCCTAAGCCTGGGGAAGGGAACCTGAGAGGCCCTTTGAAGGTAAGTTCTATTTTGTGGTTTTCTTGGACACTTGGAAGAGGCCTAAGCCTGGGGAAGGGAACCTGAGAGGCCCTTTGAAGGTAAGTACTATTTTGTGGTTTTCTTGAACACTTGGAAGAGGCCTAAGCTTGGGAAGGGAACCTGAGAGGCCCATTGAAGGTAAGTACTATTTTGTGGTTTTCTTGGACACTTGGAAGAGGCCTAAGCTTGGGAAGGGAACCTGAGAGGCCCTTTGAAGGTAAGTACTATTTTGTGGTTTTCTTGGACACGTGGAAGAGGCCTAAGCTTGGGAAGGGAACCTGAGAGGCCCATTGAAGGTAAGTACTATTTTGTGGTTTTCTTGGACACTTGGAAGAGGCCTAAGCTGGGGAAGGGAACCTGAGAGGCCCATTGAAGGTAAGTACAATTTGTGGTGGTTTTTCTTGGACACGTGGAAGAGGCCTAAGCTGGGGAAGGGAACCTGAGAGGCCCATTGAAGGTAAGTACTATTTTGTGGTGGTTTTTCTTGGACACGTGGAAGAGGCCTAAGCTTGGGAAGGGAACCTGAGAGGCCCTTTGAAGATAAGTACTATTTTGTGGTTTTCTTGGACACATGGAAGAGGCCTAAGCTTGGGAAGGGAACCTGAGAGGCCCTTTGAAGGTAAGTACTATTTTGTATTTTTATTGAACACTTGGAAGAGGCCTAAGCTTGGGAAGGGAACCTGAGAGGCCCTTTGAAGGTAAGTACTATTTTTGTGTTTTTATTGAACACTTGGAAGAGGCCTAAGCTTGGGAAGGGAACCTGAGAGGCCCTTTGAAGGTAAGTACTATTTTGTGGTGGTTTTTCTTGGACACGTGGAAGAGGCCTAAGCTGGGGAAGGGAACCTGAGAGGCCCTTTGAAGGTAAGTACTATTTTGTGTTTTTCTTGGACACGTGGAAGAGGCCTACACTTGGGGAAGGGAACCCTGAGAGGCCCTTTGAAGGTAAGTACTATTTTGTGGTTTTCTTGGACACGTGGAAGAGGCCTGCACTTGGGGAAGGGAACCCTGAGAGGCCCATTGAAGGTAAGTACTATTTTGTGGTTTTCTTGGACACGTGGAAGAGGCCTAAGCCTGGGGAAGGGAACCTGGGAGGCCCATTGAAGGTAAGTACTATTTTGTGGTGGTTTTTCTTGGACACGTGGAAGAGGCCTACACTTGGGGAAGGGAACCCTGAGAGGCCCTTTGAAGGTAAGTACTATTTTGTGGTGGTTTTTCTTGGACACGTGGAAGAGGCCTAAGCTGGGGAAGGGAACCTGAGAGGCCCATTGAAGGTAAGTACTATTTTGTGGTTTTCTTGGACACCTGGAAGAGGCCTAAGCCTGGGGAAGGGAACCTGAGAGGCCCATTGAAGGTAAGTACTATTTTGTGGTTTTCTTGGACACGTGGAAGAGGCCTAAGCCTGGGGAAGGGAACCTGAGAGGCCCATTGAAGGTAAGTACTATTTTGTGGTGGTTTTTCTTGGACACGTGGAAGAGGCCTAAGCTGGGGAAGGGAACCTGAGAGGCCCATTGAAGGTAAGTACTATTTTGTGGTTTTCTTGGACACGTGGAAGAGGCCTAAGCCTGGGGAAGGGAACCTGAGAGGCCCATTGAAGGTAAGTACTATTTTGTGGTGGTTTTTCTTGGACACGTGGAAGAGGCCTACACTTGGGGAAGGGAACTCTGAGAGGCCCTTTGAAGGTAAGTACTATTTTGAGGTGGTTTTTCTTTGACACATGGAAGAGGCCTAACCTGGGGAAGGGAACCTGAGAGGCCCATTGAAGGTAAGTACTATTTTGTGGTTTTCTTGGACACGTGGAAGAGGCCTAAGCCTGGGGAAGGGAACCTGAGAGGCCCATTGAAGGTAAGTACTATTTTGTGGTTGTTTTTCTTGGACACCTGGAAGAGGCCTAAGCTGGGGAAGGGAACCTGAGAGGCCCTTGGAAGGTAAGTACTATTTTGTGGTGGTTTTTCTTGGACACTTGGAAGAGGCCTAAACTGGGAAGGGAACCTGAGAGGCCCTTTGAAGATAAGTACTATTTTGTGGTGCTTTTTCTTGGACACGTGGAAGAGGCCTAAGCCTGGGAAGAGAACCTGAGAGGCCCTTTGAAGGTAAGTACTATTTTTGTGTTTTTATTGAACACTTGGAAGAGGCCTAAGCTTGGGAAGGGAACCTGAGAGGCCCTTTGAAGGTAAGTACTATTTTGTGGTGGTTTTTCTTGGACACGTGGAAGAGGCCTAAGCTTGGGAAGGGAACCTGAGAGGCCCTTTGAAGGTAAGTACTATTTTGTGGTGGTTTTTCTTGGACACGTGGAAGAGGCCTAAACTGGGAAGGGAACCTGAGAGGCCCTTTGAAGGTAAGTACTATTTTGTGGTTTTCTTGGACACGTGGAAGAGGCCTAAGCCTGGGGAAGGGAACCTGAGAGGCCCATTGAAGGTAAGTACTATTTTGTGGTTTTCTTGGACACGTGGAAGAGGCCTAAGCCTGGGAAGGGAACCTGAGAGGCCCATTGAAGGTAAGTACTATTTTGTGGTGGTTTTTCTTGGACACGTGGAAGAGGCCTAAGCCTGGGGAAGGGAACCTGAGAGGCCCATTGAAGGTAAGTACTATTTTGTGGTTTTCTTGGACACGTGGAAGAGGCCTAAGCCTGGGAAGGGAACCTGAGAGGCCCATTGAAGGTAAGTACTATTTTGTGTTGGTTTTTCTTGGACACGTGGAAGAGGCCTAAGCCTGGGGAAGGGAACCTGAGAGGCCCTTTGAAGGTAAGTACTATTTTGTGTTTTTATTGAACACTTGGAAGAGGCCTAAGCTTGGGAAGGGAACCTGAGAGGCCCTTTGGAGGTAAGTAATATTTTGTGGTGGTTTTTCTTGGACACGTGGAAGAGGCCTAAGCTTGGGAAGGGAAACTGAGAGGCCCTTTGAAGGTAAGTACTATTTTTGTGTTTTTATTGAACACTTGGAAGAGGCCTAAGCTTGGGAAGGGAACCTGAAAGGCCCTTTGAAGGTAAGTACTATTTTGTGGTGTTTTTTCTTGGACACGTGGAAGAGGCCTAAGCTGGGGAAGGGAACCTGAGAGGCCCTTTGAAGGTAAGTACTATTTTGTGGTGGTTTTTCTTGGACACGTGGAAGAGGCCTAAGCTGGGAAGGGAACCTGAGAGGCCCTTTGAAGGTAAGTACTATTTTGTGGTGGTTTTTCTTGGAAACGTGGAAGAGGCCTAAGCCTGGGAAGGGAACCTGAGAGGCCCTTTGAAGGTAAGTACTATTTTTGTGTTTTTATTGAACACTTGGAAGAGGCCTAAGCTTGGGAAGGGAACCTGAGAGGCCCTTTGAAGGTAAGTACTATTTTGTGGTTTTCTTGGACACGTGGAAGAGGCCTAAGCCTGGGGAAGGGAACCTGAGAGGCCCTTTGAAGGTAAGTTCTATTTTGTGGTTTTCTTGGACACTTGGAAGAGGCCTAAGCCTGGGGAAGGGAACCTGAGAGGCCCTTTGAAGGTAAGTACTATTTTGTGGTTTTCTTGAACACTTGGAAGAGGCCTAAGCTTGGGAAGGGAACCTGAGAGGCCCATTGAAGGTAAGTACTATTTTGTGGTTTTCTTGGACACTTGGAAGAGGCCTAAGCTTGGGAAGGGAACCTGAGAGGCCCTTTGAAGGTAAGTACTATTTTGTGGTTTTCTTGGACACGTGGAAGAGGCCTAAGCTTGGGAAGGGAACCTGAGAGGCCCATTGAAGGTAAGTACTATTTTGTGGTTTTCTTGGACACTTGGAAGAGGCCTAAGCTGGGGAAGGGAACCTGAGAGGCCCATTGAAGGTAAGTACAATTTGTGGTGGTTTTTCTTGGACACGTGGAAGAGGCCTAAGCTGGGGAAGGGAACCTGAGAGGCCCATTGAAGGTAAGTACTATTTTGTGGTGGTTTTTCTTGGACACGTGGAAGAGGCCTAAGCTTGGGAAGGGAACCTGAGAGGCCCTTTGAAGATAAGTACTATTTTGTGGTTTTCTTGGACACATGGAAGAGGCCTAAGCTTGGGAAGGGAACCTGAGAGGCCCTTTGAAGGTAAGTACTATTTTGTATTTTTATTGAACACTTGGAAGAGGCCTAAGCTTGGGAAGGGAACCTGAGAGGCCCTTTGAAGGTAAGTACTATTTTTGTGTTTTTATTGAACACTTGGAAGAGGCCTAAGCTTGGGAAGGGAACCTGAGAGGCCCTTTGAAGGTAAGTACTATTTTGTGGTGGTTTTTCTTGGACACGTGGAAGAGGCCTAAGCTGGGGAAGGGAACCTGAGAGGCCCTTTGAAGGTAAGTACTATTTTGTGTTTTTCTTGGACACGTGGAAGAGGCCTACACTTGGGGAAGGGAACCCTGAGAGGCCCTTTGAAGGTAAGTACTATTTTGTGGTTTTCTTGGACACGTGGAAGAGGCCTGCACTTGGGGAAGGGAACCCTGAGAGGCCCATTGAAGGTAAGTACTATTTTGTGGTTTTCTTGGACACGTGGAAGAGGCCTAAGCCTGGGGAAGGGAACCTGGGAGGCCCATTGAAGGTAAGTACTATTTTCTGGTGGTTTTTCTTGGACACGTGGAAGAGGCCTACACTTGGGGAAGGGAACCCTGAGAGGCCCTTTGAAGGTAAGTACTATTTTGTGGTGGTTTTTCTTGGACACGTGGAAGAGGCCTAAGCTGGGGAAGGGAACCTGAGAGGCCCATTGAAGGTAAGTACTATTTTGTGGTTTTCTTGGACACCTGGAAGAGGCCTAAGCCTGGGGAAGGGAACCTGAGAGGCCCATTGAAGGTAAGTACTATTTTGTGGTTTTCTTGGACACGTGGAAGAGGCCTAAGCCTGGGGAAGGGAACCTGAGAGGCCCATTGAAGGTAAGTACTATTTTGTGGTGGTTTTTCTTGGACACGTGGAAGAGGCCTAAGCTGGGGAAGGGAACCTGAGAGGCCCATTGAAGGTAAGTACTATTTTGTGGTTTTCTTGGACACGTGGAAGAGGCCTAAGCCTGGGGAAGGGAACCTGAGAGGCCCATTGAAGGTAAGTACTATTTTGTGGTGGTTTTTCTTGGACACGTGGAAGAGGCCTACACTTGGGGAAGGGAACTCTGAGAGGCCCTTTGAAGGTAAGTACTATTTTGAGGTGGTTTTTCTTTGACACATGGAAGAGGCCTAACCTGGGGAAGGGAACCTGAGAGGCCCATTGAAGGTAAGTACTATTTTGTGGTTTTCTTGGACACGTGGAAGAGGCCTAAGCCTGGGGAAGGGAACCTGAGAGGCCCATTGAAGGTTAGTACTATTTTGTGGTTTTCTTGGACACATGGAAGAGGCCTAAGCCTGGGAAGGGAACCTGAGAGGCCCTTTGAAGGTAAGTACTATTTTGTGGTGGTTTTTCTTGGACACGTGGAAGAGGCCTAAGCTGGGGAAGGGAACCTGAGAGGCCCATTGAAGGTAAGTACTATTTTGGGGTTTTCTTGGACACGTGGAAGAGGCCTAAGCCTGGGGAAGGGAACCTGAGAGGCCCATTGAAGGTAAGTACTATTTTGTGGTTTTCTTGGACACGTGGAAGAGGCCTAAGCCTGGGGAAGGGAACCTGAGAGGCCCATTGAAGGTAAGTACTATTTTGTGGTTTTCTTGGACACGTGGAAGAGGCCTAAGCCTGGGAAGGGAACCTGAGAGGCCCTTTGAAGGTAAGTACTATTTCGTGGTGGTTTTTCTTGGACACGTGGAAGAGGCCTAAGCTGGGGAAGGGAACCTGAGAGGCCCATTGAAGGTAAGTACTATTTTTGTGTTTTTATTGAACACTTGGAAGAGGCCTAAGCTTGGGAAGGGAACCTGAGAGGCCCATTGAAGGTAAGTACTATTTTGTGGTTTTCTTGGACACTTGGAAGAGGCCTAAACTTGGGAAGGGAACCTGAGAGGCCCTTTGAAGGTAAGTACTATTTTGTGGTTTTCTTGGACACGTGGAAGAGGCCTAAGCCTGGGGAAGGGAACCTGAGAGGCCCTTTGAAGGTAAGTACTATTTTGTGTTTTTCTTGGACACTTGGAAGAGGCCTAAGCCTGGGGAAGGGAACCTGAAAGGCCCTTTGAAGGTAAGTACCATTTTGTGGTTTTCCTGAACACTTGGAAGAGGCCTAAGCTTGGGAACGGAACCTGAGAGGCCCATTGAAGGTAAGTACTATTTTGTGGTTTTCTTGGACACTTGGAAGAGGCCTAAGCTTGGGAAGGGAACCTGAGAGGCCCTTCGAAGGTAAGTACTATTTTGTGGTTTTCATGGACACGTGGAAGAGGCCTAAGCTTGGGAAGGGAACCTGAGAGGCCCATTGAAGGCAAGTACTATTTTGTGGTTTTCTTGGACACTTGGAAGAGGCCTAAGCTTGGGAAGGTAACCTGAGAGGCCCATTGAAGGTAAGTACTATTTTGTGGTGGTTTTTCTTGGACACTTGGAAGAGGCCTAAGCTTGGGAAGGGAACCTGAGAGGCCCATTGAAGGTAAGTACTATTTTGTGGTGGTTTTTCTTGGACACGTGGAAGAGGTCTAAGCTTGGGAAGGGAACCTGAGAGGCCCATTGAAGGTAAGTACTATTTTGTGGTTTTCTTGGACACTTGGAAGAGGCCTAAGCTTGGGAAGGGAACCTGAGAGGCCCATTGAAGGTAAGTACTATTTTTGTGTTTTTCTTGGACACGTGGAAGAGGCCTAAGCCTGGGGAAAGGAACCTGAGACGCCCATTGAAGGTAAGTACTATTTTGTGGTGGTTTTTCTTGGACACGTGGAAGAGGCCTAAGCCTGGGAAGGGAACCTGAGAGGCCCTTTGAAGGTAAGTACTATTTTGTGGTGGTTTTTCTTGGACACGTGGAAGAGGCCTAAGCTGGGGAAGGGAACCTGAGAGGCCCATTGAAGGCAAGTACTATTTTGTGGTTTTCTTGGACACGTGGAAGAGGCCTAAGCCTGGGGAAGGGAACCTGAGAGGCCCATTGAAGGTAAGTACTATTTTGTGGTTTTCTTGGACACGTGGAAGAGGCCTAAGCCTGGGGAAGGGAACCTGAGAGGCCCATTGAAGGTAAGTACTATTTTGTGGTTTTCTTGGACACGTGGAAGAGGCCTAAGCCTGGGAAGGGAACCTGAGAGGCCCTTTGAAGGTAAGTACTATTTTGTGGTGGTTTTTCTTGGACACGTGGAAGAGGCCTAAGCTGGGGAAGGGAACCTGAGAGGCCCATTGAAGGTAAGTACTATTTTGTGGTTTTCTTGGACACGTGGAAGAGGCCTAAGCCTGGGGAAGGGAACCTGAGAGGCCCATTGAAGGTAAGTACTATTTTGTGGTTTTCTTGGACACGTGGAAGAGGCCTAAGCCTGGGAAGGGAACCTGAGAGGCCCTTTGAAGGTAAGTACTATTTTGTGGTGGTTTTTCTTGGACACGTGGAAGAGGCATAAGCCTGGGGAAGGGAACCTGAGAGGCCCTTTGAAGGTAAGTACTATTTTTGTGTTTTTATTGAACACTTGGAAGAGGCCTAAGCTTGGGAAGGGAACCTGAGAGGCCCATTGAAGGTAAGTACTATTTTGTGGTTTTCTTGGACACTTGGAAGAGGCCTAAACTTGGGAAGGGAACCTGAGAGGCCCTTTGAAGGTAAATACTATTTTGTGGTTTTCTTGGACACGTGGAAGAGGCCTAAGCCTGGGGAAGGGAACCTGAGAGGCCCTTTGAAGGTAAGTACTATTTTGCGGTTTTCTTGGACACTTGGAAGAGGCCTAAGCCTGGGGAAGGGAACCTGAAAGGCCCTTTGAAGGTAAGTACCATTTTGTGGTTTTCCTGAACACTTGGAAGAGGCCTAAGCTTGGGAAGGTAACCTGAGAGGCCCATTGAAGGTAAGTACTATTTTGTGGTTTTCTTGGACACTTGGAAGAGGCCTAAGCTTGGGAAGGGAACCTGAGAGGCCCTTTGAAGGTAAGTACGATTTTGTGGTTTTCTTGGACACGTGGAAGAGGCCTAAGCTTGGGAAGGGAACCTGAGAGGCCCATTGAAGGTAAGTACTATTTTGTGGTTTTCTTGGACACTTGGAAGAGGCCTAAGCTTGGGAAGGGAACCTGAGAGGCCCATTGAAGGTAAGTACTATTTTGTGGTGGTTTTTCTTGGACACTTGGAAGAGGCCTAAGCTTGGGAAGGGAACCTGAGAGGCCCATTGAAGGTAAGTACTATTTTGTGGTGGTTTTTCTTGGACACGTGGAAGAGGCCTAAGCTTGGGAAGGGAACCTGAGAGGCCCATTGAAGGTAAGTACTATTTTGTGGTTTTCTTGGACACTTGGAAGAGGCCTAAGCTTGGGAAGGGAACCTGAGAGGCCCATTGAAGGTAAGTACTATTTTTGTGTTTTTCTTGGACACGTGGAAGAGGCCTAAGCCTGGGGAAGGGAACCTGAGAGGCCCATTGAAGGTAAGTACTATTTTGTGGTGGTTTTTCTTGGACACGTGGAAGAGGCCTAAGCTGGGGAAGGGAACCTGAGAGGCCCATTGAAGGTAAGTACAATTTGTGGTGGTTTTTCTTGGACACGTGGAAGAGGCCTAAGCTGGGGAAGGGAACCTGAGAGGCCCATTGAAGGTAAGTACTATTTTGTGGTGGTTTTTCTTGGACACGTGGAAGAGGCCTAAGCTTGGGAAGGGAACCTGAGAGGCACTTTGAAGATAAGTACTATTTTGTGGTTTTCTTGGACACGTGGAAGAGGCCTAAGCTTGGGAAGGGAACCTGAGAGGCCCTTTGAAGGTAAGTACTATTTTGTGTTTTTATTGAACACTTGGAAGAGGCCTAAGCTTGGGAAGGGAACCTGAGAGGCCCTTTGAAGGTAAGTACTATTTTTGTGTTTTTATTGAACACTTGGAAGAGGCCTAAGCTTGGGAAGGGAACCTGAGAGGCCCTTTGAAGGTAAGTACTATTTTGTGGTGGTTTTTCTTGGACACGTGGAAGAGGACTAAGCTGGGGAAGGGAAACTGAGAGGCCCTTTGAAGCTAAGTACTATTTTGTGGTGGTTTTTCTTGGACACGTGGAAGAGGCCTAAGCTGGGAAGGGAACCTGAGAGGCCCTTTGAAGGTAAGTTCTATTTTGTGGTGGTTTTTCTTGGACACGTGGAAGAGGCCTAAGCTGGGGAAGGGAATCTGATAGGCCCATTGAACGTAAGTACTATTTTGTGGTGGTTTTTCTTGGACACGTGGAAGAGGCCTAATCTGGGAAGGGAACCTGAGAGGCCCTTTGAAGGTAAGTACTATTTTGTGGTGGTTTTTCTTGGACACGTGGAAGAGGCCTAAGCCTGGGAAGGGAACCTGAGAGGCCCTTTGAAGGTAAGTACTATTTTGTGGTGGTTTTTCTTGGATACGTGGAAGAGGCCTAAGCTGGGAAGGGAACCTGAGAGGCCCTTTGAAGGTAAGTACTATTTTGTGGTTTTCTTGGACACGTGGAAGAGGCCTAAGCCTGGGGAAGGGAACCTGAGAGGACCATTGAAGGTAAGTACTATTTTGTGGTTTTCTTGGACACGTGGAAGAGGCCTAAGCCTGGGAAGGGAACCTGAGAGGCCCATTGAAGGTAAGTACTATTTTGTGGTGGTTTTTCTTGGACACGTGGAAGAGGCCTAAGCCTGGGGAAGGGAACCTGAGAGGCCCATTGAAGGTAAGTACTATTTTGTGGTTTTCTTGGACACGTGGAAGAGTTCTAAGCTTGGGAAGGGAACCTGAGAGGCCCTTTGAAGGTAAGTACTATTTTGTGGTGGTTTTTCTTGGATACGTGGAAGAGGCCTAAGCTGGGAAGGGAACCTGAGAGGCCCTTTGAAGGTAAGTACTATTTTGTGGTTTTCTTGGACACGTGGAAGAGGCCTAAGCCTGGGGAAGGGAACCTGAGAGGACCATTGAAGGTAAGTACTATTTTGTGGTTTTCTTGGACACGTGGAAGAGGCCTAAGCCTGGGGAAGGGAACCTGAGAGGCCCATTGAAGGTAAGTACTATTTTGTGGTTTTCTTGGACACGTGGAAGAGGCCTAAGCCTGGGGAAGGGAACCTGAGAGGCCCTTTGAAGGTAAGTACTATTTTGTGGTGGTTTTTCTTGGACACCTGGAAGAGGCCTAAGCTGGGGAAGGGAACCTGAGAGGCCCTTGGAAGGTAAGTACTATTTTGTGGTGGTTTTTCTTGGACACTTGGAAGAGGCCTAAGCTGGGAAGGGAACCTGAGAGGCCCTTTGAAGATAAGTACTATTTTGTGGTGCTTTTTCTTGGACACGTGGAAGAGGCCTAAGCCTGGTAAGGGAACCTGAGAGGCCCTTTGAAGGTAAGTACTATTTTTGTGTTTTTATTGAACACTTGGAAGAGGCCTAAGCTTGGGAAGGGAACCTGAGAGGCCCTTTGAAGGTAAGTACTATTTTGTGGTGGTTTTTCTTGGACACGTGGAAGAGGCCTAAGCTGGGAAGGGAACCTGAGAGGCCCTTTGAAGGTAAGTACTATTTTGTGGTGGTTTTTCTTGGACACGTGGAAGAGGTCTAAGCCTGGGGAAGGGAACCTGAGAGGCCCTTTGAAGGTAAGTACTATTTTTGTGTTTTTATTGAACACTTGGAAGAGGCCTAAGCTTGGGAAGGGAACCTGAGAGGCCCTTTGAAGGTAAGTACTATTTTGTGGTGGTTTTTCTTGGACACCTGGAAGAGGCCTAAGCTGGGGAAGGGAACCTGAGAGGCCCTTGGAAGGTAAGTACTATTTTGTGGTGGTTTTTCTTGGACACGTGGAAGAGGCCTAAGCTGGGAAGGGATCCTGAGAGGCCCTTTGAAGGTAAGTACTATTTTGTGGTTTTCTTGGACACGTGGAAGAGGCCTAAGCCTGGGGAAGGGAACCTGAGAGGCCCTTTGAAGGTAAGTACTATTTTGTGGTGGTTTTTCTTGGACACGTTTTCTTGGACACGTGGAAGAGACCTAAGCCTGGGAAGGGAACCTGAGCGGCCCATTGAAGGTAAGTACTATTTTGTGGTGGTTTTTCTTGGACACATGGAAGAGGCCTAAGCCTGGGGAAGGGAACCTGAGAGGCCCTTTGAAGGTAAGTACTATTTTGTGTTTTTATTGAACACTTGGAAGAGGCCTAAGCTTGGGAAGGGAACCTGAGAGGCCCTTTGAAGGTAAGTACTATTTTGTGGTGGTTTTTCTTGGACATGTGGAAGAGGCCTAAGCTTGGGAAGGGAAACTGAGAGGCCCTTTGAAGGTAAGTACTATTTTTATGTTTTTATTGAACACTTGGAAGAGGCCTAAGCTTGGGAAGGGAACCTGAGAGGCCCTTTGAAGGTAAGTACTATTTTGTGGTGTTTTTTCTTGGACACGTGGAAGAGGCCTAAGCTGGGGAAGGGAACCTGAGAGGCCCTTTGAAGGTAAGTACTATTTAGTGGTGGTTTTTCTTGGACACGTGGAAGAGGCCTAAGCCTGGGAAGGGAACCTGAGAGGCCCTTTGAAGGTAAGTACTATTTTTGTGTTTTTATTGAACACTTGGAAGAGGCCTAAGCTTGGGAACGGAACCTGAGAGGCCCTTTGAAGGTAAGTACTATTTTGTGGTTTTCTTGGACACGTGGAAGAGGCCTAAGCCTGGGGAAGGGAACCTGAGAGGCCCTTTGAAGGTAAGTTCTATTTTGTGGTTTTCTTGGACACTTGGAAGAGGCCTAAGCCTGGGGAAGGGAACCTGAGAGGCCCTTTGAAGGTAAGTACTATTTTGTGGTTTACTTGAACACTTGGAAGAGACCTAAGCTTGGGAAGGGAACCTGAGAGGCCCATTGAAGGTAAGTACTATTTTGTGGTTTTCTTGGACACGTGGAAGAGGCCTAAGCTTGGGAAGGGAACCTGAGAGGCCCATTGAAGGTAAGTACTATTTTGTGGTTTTCTTGGACACTTGGAAGAGGCCTAAGCTTGGGAAGGGAAACTGAGAGGCCCATTGAAGGTAAGTACTATTTTGTGGTGGTTTTTCTTGGACACTTGGAAGAGGCCTAAGCTTGGGAAGGGAACCTGAGAGGCCCACTGAAGGTAAGTACAATTTGTGGTGGTTTTTCTTGGACACGTGGAAGAGGCCTAATATGGGGAAGGGAACCTGAGAGGCCCATTGAAGGTAAGTACTATTTTGTGGTGGTTTTTCTTGGTCACGTGGAAGAGGCCTAAGCTTGGGAAGGGAACCTGAGAGGCCCTTTGAAGATAAGTACTATTTTGTGGTTTTCTTGGACACGTGGAAGAGGCCTAAGCTTGGGAAGGGAACCTGAGAGGCCCTTTGAAGGTAAGTACTATTTTGTATTTTTATTGAACACTTGGAAGAGGCCTAAGCTTGGGAAGGGAACCTGAGAGGCCCTTTGAAGGTAAGTACTATTTTTGTGTTTTTATTGAACACTTGGAAGAGGCCTAAGCTTGGGAAGGGAACCTGAGAGGCCCTTTGAAGGTAAGTACTATTTTGTGGTGGTTTTTCTTGGACACGTGGAAGAGGCCTAAGCTGGGGAAGGGAACCTGAGAGGCCCTTTGAAGGTAAGTACTATTTTGTGTTTTTCTTGGACACGTGGAAGAGGCCTACACTTGGGGAAGGGAACCCTGAGAGGCCCTTTGAAGGTAAGTACTATTTTGTGGTTTTCTTGGACACGTGGAAGAGGCCTACACTTGGGGAAGGGAACCCTGAGAGGCCCATTGAAGGTAAGTACTATTTTGTGGTTTTCTTGGACACGTGGAAGAGGCCTAAGCCTGGGGAAGGGAACCTGGGAGGCCCATTGAAGGTAAGTACTATTTTGTGGTGGTTTTTCTTGGACACGTGGAAGAGGCCTACACTTGGGGAAGGGAACCCTGAGAGGCCCTTTGAAGGTAAGTACTATTTTGTGGTGGTTTTTCTTGGACACGTGGAAGAGGCCTAAGCTGGGGAAGGGAACCTGAGAGGCCCATTGAAGGTAAGTACTATTTTGTGGTTTTCTTGGACACGTGGAAGAGGCCTAAGCCTGGGGAAGGGAACCTGAGAGGCCCATTGAAGGTAAGTACTATTTTGTGGTTTTCTTGGACACGTGGAAGAGGCCTAAGCCTGGGGAAGGGAACCTGAGAGGCCCATTGAAGGTAAGTACTATTTTGTGGTGGTTTTTCTTGGACACGTGGAAGAGGCCTAAGCTGGGGAAGGGAACCTGAGAGGCCCATTGAAGGTAAGTACTATTTTGTGGTTTTCTTGGACACGTGGAAGAGGCCTAAGCCTGGGGAAGGGAACCTGAGAGGCCCATTGAAGGTAAGTACTATTTTGTGGTGGTTTTTCTTGGACACGTGGAAGAGGCCTACACTTGGGGAAGGGAACCCTGAGAGGCCCTTTGAAGGTAAGTACTATTTTGAGGTGGTTTTTCTTTGACACATGGAAGAGGCCTAAGCTGGGGAAGGGAACCTGAGAGGCCCATTGAAGGTAAGTACTATTTTGTGGTTTTCTTGGACACGTGGAAGAGGCCTAAGCCTGGGGAAGGGAACCTGAGAGGCCCATTGAAGGTTAGTACTATTTTGTGGTTTTCTTGGACACGTGGAAGAGGCCTAAGCCTGGGAAGGGAACCTGAGAGGCCCTTTGAAGGTAAGTACTATTTTGTGGTGGTTTTTCTTGGACACGTGGAAGAGGCCTAAGCTGGGGAAGGGAACCTGAGAGGCCCATTGAAGGTAAGTACTATTTTGTGGTTTTCTTGGACACGTGGAAGAGGCCTAAGCCTGGGGAAGGGAACCTGAGAGGCCCATTGAAGGTAAGTACTATTTTGTGGTTTTCTTGGACACGTGGAAGAGGCCTAAGCCTGGGGAAGGGAACCTGAGAGGCCCATTGAAGGTAAGTACTATTTTGTGGTTTTCTTGGACACGTGGAAGAGGCCTAAGCCTGGGAAGGGAACCTGAGAGGCCCTTTGAAGGTAAGTACTATTTTGTGGTGGTTTTTCTTGGACACGTGGAAGAGGCCTAAGCTGGGGAAGGGAACCTGAGAGGCCCACTGAAGGAAAGTACTATTTTTGTGTTTTTATTGAACACTTGGAAGAGGCCTAAGCTTGGGAAGGGAACCTGAGAGGCCCTTTGAAGGTAAGTACTATTTTGTATTTTTATTGAACACTTGGAAGAGGCCTAAGCTTGGGAAGGGAACCTGAGAGGCCCTTTGAAGGTAAGTACTATTTTTGTGTTTTTATTGAACACTTGGAAGAGGCCTAAGCTTGGGAAGGGAACCTGAGAGGCCCTTTGAAGGTAAGTACTATTTTGTGGTGGTTTTTCTTGGACACGTGGAAGAGGCCTAAGCTGGGGAAGGGAACCTGAGAGGCCCTTTGAAGGTAAGTACTATTTTGTGTTTTTCTTGGACACGTGGAAGAGGCCTACACTTGGGGAAGGGAACCCTGAGAGGCCCTTTGAAGGTAAGTACTATTTTGTGGTTTTCTTGGACACGTGGAAGAGGCCTACACTTGGGGAAGGGAACCCTGAGAGGCCCATTGAAGGTAAGTACTATTTTGTGGTTTTCTTGGACACGTGGAAGAGGCCTAAGCCTGGGGAAGGGAACCTGGGAGGCCCATTGAAGGTAAGTACTATTTTGTGGTGGTTTTTCTTGGACACGTGGAAGAGGCCTACACTTGGGGAAGGGAACCCTGAGAGGCCCTTTGAAGGTAAGTACTATTTTGTGGTGGTTTTTCTTGGACACGTGGAAGAGGCCTAAGCTGGGGAAGGGAACCTGAGAGGCCCATTGAAGGTAAGTACTATTTTGTGGTTTTCTTGGACACGTGGAAGAGGCCTAAGCCTGGGGAACGGAACCTGAGAGGCCCATTGAAGGTAAGTACTATTTTGTGGTTTTCTTGGACACGTGGAAGAGGCCTAAGCCTGGGGAAGGGAACCTGAGAGGCCCATTGAAGGTAAGTACTATTTTGTGGTGGTTTTTCTTGGACACGTGGAAGAGGCCTAAGCTGGGGAAGGGAACCTGAGAGGCCCATTGAAGGTAAGTACTATTTTGTGGTTTTCTTGGACACGTGGAAGAGGCCTAAGCCTGGGGAAGGGAACCTGAGAGGCCCATTGAAGGTAAGTACTATTTTGTGGTGGTTTTTCTTGGACACGTGGAAGAGGCCTACACTTGGGGAAGGGAAACCTGAGAGGCCCTTTGAAGGTAAGTACTATTTTGAGGTGGTTTTTCTTTGACACATGGAAGAGGCCTAAGCTGGGGAAGGGAACCTGAGAGGCCCATTGAAGGTAAGTACTATTTTGTGGTTTTCTTGGACACGTGGAAGAGGCCTAAGCCTGGGGAAGGGAACCTGAGAGGCCCATTGAAGGTTAGTACTATTTTGTGGTTTTCTTGGACACGTGGAAGAGGCCTAAGCCTGGGAAGGGAACCTGAGAGGCCCTTTGAAGGTAAGTACTATTTTGTGGTGGTTTTTCTTGGACACGTGGAAGAGGCCTAAGCTGGGGAAGGGAACCTGAGAGGCCCATTGAAGGTAAGTACTATTTTGTGGTTTTCTTGGACACGTGGAAGAGGCCTAAGCCTGGGGAAGGGAACCTGAGAGGCCCATTGAAGGTAAGTACTATTTTGTGGTTTTCTTGGACACGTGGAAGAGGCCTAAGCCTGGGGAAGGGAACCTGAGAGGCCCATTGAAGGTAAGTACTATTTTGTGGTTTTCTTGGACACGTGGAAGAGGCCTAAGCCTGGGAAGGGAACCTGAGAGGCCCTTTGAAGGTAAGTACTATTTTGTGGTGGTTTTTCTTGGACACGTGGAAGAGGCCTAAGCTGGGGAAGGGAACCTGAGAGGCCCACTGAAGGAAAGTACTATTTTTGTGTTTTTATTGAACACTTGGAAGAGGCCTAAGCTTCGGAAGGGAACCTGAGAGGCCCATTGAAGGTAAGTACTATTTTGTGGTTTTCTTGGACACTTGGAAGAGGCCTAAACTTGGGAAGGGAACCTGAGAGGCCCTTTGAAGGTAAGTACTATTTTGTGGTTTTCTTGGACACGTGGAAGAGGCCTAAGCCTGGGGAAGGGAACCTGAGAGGCCCTTTGAAGGTAAGTACTATTTTGTGGTTTTCTTGGACACTTGGAAGAGGCCTAAGCCTGGGGAAGGGAACCTGAAAGGCCCTTTGAAGGTAAGTACCATTTTGTGGTTTTCCTGAACACTTGGAAGAGGCCTAAGCTTGGGAACGGAACCTGAGAGGCCCATTGAAGGCAAGTACTATTTTGTGGTTTTCTTGGACACTTGGAAGAGGCCTAAGCTTGGGAAGGGAACCTGAGAGGCCCATTGAAGGTAAGTACTATTTTGTGGTGGTTTTTCTTGGACACTTGGAAGAGGCCTAAGCTTGGGAAGGGAACCTGAGAGGCCCATTGAAGGTAAGTACTATTTTGTGGTGGTTTTTCTTGGACACGTGGAAGAGGCCTAAGCTTGGGAAGGGAACCTGAGAGGCCCATTGAAGGTAAGTTCTATTTTGTGGTTTTCTTGGACACTTGGAAGAGGCCTAAGCTTGGGAAGGGAACCTGAGAGGCCCATTGAAGGTAAGTACTATTTTTGTGTTTTTCTTGGACACGTGGAAGAGGCCTAAGCCTGGGGAAGGGAACCTGAGAGGCCCATTGAAGGTAAGTACTATTTTGTGGTGGTTTTTCTTGGACACGTGGAAGAGGCCTAAGCTGGGGAAGGGAACCTGAGAGGCCCATTGAAGGTAAGTACAATTTGTGGTGGTTTTTCTTGGACACGTGGAAGAGGCCTAAGCTGGGGAAGGGAACCTGAGAGGCCCATTGAAGGTAAGTACTATTTTGTGGTGGTTTTTCTTGGACACGTGGAAGAGGCCTAAGTTTGGGAAGGGAACCTGAAAGGCCCTTTGAAGATAAGTACTATTTTGTGGTTTTCTTGGACACGTGGAAGAGGCCTAAGCTTGGGAAGGGAACCTGAGAGGCCCTTTGAAGGTAAGTACTATTTTGTGGTTTTCTTGGACACTTGGAAGAGGCCTAAGCCTGGGGAAGGGAACCTGAAAGGCCCTTTGAAGGTAAGTACCATTTTGTGGTTTTCCTGAACACTTGGAAGAGGCCTAAGCTTGGGAACGGAACCTGAGAGGCCCATTGAAGGCAAGTACTATTTTGTGGTTTTCTTGGACACTTGGAAGAGGCCTAAGCTTGGGAAGGGAACCTGAGAGGCCCATTGAAGGTAAGTACTATTTTGTGGTGGTTTTTCTTGGACACTTGGAAGAGGCCTAAGCTTGGGAAGGGAACCTGAGAGGCCCATTGAAGGTAAGTACTATTTTGTGGTGGTTTTTCTTGGACACGTGGAAGAGGCCTAAGCTTGGGAAGGGAACCTGAGAGGCCCATTGAAGGTAAGTACTATTTTGTGGTTTTCTTGGACACTTGGAAGAGGCCTAAGCTTGGGAAGGGAACCTGAGAGGCCCATTGAAGGTAAGTACTATTTTTGTGTTTTTCTTGGACACGTGGAAGAGGCCTAAGCCTGGTGAAAGGAACCTGAGAGGCCCATTGAAGGTAAGTACTATTTTGTGGTGGTTTTTCTTGGACACGTGGAAGAGGCCTAAGCCTGGGAAGGGAACCTGAGAGGCCCTTTGAAGGTAAGTACTATTTTGTGGTGGTTTTTCTTGGACACGTGGAAGAGGCCTAAGCTGGGGAAGGGAACCTGAGAGGCCCATTGAAGGCAAGTACTATTTTGTGGTTTTCTTGGACACGTGGAAGAGGCCTAAGCCTGGGGAAGGGAACCTGAGAGGCCCATTGAAGGTAAGTACTATTTTGTGGTGGTTTTTCTTGGACACGTGGAAGAGGCATAAGCCTGGGGAAGGGAACCTGAGAGGCCCTTTGAAGGTAAGTACTATTTTTGTGTTTTTATTGAACACTTGGAAGAGGCCTAAGCTTGGGAAGGGAACCTGAGAGGCCCATTGAAGGTAAGTACTATTTTGTGGTTTTCTTGGACACTTGGAAGAGGCCTAAACTTGGGAAGGGAACCTGAGAGGCCCTATGAAGGTAAATACTATTTTGTGGTTTTCTTGGACACGTGGAAGAGGCCTAAGCCTGGGGAAGGGAACCTGAGAGGCCCTTTGAAGGTAAGTACTATTTTGTGGTTTTCTTGGACACTTGGAAGAGGCCTAAGCCTGGGGAAGGGAACCTGAAAGGCCCTTTGAAGGTAAGTACCATTTTGTGGTTTTCCTGAACACTTGGAAGAGGCCTAAGCTTGGGAAGGTAACCTGAGAGGCCCATTGAAGGTAAGTACTATTTTGTGGTTTTCTTGGACACTTGGAAGAGGCCTAAGCTTGGGAAGGGAACCTGAGAGGCCCTTTGAAGGTAAGTACGATTTTGTGGTTTTCTTGGACACGTGGAAGAGGCCTAAGCTTGGGAAGGGAACCTGAGAGGCCCATTGAAGGTAAGTACTATTTTGTGGTGGTTTTTCTTGGACACTTGGAAGAGGCCTAAGCTTGGGAAGGGAACCTGAGAGGCCCATTGAAGGTAAGTACTATTTTGTGGTGGTTTTTCTTGGACACGTGGAAGAGGCCTAAGCTTGGGAAGGGAACCTGAGAGGCCCATTGAAGGTAAGTACTATTTTGTGGTTTTCTTGGACACTTGGAAGAGGCCTAAGCTTGGGAAGGGAACCTGAGAGGCCCATTGAAGGTAAGTACTATTTTTGTGTTTTTCTTGGACACGTGGAAGAGGCCTAAGCCTGGGGAAGGGAACCTGAGAGGCCCATTGAAGGTAAGTACTATTTTGTGGTGGTTTTTCTTGGACACGTGGAAGAGGCCTAAGCTGGGGAAGGGAACCTGAGAGGCCCATTGAAGGTAAGTACAATTTGTGGTGGTTTTTCTTGGACACGTGGAAGAGGCCTAAGCTGGGGAAGGGAACCTGAGAGGCCCATTGAAGGTAAGTACTATTTTGTGGTGGTTTTTCTTGGACACGTGGAAGAGGCCTAAGCTTGGGAAGGGAACCTGAGAGGCCCTTTGAAGATAAGTACTATTTTGTGGTTTTCTTGGACACGTGGAAGAGGCCTAAGCTTGGGAAGGGAACCTGAGAGGCCCTTTGAAGGTAAGTACTATTTTGTGTTTTTATTGAACACTTGGAAGAGGCCTAAGCTTGGGAAGGGAACCTGAGAGGCCCTTTGAAGGTAAGTACTATTTTTGTGTTTTTATTGAACACTTGGAAGAGGCCTAAGCTTGGGAAGGGAACCTGAGAGGCCCTTTGAAGGTAAGTACTATTTTGTGGTGGTTTTTCTTGGACACGTGGAAGAGGACTAAGCTGGGGAAGGGAAACTGAGAGGCCCTTTGAAGCTAAGTACTATTTTGTGGTGGTTTTTCTTGGACACGTGGAAGAGGCCTAAGCTGGGAAGGGAACCTGAGAGGCCCTTTGAAGGTAAGTTCTATTTTGTGGTGGTTTTTCTTGGACACGTGGAAGAGGCCTAAGCTGGGGAAGGGAATCTGATAGGCCCATTGAACGTAAGTACTATTTTGTGGTGGTTTTTCTTGGACACGTGGAAGAGGCCTAAGCTGGGAAGGGAACCTGAGAGGCCGTTTGAAGGTAAGTACTATTTTGTGGTGGTTTTTCTTGGACACGTGGAAGAGGCCTAAGCCTGGGAAGGGAACCTGAGAGGCCCTTTGAAGGTAAGTACTATTTTGTGGTGGTTTTTCTTGGATACGTGGAAGAGGCCTAAGCTGGGAAGGGAACCTGAGAGGCCCTTTGAAGGTAAGTACTATTTTGTGGTTTTCTTGGACACGTGGAAGAGGCCTAAGCCTGGGGAAGGGAACCTGAGAGGACCATTGAAGGTAAGTACTATTTTGTGGTTTTCTTGGACACGTGGAAGAGGCCTAAGCCTGGGAAGGGAACCTGAGAGGCCCATTGAAGGTAAGTACTATTTTGTGGTGGTTTTTCTTGGACACGTGGAAGAGGCCTAAGCCTGGGGAAGGGAACCTGAGAGGCCCATTGAAGGTAAGTACTATTTTGTGGTTTTCTTGGACACGTGGAAGAGTTCTAAGCTTGGGAAGGGAACCTGAGAGGCCCTTTGAAGGTAAGTACTATTTTGTGGTGGTTTTTCTTGGATACGTGGAAGAGGCCTAAGCTGGGAAGGGAACCTGAGAGGCCCTTTGAAGGTAAGTACTATTTTGTGGTTTTCTTGGACACGTGGAAGAGGCCTAAGCCTGGGGAAGGGAACCTGAGAGGACCATTGAAGGTAAGTACTATTTTGTGGTTTTCTCGGACACGTGGAAGAGGCCTAAGCCTGGGGAAGGGAACCTGAGAGGCCCATTGAAGGTAAGTACTATTTTGTGGTTTTCTTGGACACGTGGAAGAGGCCTAAGCCTGGGGAAGGGAACCTGAGAGGCCCTTTGAAGGTAAGTACTATTTTGTGGTGGTTTTTCTTGGACACCTGGAAGAGGCCTAAGCTGGGGAAGGGAACCTGAGAGGCCCTTGGAAGGTAAGTACTATTTTGTGGTGGTTTTTCTTGGACACTTGGAAGAGGCCTAAGCTGGGAAGGGAACCTGAGAGGCCCTTTGAAGATAAGTACTATTTTGTGGTGCTTTTTCTTGGACACGTGGAAGAGGCCTAAGCCTGGTAAGGGAACCTGAGAGGCCCTTTGAAGGGAAGTACTATTTTTGTGTTTTTATTGAACACTTGGAAGAGGCCTAAGCTTGGGAAGGGAACCTGAGAGGCCCTTTGAAGGTAAGTACTATTTTGTGGTGGTTTTTCTTGGACACGTGGAAGAGGCCTAAGCTGGGAAGGGAACCTGAGAGGCCCTTTGAAGGTAAGTACTATTTTTGTGTTTTTATTGAACACTTGGAAGAGGCCTAAGCTTGGGAAGGGAACCTGAGAGGCCCTTTGAAGGTAAGTACTATTTTGTGGTGGTTTTTCTTGGACACCTGGAAGAGGCCTAAGCTGGGGAAGGGAACCTGAGAGGCCCTTGGAAGGTAAGTACTATTTTGTGGTGGTTTTTCTTGGACACGTGGAAGAGGCCTAAGCTGGGAAGGGAACCTGAGAGGCCCTTTGAAGGTAAGTACTATTTTGTGGTTTTCTTGGACACGTGGAAGAGGCCTAAGCCTGGGGAAGGGAACCTGAGAGGCCCATTGAAGGTAAGTACTATTTTGTGGTGGTTTTTCTTGGACACGTTTTCTTGGACACGTGGAAGAGGCCTAAGCCTGGGAAGGGAACCTGAGAGGCCCATTGAAGGTAAGTACTATTTTGTGGTGGTTTTTCTTGGACACGTGGAAGAGGCCTAAGCCTGGGGAAGGGAACCTGAGAGGCCCTTTGAAGGTAAGTACTATTTTGTGTTTTTATTGAACACTTGGAAGAGGCCTAAGCTTGGGAAGGGAACCTGAGAGGCCCTTTGAAGGTAAGTACTATTTTGTGGTGGTTTTTCTTGGACACGTGGAAGAGGCCTAAGCTTGGGAAGGGAAACTGAGAGGCCCATTGAAGGTAAGTACTATTTTTGTGTTTTTATTGAACACTTGGAAGAGGCCTAAGCTTGGGAAGGGAACCTGAGAGGCCCTTTGAAGGTAAGTACTATTTTGTGGTGTTTTTTCTTGGACACGTGGAAGAGGCCTAAACTGGGGAAGGGAACCTGAGAGGCCCTTTGAAGGTAAGTACTATTTAGTGGTGGTTTTTCTTGGACACGTGGAAGAGGCCTAAGCCTGGGAAGGGAACCTGAGAGGCCCTTTGAAGGTAAGTACTATTTTTGTGTTTTTATTGAACACTTGGAAGAGGCCTAAGCTTGGGAACGGAACCTGAGAGGCCCTTTGAAGGTAAGTACTATTTTGTGGTTTTCTTGGACACGTGGAAGAGGCCTAAGCCTGGGGAAGGGAACCTGAGAGGCCCTTTGAAGGTAAGTTCTATTTTGTGGTTTTCTTGGACACTTGGAAGAGGCCTAAGCCTGGGGAAGGGAACCTGAGAGGCCCTTTGAAGGTAAGTACTATTTTGTGGTTTTCTTGAACACTTGGAAGAGGCCTAAGCTTGGGAAGGGAACCTGAGAGGCCCATTGAAGGTAAGTACTATTTTGTGGTTTTCTTGGACACTTGGAAGAGGCCTAAGCTTGGGAAGGGAACCTGAGAGGCCCTTTGAAGGTAAGTACTATTTTGTGGTTTTCTTGGACACGTGGAAGAGGCCTAAGCTTGGGAAGGGAACCTGAGAGGCCCATTGAAGGTAAGTACTATTTTGTGGTTTTCTTGGACACTTGGAAGAGGCCTAAGCTTGGGAAGGGAACCTGAGAGGCCCATTGAAGGTAAGTACTATTTTGTGGTGGTTTTTCTTGGACACTTGGAAGAGGCCTAAGCTTGGGAAGGGAACCTGAGAGGCCCACTGAAGGTAAGTACAATTTGTGGTGGTTTTTCTTGGACACGTGGAAGAGGCCTAAGCTGGGGAAGGGAACCTGAGAGGCCCATTGAAGGTAAGTACTATTTTGTGGTGGTTTTTCTTGGTCACGTGGAAGAGGCCTAAGCTTGGGAAGGGAACCTGAGAGGCCCTTTGAAGATAAGTACTATTTTGTGGTTTTCTTGGACACGTGGAAGAGGCCTAAGCTTGGGAAGGGAACCTGAGAGGCCCTTTGAAGGTAAGTACTATTTTGTATTTTTATTGAACACTTGGAAGAGGCCTAAGCTTGGGAAGGGAACCTGAGAGGCCCTTTGAAGGTAAGTACTATTTTTGTGTTTTTATTGAACACTTGGAAGAGGCCTAAGCTTGGGAAGGGAACCTGAGAGGCCCTTTGAAGGTAAGTACTATTTTGTGGTGGTTTTTCTTGGACACGTGGAAGAGGCCTAAGCTGGGGAAGGGAACCTGAGAGGCCCTTTGAAGGTAAGTACTATTTTGTGTTTTTCTTGGACACGTGGAAGAGGCCTACACTTGGGGAAGGGAACCCTGAGAGGCCCTTTGAAGGTAAGTACTATTTTGTGGTTTTCTTGGACACGTGGAAGAGGCCTACACTTGGGGAAGGGAACCCTGAGAGGCCCATTGAAGGTAAGTACTATTTTGTGGTTTTCTTGGACACGTGGAAGAGGCCTAAGCCTGGGGAAGGGAACCTGGGAGGCCCATTGAAGGTAAGTACTATTTTGTGGTGGTTTTTCTTGGACACGTGGAAGAGGCCTACACTTGGGGAAGGGAACCCTGAGAGGCCCTTTGAAGGTAAGTACTATTTTGTGGTGGTTTTTCTTGGACACGTGGAAGAGGCCTAAGCTGGGGAAGGGAACCTGAGAGGCCCATTGAAGGTAAGTACTATTTTGTGGTTTTCTTGGACACGTGGAAGAGGCCTAAGCCTGGGGAAGGGAACCTGAGAGGCCCATTGAAGGTAAGTACTATTTTGTGGTTTTCTTGGACACGTGGAAGAGGCCTAAGCCTGGGGAAGGGAACCTGAGAGGCCCATTGAAGGTAAGTACTATTTTGTGGTGGTTTTTCTTGGACACGTGGAAGAGGCCTAAACTGGGGAAGGGAACCTGAGAGGCCCATTGAAGGTAAGTACTATTTTGTGGTTTTCTTGGACACGTGGAAGAGGCCTAAGCCTGGGGAAGGGAACCTGAGAGGCCCATTGAAGGTAAGTACTATTTTGTGGTGGTTTTTCTTGGACACGTGGAAGAGGCCTACACTTGGGGAAGGGAACCCTGAGAGGCCCTTTGAAGGTAAGTACTATTTTGAGGTGGTTTTTCTTTGACACATGGAAGAGGCCTAAGCTGGGGAAGGGAACCTGAGACGCCCATTGAAGGTAAGTACTATTTTGTGGTTTTCTTGGACACGTGGAAGAGGCCTAAGCCTGGGGAAGCGAACCTGAGAGGCCCATTGAAGGTTAGTACTATTTTGTGGTTTTCTTGGACACGTGGAAGAGGCCTAAGCCTGGGAAGGGAACCTGAGAGGCCCTTTGAAGGTAAGTACTATTTTGTGGTGGTTTTTCTTGGACACGTGGAAGAGGCCTAAGCTGGGGAAGGGAACCTGAGAGGCCCATTGAAGGTAAGTACTATTTTGTGGTTTTCTTGGACACGTGGAAGAGGCCTAAGCCTGGGGAAGGGAACCTGAGAGGCCCATTGAAGGTAAGTACTATTTTTTGGTTTTCTTGGACACGTGGAAGAGGCCTAAGCCTGGGGAAGGGAACCTGAGAGGCCCATTGAAGGTAAGTACTATTTTGTGGTTTTCTTGGACACGTGGAAGAGGCCTAAGCCTGGGAAGGGAACCTGAGAGGCCCTTTGAAGGTAAGTACTATTTTGTGGTGGTTTTTCTTGGACATGTGTAATAATTGTCACATAAATATTCTAACACGGCCAGAAAGTACACAGAAAACACCTACCTGAGTCCTTTCCCTGCGATTTATGGTGAAAATGAGGAAATACCTAGAAGTCCCTCCACTGGCCGGAACGAAAAAGTCCAGGCCAGGGGTGAGCCCTCCAGGGAAAATCCCCGTAGGGGAAAAAAACCCTGTGCCGAGAAGAGCTGCTGGGGTTCGAGGCGTCCAGATAGCTGCTCCCCGGGGAGGTTCCAGATGATCGGGATGTTACTTCTCAATGTAGTAAATGATCTTCGTGCAATCAGTAAGGACTACTGGAACTGGATAATAATATAAGGGGATATTTAAGATTTACCCACAACACATTCATAAACTGAGAAATGGAGTTTAAGAAAGAAGAACTGGAGGCTTACCCAAAACTAGCCAGAGATAAGCCTTGAGTGAGGAAAGGAGTGTCCCCCGATTTCAGACCCGGGATGTTAGTAGGAACTAACCAGAAAACTGTGAACAAAACAGAAAAATATGAACCTGGTAGCAGAGGGAGTTGAACTGACTTCCTAAAGATATTCGTGAGGAATCTTACCCTCGGAATAAAATGGTGAGTAAGGCTCTGCTCCGAACGTGGGTCGGAGTATATAATCACGACAGATGAGATGAAGCTTTTGCCTGAAGGAAAACAAGGAATGAGATACCTGTGAAGGTACAAGATCTCTCCCCACTATACAATGAGAGAGCAGCGGGAAAAAATATGAAGAGACGTACCCGCTCAGTGAGCGTTGGTGGTTAAAGGAGGCGTCTCCGCCCTGAAGTGCAGGCAGAGGGATTCGGAAGTGAGGAAGGGATTCTTCTGCCGAAAGCTAGGAACACATATAGGGACGAAAGCCAGAACAAGGGTTAAAGTGCCTATCAGGACAGAGGAGCTAAAAAGGTAATTCTAAGTATGGGGAAGAACAAATAGTAAATAGTTAGTGTTCGAACTCACGAAGCGTCTCAGAACTCTGTGGAGAGTAGCAACGCACTGAACTGCCGTCGCCGTCTTGGGATAAGCGTTGCGTGCGTAGAGGGGCGTGGCCATGGAAAGGTTGGTCGCTGCTTGCAACACTAGACCGCTGCCTGCAGTACTGCAATTCGCCACGATACCGGAAGGAGCCCGGTAAGGTACTGCCAGATCGCTGTGCCGTGTCCTCATCTTGACAGTGTTTATTACAGTATGCCCCCTCCTAAGGGTACCGCCCCCTGGTTTGTTAGGATGTTTTGAATGAAATAGACGCACAAGTTTGGGGGCATGAACTGCTTTTTCAGATTCCCAAGTTCGGTCTGAAGGGGAGTACCCTTTCCAATCCACCAGATACTGTAATTTTCCATGATGAAATCTGGAGTCACAAATTCCTGATACCTCATATTCCGAACCTGAGTACCCTAATAAGGGGGGAGGACGTACCGAAATATTAGGATGAAAAGTACTTCTGAGATCTGGCTTTAATTGGGAGACATGGAACACCGGATGAATTCTGGACCAGGTCCTTGGGAGTTTTAATTTGAAGGCGACTGGGCCCCTTGCTGCCTCAACACGAAATGGACCCAGAAATCTCGGTGAAAGCTTTGAAGGCCGAAGATGTCTGGGGAGAAAACGAGAGGACAACCAAACCCAGTCACCGGCTTGGATAACCAGAGATGGGGTCCGGAGGCGATCAGCGAACTTCTTCACTCTTTTTTGAGACTCCGATAGGGCTTTTGAGGCAGCAAGATGACCATCATGAATCTGTCCCATCAGCTGTTCAACATCAGGAAACTTGACATCGGAGTGTTTGGTCTTGGGAAATGCGGTTGGATGGAATCCATATGAACAGAAAAATGGTGAGGTCTTAAGTGAGGAATGATAAGAATTATTATATGCAAATTCTGCTAGAGGTAATAACTCTGACCAATTATCGTGAGCAGCTGAGATATAGTTTCTTAAATAACCTTCCAAGGTCTGGTTGAGCCTTTCAGTCTGGCCGTTGGTTTGGGGATGATACCCCGAACTTAAAGCTTGTGTAATTCCTAAGATCTTACAAATCTGCTTCCAATATTTAGATGTGTATTGTGACCCTCGATCAGAGATGATGACTTCTGGTAATCCATGTCGGGAAAAGATTTTGTCAATAAACTTCCGGGCCATTTGAGCTGCGGACGGAAGTCCCTTAAGTGGCTCGAAGTGTGCCAATTTAGTAAAGGAGTCAATGGTTACCATAATGGCCGAATGACCTCCTGAGGGAGGTAGATCGACCACAAAATCAGTGGAGATGATTTGCCATGGTCTTGTGGGTAATGGCATTTTTACTAAAGTCCCTACCGGATGTTGATGGGGACTCTTAGTCTGAAGACACGTAGGACAAGAATCGACATACTGTTGAACATCCCTTCTTATCGTTGGCCACCAGAAATAACGGGAGATCAATTCTCGGGTGGTAATCCGTCCTCGGTGACCCGAAGTCTTGGAATCATGACACCACTTCAACACTTCCTTCCGTAGTACCTTGGTTGGTACGTAAACCTGAAGACCATGGAAATAACAACCCTCCTTTTTGGTCAGCGTTTTCTGGTGGGCTAGGGAAAGTTTCTTCAATACTGCCGGCCCGGATTGTTCTTCCAGACGTGATACAAAATCGAAGGGTTTGTTTACCTGCAACGTGGAGCAAGAGAAAATGGGTTCTGAACGGAAGAGGCTCGAGGGAGTAGGGTCCTTTCTAGACAAGGCATCCGCTTGCAAATTGTACTTCCCAGGAATAAATGAGAAGGAGATCCGGAAAGGGGAGAAAAAGTGAGCCCATCGAGCCTGTCTGCTGTTGCATGTTTGAGCATATTGTAAAATACGCAGGTTGTGATGGTCTGTTCTAACTTCCACTGGAATGACGGCCCCTAGTAATAGATGCCTCCATTCTTCGAACGCTCTTTTGATAGCCAACAGTTCCTTTTCCAGGACAGTATAATTCCATTCGGAAGGGGATAATGTTTTAGACAAATATGCGATGGGTCGTTCTTGGCCCTGATCATCTTGTTGTAGCAAGACGGCTCCTAGAGCATGTTGGGAGGCATCAGTCTCGACGATGAAACCCTGCTTTTGATTCGGAGTCTTCAGAATGGGAGCGGTGGTAAACCGATTCTTTAATTCCTCAAAAGAATCTTGAATAGATTTGGTCCAGACAAATTGAACCCCCTTCTTTAGTAAATTAGTCATGGGTTGTGTAAGAGAGGAGAAATTTGGAATAAATCGTCTGTAGAAATTAGAAAATCCCACGAATCTCTGGATATCCTTACAGTTTGTGGGTACTGGCCAATCCTTAACGGCTGAAACCTTCTCTGGGTCCATTGAAATACCTTGAGCCGACAAAATGTACCCCAGATAAGTCACCTGTGATTGATGGAACATGCATTTCTCCATATTGCAGTGTAAATGGTTTCGGTGCAGTCTGCTAAGGACTTCCTGGACCTGAGATTTGTGTTCTGAAAGATTATCCGAGAAAACCAAAATATCATCAAGATAGACGATAACGGAATGAAGTAGAAGGTCGGAGAAGAGATGGTCCATGAACCTCTGAAAGACTGCTGGAGCGTTCGAAAGACCAAAGGGCATCACCTGATATTGATAGTGACCAAATGGAGTCCTGAAAGCAGTCTTCCATTCGTCCCCTTGTCTAATTCTTATTAAATGATAAGCCCCTTTCAAATCAAGTTTGGTGTATATCTTGGCCCCTTGGACTGCTTCTAATATATCAGGAATTAGAGGCATAGGGTATTTGTCCGGAATGGTGATCTTGTTAAGGCCCCGGTAGTCAATACAGGGTCTGAGCTCTGAACAATTTCTTTTTGGAATAAAGAATAATGATGCCGCCGCCGGGGATGTAGACTCAGTAATCAACCCGTTCTTTAAATGAGTGTGTAGATATTCTCGTAGTACTTCTTTCTCGGTGTTAGAGAGAATATACATTCTTCCAAAAGGGAGAGGTTGTGCTGGAACCAACTCAATGGCACAATCATCGCGACGATGAGGTGGTAATTGCATATATTCTGAGGTAGAAAAGACGTCAGCATAATTTTGGTAGTCCTTCGGTAAACCTGAAATGTAGCTGACAATCTTGGTCCTTGGACTCTCTAGAACTGACAATGTAGGAGCTTCTTTGTTCTTCCCTGGATCTCCAATACAATGCCTCACACAAAACTCGGACCCTAAGAAAAGGGATCCAGCCGTCCAGTTAATAAAAGGGTTATGTTTTCTTAACCAAGGTATCCCTAATATGATGGGATAGTGGGCGGCACGGATTATATCCAAAGTTATGATTTCATGATGAGAGGATATTGACATGGACAAAGGATTCGTCTGGCTCATAATTGGGCCGGAAATTAACGGACTCCCGTCCACACTTTCGACAGGAATAGCCTCGGGTTTTGCCGAACGAGGTATGTTTCTTTGTCTGGCCCATTGGTCGTCAATAAAATTGCCAGCGGCACCACTGTCCACCAATGCTGATATCTCGGGAAGGGAATTTTCACCGATTCTTAAAGTTACTTTTAGAACCAACATATAAGTCAGAGAAGAATCGGGACAAAGTGAACATTGCAAATTATGTGAGGAACCTAAATCTAGAGAGTGTTCCCGAACCGTGGTTCCTCCTACGGCCGGGCGCTGGCGTTTCCCGACTTTCTAGGGGGAGCGATGGGACAATCTTGAACCACATGAGTATGGGCTCCACAATACATGCACAAGTTATTGGTTCTTCTCCGGGTACGCTCCTCTATCGACAAAGGACCTCGAGGGGTAGCGGTTCCTAATTGCATCGGTTCATCGGAACTCGATTTGTTTGTGACCGATGAGGGCTGAGAAGGAAACGGGCGCATGACTCTGCCTCTTCGTCTTTCATTGTTCCGTTCTCGGATTCTGTAATCCAACTGCATAACCAATGCCACTAGTTCTGCCAAGGATGATGGGCGAGGTACTCTGGACACTTCATCTTTTAGCTCCTCTGACAGACCTCTACGAAAAATAGTCACCTGAGCATCGTCTGACCAGGTTGTCTCGCTAGCCATCTGTTTAAACCGGGTGAAATAGGTTAGTATGTCTTGGTTCCCTTGTTTAATGTCTAGCAAGTGTTCCTGAGAGGCCACCCTAATCTCCTGCCTAGCGAACATGGTTCGGATGCTGTTACGGAATGCCGTATAGGAGTCAAGAATTTGATTATTGGACGTTACCAATGGGGTGGCCCAAGCTAGGGCTGGTCCTGACATTTGAGAAATCATATAACCAACTCTGTCCCTATCATTCTGAAAATAAGCATGTTTGAAAGCAAACTGTATAGTACAGGCATCAAGAAACTCTTTTACCCGATGAGGATTTCCATCAAACATTCCTCCTGGTAGAGCCCCGGGAGGAACCTCTGAACACTGAGGGATCCTCACACTTGTAGCCTGCTGAGCTGCCTGCTGTTGTGCAACCTGTTGCTGGGCAGCTTGTTGGGCTGCCTGCTGCTGATTCTGTAACAGCGCAGCGTTTTCCTGTTTAAGGGTCTGAACTTCTGAAGTTAAAGCCTGTACTGCAGCTATAAGCTGCTGGATTTGCTGATCCATCTTCCTCTAGGTGTTCCCCAGATACGCTCAAGCCGTGTCAAAATAATTCTCTTCGTCAAGGCGTTGCTAACTGTAATAATTGTCACATAAATATTCTAACACGGCCAGAAAGTACACAGAAAACACCTACCTGAGTCCTTTCCCTGCGATTTATGGCGAAAATGAGGAAATACCTAGAAGTCCCTCCACTGGCCGGAACGAAAAAGTCCAGGCCAGGGGTGAGCCCTCCAGGGAAAACCCCCGTAGGGGAAAAAAACCCTGTGCCGAGAAGAGCTGCTGGGGTTCGAGGCGTCCAGATAGCTGCTCCCCGGGGAGGTTCCAGATGATCGGGATGTTACTTCTCAATGTAGTAAATGATCTTCGTGCAATCAGTAAGGACTACTGGAACTGGATAATAATATAAGGGGATATTTAAGATTTACCCACAACACATTCATAAACTGAGAAATGGAGTTTAAGAAAGAAGAACTGGAGGCTTACCCAAAACTAGCCAGAGATAAGCCTTGAGTGAGGAAAGGAGTGTCCCCCGATTTCAGACCCGGGATGTTAGTAGGAACTAACCAGAAAACTGTGAACAAAACAGAAAAATATGAACCTGGTAGCAGAGGGAGTTGAACTGACTTCCTAAAGATATTCGTGAGGAATCTTACCCTCGGAATAAAATGGTGAGTAAGGCTCTGCTCCGAACGTGGGTCGGAGTATATAATCACGACAGATGAGATGAAGCTTTTGCCTGAAGGAAAACAAGGAATGAGATACCTGTGAAGGTACAAGATCTCTCCCCACTATACAATGAGAGAGCAGCGGGAAAAAATATGAAGAGACGTACCCGCTCAGTGAGCGTTGGTGGTTAAAGGAGGCGTCTCCGCCCTGAAGTGCAGGCAGAGGGATTCGGAAGTGAGGAAGGGATTCTTCTGCCGAAAGCTAGGAACACATATAGGGACGAAAGCCAGAACAAGGGTTAAAGTGCCTATCAGGACAGAGGAGCTAAAAAGGTAATTCTAAGTATGGGGAAGAACAAATAGTAAATAGTTAGTGTTCGAACTCACGAAGCGTCTCAGAACTCTGTGGAGAGTAGCAACGCACTGAACTGCCGTCGCCGTCTTGGGATAAGCGTTGCGTGCGTAGAGGGGCGTGGCCATGGAAAGGTTGGTCGCTGCTTGCAACACTAGACCGCTGCCTGCAGTACTGCAATTCGCCACGATACCGGAAGGAGCCCGGTAAGGTACTGCCAGATCGCTGTGCCGTGTCCTCATCTTGACAGTGTTTATTACAACATGTGGAAGAGGCCTAAGCTGGGGAAGGGAACCTGAGAGGCCCACTGAAGGAAAGTACTATTTTTGTGTTTTTATTGAACACTTGGAAGAGGCCTAAGCTTGGGAAGGGAACCTGAGAGGCCCATTGAAGGTAAGTACTATTTTGTGGTTTTCTTGGACACTTGGAAGAGGCCTAAACTTGGGAAGGGAACCTGAGAGGCCCTTTGAAGGTAAGTACTATTTTGTGGTTTTCTTGGACACGTGGAAGAGGCCTAAGCCTGGGGAAGGGAACCTGAGAGGCCCTTTGAAGGTAAGTACTATTTTGTGGTTTTCTTGGACACTTGGAAGAGGCCTAAGCCTGGGGAAGGGAACCTGAAAGGCCCTTTGAAGGTAAGTACCATTTTGTGGTTTTCCTGAACACTTGGAAGAGGCCTAAGCTTGGGAACGGAACCTGAGAGGCCCATTGAAGGCAAGTACTATTTTGTGGTTTTCTTGGACACTTGGAAGAGGCCTAAGCTTGGGAAGGGAACCTGAGAGGCCCATTGAAGGTAAGTACTATTTTGTGGTGGTTTTTCTTGGACACTTGGAAGAGGCCTAAGCTTGGGAAGGGAACCTGAGAGGCCCATTGAAGGTAAGTACTATTTTGTGGTGGTTTTTCTTGGACACGTGGAAGAGGCCTAAGCTTGGGAAGGGAACCTGAGAGGCCCATTGAAGGTAAGTACTATTTTGTGGTTTTCTTGGACACTTGGAAGAGGCCTAAGCTTGGGAAGGGAACCTGAGAGGCCCATTGAAGGTAAGTACTATTTTTGTGTTTTTCTTGGACACGTGGAAGAGGCCTAAGCCTGGGGAAGGGAACCTGAGAGGCCCATTGAAGGTAAGTACTATTTTGTGGTGGTTTTTCTTGGACACGTGGAAGAGGCCTAAGCTGGGGAAGGGAACCTGAGAGGCCCATTGAAGGTAAGTACAATTTGTGGTGGTTTTTCTTGGACACGTGGAAGAGGCCTAAGCTGGGGAAGGGAACCTGAGAGGCCCATTGAAGGTAAGTACTATTTTGTGGTGGTTTTTCTTGGACACGTGGAAGAGGCCTAAGTTTGGGAAGGGAACCTGAAAGGCCCTTTGAAGATAAGTACTATTTTGTGGTTTTCATGGACACGTGGAAGAGGCCTAAGCTTGGGAAGGGAACCTGAGAGGCCCTTTGAAGGTAAGTACTATTTTGTGTTTTTATTGAACACTTGGAAGAGGCCTAATCTTGGGAAGGGAACCTGAGAGGCCCTTTGAAGGTAAGTACTTTTTTTGTGTTTTTATTGAACACTTGGAAGAGGCCTAAGCTTGGGAAGGGAACCTGAGAGGCCCTTTGAAGGTAAGTACTATTTTGTGGTGGTTTTTCTTGGACACGTGGAAGAGGACTAAGCTGGGGAAGGGAACCTGAGAGGCCCTTTGAAGGTAAGTACTATTTTGTGGTGGTTTTTCTTGGACACGTGGAAGAGGCCTAAGCTGGGGAAGGGAATCTAATAGGCCCATTGAACGTAAGTACTATTTTGTGGTGGTTTTTCTTGGACACGTGGAAGAGGCCTAAGCTTGGGAAGGGAACCTGAGAGGCCCTTTGAAGGTAAGTACTATTTTTGTGTTTTTATTGAACACTTGGAAGAGGCCTAAGCTTGGGAAGGGAACCTGAGAGGCCCTTTGAAGGTAAGTACTATTTTGTGGTGGTTTTTCTTGGACACGTGGAAGAGGCCTAAGCTGGGGAAGGGAACCTGAGAGGCCCTTTGAAGGTAAGTACTATTTTGTGGTGGTTTTTCTTTGACACATGGAAGAGGCCTAAGCTGGGAAGGGAACCTGAGAGGCCCTTTGAAGGTAAGTACTATTTTGTGGTGTTTTTTCTTGGACACGTGGAAGAGGCCTAAGCCTGGGAAGGGAACCTGAGAGGCCCTTTGAAGGTAAGTACTATTTTTGTGTTTTTATTGAACACTTGGAAGAGGCCTACGCTTGGGAACGGAACCTGAGAGGCCCTTTGAAGGTAAGTACTATTTTGTGGTGGTTTTTCTTGGACACGTGGAAGAGGCCTAAGCTGGGAAGGGAACCTGAGAGGCCCTTTGAAGGTAAGTACTATTTTGTGGTGGTTTTTCTTGGACACGTGGAAGAGGCCTAAGTCTGGGGAAGGGAACCTGAGAGGCCCTTTGAAGGTAAGTACTATTTTTGTGTTTTTATTGAACACTTGGAAGAGGCCTAAGCTTGGGAAGGGAACCTGAGAGGCCCTTTGAAGGTAAGTACTATTTTGTGGTGGTTTTTCTTGGACACGTGGAAGAGGCCTAAGCTTGGGAAGGGAACCTGAGAGGCCCTTTGAAGGTAAGTACTATTTTGTGGTGGTTTTTCTTGGATACGTGGAAGAGGCCTAAGCTGGGAAGGGAACCTGAGAGGCCCTTTGAAGGTAAGTACTATTTTGTGGTTTTCTTGGACACGTGGAAGAGGCCTAAGCCTGGGGAAGGGAACCTGAGAGGACCATTGAAGGTAAGTACTATTTTGTGGTTTTCTTGGACACGTGGAAGAGGCCTAAGCCTGGGAAGGGAACCTGAGAGGCCCATTGAAGGTAAGTACTATTTTGTGGTTTTCTTGGACACGTGGAAGAGGCCTAAGCCTGGGGAAGGGAACCTGAGAGGCCCTTTGAAGGTAAGTACTATTTTGTGGTGGTTTTTCTTGGACACGTGGAAGATGCCTAAGCTGGGGAAGGGAACCTGAGAGGCCCTTTGAAGGTAAGTACTATGTTGTGGTGGTTTTTCTTGGACACTTGGAAGAGGCCTAAGCTGGGAAGGGAACCTGAGAGGCCCTTTGAAGATAAGTACTATTTTGTGGTGCTTTTTCTTGGACACGTGGAAGAGGCCTAAGCCTGGGAAGGGAACCTGAGAGGCCCTTTGAAGGTAAGTACTATTTTTGTGTTTTTATTGAACACTTGGAAGAGGCCTAAGCTTGGGAAGGGAACCTGAGAGGCCCTTTGAAGGTAAGTACTATTTTGTGGTGGTTTTTCTTGGACACGTGGAAGAGGCCTAAGCTGGGAAGGGAACCTGAGAGGCCCTTTGAAGGTAAGTACTATTTTGTGGTGGTTTTTCTTGGACACGTGGAAGAGGCCTACGCCTGGGGAAGGGAACCTGAGAGGCCCTTTGAAGGTAAGTACTATTTTTGTGTTTTTATTGAACACTTGGAAGAGGCCTAAGCTTGGGAAGGGAACCTGAGAGGCCCTTTGAAGGTAAGTACTATTTTGTGGTGGTTTTTCTTGGACACGTGGAAGAGGCCTAAGCTTGGGAAGGGAACCTGAGAGGCCCTTTAAAGGTAAGTACTATTTTGTGGTGGTTTTTCTTGGACACGTGGAAGAGGCCTTAGCTGGGAAGGGAACCTGAGAGGCCCTTTGAAGGTAAGTACTATTTTGTGGTTTTCTTGGACACGTGGAAGAGGCCTAAGCCTGGGGAAGGGAACCTGAGAGGCCCATTGAAGGTAAGTACTATTTTGTGGTTTTTTTGGACACGTGGAAGAGGCCTAAGCCTGGGGAAGGGAACCTGAGAGGCCCATTGAAGGTAAGTACTATTTTGTGGTTTTCTTGGACACTTGGAAGAGGCCTAAGCTTGGGAAGGGAACCTGAGAGGCCCTTTGAAGGTAAGTACTATTTTGTGGTGGTTTTTCTTGGACACTTGGAAGAGGCCTAAGCTTGGGAAGGGAACCTGAGAGGCCCATTGAAGGTAAGTACTATTTTGTGGTGGTTTTTCTTGGACACGTGGAAGAGGACTAAGCTGGGGAAGGGAACCTGAGAGGCCCTTTGAAGCTAAGTACTATTTTGTGGTGGTTTTTCTTGGACACGTGGAAGAGGCCTAAGCTGGGAAGGGAACCTGAGAGGCCCTTTGAAGGTAAGTACTATTTTGTGGTGGTTTTTCTTGGACACGTGGAAGAGGCCTAAGCCTGGAAAGGGAACCTGAGAGGCCCATTGAAGGTAAGTACTATTTTGTGGTGGTTTTTCTTGGACACGTGGAAGAGGCCTAAGCCTGGGGAAGGGAACCTGAGAGGCCCATTGAAGGTAAGTACTATTTTGTGGTTTTCTTGGACACGTGGAAGAGGCCTAAGCCTGGGAAGGGAAACTGAGAGGCCCATTGAAGGTAAGTACTATTTTGTGGTGGTTTTTCTTGGACACGTGGAAGAGGCCTAAGCCTGGGGAAGGGAACCTGAGAGGCCCTTTGAAGGTAAGTACTATTTTGTGTTTTTATTGAACACTTGGAAGAGGCCTAAGCTTGGGAAGGGAACCTGAGAGGCCCTTTGAAGGTAAGTACTATTTTGTGGTGGTTTTTCTTGGACACTTGGAAGAGGCCTAAGCTTGGGAAGGGAACCTGAGAGGCCCATTGAAGGTAAGTACTATTTTGTGGTTTTCTTGGACACGTGGAAGAGGCCTAAGCCTGGGGAAGGGAACCTGAGAGGCCCATTGAAGGTAAGTACTATTTTGCGGTTTTCTTGGACACGTGGAAGAGGCCTAAGCCTGGGAAGGGAACCTGAGAGGCCCTTTGAAGGTAAGTACTATTTTGTGGTGGTTTTTCTTGGACACGTGGAAGAGGCATAAGCCTGGGGAAGGGAACCTGAGAGGCCCTTTGAAGGTAAGTACTATTTTTGTGTTTTTATTGAACACTTGGAAGAGGCCTAAGCTTGGGAAGGGAACCTGAGAGGCCCATTGAAGGTAAGTACTATTTTGTGGTTTTCTTAGACACTTGGAAGAGGCCTAAACTTGGGAAGGGAACCTGAGAGGCCCTTTGAAGGTAAGTACTATTTTGTGGTTTTCTTGGACACGTCGAAGAGGCCTAAGCCTGGGGAAGGGAACCTGAGAGGCCCTTTGAAGGTAAGTACTATTTTGTGGTTTTCTTGGACACTTGGAAGAGGCCTAAGCCTGGGGAAGGGAACCTGAAAGGCCCTTTGAAGGTAAGTACCATTTTGTGGTTTTCCTGAACACTTGGAAGAGGCCTAAGCTTGGGAAGGGAACCTGAGAGGCCCATTGAAGGTAAGTACTATTTTGTGGCTTTCTTGGACACTTGGAAGAGGCCTAAGCTTGGGAAGGGAACCTGAGAGGCCCTTTGAAGGTAAGTACTATTTTGTGGTTTTCTTGGACACGTGGAAGAGGCCTAAGCTTGGGAAGGGAACCTGAGAGGCCCATTGAAGGTAAGTACTATTTTGTGGTTTTCTTGGACACTTGGAAGAGGCCTAAGCTTGGGAAGGGAACCTGAGAGGCCCATTGAAGGTAAGTACTATTTTGTGGTGGTTTTTCTTGGACACTTGGAAGAGGCCTAAGCTTGGGAAGGGAACCTGAGAGGCCCATTGAAGGTAAGTACTATTTTGTGGTGGTTTTTCTTGGACACGTGGAAGAGGCCTAAGCTTGGGAAGGGAACCTGAGAGGCCCATTGAAGGTAAGTACTATTTTGTGGTTTTCTTGGACACTTGGAAGAGGCCTAAGCTTGGGAAGGGAACCTGAGAGGCCCATTGAAGGTAAGTACTATTTTTGTGTTTTTCTTGGACACGTGGAAGAGGCCTAAGCCTGGGGAAGGGAACCTGAGAGGCCCATTGAAGGTAAGTACTATTTTGTGGTGGTTTTTCTTGGACACGTGGAAGAGGCCTAAGCTGGGGAAGGGAACCTGAGAGGCCCATTGAAGGTAAGTACAATTTGTGGTGGTTTTTCTTGGACACGTGGAAGAGGCCTAAGCTGGGGAAGGGAACCTGAGAGGCCCATTGAAGGTAAGTACTATTTTGTGGTGGTTTTTCTTGGACACGTGGAAGAGGCCTAAGCTTGGGAAGGGAACCTGAGAGGCCCTTTGAAGATAAGTACTATTTTGTGGTTTTCTTGGACACGTGGAAGAGGCCTAAGCTTGGGAAGGGAACCTGAGAGGCCCTTTGAAGGTAAGTACTATTTTGTGTTTTTATTGAACACTTGGAAGAGGCCTAAGCTTGGGAAGGGAACCTGAGAGGCCCTTTGAAGGTAAGTACTATTTTTGTGTTTTTATTGAACACTTGGAAGAGGCCTAAGCTTGGGAAGGGAACCTGAGAGGCCCTTTGAAGGTAAGTACTATTTTGTGGTGGTTTTTCTTGGACACGTGGAAGAGGACTAAGCTGGGGAAGGGAACCTGAGAGGCCCTTTGAAGCTAAGTACTATTTTGTGGTGGTTTTTCTTGGACACGTGGAAGAGGCCTAAGCTGGGAAGGGAACCTGAGAGGCCCTTTGAAGGTAAGTACTATTTTGTGGTGGTTTTTCTTGGACACGTGGAAGAGGCCTAAGCTGGGGAAGGGAATCTGATAGGCCCATTGAACGTAAGTACTATTTTGTGGTGGTTTTTCTTCGACACGTGGAAGAGGCCTAAGCTTGGGAAGGGAACCTGAGAGGCCCTTTGAAGGTAAGTACTATTTTTGTGTTTTTATTGAACACTTGGAAGAGGCCTAAGCTTGGGAAGGGAACCTGAGAGGCCCTTTGAAGGTAAGTACTATTTTGTGGTGGTTTTTCTTGGACACGTGGAAGAGGCCTAAGCTGGGGAAGGGAACCTGAGAGGCCCTTTGAAGGTAAGTACTATTTTGTGGTGGTTTTTCTTGGACACGTGGAAGAGGCCTAAGCTGGGAAGGGAACCTGAGAGGCCCTTTGAAGGTAAGTACTATTTTGTGGTGGTTTTTCTTGGACACGTGGAAGAGGCCTAAGCCTGGGAAGGGAACCTGAGAGGCCCTTTGAAGGTAAGTACTATTTTTGTGTTTTTATTGAACACTTGGAAGAGGCCTAAGCTTGGGAAGGGAACCTGAGAAGCCCTTTGAAGGTAAGTACTATTTTGTGGTGGTTTTTCTTGGACACGTGGAAGAGGCCTAAACTGGGAAGGGAACCTGAGAGGCCCTTTGAAGGTAAGTACTATTTTGTGGTGGTTTTTCTTGGACACGTGGAAGAGGCCTAAGCCTGGGGAAGGGAACCTGAGAGGCCCTTTGAAGGTAAGTACTATTTTTGTGTTTTTATTGAACACTTGGAAGAGGCCTAAGCTTGGGAAGGGAACCTGAGAGGCCCTTTGAAGGTAAGTACTATTTTTGTGTTTTTATTGAACACTTGGAAGAGGCCTCAGCTTGGGAAGGGAAACTGAGAGGCCCTTTGAAGGTAAGTACTATTTTGTGGTGGTTTTTCTTGGATACGTGGAAGAGGCCTAAGGTGGGAAGGGAACCTGAGAGGCCCTTTGAAGGTAAGTACTATTTTGTGGTTTTCTTGGACACGTGGAAGAGGCCTAAGCCTGGGGAAGGGAACCTGAGAGGACCATTGAAGGTAAGTACTATTTTGTGGTTTTCTTGGACACGTGGAAGAGGCCTAAGCCTGGGGAAGGGAACCTGAGAGGCCCTTTGAAGGTAAGTACTATTTTGTGGTGGTTTTTCTTGGACACGTGGAAGAGGCCTAAGCCTGGGGAAGGGAACCTGAGAGGCCCTTTGAAGGTAAGTACTATTTTTGTGTTTTTATTGAACACTTGGAAGAGGCCTAAGCTTGGGAAGGGAACCTGAGAGGCCCTTTGAAGGTAAGTACTATTTTGTGGTGGTTTTTCTTGGACACGTGGAAGAGGCCTAAGCTTGGGAAGGGAACCTGAGAGGCCCTTTGAAGGTAAGTACTATTTTGTGGTGGTTTTACTTGGACACGTGGAAGAGGCCTAAGCTGGGAAGGGAACCTGAGAGGCCCTTTGAAGGTAAGTACTATTTTGTGGTTTTCTTGGACATGTGGAAGAGGCCTAAGCCTGGGGAAGGGAACCTGAGAGGCCCATTGAAGGTAAGTACTATTTTGTGGTTTTCTTGGACACGTGGAAAAGGCCTAAGCCTGGGAAGGGAACCTGAGAGGCCCATTAAGGTAAGTACTATTTTGTGGTGGTTTTTCTTGGACACGTGGAAGAGGCCTAAGCCTGGGGAAGGGAACCTGAGAGGCCCATTGAAGGTAAGTACTATTTTGTGGTTTTCTTGGACACGTGGAAGAGGCCTAAGCCTGGGAAGGGAACCTGAGAGGCCCATTGAAGGTAAGTACTATTTTGTGGTGGTTTTTCTTGGACACGTGGAAGAGGCCTAAGCCTGGGGAAGGGAACCTGAGAGGCCCTTTGAAGGTAAGTACTATTTTGTGTTTTTATTGAACACTTGGAAGAGGCCTACGCTTGGGAAGGGAACCTGAGAGGCCCTTTGAAGGTAAGTACTATTTTGTGGTGGTTTTTCTTGGACACGTGGAAGAGGCCTAAGCTTGGGAAGGGAAACTGAGAGGCCCTTTGAAGGTAAGTACTATTTTTGTGTTTTTATTGAACACTTGGAAGAGGCCTAAGCTTGGGAAGGGAACCTGAGAGGCCCTTTGAAGGTAAGTACTATTTTGTGGTGTTTTTTCTTGGACACGTGGAAGAGGCCTAAGCTGGGGTAGGGAACCTGAGAGGCCCTTTGAAGGTAAGTACTATTTTGTGGTGGTTTTTCTTGGACACGTGGAAGAGGCCTAAGCTGGGAAGGGAACCTGAGAGGCCCTTTGAAGGTAAGTACTATTTTGTGGTGGTTTTTCTTGGAAACGTGGAAGAGGCCTAAGCCTGGGAAGGGAACCTGAGAGGCCCTTTGAAGGTAAGTACTATTTTTGTGTTTTTATTGAACACTTGGAAGAGGCCTCAGCTTGGGAAGGGAACCTGAGAGGCCCTTTGAAGGTAAGTACTATTTTGTGGTTTTCTTGGACACGTGGAAGAGGCCTAAGCCTGGAGAAGGGAACCTGAGAGGCCCTTTGAAGGTAAGTACTATTTTGTGGTTTTCTTGGACACTTGGAAGAGGCCTAAGCCTGGGGAAGGGAACCTGAGAGGCCCTTTGAAGGTAAGTACTATTTTGTGGTTTTCTTGAACACTTGGAAGAGGCCTAAGCTTGGGAAGGGAACCTGAGAGGCCCTTTGAAGGTAAGTACTATTTTGTGGTTTTCTTGGACACGTTGAAGAGGCCTAAGCTTGGGAAGGGAACCTGAGAGGCCCATTGAAGGTAAGTACTATTTTGTGGTTTTCTTGGACACTTGGAAGAGGCCTAAGCTTTTGAAGGGAACCTGAGAGGCCCATTGAAGGTAAGTACTATTTTGTGGTGGTTTTTCTTGGACACTTGGAAGAGGCCTAAGCTTGGGAAGGGAACCTGAGAGGCCCATTGAAGGTAAGTACTATTTTGTGGTGGTTTTTCTTGGACACGTGGAAGAGGCCTAAGCTTGGGAAGGGAACCTGAGAGGCCCATTGAAGAAAAGTACTATTTTTGTGTTTTTCTTGGACATGTGGAAGAGGCCTAAGCCTGGGGAAGGGAACCTAAGAGGCCCATTGAAGGTAAGTACTATTTTGTGGTGGTTTTTCTTGGACACGTGGAAGAGGCCTAAGCTGGGGAAGGGAACCTGAGAGGCCCATTGAAGGTAAGTACTATTTTGTGGTGGTTTTTCTTGGACACGTGGAAGAGGCCTAAGCTGGGGAAGGGAACCTGAGAGGCCCATTGAAGGTAAGTACTATTTTGTGGTTTTCTTGGACACGTGGAAGAGGCCTAAGCCTGGGGAAGGGAACCTGAGAGGCCATTTGAAGGTAAGTACTAGTTTGTGGTGGTTTTTCTTGGACACATGGAAGAGGCCTAAGCTGGGGAAGGGAACCTGAGAGGCCCTTTGAAGGTAAGTACTATTTTGTGGTGGTTTTTCTTGGACACGTGGAAGAGGCCTAAGCTGGGAAGGGAACCTGAGAGGCCCTTTGAAGATAAGTACTATTTTGTGGTGCTTTTTCTTGGACACGTGGAAGAGGCCTAAGCCTGGGAAGAGAACCTGAGAGGCCCTTTGAAGGTAAGTACTATTTTTGTGTTTTTATTGAACACTTGGAAGAGGCCTAAGCTTGGGAAGGGAACCTGAGAGGCCCTTTGAAGGTAAGTACTATTTTGTGGTGGTTTTTCTTGGACACGTGGAAGAGGCCTAAGCTGGGAAGGGAACCTGAGAGGCCCTTTGAAGGTAAGTACTATTTTGTGGTGGTTTTTCTTGGACACGTGGAAGAGGCCTAAGCCTGGGGAAGGGAACCTGAGAGGCCCTTTGAAGGTAAGTACTATTTTTGTGTTTTTATTGAACACTTGGAAGAGGCCTAAGCTTGGGAAGGGAACCTGAGAGGCCCTTTGAAGGTAAGTACTATTTTGTGGTGGTTTTTCTTGGACACGTGGAAGAGGCCTAAGCTTGGGAAGGGAACCTGAGAGGCCCTTTGAAGGTAAGTACTATTTTGTGGTGGTTTTTCTTGGACACATGGAAGAGGCCTAAGCTGGGAAGGGAACCTGAGAGGCCCTTTGAAGGTAAGTACTATTTTGTGGTTTTATTGGACACGTGGAAG
This sequence comes from Ambystoma mexicanum, assembly GCF_040938575.1. NCBI lineage: Eukaryota > Metazoa > Chordata > Amphibia > Caudata > Ambystomatidae > Ambystoma > Ambystoma mexicanum. The sequence continues at coordinate 14,336,569 of NC_090935.1, forward strand.
AGGCCTAAGCCTGGGGAAGAGAACCTGAGAGGCCCATTGAAGGTAAGTACTATTTTGTGGTTTTCTTGGACACGTGGAAGAGGCCTAAGCCTGGGAAGGGAACCTGAGAGGCCCATTGAAGGTAAGTACTATTTTGTGGTGGTTTTTCTAGGACACGTGGAAGAGGCCTAAGCCTGGGGAAGGGAACCTGAGAGGCCCTTTCAAGGTAAGTACTATTTTGTGTTTTTATTGAACACTTGGAAGAGGCCTAAGCTTGGGAAGGGAACCTGAGAGGCCCTTTGAAGGTAAGTACTATTTTGTGGTGGTTTTTCTTGGACACGTGGAAGAGGCCTAAGCTTGGGAAGGGAAACTGAGAGGCCCTTTGAAGGTAAGTACTATTTTTGTGTTTTTATTGAACACTTGGAAGAGGCCTAAGCTTGGGAAGGGAATCTGAGAGGCCCTTTGAAGGTAAGTACTATTTTGTGGTGTTTTTTCTTGGACACTTGGAAGAGGCCTAAGCTGGGGAAGGGAACCTGAGAGGCCCTTTGAAGGTAAGTACTATTTTGTGGTGGTTTTTCTTGGACACGTGGAAGAGGCCTAAGCTGGGAAGGGAACCTGAGAGGCCCTTTGAAGGTAAGTACTATTTTGTGGTGGTTTTTCTTGGAAACGTGGAAGAGGCCTAAGCTTGGGAAGGGAACCTGAGAGGCCCTTTGAAGGTAAGTACTATTTTTGTGTTTTTATTGAACACTTGGAAGAGGCCTAAGCTTGGGAAGGGAACCTGAGAGGCCCTTTGAAGGTAAGTACTATTTTGTGGTTTTCTTGGACACGTGGAAGAGGCCTAAGCCTGGGGAAGGGAACCTGAGAGGCCCTTTGAAGGTAAGTACTATTTTGTGGTTTTCTTGGACACTTGGAAGAGGCCTAAGCCTGGGGAAGGGAACCTGAGAGGCCCTTTGAAGGTAAGTACTATTTTGTGGTTTTCTTGAACACTTGGAAGAGGCCTAAGCTTGGGAAGGGAACCTGAGAGGCCCATTGAAGGTAAGTACTATTTTGTGGTTTTCTTGGACACTTGGAAGGGCCTAAGCTTGGGAAGGGAACCTGAGAGGCCCATTGAAGGTAAGTACTATTTTGTGGTGGTTTTTCTTGGACACGTGGAAGAGGCCTACACTTGGGGAAGGGAACCCTGAGAGGCCCTTTGAAGGTAAGTACTATTTTGAGGTGGTTTTTCTTTGACACGTGGAAGAGGCCTAAGCTGGGGAAGGGAACCTGAGAGGCCCATTGAAGGTAAGTACTATTTTGTGGTTTTCTTGGACACGTGGAAGAGGCCTAAGCCTGGGGAAGGGAACCTGAGAGGCCCATTGAAGGTTAGTACTATTTTGTGGTTTTCTTGGACACGTGGAAGAGGCCTAAGCCTGGGAAGGGAACCTGAGAGGCCCTTTGAAGGTAAGTACTATTTTGTGGTGGTTTTTCTTGGACACGTGGAAGAGGCCTAAGCTGGGGAAGGGAACCTGAGAGGCCCATTGAAGGTAAGTACTATTTTGTGGTTTTCTTGGACACGTGGAAGAGGCCTAAGCCTGGGGAAGGGAACCTGAGAGGCCCATTGAAGGTAAGTACTTTTTTGTGGTTTTCTTGGACATGTGAAAGAGGCCTAAGCCTGGGGAAGGGAACCTGAGAGGCCCATTGAAGGTAAGTACTATTTTGTGGTTTTCTTGGACACGTGGAAGAGGCCTAAGCCTGGGAAGGGAACCTGAGAGGCCCTTTGAAGGTAAGTACTATTTTGTGGTGGTTTTTCTTGGACACGTGGAAGAGGCCTAAGCTGGGGAAGGGAACCTGAGAGGCCCATTGAAGGTAAGTACTATTTTGTGGTTTTCTTGGACACGTGGAAGAGGCCTAAGCCTGGGGAAGGGAACCTGAGAGGCCCATTGAAGGTAAGTACTATTTTGTGGTTTTCTTGGACACGTGGAAGAGGCCTAAGCCTGGGAAGGGAACCTGAGAGGCCCTTTGAAGGTAAGTACTATTTTGTGGTGGTTTTTCTTGGACACGTGGAAGAGGCCTAAGCTGGGGAAGGGAACCTGAGAGGCCCATTGAAGGTAAGTACTATTTTGTGGTTTTCTTGGACACTTGGAAGAGGCCTAAGCTTGGGAAGGGAACCTGAGAGGCCCTTTGAAGGTAAGTACTATTTTGTGGTTTTCTTGGACACGTGGAAGAGGCCTAAGCTTGGGAAGGGAACCTGAGAGGCCCATTGAAGGTAAGTACTATTTTGTGGTTTTCTTGGACACTTGGAAGAGGCCTAAGCTTGGGAAGGGAACCTGAGAGGCCCATTGAAGGTAAGTACTATTTTGTGGTGGTTTTTCTTGGACACTTGGAAGAGGCAAAAGCTTGGGAAAGGAACCTGAGAGGCCCATTGAAGGTAAGTACTATTTTGTGGTGGTTTTTCTTGGACACGTGGAAGAGGCCTAAGCTTGGGAAGGGAACCTGAGAGGCCCATTGAAGGTAAGTACTATTTTGTGGTTTTCTTGGACACTTGGAAGAGGCCTAAGCTTGGGAAGGGAACCTGAGAGGCCCATTGAAGGTAAGTACTATTTTGTGGTGGTTTTTCTTGGACACGTGGAAGAGGCCTAAGCTGGGGAAGGGAACCTGAGAGGCCCATTGAAGGTAAGTACAATTTGTGGTGGTTTTTCTTGGACACGTGGAAGAGGCCTAAGCTGGGGAAGGGAACCTGAGAGGCCCATTGAAGGTAAGTACTATTTTGTGGTGGTTTTTCTTGGACACGTGGAAGAGGCCTAAGCTTGGGAAGGGAACCTGAGAGGCCCTTTGAAGATAAGTACTATTTTGTGGTTTTCTTGGACACGTGGAAGAGGCCTAAGCTTGGGAAGGGAACCTGAGAGGCCCTTTGAAGGTAAGTACTATTTTGTGGTTTTCTTGGACACGTGGAAGAGGCCTAAGCTGGGGAAGGGAACCTGAGAGGCCCATTGAAGGTAAGTACTATTTTGTGGTTTTCTTGGACACGTGGAAGAGGCCTAAGCCTGGGGAAGGGAACCTGAGAGGCCCATTGAAGGTAAGTACTTTTTTGTGGTTTTCTTGGACATGTGGAAGAGGCCTAAGCCTGGGGAAGGGAACCTGAGAGGCCCATTGAAGGTAAGTACTATTTTGTGGTTTTCTTGGACACGTGGAAGAGGCCTAAGCCTGGGAAGGGAACCTGAGAGGCCCTTTGAAGGTAAGTACTATTTTGTGGTGGTTTTTCTTGGACACGTGGAAGAGGCCTAAGCTGGGGAAGGGAACCTGAGAGGCCCATTGAAGGTAAGTACTATTTTGTGGTTTTCTTGGACACTTGGAAGAGGCCTAAGCCTGGGGAAGGGAACCTGAGAGGCCCTTTGAAGGTAAGTACTATTTTGTGGTTTTCTTGAACACTTGGAAGAGGCCTAAGCTTGGGAAGGGAACCTGAGAGGCCCATTGAAGGTAAGTACTATTTTGTGGTTTTCTTGGACACTTGAAAGAGGCCTAAGCTTGGGAAGGGAACCTGAGAGGCCCTTTGAAGGTAAGTACTATTTTGTGGTTTTCTTGGACACGTGGAAGAGGCCTAAGCTTGGGAAGGGAACCTGAGAGGCCCATTGAAGGTAAGTACTATTTTGTGGTTTTCTTGGACACTTGGAAGAGGCCTAAGCTTGGGAAGGGAACCTGAGAGGCCCATTGAAGGTAAGTACTATTTTGTAGTGGTTTTTCTTGGACACTTGGAAGAGGCCTAAGCTTGGGAAGGGAACCTGAGAGGCCCATTGAAGGTAAGTACTATTTTGTGGTGGTTTTTCTTGGACACGTGGAAGAGGCCTAAGCTTGGGAAGGGAACCTGAGAGGCCCATTGAAGGTAAGTACTATTTTTGTGTTTTTCTTGGACATGTGGAAGAGGCCTAAGCCTGGGGAAGGGAACCTAAGAGGCCCATTGAAGGTAAGTACTATTTTGTGGTGGTTTTTCTTGGACACGTGGAAGAGGCCTAAGCTGGGGAAGGGAACCTGAGAGGCCCATTGAAGGTAAGTACTATTTTGTGGTGGTTTTTCTTGGACACGTGGAAGAGGCCTAAGCTGGGGAAGGGAACCTGAGAGGCCCTTTGAAGGTAAGTACTATTTTGTGGTGGTTTTTCTTGGACACGTGGAAGAGGCCTAAGCTGGGAAGGGAACCTGAGAGGCCCTTTGAAGATAAGTACTATTTTGTGGTGCTTTTTCTTGGACACGTGGAAGAGGCCTAAGCCTGGGAAGGGAACCTGAGAGGCCCTTTGAAGGTAAGTACTATTTTTGTGTTTTGATTGAACACTTGGAAGAGGCCTAAGCTTGGGAAGGGAACCTGAGAGGCCCTTTGAAGGTAAGTACTATTTTGTGGTGGTTTTTCTTGGACACGTGGAAGAGGCCTAAGCTGGGAATTGAACCTGAGAGGCCCTTTGAAGGTAAGTACTATTTTGTGGTGGTTTTTCTTGGACACGTGGAAGAGGCCTAAGCCTGGGGAAGGGAACCTGAGAGGCCCTTTGAAGGTAAGTACTATTTTTGTGTTTTTATTGAACACTTGGAAGAGGCCTAAGCTTGGGAAGGGAACCTGAGAGGCCCTTTGAAGGTAAGTACTATTTTGTGGTGGTTTTTCTTGGACACGTGGAAGAGGCCTAAGCTTGGGAAGGGAACCTGAGAGGCCCTTTGAAGGTAAGTACTATTTTGTGGTGGTTTTTCTTGGACACATGGAAGAAGCCTAAGCTGGGAAGGGAACCTGAGAGGCCCTTTGAAGGTAAGTACTATTTTGTGGTTTTATTGGACACGTGGAAGAGGCCTAAGCCTGGGGAAGGGAACCTGAGAGGCCCATTGAAGGTAAGTACTATTTTGTGGTTTTCTTGGACACGTGGAAGAGGCCTAAGCCTGGGAAGGGAACCTGAGAGGCCTATTGAAGGTAAGTACTATTTTGTGGTGGTTTTTCTTGGACACGTGGAAGAGGCCTAAGCCTGGGGAAGGGAACCTGAGAGGCCCTTTCAAGGTAAGTACTATTTTGTGTTTTTATTGAACACTTGGAAGAGGCCTAAGCTTGGGAAGGGAACCTGAGAGGCCCATTGAAGGTAAGTACTATTTTGTGGTTTTCTTGGACACTTGAAAGAGGCCTAAGCTTGGGAAGGGAACCTGAGAGGCCCTTTGAAGGTAAGTACTATTTTGTGGTTTTCTTGGACACGTGGAAGAGGCCTAAGCTTGGGAAGGGAACCTGAGAGGCCCATTGAAGGTAAGTACTATTTTGTGGTTTTCTTGGACACTTGGAAGAGGCCTAAGCTTGGGAAGGGAACCTGAGAGGCCCATTGAAGGTAAGTACTATTTTGTAGTGGTTTTTCTTGGACACTTGGAAGAGGCCTAAGCTTGGGAAGGGAACCTGAGAGGCCCATTGAAGGTAAGTACTATTTTGTGGTGGTTTTTCTTGGACACGTGGAAGAGGCCTAAGCTTGGGAAGGGAACCTGAGAGGCCCATTGAAGGTAAGTACTATTTTTGTGTTTTTCTTGGACATGTGGAAGAGGCCTAAGCCTGGGGAAGGGAACCTAAGAGGCCCATTGAAGGTAAGTACTATTTTGTGGTGGTTTTTCTTGGACACGTGGAAGAGGCCTAAGCTGGGGAAGGGAACCTGAGAGGCCCATTGAAGGTAAGTACTATTTTGTGGTGGTTTTTCTTGGACACGTGGAAGAGGCCTAAGCTGGGGAAGGGAACCTGAGAGGCCCATTGAAGGTAAGTACTATTTTGTGGTTTTCTTGGACACGTGGAAGAGGCCTAAGCCTGGGGAAGGGAACCTGAGAGGCCATTTGAAGGTAAGTACTAGTTTGTGGTGGTTTTTCTTGGACACATGGAAGAGGCCTAAGCTGGGGAAGGGAACCTGAGAGGCCCTTTGAAGGTAAGTACTATTTTGTGGTGGTTTTTCTTGGACACGTGGAAGAGGCCTAAGTTGGGAAGGGAACCTGAGAGGCCCTTTGAAGATAAGTACTATTTTGTGGTGCTTTTTCTTGGACACGTGGAAGAGGCCTAAGCCTGGGAAGGGAACCTGAGAGGCCCTTTGAAGGTAAGTACTATTTTTGTGTTTTGATTGAACACTTGGAAGAGGCCTAAGCTTGGGAAGGGAACCTGAGAGGCCCTTTGAAGGTAAGTACTATTTTTGTGTTTTTATTGAACACTTGGAAGAGGCCTAAGCTTGGGAAGGGAACCTGAGAGGCCCTTTGAAGGTAAGTACTATTTTGTGGTGGTTTTTCTTGGACACGTGGAAGAGGCCTAAGCTTGGGAAGGGAACCTGAGAGGCCCTTTGAAGGTAAGTACTATTTTGTGGTGGTTTTTCTTGGACACATGGAAGAGGCCTAAGCTGGGAAGGGAACCTGAGAGGCCCTTTGAAGGTAAGTACTATTTTGTGGTTTTATTGGACACGTGGAAGAGGCCTAAGCCTGGGGAAGGGAACCTGAGAGGCCCATTGAAGGTAAGTACTATTTTGTGGTTTTCTTGGACACGTGGAAGAGGCCTAAGCCTGGGAAGGGAACCTGAGAGGCCCATTGAAGGTAAGTACTATTTTGTGGTGGTTTTTCTTGGACACGTGGAAGAGGCCTAAGCCTGGGGAAGGGAACCTGAGAGGCCCTTTCAAGGTAAGTACTATTTTGTGTTTTTATTGAACACTTGGAAGAGGCCTAAGCTTGGGAAGGGAACCTGAGAGGCCCATTGAAGGTAAGTACTATTTTGTGGTTTTCTTGGACACTTGAAAGAGGCCTAAGCTTGGGAAGGGAACCTGAGAGGCCCTTTGAAGGTAAGTACTATTTTGTGGTTTTCTTGGACACGTGGAAGAGGCCTAAGCTTGGGAAGGGAACCTGAGAGGCCCATTGAAGGTAAGTACTATTTTGTGGTTTTCTTGGACACTTGGAAGAGGCCTAAGCTTGGGAAGGGAACCTGAGAGGCCCATTGAAGGTAAGTACTATTTTGTGGTGGTTTTTCTTGGACACTTGGAAGAGGCCTAAGCTTGGGAAGGGAACCTGAGAGGCCCATTGAAGGTAAGTACTATTTTGTGGTGGTTTTTCTTGGACACGTGGAAGAGGCCTAAGCTTGGGAAGGGAACCTGAGAGGCCCATTGAAGGTAAGTACTATTTTTGTGTTTTTCTTGGACATGTGGAAGAGGCCTAAGCCTGGGGAAGGGAACCTAAGAGGCCCATTGAAGGTAAGTACTATTTTGTGGTGGTTTTTCTTGGACACGTGGAAGAGGCCTAAGCTGGGGAAGGGAACCTGAGAGGCCCATTGAAGGTAAGTACTATTTTGTGGTGGTTTTTCTTGGACACGTGGAAGAGGCCTAAGCTGGGGAAGGGAACCTGAGAGGCCCATTGAAGGTAAGTACTATTTTGTGGTTTTCTTGGACACGTGGAAGAGGCCTAAGCCTGGGGAAGGGAACCTGAGAGGCCATTTGAAGGTAAGTACTAGTTTGTGGTGGTTTTTCTTGGACACATGGAAGAGGCCTAAGCTGGGGAAGGGAACCTGAGAGGCCCTTTGAAGGTAAGTACTATTTTGTGGTGGTTTTTCTTGGACACGTGGAAGAGGCCTAAGCTGGGAAGGGAACCTGAGAGGCCCTTTGAAGATAAGTACTTTTTTGTGGTGCTTTTTCTTGGACACGTGGAAGAGGCCTAAGCCTGGGAAGGGAACCTGAGAGGCCCTTTGAAGGTAAGTACTATTTTTGTGTTTTGATTGAACACTTGGAAGAGGCCTAAGCTTGGGAAGGGAACCTGAGAGGCCCTTTGAAGGTAAGTACTATTTTGTGGTGGTTTTTCTTGGACACGTGGAAGAGGCCTAAGCTGGGAAGGGAACCTGAGAGGCCCTTTGAAGGTAAGTACTATTTTGTGGTGGTTTTTCTTGGACACGTGGAAGAGGCCTAAGCCTGGGGAAGGTAACCTGAGAGGCCCTTTGAAGGTAAGTACTATTTTTGTGTTTTTATTAAACACTTGGAAGAGGCCTAAGCTTGGGAAGGGAACCTGAGAGGCCCTTTGAAGGTAAGTACTATTTTGTGGTGGTTTTTCTTGGACACGTGGAAGAGGCCTAAGCTTGGGAAGGGAACCTGAGAGGCCCTTTGAAGGTAAGTACTATTTTGTGGTGGTTTTTCTTGGACACATGGAAGAGGCCTAAGCTGGGAAGGGAACCTGAGAGGCCCTTTGAAGGTAAGTACTATTTTGTGGTTTTATTGGACACGTGGAAGAGGCCTAAGCCTGGGGAAGGGAACCTGAGAGGTCCATTGAAGGTAAGTACTATTTTGTGGTTTTCTTGGACACGTGGAAGAGGCCTAAGCCTGGGAAGGGAACCTGAGAGGCCCATTGAAGGTAAGTACTATTTTGTGGTGGTTTTTCTTGGACACGTGGAAGAGGCCTAAGCCTGGGGAAGGGAACCTGAGAGGCCCTTTGAAGGTAAGTACTATTTTGTGTTTTTATTGAACACTTGGAAGAGGCCTAAGCTTGGGAAGGGAACCTGAGAGGCCCTTTGAAGGTAAGTACTATTTTGTGGTGGTTTTTCTTGGACACGTGGAAGAGGCCTAAGCTTGGGAAGGGAAACTGAGAGGCCCTTTGAAGGTAAGTACTATTTTTGTGTTTTTATTGAACACTTGGAAGAGGCCTAAGCTTGGGAAGGGAACCTGAGAGGCCCTTTGAAGGTAAGTACTATTTTGTGGTGTTTTTTCTTGGACACGTGGAAGAGGCCTAAGCTGGGGAAGGGAACCTGAGAGGCCCTTTGAAGGTAAGTACTATTTTGTGGTGGTTTTTCTTGGACACGTGGAAGAGGCCTAAGCTGGGAAGGGAACCTGAGAGGCCCTTTGAAGGTAAGTACTATTTTGTGGTGGTTTTTCTTGGAAACGTGGAAGAGGCCTAAGCTTGGGAAGGGAACCTGAGAGGCCCTTTGAAGGTAAGTACTATTTTTGTGTTTTTATTGAACACTTGGAAGAGGCCTAAGCTTGGGAAGGGAACCTGAGAGGCCCTTTGAAGGTAAGTACTATTTTGTGGTTTTCTTGGACACGTGGAAGAGGCCTAAGCCTGGGGAAGGGAACCTGAGAGGCCCTTTGAAGGTAAGTACTATTTTGTGGTTTTCTTGGACACTTGGAAGAGGCCTAAGCCTGGGGAAGGGAACCTGAGAGGCCCTTTGAAGGTAAGTACTATTTTGTGGTTTTCTTGAACACTTGGAAGAGGCCTAAGCTTGGGAAGGGAACCTGAGAGGCCCATTGAAGGTAAGTACTATTTTGTGGTTTTCTTGGACACTTGGAAGAGGCCTAAGCCTGGGAAGGGAACCTGAGAGGCCCATTGAAGGTAAGTACTATTTTGTGGTGGTTTTTCTTGGACACGTGGAAGAGGCCTAAGCCTGGGGAAGGGAACCTGAGAGGCCCTTTCAAGGTAAGTACTATTTTGTGTTTTTATTGAACACTTGGAAGAGGCCTAAGCTTGGGAAGGGAACCTGAGAGGCCCATTGAAGGTAAGTACTATTTTGTGGTTTTCTTGGACACTTGAAAGAGGCCTAAGCTTGGGAAGGGAACCTGAGAGGCCCTTTGAAGGTAAGTACTATTTTGTGGTTTTCTTGGACACGTGGAAGAGGCCTAAGCTTGGGAAGGGAACCTGAGAGGCCCATTGAAGGTAAGTACTATTTTGTGGTTTTCTTGGACACTTGGAAGAGGCCTAAGCTTGGGAAGGGAACCTGAGAGGCCCATTGAAGGTAAGTACTATTTTGTGGTGGTTTTTCTTGGACACTTGGAAGAGGCCTAAGCTTGGGAAGGGAACCTGAGAGGCCCATTGAAGGTAAGTACTATTTTGTGGTGGTTTTTCTTGGACACGTGGAAGAGGCCTAAGCTTGGGAAGGGAACCTGAGAGGCCCATTGAAGGTAAGTACTATTTTTGTGTTTTTCTTGGACATGTGGAAGAGGCCTAAGCCTGGGGAAGGGAACCTAAGAGGCCCATTGAAGGTAAGTACTATTTTGTGGTGGTTTTTCTTGGACACGTGGAAGAGGCCTAAGCTGGGGAAGGGAACCTGAGAGGCCCATTGAAGGTAAGTACTATTTTGTGGTGGTTTTTCTTGGACACGTGGAAGAGGCCTAAGCTGGGGAAGGGAACCTGAGAGGCCCATTGAAGGTAAGTACTATTTTGTGGTTTTCTTGGACACGTGGAAGAGGCCTAAGCCTGGGGAAGGGAACCTGAGAGGCCATTTGAAGGTAAGTACTAGTTTGTGGTGGTTTTTCTTGGACACATGGAAGAGGCCTAAGCTGGGGAAGGGAACCTGAGAGGCCCTTTGAAGGTAAGTACTATTTTGTGGTGGTTTTTCTTGGACACGTGGAAGAGGCCTAAGCTGGGAAGGGAACCTGAGAGGCCCTTTGAAGATAAGTACTTTTTTGTGGTGCTTTTTCTTGGACACGTGGAAGAGGCCTAAGCCTGGGAAGGGAACCTGAGAGGCCCTTTGAAGGTAAGTACTATTTTTGTGTTTTGATTGAACACTTGGAAGAGGCCTAAGCTTGGGAAGGGAACCTGAGAGGCCCTTTGAAGGTAAGTACTATTTTGTGGTGGTTTTTCTTGGACACGTGGAAGAGGCCTAAGCTGGGAAGGGAACCTGAGAGGCCCTTTGAAGGTAAGTACTATTTTGTGGTGGTTTTTCTTGGACACGTGGAAGAGGCCTAAGCCTGGGGAAGGTAACCTGAGAGGCCCTTTGAAGGTAAGTACTATTTTTGTGTTTTTATTAAACACTTGGAAGAGGCCTAAGCTTGGGAAGGGAACCTGAGAGGCCCTTTGAAGGTAAGTACTATTTTGTGGTGGTTTTTCTTGGACACGTGGAAGAGGCCTAAGCTTGGGAAGGGAACCTGAGAGGCCCTTTGAAGGTAAGTACTATTTTGTGGTGGTTTTTCTTGGACACATGGAAGAGGCCTAAGCTGGGAAGGGAACCTGAGAGGCCCTTTGAAGGTAAGTACTATTTTGTGGTTTTATTGGACACGTGGAAGAGGCCTAAGCCTGGGGAAGGGAACCTGAGAGGTCCATTGAAGGTAAGTACTATTTTGTGGTTTTCTTGGACACGTGGAAGAGGCCTAAGCCTGGGAAGGGAACCTGAGAGGCCCATTGAAGGTAAGTACTATTTTGTGGTGGTTTTTCTTGGACACGTGGAAGAGGCCTAAGCCTGGGGAAGGGAACCTGAGAGGCCCTTTGAAGGTAAGTACTATTTTGTGTTTTTATTGAACACTTGGAAGAGGCCTAAGCTTGGGAAGGGAACCTGAGAGGCCCTTTGAAGGTAAGTACTATTTTGTGGTGGTTTTTCTTGGACACGTGGAAGAGGCCTAAGCTTGGGAAGGGAAACTGAGAGGCCCTTTGAAGGTAAGTACTATTTTTGTGTTTTTATTGAACACTTGGAAGAGGCCTAAGCTTGGGAAGGGAACCTGAGAGGCCCTTTGAAGGTAAGTACTATTTTGTGGTGTTTTTTCTTGGACACGTGGAAGAGGCCTAAGCTGGGGAAGGGAACCTGAGAGGCCCTTTGAAGGTAAGTACTATTTTGTGGTGGTTTTTCTTGGACACGTGGAAGAGGCCTAAGCTGGGAAGGGAACCTGAGAGGCCCTTTGAAGGTAAGTACTATTTTGTGGTGGTTTTTCTTGGAAACGTGGAAGAGGCCTAAGCTTGGGAAGGGAACCTGAGAGGCCCTTTGAAGGTAAGTACTATTTTTGTGTTTTTATTGAACACTTGGAAGAGGCCTAAGCTTGGGAAGGGAACCTGAGAGGCCCTTTGAAGGTAAGTACTATTTTGTGGTTTTCTTGGACACGTGGAAGAGGCCTAAGCCTGGGGAAGGGAACCTGAGAGGCCCTTTGAAGGTAAGTACTATTTTGTGGTTTTCTTGGACACTTGGAAGAGGCCTAAGCCTGGGGAAGGGAACCTGAGAGGCCCTTTGAAGGTAAGTACTATTTTGTGGTTTTCTTGAACACTTGGAAGAGGCCTAAGCTTGGGAAGGGAACCTGAGAGGCCCATTGAAGGTAAGTACTATTTTGTGGTTTTCTTGGACACTTGGAAGGGCCTAAGCTTGGGAAGGGAACCTGAGAGGCCCATTGAAGGTAAGTACTATTTTTGTGGTGGTTTTTCTTGGACACGTGGAAGAGGCCTACACTTGGGGAAGGGAACCCTGAGAGGCCCTTTGAAGGTAAGTACTATTTTGAGGTGGTTTTTCTTTGACACGTGGAAGAGGCCTAAGCTGGGGAAGGGAACCTGAGAGGCCCATTGAAGGTAAGTACTATTTTGTGGTTTTCTTGGACACGTGGAAGAGGCCTAAGCCTGGGGAAGGGAACCTGAGAGGCCCATTGAAGGTTAGTACTATTTTGTGGTTTTCTTGGACACGTGGAAGAGGCCTAAGCCTGGGAAGGGAACCTGAGAGGCCCTTTGAAGGTAAGTACTATTTTGTGGTGGTTTTTCTTGGACACGTGGAAGAGGCCTAAGCTGGGGAAGGGAACCTGAGAGGCCCATTGAAGGTAAGTACTATTTTGTGGTTTTCTTGGACACGTGGAAGAGGCCTAAGCCTGGGGAAGGGAACCTGAGAGGCCCATTGAAGGTAAGTACTTTTTTGTGGTTTTCTTGGACATGTGGAAGAGGCCTAAGCCTGGGGAAGGGAACCTGAGAGGCCCATTGAAGGTAAGTACTATTTTGTGGTTTTCTTGGACACGTGGAAGAGGCCTAAGCCTGGGAAGGGAACCTGAGAGGCCCTTTGAAGGTAAGTACTATTTTGTGGTGGTTTTTCTTGGACACGTGGAAGAGGCCTAAGCTGGGGAAGGGAACCTGAGAGGCCCATTGAAGGTAAGTACTATTTTGTGGTTTTCTTGGACACGTGGAAGAGGCCTAAGCCTGGGGAAGGGAACCTGAGAGGCCCATTGAAGGTAAGTACTATTTTGTGGTTTTCTTGGACACGTGGAAGAGGCCTAAGCCTGGGAAGGGAACCTGAGAGGCCCTTTGAAGGTAAGTACTATTTTGTGGTGGTTTTTCTTGGACACGTGGAAGAGGCATAAGCCTGGGGAAGGGAACCTGAGAGGCCCTTTGAAGGTAAGTACTATTTTTGTGTTTTTATTGAACACTTGGAAGAGGCCTAAGCTTGGGAAGGGAACCTGAGAGGCCCATTGAAGGTAAGTACTATTTTGTGGTTTTCTTAGACACTTGGAAGAGGCCTAAACTTGGGAAGGGAACCTGAGAGGCCCTTTGAAGGTAAGTACTATTTTGTGGTTTTCTTGGACACGTCGAAGAGGCCTAAGCCTGGGGAAGGGAACCTGAGAGGCCCTTTGAAGGTAAGTACTATTTTGTGGTTTTCTTGGACACTTGGAAGAGGCCTAAGCCTGGGGAAGGGAACCTGAAAGGCCCTTTGAAGGTAAGTACCATTTTGTGGTTTTCCTGAACACTTGGAAGAGGCCTAAGCTTGGGAAGGGAACCTGAGAGACCCTTTGAAGGTAAGTACTATTTTTGTGTTTTTATTGAACACTTGGAAGAGGCCTAAGCTTGGGAAGGGAACCTGAGAGGCCCTTTGAAGGTAAGTACTATTTTGTGGTTTTCTTGGACACGTGGAAGAGGCCTAAGCCTGGGGAAGGGAACCTGAGAGGCCCTTTGAAGGTAAGTACTATTTTGTGGTTTTCTTGGACACTTGGAAGAGGCCTAAGCCTGGGGAAGGGAACCTGAGAGGCCCTTTGAAGGTAAGTACTATTTTGTGGTTTTCTTGAACACTTGGAAGAGGCCTAAGCTTGGGAAGGGAACCTGAGAGGCCCATTGAAGGTAAGTACTATTTTGTGGTTTTCTTGGACACTTGGAAGGGCCTAAGCTTGGGAAGGGAACCTGAGAGGCCCATTGAAGGTAAGTACTATTTTGTGGTGGTTTTTCTTGGACACGTGGAAGAGGCCTACAGTTGGGGAAGGGAACCCTGAGAGGCCCTTTGAAGGTAAGTACTATTTTGAGGTGGTTTTTCTTTGACACGTGGAAGAGGCCTAAGCTGGGGAAGGGAACCTGAGAGGCCCATTGAAGGTAAGTACTATTTTGTGGTTTTCTTGGACACGTGAAAGAGGCCTAAGCCTGGGGAAGGGAACCTGAGAGGCCCATTGAAGGTTAGTACTATTTTGTGGTTTTCTTGGACACGTGGAAGAGGCCTAAGCCTGGGAAGGGAACCTGAGAGGCCCTTTGAAGGTAAGTACTATTTTGTGGTGGTTTTTCTTGGACACGTGGAAGAGGCCTAAGCTGGGGAAGGGAACCTGAGAGGCCCATTGAAGGTAAGTACTATTTTGTGGTTTTCTTGGACACGTGGAAGAGGCCTAAGCCTGGGGAAGGGAACCTGAGAGGCCCATTGAAGGTAAGTACTTTTTTGTGGTTTTCTTGGACATGTGGAAGAGGCCTAAGCCTGGGGAAGGGAACCTGAGAGGCCCATTGAAGGTAAGTACTATTTTGTGGTTTTCTTGGACACGTGGAAGAGGCCTAAGCCTGGGAAGGGAACCTGAGAGGCCCTTTGAAGGAAAGTACTATTTTGTGGTGGTTTTTCTTGGACACGTGGAAGAGGCCTAAGCTGGGGAAGGGAACCTGAGAGGCCCATTGAAGGTAAGTACTATTTTGTGGTTTTCTTGGACACGTGGAAGAGGCCTAAGCCTGGGGAAGGGAACCTGAGAGGCCCATTGAAGGTAAGTACTATTTTGTGGTTTTCTTGGACACGTGGAAGAGGCCTAAGCCTGGGAAGGGAACCTGAGAGGCCCTTTGAAGGTAAGTACTATTTTGTGGTGGTTTTTCTTGGACACGTGGAAGAGGCATAAGCCTGGGGAAGGGAACCTGAGAGGCCCTTTGAAGGTAAGTACTATTTTTGTGTTTTTATTGAACACTTGGAAGAGGCCTAAGCTTGGGAAGGGAACCTGAGAGGCCCATTGAAGGTAAGTACTATTTTGTGGTTTTCTTAGACACTTGGAAGAGGCCTAAACTTGGGAAGGGAACCTGAGAGGCCCTTTGAAGGTAAGTACTATTTTGTGGTTTTCTTGGACACGTCGAAGAGGCCTAAGCCTGGGGAAGGGAACCTGAGAGGCCCTTTGAAGGTAAGTACTATTTTGTGGTTTTCTTGGACACTTGGAAGAGGCCTAAGCCTGGGGAAGGGAACCTGAAAGGCCCTTTGAAGGTAAGTACCATTTTGTGGTTTTCCTGAACACTTGGAAGAGGCCTAAGCTTGGGAAGGGAACCTGAGAGGCCCATTGAAGGTAAGTACTATTTTGTGGTTTTCTTGGACACTTGGAAGAGGCCTAAGCTTGGGAAGGGATCCTGAGAGGCCCTTTGAAGGTAAGTACTATTTTGTGGTTTTCTTGGACACGTGGAAGAGGCCTAAGCTTGGGAAGGGAACCTGAGAGGCCCATTGAAGGTAAGTACTATTTTGTGGTTTTCTTGGACACTTGGAAGAGGCCTAAGCTTGGGAAGGGAACCTGAGAGGCCCATTGAAGGTAAGTACTATTTTGTGGTGGTTTTTCTTGGACACTTGGAAGAGGCCTAAGCTTGGGAAAGGAACCTGAGAGGCCCATTGAAGGTAAGTACTATTTTGTGGTGGTTTTTCTTGGACACGTGGAAGAGGCCTAAGCTTGGGAAGGGAACCTGAGAGGCCCATTGAAGGTAAGTACTATTTTGTGGTTTTCTTGGACACTTGGAAGAGGCCTAAGCTTGGGAAGGGAACCTGAGAGGCCCATTGAAGGTAAGTACTATTTTTGTGTTTTTCTTGGACACGTGGAAGAGGCCTAAGCCTGGGGAAGGGAACCTGAGAGGCCCATTGAAGGTAAGTACTATTTTGTGGTGGTTTTTCTTGGA
The DNA here is from genome assembly GCF_040938575.1 of Ambystoma mexicanum. Lineage (NCBI taxonomy): Eukaryota > Metazoa > Chordata > Amphibia > Caudata > Ambystomatidae > Ambystoma > Ambystoma mexicanum. The sequence goes on from NC_090935.1 coordinate 14,352,358, forward strand.
CACGTGGAAGAGGCCTAAGCTGGGGAAGGGAACCTGAGAGGCCCATTGAAGGTAAGTACAATTTGTGGTGGTTTTTCTTGGACACGTGGAAGAGGCCTAAGCTGGGGAAGGGAACCTGAGAGGCCCATTGAAGGTAAGTACTATTTTGTGGTGGTTTTTCTTGGACACGTAGAAGAGGCCTAAGCTTGGGAAGGGAACCTGAGAGGCCCTTTGAAGATAAGTACTATTTTGTGGTTTTCTTGGACACGTGGAAGAGGCCTAAGCTTGGGAAGGGAACCTGAGAGGCCCTTTGAAGGTAAGTACTATTTTGTGGTTTTCTTGGACACGTGGAAGAGGCCTAAGCTGGGGAAGGGAACCTGAGAGGCCCATTGAAGGTAAGTACTATTTTGTGGTTTTCTTGGACACGTGGAAGAGGCCTAAGCCTGGGGAAGGGAACCTGAGAGGCCCATTGAAGGTAAGTACTTTTTTGTGGTTTTCTTGGACATGTGGAAGAGGCCTAAGCCTGGGGAAGGGAACCTGAGAGGCCCATTGAAGGTAAGTACTATTTTGTGGTTTTCTTGGACACGTGGAAGAGGCCTAAGCCTGGGAAGGGAACCTGAGAGGCCCTTTGAAGGTAAGTACTATTTTGTGGTGGTTTTTCTTGGACACGTGGAAGAGGCCTAAGCTGGGGAAGGGAACCTGAGAGGCCCATTGAAGGTAAGTACTATTTTGTGGTTTTCTTGGACACTTGGAAGAGGCCTAAGCCTGGGGAAGGGAACCTGAGAGGCCCTTTGAAGGTAAGTACTATTTTGTGGTTTTCTTGAACACTTGGAAGAGGCCTAAGCTTGGGAAGGGAACCTGAGAGGCCCATTGAAGGTAAGTACTATTTTGTGGTTTTCTTGGACACTTGAAAGAGGCCTAAGCTTGGGAAGGGAACCTGAGAGGCCCTTTGAAGGTAAGTACTATTTTGTGGTTTTCTTGGACACGTGGAAGAGGCCTAAGCTTGGGAAGGGAACCTGAGAGGCCCATTGAAGGTAAGTACTATTTTGTGGTTTTCTTGGACACTTGGAAGAGGCCTAAGCTTGGGAAGGGAACCTGAGAGGCCCATTGAAGGTAAGTACTATTTTGTGGTGGTTTTTCTTGGACACTTGGAAGAGGCCTAAGCTTGGAAAGGGAACCTGAGAGGCCCATTGAAGGTAAGTACTATTTTGTGGTGGTTTTTCTTGGACACGTGGAAGAGGCCTAAGCTTGGGAAGGGAACCTGAGAGGCCCATTGAAGGTAAGTACTATTTTTGTGTTTTTCTTGGACATGTGGAAGAGGCCTAAGCCTGGGGAAGGGAACCTAAGAGGCCCATTGAAGGTAAGTACTATTTTGTGGTGGTTTTTCTTGGACACGTGGAAGAGGCCTAAGCTGGGGAAGGGAACCTGAGAGGCCCATTGAAGGTAAGTACTATTTTGTGGTGGTTTCTCTTGGACACGTGGAAGAGGCCTAAGCTGGGGAAGGGAACCTGAGAGGCCCATTGAAGGTAAGTACTATTTTGTGGTTTTCTTGGACACGTGGAAGAGGCCTAAGCCTGGGGAAGGGAACCTGAGAGGCCATTTGAAGGTAAGTACTAGTTTGTGGTGGTTTTTCTTGGACACATGGAAGAGGCCTAAGCTGGGGAAGGGAACCTGAGAGGCCCTTTGAAGGTAAGTACTATTTTGTGGTGGTTTTTCTTGGACACGTGGAAGAGGCCTAAGCTGGGAAGGGAACCTGAGAGGCCCTTTGAAGGTAAGTACTATTTTGTGGTGGTTTTTCTTGGACACGTGGAAGAGGCCTAAGCCTGGGGAAGGTAACCTGAGAGGCCCTTTGAAGGTAAGTACTATTTTTGTGTTTTTATTGAACACTTGGAAGAGGCCTAAGCTTGGGAAGGGAACCTGAGAGGCCCTTTGAAGGTAAGTACTATTTTGTGGTGGTTTTTCTTGGACACGTGGAAGAGGCCTAAGCTTGGGAAGGGAACCTGAGAGGCCCTTTGAAGGTAAGTACTATTTTGTGGTGGTTTTTCTTGGACACATGGAAGAGGCCTAAGCTGGGAAGGGAACCTGAGAGGCCCTTTGAAGGTAAGTACTATTTTGTGGTTTTATTGGACACGTGGAAGAGGCCTAAGCCTGGGGAAGGGAACCTGAGAGGCCCATTGAAGGTAAGTACTATTTTGTGGTTTTCTTGGACACGTGGAAGAGGCCTAAGCGTGGGAAGGGAACCTGAGAGGCCCATTGAAGGTAAGTACTATTTTGTGGTGGTTTTTCTTGGACACGTGGAAGAGGCCTAAGCCTGGGGAAGGGAACCTGAGAGGCCCTTTCAAGGTAAGTACTATTTTGTGTTTTTATTGAACACTTGGAAGAGGCCTAAGCTTGGGAAGGGAACCTGAGAGGCCCTTTGAAGGTAAGTACTATTTTGTGGTGGTTTTTCTTGGAAACGTGGAAGAGGCCTAAGCTTGGGAAGGGAAACTGAGAGGCCCTTTGAAGGTAAGTACTATTTTTGTGTTTTTATTGAACACTTGGAAGAGGCCTAAGCTTGGGAAGGGAACCTGAGAGGCCCTTTGAAGGTAAGTACTATTTTGTGGTGTTTTTTCTTGGACACGTGGAAGAGGCCTAAGCTGGGGAAGGGAACCTGAGAGGCCCTTTGAAGGTAAGTACTATTTTGTGGTGGTTTTTCTTGGACACGTGGAAGAGGCCTAAGCTTGGGAAGGGAACCTGAGAGGCCCTTTGAAGGTAAGTACTATTTTTGTGTTTTTATTGAACACTTGGAAGAGGCCTAAGCTTGGGAAGGGAACCTGAGAGGCCCTTTGAAGGTAAGTACTATTTTGTGGTTTTCTTGGACACGTGGAAGAGGCCTAAGCCTGGGGAAGGGAACCTGAGAGGCCCTTTGAAGGTAAGTACTATTTTGTGGTTTTCTTGGACACTTGGAAGAGGCCTAAGCCTGGGGAAGGGAACCTGAGAGGCCCTTTGAAGGTAAGTACTATTTTGTGGTTTTCTTGGACACTTGGAAGAGGCCTAAGCTTGGGAAGGGAACCTGAGAGGCCCTTTGAAGGTAAGTACTATTTTGTGGTTTTCTTGGACACGTGGAAGAGGCCTAAGCCTGGGGAAGGGAACCTGAGAGGCCCTTTGAAGGTAAGTACTATTTTGTGGTTTTCTTGGACACTTGGAAGAGGCCTAAGCCTGGGGAAGGGAACCTGAGAGGCCCTTTGAAGGTAAGTACTATTTTGTGGTTTTCTTGGACACTTGGAAGGGCCTAAGCTTGGGAAGGGAACCTGAGAGGCCCATTGAAGGTAAGTACTATTTTGTGGTGGTTTTTCTTGGACACGTGGAAGAGGCCTACACTTGGGGAAGGGAACCCTGAGAGGCCCTTTGAAGGTAAGTACTATTTTGAGGTGGTTTTTCTTTGACACGTGGAAGAGGCCTAAGCTGGGGAAGGGAACCTGAGAGGCCCATTGAAGGTAAGTACTATTTTGTGGTTTTCTTGGACACGTGGAAGAGGCCTAAGCCTGGGGAAGGGAACCTGAGAGGCCCATTGAAGGTTAGTACTATTTTGTGGTTTTCTTGGACACGTGGAAGAGGCCTAAGCCTGGGAAGGGAACCTGAGAGGCCCTTTGAAGGTAAGTACTATTTTGTGGTGGTTTTTCTTGGACACGTGGAAGAGGCCTAAGCTGGGGAAGGGAACCTGAGAGGCCCATTGAAGGTAAGTACTATTTTGTGGTTTTCTTGGACACGTGGAAGAGGCCTAAGCCTGGGGAAGGGAACCTGAGAGGCCCATTGAAGGTAAGTACTTTTTTGTGGTTTTCTTGGACATGTGGAAGAGGCCTAAGCCTGGGGAAGGGAACCTGAGAGGCCCATTGAAGGTAAGTACTATTTTGTGGTTTTCTTGGACACGTGGAAGAGGCCTAAGCCTGGGAAGGGAACCTGAGAGGCCCTTTGAAGGTAAGTACTATTTTGTGGTGGTTTTTCTTGGACACGTGGAAGAGGCCTAAGCTGGGGAAGGGAACCTGAGAGGCCCATTGAAGGTAAGTACTATTTTGTGGTTTTCTTGGACACGTGGAAGAGGCCTAAGCCTGGGGAAGGGAACCTGAGAGGCCCATTGAAGGTAAGTACTATTTTGTGGTTTTCTTGGACACGTGGAAGAGGCCTAAGCCTGGGAAGGGAACCTGAGAGGCCCTTTGAAGGTAAGTACTATTTTGTGGTGGTTTTTCTTGGACACGTGGAAGAGGCATAAGCCTGGGGAAGGGAACCTGAGAGGCCCTTTGAAGGTAAGTACTATTTTTGTGTTTTTATTGAACACTTGGAAGAGGCCTAAGCTTGGGAAGGGAACCTGAGAGGCCCATTGAAGGTAAGTACTATTTTGTGGTTTTCTTAGACACTTGGAAGAGGCCTAAACTTGGGAAGGGAACCTGAGAGGCCCTTTGAAGGTAAGTACTATTTTGTGGTTTTCTTGGACACGTCGAAGAGGCCTAAGCCTGGGGAAGGGAACCTGAGAGGCCCTTTGAAGGTAAGTACTATTTTGTGGTTTTCTTGGACACTTGGAAGAGGCCTAAGCCTGGGGAAGGGAACCTGAAAGGCCCTTTGAAGGTAAGTACCATTTTGTGGTTTTCCTGAACACTTGGAAGAGGCCTAAGCTTGGGAAGGGAACCTGAGAGACCCTTTGAAGGTAAGTACTATTTTTGTGTTTTTATTGAACACTTGGAAGAGGCCTAAGCTTGGGAAGGGAACCTGAGAGGCCCTTTGAAGGTAAGTACTATTTTGTGGTTTTCTTGGACACGTGGAAGAGGCCTAAGCCTGGGGAAGGGAACCTGAGAGGCCCTTTGAAGGTAAGTACTATTTTGTGGTTTTCTTGGACACTTGGAAGAGGCCTAAGCCTGGGGAAGGGAACCTGAGAGGCCCTTTGAAGGTAAGTACTATTTTGTGGTTTTCTTGAACACTTGGAAGAGGCCTAAGCTTGGGAAGGGAACCTGAGAGGCCCATTGAAGGTAAGTACTATTTTGTGGTTTTCTTGGACACTTGGAAGGGCCTAAGCTTGGGAAGGGAACCTGAGAGGCCCATTGAAGGTAAGTACTATTTTGTGGTGGTTTTTCTTGGACACGTGGAAGAGGCCTACAGTTGGGGAAGGGAACCCTGAGAGGCCCTTTGAAGGTAAGTACTATTTTGAGGTGGTTTTTCTTTGACATGTGGAAGAGGCCTAAACTGGGGAAGGGAACCTGAGAGGCCCATTGAAGGTAAGTACTATTTTGTGGTTTTCTTGGACACGTGAAAGAGGCCTAAGCCTGGGGAAGGGAACCTGAGAGGCCCATTGAAGGTTAGTACTATTTTGTGGTTTTCTTGGACACGTGGAAGAGGCCTAAGCCTGGGAAGGGAACCTGAGAGGCCCTTTGAAGGTAAGTACTATTTTGTGGTGGTTTTTCTTGGACACGTGGAAGAGGCCTAAGCCTGGGGAAGGGAACCTGAGAGGCCCTTTGAAGGTAAGTACTATTTTGTGGTTTTCTTGGACACTTGGAAGAGGCCTAAGCCTGGGGAAGGGAACCTGAGAGGCCCTTTGAAGGTAAGTACTATTTTGTGGTTTTCTTGAACACTTGGAAGAGGCCTAAGCTTGGGAAGGGAACCTGAGAGGCCCATTGAAGGTAAGTACTATTTTGTGGTTTTCTTGGACACTTGGAAGGGCCTAAGCTTGGGAAGGGAACCTGAGAGGCCCATTGAAGGTAAGTACTATTTTGTGGTGGTTTTTCTTGGACACGTGGAAGAGGCCTACAGTTGGGGAAGGGAACCCTGAGAGGCCCTTTGAAGGTAAGTACTATTTTGAGGTGGTTTTTCTTTGACACGTGGAAGAGGCCTAAACTGGGGAAGGGAACCTGAGAGGCCCATTGAAGGTAAGTACTATTTTGTGGTTTTCTTGGACACGTGAAAGAGGCCTAAGCCTGGGGAAGGGAACCTGAGAGGCCCATTGAAGGTTAGTACTATTTTGTGTTTTTATTGAACACTTGGAAGAGGCCTAAGCTTGGGAAGGGAACCTGAGAGGCCCTTTGAAGGTAAGTACTATTTTGTGGTGGTTTTTCTTGGACACGTGGAAGAGGCCTAAGCTTGGGAAGGGAACCTGAGAGGCCCTTTGAAGGTAAGTACTATTTTGTGGTGGTTTTTCTTGGACACATGGAAGAGGCCTAAGCTGGGAAGGGAACCTGAGAGGCCCTTTGAAGGTAAGTACTATTTTGTGGTTTTATTGGACACGTGGAAGAGGCCTAAGCCTGGGGAAGGGAACCTGAGAGGCCCATTGAAGGTAAGTACTATTTTGTGGTTTTCTTGGACACGTGGAAGAGGCCTAAGCGTGGGAAGGGAACCTGAGAGGCCCATTGAAGGTAAGTACTATTTTGTGGTGGTTTTTCTTGGACACGTGGAAGAGGCCTAAGCCTGGGGAAGGGAACCTGAGAGGCCCTTTCAAGGTAAGTACTATTTTGTGTTTTTATTGAACACTTGGAAGAGGCCTAAGCTTGGGAAGGGAACCTGAGAGGCCCTTTGAAGGTAAGTACTATTTTGTGGTGGTTTTTCTTGGAAACGTGGAAGAGGCCTAAGCTTGGGAAGGGAAACTGAGAGGCCCTTTGAAGGTAAGTACTATTTTTGTGTTTTTATTGAACACTTGGAAGAGGCCTAAGCTTGGGAAGGGAACCTGAGAGGCCCTTTGAAGGTAAGTACTATTTTGTGGTGTTTTTTCTTGGACACGTGGAAGAGGCCTAAGCTGGGGAAGGGAACCTGAGAGGCCCTTTGAAGGTAAGTACTATTTTGTGGTGGTTTTTCTTGGACACGTGGAAGAGGCCTAAGCTGGGAAGGGAACCTGAGAGGCCCTTTGAAGGTAAGTACTATTTTGTGGTGGTTTTTCTTGGAAACGTGGAAGAGGCCTAAGCTTGGGAAGGGAACCTGAGAGGCCCTTTGAAGGTAAGTACTATTTTTGTGTTTTTATTGAACACTTGGAAGAGGCCTAAGCTTGGGAAGGGAACCTGAGAGGCCCTTTGAAGGTAAGTACTATTTTGTGGTTTTCTTGGACACGTGGAAGAGGCCTAAGCCTGGGGAAGGGAACCTGAGAGGCCCTTTGAAGGTAAGTACTATTTTGTGGTTTTCTTGGACACTTGGAAGAGGCCTAAGCCTGGGGAAGGGAACCTGAGAGGCCCTTTGAAGGTAAGTACTATTTTGTGGTTTTCTTGGACACTTGGAAGGGCCTAAGCTTGGGAAGGGAACCTGAGAGGCCCATTGAAGGTAAGTACTATTTTGTGGTGGTTTTTCTTGGACACGTGGAAGAGGCCTACACTTGGGGAAGGGAACCCTGAGAGGCCCTTTGAAGGTAAGTACTATTTTGAGGTGGTTTTTCTTTGACACGTGGAAGAGGCCTAAGCTGGGGAAGGGAACCTGAGAGGCCCATTGAAGGTAAGTACTATTTTGTGGTTTTCTTGGACACGTGGAAGAGGCCTAAGCCTGGGGAAGGGAACCTGAGAGGCCCATTGAAGGTTAGTACTATTTTGTGGTTTTCTTGGACACGTGGAAGAGGCCTAAGCCTGGGAAGGGAACCTGAGAGGCCCTTTGAAGGTAAGTACTATTTTGTGGTGGTTTTTCTTGGACACGTGGAAGAGGCCTAAGCTGGGGAAGGGAACCTGAGAGGCCCATTGAAGGTAAGTACTATTTTGTGGTTTTCTTGGACACGTGGAAGAGGCCTAAGCCTGGGGAAGGGAACCTGAGAGGCCCATTGAAGGTAAGTACTTTTTTGTGGTTTTCTTGGACATGTGGAAGAGGCCTAAGCCTGGGGAAGGGAACCTGAGAGGCCCATTGAAGGTAAGTACTATTTTGTGGTTTTCTTGGACACGTGGAAGAGGCCTAAGCCTGGGAAGGGAACCTGAGAGGCCCTTTGAAGGTAAGTACTATTTTGTGGTGGTTTTTCTTGGACACGTGGAAGAGGCCTAAGCTGGGGAAGGGAACCTGAGAGGCCCATTGAAGGTAAGTACTATTTTGTGGTTTTCTTGGACACGTGGAAGAGGCCTAAGCCTGGGGAAGGGAACCTGAGAGGCCCATTGAAGGTAAGTACTATTTTGTGGTTTTCTTGGACACGTGGAAGAGGCCTAAGCCTGGGAAGGGAACCTGAGAGGCCCTTTGAAGGTAAGTACTATTTTGTGGTGGTTTTTCTTGGACACGTGGAAGAGGCATAAGCCTGGGGAAGGGAACCTGAGAGGCCCTTTGAAGGTAAGTACTATTTTTGTGTTTTTATTGAACACTTGGAAGAGGCCTAAGCTTGGGAAGGGAACCTGAGAGGCCCATTGAAGGTAAGTACTATTTTGTGGTTTTCTTAGACACTTGGAAGAGGCCTAAACTTGGGAAGGGAACCTGAGAGGCCCTTTGAAGGTAAGTACTATTTTGTGGTTTTCTTGGACACGTCGAAGAGGCCTAAGCCTGGGGAAGGGAACCTGAGAGGCCCTTTGAAGGTAAGTACTATTTTGTGGTTTTCTTGGACACTTGGAAGAGGCCTAAGCCTGGGGAAGGGAACCTGAAAGGCCCTTTGAAGGTAAGTACCATTTTGTGGTTTTCCTGAACACTTGGAAGAGGCCTAAGCTTGGGAAGGGAACCTGAGAGACCCTTTGAAGGTAAGTACTATTTTTGTGTTTTTATTGAACACTTGGAAGAGGCCTAAGCTTGGGAAGGGAACCTGAGAGGCCCTTTGAAGGTAAGTACTATTTTGTGGTTTTCTTGGACACGTGGAAGAGGCCTAAGCCTGGGGAAGGGAACCTGAGAGGCCCTTTGAAGGTAAGTACTATTTTGTGGTTTTCTTGGACACTTGGAAGAGGCCTAAGCCTGGGGAAGGGAACCTGAGAGGCCCTTTGAAGGTAAGTACTATTTTGTGGTTTTCTTGAACACTTGGAAGAGGCCTAAGCTTGGGAAGGGAACCTGAGAGGCCCATTGAAGGTAAGTACTATTTTGTGGTTTTCTTGGACACTTGGAAGGGCCTAAGCTTGGGAAGGGAACCTGAGAGGCCCATTGAAGGTAAGTACTATTTTGTGGTGGTTTTTCTTGGACACGTGGAAGAGGCCTACAGTTGGGGAAGGGAACCCTGAGAGGCCCTTTGAAGGTAAGTACTATTTTGAGGTGGTTTTTCTTTGACACGTGGAAGAGGCCTAAACTGGGGAAGGGAACCTGAGAGGCCCATTGAAGGTAAGTACTATTTTGTGGTTTTCTTGGACACGTGAAAGAGGCCTAAGCCTGGGGAAGGGAACCTGAGAGGCCCATTGAAGGTTAGTACTATTTTGTGGTTTTCTTGGACACGTGGAAGAGGCCTAAGCCTGGGAAGGGAACCTGAGAGGCCCTTTGAAGGTAAGTACTATTTTGTGGTGGTTTTTCTTGGACACGTGGAAGAGGCCTAAGCTGGGGAAGGGAACCTGAGAGGCCCATTGAAGGTAAGTACTATTTTGTGGTTTTCTTGGACACGTGGAAGAGGCCTAAGCCTGGGGAAGGGAACCTGAGAGGCCCATTGAAGGTAAGTACTTTTTTGTGGTTTTCTTGGACATGTGGAAGAGGCCTAAGCCTGGGGAAGGGAACCTGAGAGGCCCATTGAAGGTAAGTACTATTTTGTGGTTTTCTTGGACACGTGGAAGAGGCCTAAGCCTGGGAAGGGAACCTGAGAGGCCCTTTGAAGGTAAGTACTATTTTGTGGTGGTTTTTCTTGGACACGTGGAAGAGGCCTAAGCTGGGGAAGGGAACCTGAGAGGCCCATTGAAGGTAAGTACTATTTTGTGGTTTTCTTGGACACGTGGAAGAGGCCTAAGCCTGGGGAAGGGAACCTGAGAGGCCCATTGAAGGTAAGTACTATTTTGTGGTTTTCTTGGACACGTGGAAGAGGCCTAAGCCTGTGAAGGGAACCTGAGAGGCCCTTTGAAGGTAAGTACTATTTTGTGGTGGTTTTTCTTGGACACGTGGAAGAGGCATAAGCCTGGGGAAGGGAACCTGAGAGGCCCTTTGAAGGTAAGTACTATTTTTGTGTTTTTATTGAACACTTGGAAGAGGCCTAAGCTTGGGAAGGGAACCTGAGAGGCCCATTGAAGGTAAGTACTATTTTGTGGTTTTCTTAGACACTTGGAAGAGGCCTAAACTTGGGAAGGGAACCTGAGAGGCCCTTTGAAGGTAAGTACTATTTTGTGGTTTTCTTGGACACGTCGAAGAGGCCTAAGCCTGGGGAAGGGAACCTGAGAGGCCCTTTGAAGGTAAGTACTATTTTGTGGTTTTCTTGGACACTTGGAAGAGGCCTAAGCCTGGGGAAGGGAACCTGAAAGGCCCTTTGAAGGTAAGTACCATTTTGTGGTTTTCCTGAACACTTGGAAGAGGCCTAAGCTTGGGAAGGGAACCTGAGAGGCCCATTGAAGGTAAGTACTATTTTGTGGTTTTCTTGGACACTTGGAAGAGGCCTAAGCTTGGGAAGGGAACCTGAGAGGCCCTTTGAAGGTAAGTACTATTTTGTGGTTTTCTTGGACACGTGGAAGAGGCCTAAGCTTGGGAAGGGAACCTGAGAGGCCCATTGAAGGTAAGTACTATTTTGTGGTTTTCTTGGACACTTGGAAGAGGCCTAAGCTTGGGAAGGGAACCTGAGAGGCCCATTGAAGGTAAGTACTATTTTGTGGTGGTTTTTCTTGGACACTTGGAAGAGGCCTAAGCTTGGGAAAGGAACCTGAGAGGCCCATTGAAGGTAAGTACTATTTTGTGGTGGTTTTTCTTGGACACGTGGAAGAGGCCTAAGCTTGGGAAGGGAACCTGAGAGGCCCATTGAAGGTAAGTACTATTTTGTGGTTTTCTTGGACACTTGGAAGAGGCCTAAGCTTGGGAAGGGAACCTGAGAGGCCCATTGAAGGTAAGTACTATTTTTGTGTTTTTCTTGGACACGTGGAAGAGGCCTAAGCCTGGGGAAGGGAACCTGAGAGGCCCATTGAAGGTAAGTACTATTTTGTGGTGGTTTTTCTTGGACACGTGGAAGAGGCCTAAGCTGGGGAAGGGAACCTGAGAGGCCCATTGAAGGTAAGTACAATTTGTGGTGGTTTTTCTTGGACACGTGGAAGAGGCCTAAGCTGGGGAAGGGAACCTGAGAGGCCCATTGAAGGTAAGTACTATTTTGTGGTGGTTTTTCTTGGACACGTGGAAGAGGCCTAAGCTTGGGAAGGGAACCTGAGAGGCCCTTTGAAGATAAGTACTATTTTGTGGTTTTCTTGGACACGTGGAAGAGGCCTAAGCTTGGGAAGGGAACCTGAGAGGCCCTTTGAAGGTAAGTACTATTTTGTGGTTTTCTTGGACACGTGGAAGAGGCCTAAGCTGGGGAAGGGAACCTGAGAGGCCCATTGAAGGTAAGTACTATTTTGTGGTTTTCTTGGACACGTGGAAGAGGCCTAAGCCTGGGGAAGGGAACCTGAGAGGCCCATTGAAGGTAAGTACTTTTTTGTGGTTTTCTTGGACATGTGGAAGAGGCCTAAGCCTTGGGAAGGGAACCTGAGAGGCCCATTGAAGGTAAGTACTATTTTGTGGTTTTCTTGGACACGTGGAAGAGGCCTAAGCCTGGGAAGGGAACCTGAGAGGCCCTTTGAAGGTAAGTACTATTTTGTGGTGGTTTTTCTTGGACACGTGGAAGAGGCCTAAGCTGGGGAAGGGAACCTGAGAGGCCCATTGAAGGTAAGTACTATTTTGTGGTTTTCTTGGACACTTGGAAGAGGCCTAAGCCTGGGGAAGGGAACCTGAGAGGCCCTTTGAAGGTAAGTACTATTTTGTGGTTTTCTTGAACACTTGGAAGAGGCCTAAGCTTGGGAAGGGAACCTGAGAGGCCCATTGAAGGTAAGTACTATTTTGTGGTTTTCTTGGACACTTGAAAGAGGCCTAAGCTTGGGAAGGGAACCTGAGAGGCCCTTTGAAGGTAAGTACTATTTTGTGGTTTTCTTGGACACGTGGAAGAGGCCTAAGCTTGGGAAGGGAACCTGAGAGGCCCATTGAAGGTAAGTACTATTTTGTGGTTTTCTTGGACACTTGGAAGAGGCCTAAGCTTGGGAAGGGAACCTGAGAGGCCCATTGAAGGTAAGTACTATTTTGTGGTGGTTTTTCTTGGACACTTGGAAGAGGCCTAAGCTTGGGAAGGGAACCTGAGAGGCCCATTGAAGGTAAGTACTATTTTGTGGTGGTTTTTCTTGGACACGTGGAAGAGGCCTAAGCTTGGGAAGGGAACCTGAGAGGCCCATTGAAGGTAAGTACTATTTTTGTGTTTTTCTTGGACACGTGGAAGAGGCCTAAGCCTGGGGAAGGGAACCTAAGAGGCCCATTGAAGGTAAGTACTATTTTGTGGTGGTTTTTCTTGGACACGTGGAAGAGGCCTAAGCTGGGGAAGGGAACCTGAGAGGCCCATTGAAGGTAAGTACTATTTTGTGGTGCTTTCTCTTGGACACGTGGAAGAGGCCTAAGCTGGGGAAGGGAACCTGAGAGGCCCATTGAAGGTAAGTACTATTTTGTGGTTTTCTTGGACACGTGGAAGAGGCCTAAGCCTGGGGAAGGGAACCTGAGAGGCCATTTGAAGGTAAGTACTAGTTTGTGGTGGTTTTTCTTGGACACATGGAAGAGGCCTAAGCTGGGGAAGGGAACCTGAGAGGCCCTTTGAAGGTAAGTACTATTTTGTGGTGGTTTTTCTTGGACACGTGGAAGAGGCCTAAGCTGGGAAGGGAACCTGAGAGGCCCTTTGAAGATAAGTACTATTTTGTGGTGCTTTTTCTTGGACACGTGGAAGAGGCCTAAGCCTGGGAAGGGAACCTGAGAGGCCCTTTGAAGGTAAGTACTATTTTTGTGTTTTGATTGAACACTTGGAAGAGGCCTAAGCTTGGGAAGGGAACCTGAGAGGCCCTTTGAAGGTAAGTACTATTTTGTGGTGGTTTTTCTTGGACACGTGGAAGAGGCCTAAGCTGGGAAGGGAACCTGAGAGGCCCTTTGAAGGTAAGTACTATTTTGTGGTGGTTTTTCTTGGACACGTGGAAGAGGCCTAAGCCTGGGGAAGGGAACCTGAGAGGCCCTTTGAAGGTAAGTACTATTTTTGTGTTTTTATTGAACACTTGGAAGAGGCCTAAGCTTGGGAAGGGAACCTGAGAGGCCCTTTGAAGGTAAGTACTATTTTGTGGTGGTTTTTCTTGGACACGTGGAAGAGGCCTAAGCTTGGGAAGGGAACCTGAGAGGCCCTTTGAAGGTAAGTACTATTTTGTGGTGGTTTTTCTTGGACACATGGAAGAGGCCTAAGCTGGGAAGGGAACCTGAGAGGCCCTTTGAAGGTAAGTACTATTTTGTGGTTTTATTGGACACGTGGAAGAGGCCTAAGCCTGGGGAAGGGAACCTGAGAGGCCCATTGAAGGTAAGTACTATTTTGTGGTTTTCTTGGACACGTGGAAGAGGCCTAAGCCTGGGAAGGGAACCTGAGAGGCCCATTGAAGGTAAGTACTATTTTGTGGTGGTTTTTCTTGGACACGTGGAAGAGGCCTAAGCCTGGGGAAGGGAACCTGAGAGGCCCTTTCAAGGTAAGTACTATTTTGTGTTTTTATTGAACACTTGGAAGAGGCCTAAGCTTGGGAAGGGAACCTGAGAGGCCCATTGAAGGTAAGTACTATTTTGTGGTTTTCTTGGACACTTGGAAGAGGCCTAAGCTTGGGAAGGGAACCTGAGAGGCCCATTGAAGGTAAGTACTATTTTGTGGTGGTTTTTCTTGGACACTTGGAAGAGGCCTAAGCTTGGGAAAGGAACCTGAGAGGCCCATATAAGGTAAGTACTATTTTGTGGTGGTTTTTCTTGGACACTTGGAAGAGGCCTAAGCTTGGGAAGGGAACCTGAGAGGCCCATTGAAGGTAAGTACTATTTTTGTGTTTTTCTTGGACACGTGGAAGAGGCCTAAGCCTGGGGAAGGGAACCTGAGAGGCCCATTGAAGGTAAGTACTATTTTGTGGTGGTTTTTCTTGGACACGTGGAAGAGGCCTAAGCTGGGGAAGGGAACCTGAGAGGCCCATTGAAGGTAAGTACAATTTGTGGTGGTTTTTCTTGGACACGTGGAAGAGGCCTAAGCTGGGGAAGGGAACCTGAGAGGCCCATTGAAGGTAAGTACTATTTTGTGGTGGTTTTTCTTGGACACGTGGAAGAGGCCTAAGCTTGGGAAGGGAACCTGAGAGGCCCTTTGAAGATAAGTACTATTTTGTGGTTTTCTTGGACACGTGGAAGAGGCCTAAGCTTGGGAAGGGAACCTGAGAGGCCCTTTGAAGGTAAGTACTATTTTGTGGTTTTCTTGGACACGTGGAAGAGGCCTAAGCTGGGGAAGGGAACCTGAGAGGCCCATTGAAGGTAAGTACTATTTTGTGGTTTTCTTGGACACGTGGAAGAGGCCTAAGCCTGGGGAAGGGAACCTGAGAGGCCCATTGAAGGTAAGTACTTTTTTGTGGTTTTCTTGGACATGTGGAAGAGGCCTAAGCCTGGGGAAGGGAACCTGAGAGGCCCATTGAAGGTAAGTACTATTTTGTGGTTTTCTTGGACACGTGGAAGAGGCCTAAGCCTGGGAAGGGAACCTGAGAGGCCCTTTGAAGGTAAGTACTATTTTGTGGTGGTTTTTCTTGGACACGTGGAAGAGGCCTAAGCTGGGGAAGGGAACCTGAGAGGCCCATTGAAGGTAAGTACTATTTTGTGGTTTTCTTGGACACTTGGAAGAGGCCTAAGCCTGGGGAAGGGAACCTGAGAGGCCCTTTGAAGGTAAGTACTATTTTGTGGTTTTCTTGAACACTTGGAAGAGGCCTAAGCTTGGGAAGGGAACCTGAGAGGCCCATTGAAGGTAAGTACTATTTTGTGGTTTTCTTGGACACTTGAAAGAGGCCTAAGCTTGGGAAGGGAACCTGAGAGGCCCTTTGAAGGTAAGTACTATTTTGTGGTTTTCTTGGACACGTGGAAGAGGCCTAAGCTTGGGAAGGGAACCTGAGAGGCCCATTGAAGGTAAGTACTATTTTGTGGTTTTCTTGGACACTTGGAAGAGGCCTAAGCTTGGGAAGGGAACCTGAGAGGCCCATTGAAGGTAAGTACTATTTTGTGGTGGTTTTTCTTGGACACTTGGAAGAGGCCTAAGCTTGGGAAGGGAACCTGAGAGGCCCATTGAAGGTAAGTACTATTTTGTGGTGGTTTTTCTTGGACACGTGGAAGAGGCCTAAGCTTGGGAAGGGAACCTGAGAGGCCCATTGAAGGTAAGTACTATTTTTGTGTTTTTCTTGGACATGTGGAAGAGGCCTAAGCCTGGGGAAGGGAACCTAAGAGGCCCATTGAAGGTAAGTACTATTTTGTGGTGGTTTTTCTTGGACACGTGGAAGAGGCCTAAGCTGGGGAAGGGAACCTGAGAGGCCCATTGAAGGTAAGTACTATTTTGTGGTGGTTTTTCTTGGACACGTGGAAGAGGCCTAAGCTGGGGAAGGGAACCTGAGAGGCCCATTGAAGGTAAGTACTATTTTGTGGTTTTCTTGGACACGTGGAAGAGGCCTAAGCCTGGGGAAGGGAACCTGAGAGGCCATTTGAAGGTAAGTACTAGTTTGTGGTGGTTTTTCTTGGACACATGGAAGAGGCCTAAGCTGGGGAAGGGAACCTGAGAGGCCCTTTGAAGGTAAGTACTATTTTGTGGTGGTTTTTCTTGGACACGTGGAAGAGGCCTAAGCTGGGAAGGGAACCTGAGAGGCCCTTTGAAGATAAGTACTATTTTGTGGTGCTTTTTCTTGGACACGTGGAAGAGGCCTAAGCCTGGGAAGGGAACCTGAGAGGCCCTTTGAAGGTAAGTACTATTTTTGTGTTTTGATTGAACACTTGGAAGAGGCCTAAGCTTGGGAAGGGAACCTGAGAGGCCCTTTGAAGGTAAGTACTATTTTGTGGTGGTTTTTCTTGGACACGTGGAAGAGGCCTAAGCTGGGAAGGGAACCTGAGAGGCCCTTTGAAGGTAAGTACTATTTTGTGGTGGTTTTTCTTGGACACGTGGAAGAGGCCTAAGCCTGGGGAAGGGAACCTGAGAGGCCCTTTGAAGGTAAGTACTATTTTTGTGTTTTTATTGAACACTTGGAAGAGGCCTAAGCTTGGGAAGGGAACCTGAGAGGCCCTTTGAAGGTAAGTACTATTTTGTGGTGGTTTTTCTTGGACACGTGGAAGAGGCCTAAGCTTGGGAAGGGAACCTGAGAGGCCCTTTGAAGGTAAGTACTATTTTGTGGTGGTTTTTCTTGGACACATAGAAGAGGCCTAAGCTCGGAAGGGAACCTGAGAGGCCCTTTGAAGGTAAGTACTATTTTGTGGTTTTATTGGACACGTGGAAGAGGCCTAAGCCTGGGGAAGGGAACCTGAGAGGCCCATTGAAGGTAAGTACTATTTTGTGGTTTTCTTGGACACGTGGAAGAGGCCTAAGCCTGGGAAGGGAACCTGAGAGGCCCATTGAAGGTAAGTACTATTTTGTGGTGGTTTTTCTTGGACACGTGGAAGAGGCCTAAGCCTGGGGAAGGGAACCTGAGAGGCCCTTTCAAGGTAAGTACTATTTTGTGTTTTTATTGAACACTTGGAAGAGGCCTAAGCTTGGGAAGGGAACCTGAGAGGCCCTTTGAAGGTAAGTACTATTTTGTGGTGGTTTTTCTTGGAAACATGGAAGAGGCCTAAGCTTGGGAAGGGAAACTGAGAGGCCCTTTGAAGGTAAGTACTATTTTTGTGTTTTTATTGAACACTTGGAAGAGGCCTAAGCTTGGGAAGGGAACCTGAGAGGCCCTTTGAAGGTAAGTACTATTTTGTGGTGTTTTTTCTTGGACACGTGGAAGAGGCCTAAGCTGGGGAAGGGAACCTGAGAGGCCCTTTGAAGGTAAGTACTATTTTGTGGTGGTTTTTCTTGGACACGTGGAAGAGGCCTAAGCTGGGAAGGGAACCTGAGAGGCCCTTTGAAGGTAAGTACTATTTTGTGGTGGTTTTTCTTGGAAACGTGGAAGAGGCCTAAGCTTGGGAAGGGAACCTGAGAGGCCCTTTGAAGGTAAGTACTATTTTTGTGTTTTTATTGAACACTTGGAAGAGGCCTAAGCTTGGGAAGGGAACCTGAGAGGCCCTTTGAAGGTAAGTACTTTTTTGTGGTTTTCTTGGACACGTGGAAGAGGCCTAAGCCTGGGGAAGGGAACCTGAGAGGCCCTTTGAAGGTAAGTACTATTTTGTGGTTTTCTTGGACACTTGGAAGAGGCCTAAGCCTGGGGAAGGGAACCTGAGAGGCCCTTTGAAGGTAAGTACTATTTTGTGGTTTTCTTGAACACTTGGAAGAGGCCTAAGCTTGGGAAGGGAACCTGAGAGGCCCATTGAAGGTAAGTACTATTTTGTGGTTTTCTTGAACACTTGGAAGGGCCTAAGCTTGGGAAGGGAACCTGAGAGGCCCATTGAAGGTAAGTACTATTTTGTGGTGGTTTTTCTTGGACACGTGGAAGAGGCCTACACTTGGGGAAGGGAACCCTGAGAGGCCCTTTGAAGGTAAGTACTATTTTGAGGTGGTTTTTCTTTGACACGTGGAAGAGGCCTAAGCTGGGGAAGGGAACCTGAGAGGCCCATTGAAGGTAAGTACTATTTTGTGGTTTTCTTGGACACGTGGAAGAGGCCTAAGCCTGGGGAAGGGAACCTGAGAGGCCCATTGAAGGTTAGTACTATTTTGTGGTTTTCTTGGACACGTGGAAGAGGCCTAAGCTGGGAAGGGAACCTGAGAGGCCCTTTGAAGATAAGTACTATTTTGTGGTGCTTTTTCTTGGACACGTGGAAGAGGCCTAAGCCTGGGAAGGGAACCTGAGAGGCCCTTTGAAGGTAAGTACTATTTTTGTGTTTTGATTGAACACTTGGAAGAGGCCTAAGCTTGGGAAGGGAACCTGAGAGGCCCTTTGAAGGTAAGTACTATTTTGTGGTGGTTTTTCTTGGACACGTGGAAGAGGCCTAAGCTGGGAAGGGAACCTGAGAGGCCCTTTGAAGGTAAGTACTATTTTGTGGTGGTTTTTCTTGGACACGTGGAAGAGGCCTAAGCCTGGGGAAGGGAACCTGAGAGGCCCTTTGAAGGTAAGTACTATTTTTGTGTTTTTATTGAACACTTGGAAGAGGCCTAAGCTTGGGAAGGGAACCTGAGAGGCCCTTTGAAGGTAAGTACTATTTTGTGGTGGTTTTTCTTGGACACGTGGAAGAGGCCTAAGCTTGGGAAGGGAACCTGAGAGGCCCTTTGAAGGTAAGTACTATTTTGTGGTGGTTTTTCTTGGACACATGGAAGAGGCCTAAGCTGGGAAGGGAACCTGAGAGGCCCTTTGAAGGTAAGTACTATTTTGTGGTTTTATTGGACACGTGGAAGAGGCCTAAGCCTGGGGAAGGGAACCTGAGAGGCCCATTGAAGGTAAGTACTATTTTGTGGTTTCCTTGGACACGTGGAAGAGGCCTAAGCCTGGGAAGGGAACCTGAGAGGCCCATTGAAGGTAAGTACTATTTTGTGGTGGTTTTTCTTGGACACGTGGAAGAGGCCTAAGCCTGGGGAAGGGAACCTGAGAGGCCCTTTCAAGGTAAGTACTATTTTGTGTTTTTATTGAACACTTGGAAGAGGCCTAAGCTTGGGAAGGGAACCTGAGAGGCCCTTTGAAGGTAAGTACTATTTTGTGGTGGTTTTTCTTGGAAACGTGGAAGAGGCCTAAGCTTGGGAAGGGAAACTGAGAGGCCCTTTGAAGGTAAGTACTATTTTTGTGTTTTTATTGAACACTTGGAAGAGGCCTAAGCTTGGGAAGGGAACCTGAGAGGCCCTTTGAAGGTAAGTACTATTTTGTGGTGTTTTTTCTTGGACACGTGGAAGAGGCCTAAGCTGGGGAAGGGAACCTGAGAGGCCCTTTGAAGGTAAGTACTATTTTGTGGTGGTTTTTCTTGGACACGTGGAAGAGGCCTAAGCTGGGAAGGGAACCTGAGAGGCCCTTTGAAGGTAAGTACTATTTTGTGGTGGTTTTTCTTGGAAACGTGGAAGAGGCCTAAGCTTGGGAAGGGAACCTGAGAGGCCCTTTGAAGGTAAGTACTATTTTTGTGTTTTTATTGAACACTTGGAAGAGGCCTAAGCTTGGGAAGGGAACCTGAGAGGCCCTTTGAAGGTAAGTACTATTTTGTGGTTTTCTTGGACACGTGGAAGAGGCCTAAGCCTGGGGAAGGGAACCTGAGAGGCCCTTTGAAGGTAAGTACTATTTTGTGGTTTTCTTGGACACTTGGAAGAGGCCTAAGCCTGGGGAAGGGAACCTGAGAGGCCCTTTGAAGGTAAGTACTATTTTGTGGTTTTCTTGAACACTTGGAAGAGGCCTAAGCTTGGGAAGGGAACCTGAGAGGCCCATTGAAGGTAAGTACTATTTTGTGGTTTTCTTGAACACTTGGAAGGGCCTAAGCTTGGGAAGGGAACCTGAGAGGCCCATTGAAGGTAAGTACTATTTTGTGGTGGTTTTTCTTGGACACGTGGAAGAGGCCTACACTTGGGGAAGGGAACCCTGAGAGGCCCTTTGAAGGTAAGTACTATTTTGAGGTGGTTTTTCTTTGACACGTGGAAGAGGCCTAAGCTGGGGAAGGGAACCTGAGAGGCCCATTGAAGGTAAGTACTATTTTGTGGTTTTCTTGGACACGTGGAAGAGGCCTAAGCCTGGGGAAGGGAACCTGAGAGGCCCATTGAAGGTTAGTACTATTTTGTGGTTTTCTTGGACACGTGGAAGAGGCCTAAGCCTGGGAAGGGAACCTGAGAGGCCCTTTGAAGGTAAGTACTATTTTGTGGTGGTTTTTCTTGGACACGTGGAAGAGGCCTAAGCTGGGGAAGGGAACCTGAGAGGCCCATTGAAGGTAAGTACTATTTTGTGGTTTTCTTGGACACGTGGAAGAGGCCTAAGCCTGGGGAAGGGAACCTGAGAGGCCCATTGAAGGTAAGTACTTTTTTGAGGTTTTCTTGGACATGTGGAAGAGGCCTAAGCCTGGGGAAGGGAACCTGAGAGGCCCATTGAAGGTAAGTACTATTTTGTGGTTTTCTTGGACACGTGGAAGAGGCCTAAGCCTGGGAAGGGAACCTGAGAGGCCCTTTGAAGGTAAGTACTATTTTGTGGTGGTTTTTCTTGGACACGTGGAAGAGGCCTAAGCTGGGGAAGGGAACCTGAGAGGCCCATTGAAGGTAAGTACTATTTTGTGGTTTTCTTGGACACGTGGAAGAGGCCTAAGCCTGGGGAAGGGAACCTGAGAGGCCCATTGAAGGTAAGTACTATTTTGTGGTTTTCTTGGACACGTGGAAGAGGCCTAAGCCTGGGAAGGGAACCTGAGAGGCCCTTTGAAGGTAAGTACTATTTTGTGGTGGTTTTTCTTGGACACGTGGATGAGGCATAAGCCTGGGGAAGGGAACCTGAGAGGCCCTTTGAAGGTAAGTACTATTTTTGTGTTTTTATTGAACACTTGGAAGAGGCCTAAGCTTGGGAAGGGAACCTGAGAGGCCCATTGAAGGTAAGTACTATTTTGTGGTTTTCTTGGACACGTCGAAGAGGCCTAAGCCTGGGGAAGGGAACCTGAGAGGCCCTTTGAAGGTAAGTACTATTTTGTGGTTTTCTTGGACACTTGGAAGAGGCCTAAGCCTGGGGAAGGGAACCTGAAAGGCCCTTTGAAGGTAAGTACCATTTTGTGGTTTTCCTGAACACTTGGAAGAGGCCTAAGCTTGGGAAGGGAACCTGAGAGGCCCTTTGAAGGTAAGTACTATTTTGTGGTTTTCTTGGACACTTGGAAGAGGCCTAAGCTTGGGAAGGGAACCTGAGAGGCCCTTTGAAGGTAAGTACTATTTTGTGTTTTTCTTGGACACGTGGAAGAGGCCTAAGCTTGGGAAGGGAACCTGAGAGGCCCATTGAAGGTAAGTACTATTTTGTGGTTTTCTTGGACACTTGGAAGAGGCCTAAGCTTGGGAAGGGAACCTGAGAGGCCCATTGAAGGTAAGTACTATTTTGTGGTGGTTTTTCTTGGACACTTGGAAGAGGCCTAAGCTTGGGAAAGGAACCTGAGAGGCCCATTGAAGGTAAGTACTATTTTGTGGTGGTTTTTCTTGGACACGTGGAAGAGGCCTAAGCTTGGGAAGGGAACCTGAGAGGCCCATTGAAGGTAAGTACTATTTTGTGGTTTTCTTGGACACTTGGAAGAGGCCTAAGCTTGGGAAGGGAACCTGAGAGGCCCATTGAAGGTAAGTACTATTTTTGTGTATTTCTTGGACACGTGGAAGAGGCCTAAGCCTGGGGAAGGGAACCTGAGAGGCCCATTGAAGGTAAGTACTATTTTGTGGTGGTTTTTCTTGGACACGTGGAAGAGGCCTAAGCTGGGGAAGGGAACCTGAGAGGCCCATTGAAGGTAAGTACAATTTGTGGTGGTTTTTCTTGGACACGTGGAAGAGGCCTAAACTGGGGAAGGGAACCTGAGAGGCCCATTGAAGGTAAGTACTATTTTGTGGTGGTTTTTCTTGGACACGTGGAAGAGGCCTAAGCTTGGGAAGGGAACCTGAGAGGCCCTTTGAAGGTAAGTACTATTTTGTGGTTTTCTTGGACACGTGGAAGAGGCCTAAGCTGGGGAAGGGAACCTGAGAGGCCCATTGAAGGTAAGTACTATTTTGTGGTTTTCTTGGACACGTGGAAGAGGCCTAAGCCTGGGGAAGGGAACCTGAGAGGCCCATTGAAGGTAAGTACTTTTTTGTGGTTTTCTTGGACATGTGGAAGAGGCCTAAGCCTGGGGAAGGGAACCTGAGAGGCCCATTGAAGGTAAGTACTATTTTGTGGTTTTCTTGGACACGTGGAAGAGGCCTAAGCCTGGGAAGGGAACCTGAGAGGCCCTTTGAAGGTAAGTACTATTTTGTGGTGGTTTTTCTTGGACACGTGGAAGAGGCCTAAGCTGGGGAAGGGAACCTGAGAGGCCCATTGAAGGTAAGTACTATTTTGTGGTTTTCTTGGACACGTGGAAGAGGCCTAAGCCTGGGGAAGGGAACCTGAGAGGCCCATTGAAGGTAAGTACTATTTTGTGGTTTTCTTGGACACGTGGAAGAGGCCTAAGCCTGGGAAGGGAACCTGAGAGGCCCTTTGAAGGTAAGTACTATTTTGTGGTGGTTTTTCTTGGACACGTGGAAGAGGCATAAGCCTGGGGAAGGGAACCTGAGAGGCCCTTTGAAGGTAAGTACTATTTTTGTGTTTTTATTGAACACTTGGAAGAGGCCTAAGCTTGGGAAGGGAACCTGAGAGGCCCATTGAAGGTAAGTACTATTTTGTGGTTTTCTTAGACACTTGGAAGAGGCCTAAACTTGGGAAGGGAACCTGAGAGGCCCTTTGAAGGTAAGTACTATTTTGTGGTTTTCTTGGACACGTCGAAGAGGCCTAAGCCTGGGGAAGGGAACCTGAGAGGCCCTTTGAAGGTAAGTACTATTTTGTGGTTTTCTTGGACACTTGGAAGAGGCCTAAGCCTGGGGAAGGGAACCTGAAAGGCCCTTTGAAGGTAAGTACCATTTTGTGGTTTTCCTGAACACTTGGAAGAGGCCTAAGCTTGGGAAGGGAACCTGAGAGGCCCATTGAAGGTAAGTACTATTTTGTGGTTTTCTTGGACACTTGGAAGAGTCCTAACCTTTGGAAGGGAACCTGAGAGGCCCTTTGAAGGTAAGTACTATTTTGTGGTTTTCTTGGACACGTGGAAGAGGCCTAAGCTTGGGAAGGGAACCTGAGAGGCCCATTGAAGGTAAGTACTATTTTGTGGTTTTCTTGGACACTTGGAAGAGGCCTGAGCTTGGGAAGGGAACCTGAGAGGCCCATTGAAGGTAAGTACTATTTTGTGGTGGTTTTTCTTGGACACTTGGAAGAGGCCTAAGCTTGGGAAGGTAACCTGAGAGACCCATTGAAGGTAAGTACTATTTTGTGGTGGTTTTTCTTGGACACGTGGAAGAGGCCTAAGCTTGGGAAGGGAACCTGAGAGGCCCATTGAAGGTAAGTACTATTTTGTGGTTTTCTTGGACACTTGGAAGAGGCCTAAGCTTGGGAAGGGAACCTGAGAGGCCCATTGAAGGTAAGTACTATTTTTGTGTTTTTCTTGGACACGTGGAAGAGGCCTAAGCCTGGGGAAGGGAACCTGAGAGGCCCATTGAAGGTAAGTACTATTTTGTGGTGGTTTTTCTTGGACACGTGGAAGAGGCCTAAGCTGGGGAAGGGAACCTGAGAGGCCCATTGAAGGTAAGTACAATTTGTGGTGGTTTTTCTTGGACACGTGGAAGAGGCCTAAGCTGGGGAAGGGAACCTGAGAGGCCCATTGAAGGTAAGTACTATTTTGTGGTGGTTTTTCTTGGACACGTGGAAGAGGCCTAAGCTTGGGAAGGGAACCTGAGAGGCCCTTTGAAGATAAGTACTATTTTTGTGTTTTTATTGAACACTTGGAAGAGGCCTAAGCTTGGGAAGGGAACCTGAGAGGCCCTTTGAAGGTAAGTACTATTTTGTGGTGGTTTTTCTTGGACACGTGGAAGAGGCCTAAGCTGGGGAAGGGAACCTGAGAGGCCCATTGAAGGTAAGTACAATTTGTGGTGGTTTTTCTTGGACACGTGGAAGAGGCCTAAGCTTGGGAAGGGAACCTGAGAGGCCCTTTGAAGGTAAGTACTATTTTGTGTTTTTATTGAACACTTGGAAGAGGCCTAAGCTTGGGAAGGGAACCTGAGAGGCCCTTTGAAGGTAAGTACTATTTTTGTGTTTTTATTGAACACTTGGAAGAGGCCTAAGCTTGGGAAGGGAACCTGAGAGGCCCTTTGAAGGTAAGTACTATTTTGTGGTGGTTTTTCTTGGACACGTGGAAGAGGACTAAGCTGGGGAAGGGAACCTGAGAGGCCCTTTGAAGCTAAGTACTATTTGTGGTGGTTTTTCTTGGACACGTGGAAGAGGCCTAAGCTGGGAAGGGAACCTGAGAGGCCCTTTGAAGGTAAGTACTATTTTGTGGTGGTTTTTCTTGGACACGTGGAAGAGGCCTAAGCTGGGGAAGGGAATCTGATAGGCCCATTGAACGTAAGTACTATTTTGTGGTGGTTTTTCTTGGACACGTGGAAGAGGCCTAAGCTTGGGAAGGGAACCTGAGAGGCCCTTTGAAGGTAAGTACTATTGTTGTGTTTTTATTGAACACTTGGAAGAGGCCTAAGCTTGGGAAGGGAACCTGAGAGGCCCTTTGAAGGTAAGTACTATTTTGTGGTGGTTTTTCTTGGACACGTGGAAGAGGCCTAAGCTGGGGAAGGGAACCTGAGAGGCCCTTTGAAGGTAAGTACTATTTTGTGGTGGTTTTTCTTGGACACGTGGAAGAGGCCTAAGCTGGGAAGGGAACCTGAGAGGCCCTTTGAAGGTAAGTACTATTTTGTGGTGGTTTTTCTTGGACACGTGGAAGAGGCCTAAGCCTGGGAAGGGAACCTGAGAGGCCCTTTGAAGGTAAGTACTATTTTTGTGTTTTTATTGAACACTTGGAAGAGGCCTAAGCTTGGGAAGGGAAACTGAGAGGCCCTTTGAAGGTAAGTACTATTTTGTGGTGGTTTTTCTTGGACACGTGGAAGAGGCCTAAACTGGGAAGGGAACCTGAGAGGCCCTTTGAAGGTAAGTACTATTTTGTGGTGGTTTTTCTTGGACACGTGGAAGAGGCCTAAGCCTGGGGAAGGGAACCTGAGAGGCCCTTTGAAGGTAAGTACTATTTTTGTGTTTTCATTGAACACTTGGAAGAGGCCTAAGCTTGGGAAGGGAACCTGAGAGGCCCTTTGAAGGTAAGTACTATTTTGTGGTGGTTTTTCTTGGACACGTGGAAGAGGCCTAAGCTTGGGAAGGGAACCTGAGAGGCCCTTTGAAGGTAAGTACTATTTTGTGGTGGTTTTTCTTGGATACGTGGAAGAGGCCTAAGCTGGGAAGGGAACCTGAGAGGCCCTTTGAAGGTAAGTACTATTTTGTGGTTTTCTTGGACACGTGGAAGAGGCCTAAGCCTGGGGAAGGGAACCTGAGAGGCCCTTTGAAGGTAAGTACTATTTTATGGTGGTTTTTCTTGGACACGTGGAAGAGGCCTAAGCCTGGGGAAGGGAACCTGAGAGGCCCTTTGAAGGTAAGTACTATTTTTGTGTTTTTATTGAACACTTGGAAGAGGCCTAAGCTTGGGAAGGGAACCTGAGAGGCCCTTTGAAGGTAAGTACTATTTTGTGGTGGTTTTTCTTGGACACGTGGAAGAGGCCTAAGCTTGGGAAGGGAACCTGAGAGGCCCTTTGAAGGTAAGTACTATTTTGTGGTGGTTTTACTTGGACACGTGGAAGAGGCCTAAGCTGGGAAGGGAACCTGAGAGGCCCTTTGAAGGTAAGTACTATTTTGTGGTTTTCTTGGACATGTGGAAGAGGCCTAAGCCTGGGGAAGGGAACCTGAGAGGCCCATTGAAGGTAAGTACTATTTTGTGGTTTTCTTGGACACGTGGAAGAGGCCTAAGCCTGGGAAGGGAACCTGAGAGGCCCATTGAAGGTAAGTACTATTTTGTGGTGGTTTTTCTTGGACACGTGGAAGAGGCCTAAGCCTGGGGAAGGGAACCTGAGAGGCCCATTGAAGGTAAGTACTATTTTGTGGTTTTCTTGGACACGTGGAAGAGGCCTAAGCCTGGGAAGGGAACCTGAGAGGCCCATTGAAGGTAAGTACTATTTTGTGGTGGTTTTTCTTGGACACGTGGAAGAGGCCTAAGCCTGGGGAAGGGAACCTGAGAGGCCCTTTGAAGGTAAGTACTATTTTTGTGTTTTTATTGAACACTTGGAAGAGGCCTAAGCTTGGGAAGGGAACCTGAGAGGCCCTTTGAAGGTAAGTACTATTTTGTGGTGGTTTTTCTTGGACACGTGGAAGAGGCCTAAGCTGGGAAGGGAACCTGAGAGGCCCTTTGAAGGTAAGTACTATTTTGTGGTTTTCTTGGACACGTGGAAGAGGCCTAAGCCTGGGGAAGGGAACCTGAGAGGACCATTGAAGGTAAGTACTATTTTGTGGTTTTCTTGGACACGTGGAAGAGGCCTAAGCCTGGGGAAGGGAACCTGAGAGGCCCTTTGAAGGTAAGTACTATTTTGTGGTGGTTTTTCTTGGACACGTGGAAGAGGCCTAAGCCTGGGGAAGGGAACCTGAGAGGCCCTTTGAAGGTAAGTACTATTTTTGTGTTTTTATTGAACACTTGGAAGAGGCCTAAGCTTGGGAAGGGAACCTGAGAGGCCCTTTGAAGGTAAGTACTATTTTGTGGTGGTTTTTCTTGGACACGTGGAAGAGGCCTAAGCTTGGGAAGGGAACCTGAGAGGCCCATTGAAGGTAAGTACTATTTTGTGGTTTTCTTAGACACTTGGAAGAGGCCTAAACTTGGGAAGGGAACCTGAGAGGCCCTTTGAAGGTAAGTACTATTTTGTGGTTTTCTTGGACACGTCGAAGAGGCCTAAGCCTGGGGAAGGGAACCTGAGAGGCCCTTTGAAGGTAAGTACTATTTTGTGGTTTTCTTGGACACTTGGAAGAGGCCTAAGCCTGGGGAAGGGAACCTGAAAGGCCCTTTGAAGGTAAGTACCATTTTGTGGTTTTCCTGAACACTTGGAAGAGGCCTAAGCTTGGGAAGGGAACCTGAGAGGCCCATTGAAGGTAAGTACTATTTTGTGGTTTTCTTGGACACTTGGAAGAGTCCTAACCTTTGGAAGGGAACCTGAGAGGCCCTTTGAAGGTAAGTACTATTTTGTGGTTTTCTTGGACACGTGGAAGAGGCCTAAGCTTGGGAAGGGAACCTGAGAGGCCCATTGAAGGTAAGTACTATTTTGTGGTTTTCTTGGACACTTGGAAGAGGCCTGAGCTTGGGAAGGGAACCTGAGAGGCCCATTGAAGGTAAGTACTATTTTGTGGTGGTTTTTCTTGGACACTTGGAAGAGGCCTAAGCTTGGGAAGGTAACCTGAGAGACCCATTGAAGGTAAGTACTATTTTGTGGTGGTTTTTCTTGGACACGTGGAAGAGGCCTAAGCTTGGGAAGGGAACCTGAGAGGCCCATTGAAGGTAAGTACTATTTTGTGGTTTTCTTGGACACTTGGAAGAGGCCTAAGCTTGGGAAGGGAACCTGAGAGGCCCATTGAAGGTAAGTACTATTTTTGTGTTTTTCTTGGACACGTGGAAGAGGCCTAAGCCTGGGGAAGGGAACCTGAGAGGCCCATTGAAGGTAAGTACTATTTTGTGGTGGTTTTTCTTGGACACGTGGAAGAGGCCTAAGCTGGGGAAGGGAACCTGAGAGGCCCATTGAAGGTAAGTACAATTTGTGGTGGTTTTTCTTGGACACGTGGAAGAGGCCTAAGCTGGGGAAGGGAACCTGAGAGGCCCATTGAAGGTAAGTACTATTTTGTGGTGGTTTTTCTTGGACACGTGGAAGAGGCCTAAGCTTGGGAAGGGAACCTGAGAGGCCCTTTGAAGATAAGTACTATTTTTGTGTTTTTATTGAACACTTGGAAGAGGCCTAAGCTTGGGAAGGGAACCTGAGAGGCCCTTTGAAGGTAAGTACTATTTTGTGGTGGTTTTTCTTGGACACGTGGAAGAGGCCTAAGCTGGGGAAGGGAACCTGAGAGGCCCATTGAAGGTAAGTACAATTTGTGGTGGTTTTTCTTGGACACGTGGAAGAGGCCTAAGCTTGGGAAGGGAACCTGAGAGGCCCTTTGAAGGTAAGTACTATTTTGTGTTTTTATTGAACACTTGGAAGAGGCCTAAGCTTGGGAAGGGAACCTGAGAGGCCCTTTGAAGGTAAGTACTATTTTTGTGTTTTTATTGAACACTTGGAAGAGGCCTAAGCTTGGGAAGGGAACCTGAGAGGCCCTTTGAAGGTAAGTACTATTTTGTGGTGGTTTTTCTTGGACACGTGGAAGAGGACTAAGCTGGGGAAGGGAACCTGAGAGGCCCTTTGAAGCTAAGTACTATTTGTGGTGGTTTTTCTTGGACACGTGGAAGAGGCCTAAGCTGGGAAGGGAACCTGAGAGGCCCTTTGAAGGTAAGTACTATTTTGTGGTGGTTTTTCTTGGACACGTGGAAGAGGCCTAAGCTGGGGAAGGGAATCTGATAGGCCCATTGAACGTAAGTACTATTTTGTGGTGGTTTTTCTTGGACACGTGGAAGAGGCCTAAGCTTGGGAAGGGAACCTGAGAGGCCCTTTGAAGGTAAGTACTATTGTTGTGTTTTTATTGAACACTTGGAAGAGGCCTAAGCTTGGGAAGGGAACCTGAGAGGCCCTTTGAAGGTAAGTACTATTTTGTGGTGGTTTTTCTTGGACACGTGGAAGAGGCCTAAGCTGGGGAAGGGAACCTGAGAGGCCCTTTGAAGGTAAGTACTATTTTGTGGTGGTTTTTCTTGGACACGTGGAAGAGGCCTAAGCTGGGAAGGGAACCTGAGAGGCCCTTTGAAGGTAAGTACTATTTTGTGGTGGTTTTTCTTGGACACGTGGAAGAGGCCTAAGCCTGGGAAGGGAACCTGAGAGGCCCTTTGAAGGTAAGTACTATTTTTGTGTTTTTATTGAACACTTGGAAGAGGCCTAAGCTTGGGAAGGGAAACTGAGAGGCCCTTTGAAGGTAAGTACTATTTTGTGGTGGTTTTTCTTGGACACGTGGAAGAGGCCTAAACTGGGAAGGGAACCTGAGAGGCCCTTTGAAGGTAAGTACTATTTTGTGGTGGTTTTTCTTGGACACGTGGAAGAGGCCTAAGCCTGGGGAAGGGAACCTGAGAGGCCCTTTGAAGGTAAGTACTATTTTTGTGTTTTCATTGAACACTTGGAAGAGGCCTAAGCTTGGGAAGGGAACCTGAGAGGCCCTTTGAAGGTAAGTACTATTTTGTGGTGGTTTTTCTTGGACACGTGGAAGAGGCCTAAGCTTGGGAAGGGAACCTGAGAGGCCCTTTGAAGGTAAGTACTATTTTGTGGTGGTTTTTCTTGGATACGTGGAAGAGGCCTAAGCTGGGAAGGGAACCTGAGAGGCCCTTTGAAGGTAAGTACTATTTTGTGGTTTTCTTGGACACGTGGAAGAGGCCTAAGCCTGGGGAAGGGAACCTGAGAGGCCCTTTGAAGGTAAGTACTATTTTATGGTGGTTTTTCTTGGACACGTGGAAGAGGCCTAAGCCTGGGGAAGGGAACCTGAGAGGCCCTTTGAAGGTAAGTACTATTTTTGTGTTTTTATTGAACACTTGGAAGAGGCCTAAGCTTGGGAAGGGAACCTGAGAGGCCCTTTGAAGGTAAGTACTATTTTGTGGTGGTTTTTCTTGGACACGTGGAAGAGGCCTAAGCTTGGGAAGGGAACCTGAGAGGCCCTTTGAAGGTAAGTACTATTTTGTGGTGGTTTTACTTGGACACGTGGAAGAGGCCTAAGCTGGGAAGGGAACCTGAGAGGCCCTTTGAAGGTAAGTACTATTTTGTGGTTTTCTTGGACATGTGGAAGAGGCCTAAGCCTGGGGAAGGGAACCTGAGAGGCCCATTGAAGGTAAGTACTATTTTGTGGTTTTCTTGGACACGTGGAAGAGGCCTAAGCCTGGGAAGGGAACCTGAGAGGCCCATTGAAGGTAAGTACTATTTTGTGGTGGTTTTTCTTGGACACGTGGAAGAGGCCTAAGCCTGGGGAAGGGAACCTGAGAGGCCCATTGAAGGTAAGTACTATTTTGTGGTTTTCTTGGACACGTGGAAGAGGCCTAAGCCTGGGAAGGGAACCTGAGAGGCCCATTGAAGGTAAGTACTATTTTGTGGTGGTTTTTCTTGGACACGTGGAAGAGGCCTAAGCCTGGGGAAGGGAACCTGAGAGGCCCTTTGAAGGTAAGTACTATTTTTGTGTTTTTATTGAACACTTGGAAGAGGCCTAAGCTTGGGAAGGGAACCTGAGAGGCCCTTTGAAGGTAAGTACTATTTTGTGGTGGTTTTTCTTGGACACGTGGAAGAGGCCTAAGCTGGGAAGGGAACCTGAGAGGCCCTTTGAAGGTAAGTACTATTTTGTGGTTTTCTTGGACACGTGGAAGAGGCCTAAGCCTGGGGAAGGGAACCTGAGAGGACCATTGAAGGTAAGTACTATTTTGTGGTTTTCTTGGACACGTGGAAGAGGCCTAAGCCTGGGGAAGGGAACCTGAGAGGCCCTTTGAAGGTAAGTACTATTTTGTGGTGGTTTTTCTTGGACACGTGGAAGAGGCCTAAGCCTGGGGAAGGGAACCTGAGAGGCCCTTTGAAGGTAAGTACTATTTTTGTGTTTTTATTGAACACTTGGAAGAGGCCTAAGCTTGGGAAGGGAACCTGAGAGGCCCTTTGAAGGTAAGTACTATTTTGTGGTGGTTTT
This sequence comes from Ambystoma mexicanum, assembly GCF_040938575.1. Lineage (NCBI taxonomy): Eukaryota > Metazoa > Chordata > Amphibia > Caudata > Ambystomatidae > Ambystoma > Ambystoma mexicanum. The sequence goes on from NC_090935.1 coordinate 14,382,735, forward strand.
TCTTGGACACGTGGAAGAGGCCTAAGCTTGGGAAGGGAACCTGAGAGGCCCTTTGAAGGTAAGTACTATTTTGTGGTGGTTTTACTTGGACACGTGGAAGAGGCCTAAGCTGGGAAGGGAACCTGAGAGGCCCTTTGAAGGTAAGTACTATTTTGTGGTTTTCTTGGACATGTGGAAGAGGCCTAAGCCTGGGGAAGGGAACCTGAGAGGCCCATTGAAGGTAAGTACTATTTTGTGGTTTTCTTGGACACGTGGAAGAGGCCTAAGCCTGGGAAGGGAACCTGAGAGGCCCATTGAAGGTAAGTACTATTTTGTGGTGGTTTTTCTTGGACACGTGGAAGAGGCCTAAGCCTGGGGAAGGGAACCTGAGAGGCCCATTGAAGGTAAGTACTATTTTGTGGTTTTCTTGGACACGTGGAAGAGGCCTAAGCCTGGGAAGGGAACCTGAGAGGCCCATTGAAGGTAAGTACTATTTTGTGGTGGTTTTTCTTGGACACGTGGAAGAGGCCTAAGCCTGGGGAAGGGAACCTGAGAGGCCCTTTGAAGGTAAGTACTATTTTGTGGTGGTTTTTCTTGGACACGTGGAAGAGTCCTAAGCTGGGGAAGGGAACCTGAGAGGCCCTTTGAAGGTAAGTACTATTTTGTGGTGGTTTTTCTTGGACACGTGGAAGAGGCCTAAGCTTGGGAAGGGAACCTGAGAGGCCCTTTGAAGGTAAGTACTATTTTTGTGTTTTTATTGAACACTTGGAAGAGGCCTAAGCTTGGGAAGGGAACCTGAGAGGCCCTTTGAAGGTAAGTACTATTTTGTGGTGGTTTTTCTTGGACACGTGGAAGAGGCCTAAGCTGGGGAAGGGAACCTGAGAGGCCCTTTGACTGTAAGTACTATTTTGTGGTGGTTTCTCTTGGACACGTGGAAGAGGCCTAAGCTGGGAAGGGAACCTGAGAGGCCCTTTGAAGGTAAGTACTATTTTGTGGTGGTTTTTCTTGAACACGTGGAAGAGGCCTAAGCCTGGGAAGGGAACCTGAGAGGCCCTTTGAAGGTAAGTACTATTTTGTGGTGGTTTTTCTTGGACACGTGGAAGAGGCCTAAGCTGGGAAGGGAACCTGAGAGGCCCTTTGAAGGTAAGTACTATTTTGTGGTGGTTTTTCTTGGACACGTGGAAGAGTCCTAAGCTGGGGAAGGGAACCTGAGAGGCCCTTTGAAGGTAAGTACTATTTTGTGGTGGTTTTTCTTGGACACGTGGAAGAGGCCTAAGCTTGGGAAGGGAACCTGAGAGGCCCTTTGAAGGTAAGTACTATTTTTGTGTTTTTATTGAACACTTGGAAGAGGCCTAAGCTTGGGAAGGGAACCTGAGAGGCCCTTTGAAGGTAAGTACTATTTTGTGGTGGTTTTTCTTGGACACGTGGAAGAGGCCTAAGCTGGGGAAGGGAACCTGAGAGGCCCTTTGACTGTAAGTACTATTTTGTGGTGGTTTTTCTTGGACACGTGGAAGAGGCCTAAGCTGGGAAGGGAACCTGAGAGGCCCTTTGAAGGTAAGTACTATTTTGTGGTGGTTTTTCTTGGACACGTGGAAGAGGCCTAAGCCTGGGAAGGGAACCTGAGAGGCCCTTTGAAGGTAAGTACTATTTTTGTGTTTTTATTGAACACTTGGAAGAGGCCTAAGCTTGGGAAGGGAACCTGAGAGGCCCTTTGAAGGTAAGTACTATTTTTGTGTTTTTATTGAACACTTGGAAGAGGCCTAAGCTTGGGAAGGGAACCTGAGAGGCCCTTTGAAGGTAAGTACTATTTTGTGGTGGTTTTTCTTGGACACGTGGAAGAGGCCTAACCTGGGAAGGGAACCTGAGAGGCCCTTCGAAGGTAAGTAATATTTTGTGGTGGTTTTTCTTGGACACGTGGAAGAGGCCTAAGCTTGGGAAGGTAACCTGAGAGGCCCTTTGAAGGTAAGTACTATTTTGTGGTGGTTTTTCTTGGACACGTGGAAGAGGCCTAAGCTGGGAAGGGAACCTGAGAGGCCCTTTGAAGATAAGTACTATTTTGTGGTTTTCTTGGACACGTGGAAGAGGCCTAAGCCTGGGGAAGGGAACCTGAGAGGCCCATTGAAGGTAAGTACTATTTTGTGGTTTTCTTGGACACGTTGAAGAGGCCTAAGCCTGGGAAGGGAACCTGAGAGGCCCATTGAAGGTAAGTACTATTTTGTGGTGGTTTTTCTTGGACACGTGGAAGAGGCCTAAGCCTGGGGAAGGGAACCTGAGAGGCGCATTGAAGGTAAGTACTATTTTGTGGTTTTCTTGGACACGTGAAAGAGGCCTAAGCCTGGGGAAGGGAACCTGAGAGGCCCTTTGAAGGTAAGTACTATTTTGTGTTTTTATTGAACACTTGGAAGAGGCCTAAGCTTGGGAAGGGAACCTGAGAGGCCCTTTGAAGGTAAGTACTATTTTTGTGTTTTTATTGAACACTTGGAAGAGGCCTAAGCTTGGGAAGGGAACCTGAGAGGCCCTTTGAAGGTAAGTACTATTTTGTGGTGGTTTTTCTTGGACACGTGGAAGAGGCCTAAGCTGGGGAATGGAACCTGAGAGGCCCTTTGAAGGTAAGTACTATTTTGTGGTGGTTTTTCTTGGACACGTGGAAGAAGCCTAAGCTGGGAAGAGAACCTGAGAGGCCCTTTGAAGGTAAGTACTATTTTTGTGTTTTTATTGAACACTTGGAAGAGGCCTAAGCTTGGGAAGGGAACCTGAGAGGCCCTTTGAAGGTAAGTACTATTTTGTGCTGGTTTTTCTTGGACACGTGGAAGAGGCCTAAGCTGGGAAGGGAGCCTGAGAGGCCCTTTGAAGGTAAGGACTATTTTGTGGTGGTTTTTCTTGGACACATGGAAGAGGCCTAAGCCTGGGGAAGGGAACCTGAGAGGCCCTTTGAAGGTTAGTACTATTTTTGTGTTTTTATTGCACACTTGGAAGAGGCCTAAGCTTGGGAAGGGAACCTGAGAGGCCCTTTGAAGGTAAGTACTATTTTGTGGTGGTTTTTCTTGGACACGTGGAAGAGGCCTAAGCTGGGAAGGGAACCTGAGAGGCCCTTTGAAGGTAAATACTATTTTGTGGTTTTCTTGGACACGTGGAAGAGGCCTAAGCCTGGGGAAGGGAACCTGAGAGGCCCATTGAAGGTAAGTACTATTTTGTGGTTTTCTTGGACACGTGGAAGAGGCTTAAGCCTGGGAAGGGAACCTGAGAGGCCCATTGAAGGTAAGTACTATTTTGTGGTTTTCTTGGACACGTTGAAGAGGCCTAAGACTGGGGAAGGGAACCTGAGAGGCCCTTTGAAGGTAAGTACTATTTTGTGGTTTTCTTGGACACGTGGAAGAGGCCTAAGCTTGGGAAGGGATCCTGAGAGGCCCTTTGAAGGTAAGTACTATTTTGTGTTTTTATTGAACACTTGGAAGAGGCCTAAGCTTGGGAAGGGAACCTGAGAGGCCCTTTGAAGGTAAGTACTATTTTTGTGTTTTTATTGAACACTTGGAAGAGGCCTAAGCTTGGGAAGGGAACCTGAGAGGCCCTTTGAAGGTAAGTACTATTTTGTGGTGGTTTTTCTTGGACATGTGGAAGAGGCCTAAGCTGGGGAAGGGAACCTGAGAGGCCCTTTGAAGGTAAGTACTATTTTGTGGTGGTTTTTCTTGGACACGTGGAAGAGGCCTAAGCTGGGAAGGGAACCTGAGAGGCCCTTTGAAGGTAAGTACTATTTTGTGGTGGTTTTTCTTGGACAAGTGGAAGAGTCCTAAGCTGGGGAAGGGAACCTGAGAGGCCCTTTGAAGGTAAGTACTATTTTGTGGTGGTTTTTCTTGGACACGTGGAAGAGGCCTAAGCTTGGGAAGGGAACCTGAGAGGCCCTTTGAAGGTAAGTACTATTTTTGTGTTTTTATTGAACACTTGTAAGAGGCCTAAGCTTGGGAAGGGAACCTGAGAGGCCCTTTGAAGGTAAGTACTATTTTGTGGTGGTTTTTCTTGGACACGTGGAAGAGGCCTAAGCTGGGGAAGGGAACCTGAGAGGCCCTTTGACTGTAAGTACTATTTTGTGGTGGTTTTTCTTGGACACATGGAAGAGGCCTAAGCTGGGAAGGGAACCTGAGAGGCCCTTTGAAGGTAAGTACTATTTTGTGGTGGTTTTTCTTGGACACGTGGAAGAGGCCTAAGCCTGGGAAGGGAACCTGAGAGGCCCTTTGAAGGTAAGTACTATTTTTGTGTTTTTATTGAACACTTGGAAGAGGCCTAAGCTTGGGAAGGGAACCTGAGAGGCCCTTTGAAGGTAAGTACTATTTTGTGGTGGTTTTTCTTGGACACGTGGAAGAGGCCTAACCTGGGAAGGGAACCTGAAAGGCCCTTCGAAGGTAAGTAATATTTTGTGGTGGTTTTTCTTGGACACGTGGAAGAGGCCTAAGCTTGGGAAGGTAACCTGAGAGGCCCTTTGAAGGTAAGTACTATTTTGTGGTAGTTTTTCTTGGAGGAGGTGGAAGAGGCCTAAGATGGGAAGGGAACCTGAGAGGCCCTTTGAAGGTAAGTACTATTTTGTGGTTTTCTTGGACACGTGGAAGAGGCCGAAGCCTGGGGAAGGGAACCTGAGAGGCCCATTGAAGGTAATTACTATTTTGTGGTTTTCTTGGACACGTGGAAGAGGCCTAAGCCTGGGAAGGGAACCTGAGAGGCCCATTGAAGGTAAGTACTATTTTGTGGTGGTTTTTCTTGGACACGTGGAAGAGGCCTAAGACTGGGGAAGGGAACCTGAGAGGCCCATTGAAGGTAAGTACTATTTTGTGGTTTTCTTGGACACGTGGAAGAGGCCTAAGCCTGGGGAAGGGAACCTGAGAGGCCCTTTGAAGGTAAGTACTATTTTGTGGTGGTTTTTCTTGGACACGTGGAAGAGGCCTAGCCTGGGAAGGGAACCTGAGAGGCCCTTTGAAGGTAAGTACTATTTTGTGGTGGTTTTTCTTGGACACGTGGAAGAGGCCTAACCTGGGAAGGGAACCTGAGAGGCCCTTTGAAGGTAAGTACTATTTTGTGGTGGTTTTTCTCGGACACGTGGAAGAGGCCTAAGCTTGGGAAGGGAACCTGAGAGGCCCTTTGAAGGTAAGTACTATTTTGTGTTTTTATTGAACACTTGGAAGAGGCCTAAGCTTGGGAAGGGAACCTGAGAGGCCCTTTGAAGGTAAGTACTATTTTGTGGTGGTTTTTCTTGGACACGTGGAAGAGGCCTAAGCTGGGGAAGGGAACCTGAGAGGCCCTTTGAAGGTAAGCACTATTTTGTGGTGGTTTTTCTTGGACACGTGGAAGAGGCCTAAGCTGGGAAGGGAACCTGAGAGGCCCTTTGAAGGTAAGTACTATTTTGTGGTGGTTTTTCTTGGACACGTGGAAGAGGCCTAAGCTGGGGAAGGGAACCTGAGAGGCCCTTTGAAGGTAAGTACTATTTTGTGGTGGTTTTTCTTGGACACGTGGAAGAGGCCTAAGCTTGAGAAGGGAACCTGAGAGGCCCTTTGAAGGTAAGTACTATTTTTGTGTTTTTATTGAACACTTGGAAGAGGCCTAAGCTTGGGAAGGGAACCTGAGAGGCCCTTTGAAGGTAAGTACTATTTTGTGGTGGTTTTTCTTGGACACGTGGAAGAGGCCTAAGCTGGGGAAGGGAACCTGAGAGGCCCTTTGAAGGTAAGTACTATTTTGTGGTGGTTTTTCTTGGACACGTGGAAGAGGCCTAAGCTGGGAAGGGAACCTGAGAGGCCCTTTGAAGGTAAGTGCTATTTTGTGGTGGTTTTTCTTGGACACGTGGAAGAGGCCTAAGCCTGGGAAGGGAACCTGAGAGACCCTTTGAAGGTAAGTACTATTTTGTGGTGGTTTTTCTTGGACACGTTGAAGAGGCCTAAGCCTGGGGAAGGGAACCTGAGAGGTCCTTTGAAGGTAAGTACTATTTTGTGGTTTTCTTGGACACTTGGAAGAGGCCTAAGCTTGGGAAGGGAACCTGAGAGGCCCATTGAAGGTAAGTACTATTTTGTGGTGGTTTTTCTTGGACACGTGGAAGAGGCCTAAGCTGGGAAGGGAACCTGAGAGGCCCTTTGAAGGTAAGTACTATTTTGTGGTGGTTTTTCTTGGACACGTGGAAGAGGCCTAAGCCTGGGGAAGGGAATCTGAGAGGCCCTTTGAAGGTAAGTACTATTTTTGTGTTTTTATTGAACACTTGGAAGAGGCCTAAGCTTGGGAAGGGAACCTGAGAGGCCCTTTGAAGGTAAGTACTATTTTGTGGTGGTTTTTCTTGGACACGTGGAAGAGGCATAAGCTTGGGAAGGGAACCTGAGAGGCCCTTTGAAGGTAAGTACTATTTTGTGGTGGTTTTTCTTGGACACGTGGAAGAGGCCTAAGCTGGGAAGGGAACCTGAGAGGCCCTTTGAAGGTAAGTACTATTTTGTGGTTTTATTGGACACGTGGAAGAGGCCTAAGCCTGGGGAAGGGAACCTGAGAGGCCCATTGAAGGTAAGTACTATTTTGTGGTTTTCTTGGACACGTGGAAGAGGCCTAAGCCTGGGAAGGGAACCTGAGAGGCCCATTGAAGGTAAGTACTATTTTGTGGTGGTTTTTCTTGGACACGTGGAAGAGGCCTAAGCCTGGGGAAGGGAACCTGAGAGGCCCTTTGAAGGTAAGTACTATTTTGTGTTTTTATTGAACACTTGGAAGAGGCCTAAGCTTGGGAAGGGAACCTGAGAGGCCCTTTGAAGGTAAGTACTATTTTGTGGTGGTTTTTCTTGGACACGTGGATGAGGCCTAAGCTTGGGAAGGGAAACTGAGAGGCCCTTTGAAGGTAAGTACTATTTTTGTGTTTTTATTGAACACTTGGAAGAGGCCTAAGCTTGGGAAGGGAACCTGAGAGGCCCTTTGAAGGTAAGTACTATTTTGTGGTGGTTTTTCTTGGAAACGTGGAAGAGGCCTAAGCTTGGGAAGGGAACCTGAGAGGCCCTTTGAAGGTAAGTACTATTTTTGTGTTTTTATTGAACACTTGGAAGAGGCCTAAGCTTGGGAAGGGAACCTGAGAGGCCCTTTGAAGGTAAGTACTATTTTGTGGTGGTTTTTCTTGGACACGTGGAAGAGGCCTAAGCTGGGAAGGGAACCTGAGAGGCCCTTTGAAGGTAAGTACTATTTTGTGGTGGTTTTTCTTGGAAACGTGGAAGAGGCCTAAGCTTGGGAAGGGAACCTGAGAGGCCCTTTGAAGGTAAGTACTATTTTTGTGTTTTTATTGAACACTTGGAAGAGGCCTAAGCTTGGGAAGGGAACCTGAGAGGCCCTTTGAAGGTAAGTACTATTTTGTGGTTTTCTTGGACACGTGGAAGAGGCCTAAGCCTGGAGAAGGGAACCTGAGAAGCCCTTTGAAGGTAAGTACTATTTTGTGGTTTTCTTGGACACTTGGAAGAGGCCTAAGCCTGGGGAAGGGAACCTGAGAGGCCCTTTGAAGGTAAGTACTATTTTGTGGTTTTCTTGAACACTTGGAAGAGGCCTAAGCTTGGGAAGGGAACCTGAGAGGCCCATTGAAGGTAAGTACTATTTTGTGGTTTTCTTGGACACGTGGAAGAGGCTTAAGCCTGGGAAGGGAACCTGAGAGGCCCATTGAAGGTAAGTACTATTTTGTGGTTTTCTTGGACACGTGGAAGAGGCCTAAGACTGGGGAAGGGAACCTGAGAGGCCCTTTGAAGGTAAGTACTATTTTGTGGTTTTCTTGGACACGTGGAAGAGGCCTAAGCTTGGGAAGGGATCCTGAGAGACCCTTTGAAGGTAAGTACTATTTTGTGTTTTTATTGAACACTTGGAAGAGGCCTAAGCTTGGGAAGGGAACCTGAGAGGCCCTTTGAAGGTAAGTACTATTTTTGTGTTTTTATTGAACACTTGGAAGAGGCCTAAGCTTGGGAAGGGAACCTGAGAGGCCCTTTGAAGGTAAGTACTATTTTGTGGTGGTTTTTCTTGGACACGTGGAAGAGGCCTAAGCTGGGGAAGGGAACCTGAGAGGCCCTTTGAAGGTAAGTACTATTTTGTGGTGGTTTTTCTTGGACACGTGGAAGAGGCCTAAGCTGGGAAGGGAACCTGAGAGGCCCTTTGAAGGTAAGTACTATTTTGTGGTGGTTTTTCTTGGACACGTGGAAGAGTCCTAAGCTGGGGAAGGGAACCTGAGAGGCCCTTTGAAGGTAAGTACTATTTTGTGGTGGTTTTTCTTGGACACGTGGAAGAGGCCTAAGCTTGGGAAGGGAACCTGAGAGGCCCTTTGAAGGTAAGTACTATTTTTGTGTTTTTATTGAACACTTGGAAGAGGCCTAAGCTTGGGAAGGGAACCTGAGAGGCCCTTTGAAGGTAAGTACTATTTTGTGGTGGTTTTTCTTGGACACGTGGAAGAGGCCTAAGCTGGGGAAGGGAACCTGAGAGGCCCTTTGACTGTAAGTACTATTTTGTGGTGGTTTTTCTTGGACACATGGAAGAGGCCTAAGCTGGGAAGGGAACCTGAGAGGCCCTTTGAAGGTAAGTACTATTTTGTGGTGGTTTTTCTTGGACACGTGGAAGAGGCCTAAGCCTGGGAAGGGAACCTGAGAGGCCCTTTGAAGGTAAGTACTATTTTTGTGTTTTTATTGAACACTTGGAAGAGGCCTAAGCTTGGGAAGGGAACCTGAGAGGCCCTTTGAAGGTAAGTACTATTTTGTGGTGCTTTTTCTTGGACACGTGGAAGAGGCCTAAGCTGGGAAGGGAACCTGAGAGGCCCTTTGAAGGTAAGTACTATTTTGTGGTGGTTTTTCTTGGACACGTGGAAGAGGCCTAAGCCTGGGGAAGGGAACCTGAGAGGCCCTTTGAAGGTAAGTACTATTTTTGTGTTTTTATTGAACACTTGGAAGAGGCCTAAGCTTGGGAAGGGAACCTGAGAGGCCCTTTGAAGGTAAGTACTATTTTTGTGTTTTTATTGAACACTTGGAAGAGGCCTAAGCTTGGGAAGGGAACCTGAGAGGCCCTTTGAAGGTAAGTACTATTTTGTGGTGGTTTTTCTTGGAAACGTGGAAGAGGCCTAAGCTGGGAAGGGAGCCTGAGAGGCCCTTTGAAGGTAAGGACTATTTTGTGGTGGTTTTTCTTGGACACGTGGAAGAGGCCTAAGCCTGGGGAAGGGAACCTGAGAGGCCCTTTGAAGGTTAGTACTATTTTTGTGTTTTTATTGCACACTTGGAAGAGGCCTAAGCTTGGGAAGGGAACCTGAGAGGCCCTTTGAAGGTAAGTACTATTTTGTGGTGGTTTTTCTTGGACACGTGGAAGAGGCCTAAGCTGGGAAGGGAACCTGAGAGGCCCTTTGAAGGTAAATACTATTTTGTGGTTTTCTTGGACACGTGGAAGAGGCCTAAGCCTGGGGAAGGGAACCTGAGAGGCCCATTGAAGGTAAGTACTATTTTGTGGTTTTCTTGGACACGTGGAAGAGGCTTAAGCCTGGGAAGGGAACCTGAGAGGCCCATTGAAGGTAAGTACTATTTTGTGGTTTTCTTGGACACGTGGAAGAGGCCTAAGACTGGGGAAGGGAACCTGAGAGGCCCTTTGAAGGTAAGTACTATTTTGTGGTTTTCTTGGACACGTGGAAGAGGCCTAAGCCTGGGAAGGGAACCTGAGAGGCCCATTGAAGGTAAGTACTATTTTGTGGTGGTTTTTCTTGGACACGTGGAAGAGGCCTAAGCCTGGGGAAGGGAACCTGAGAGGCCCATTGAAGGTAAGTACTATTTTGTGGTTTTCTTGGACACGTGGAAGAGGCCTAAGCCTGGGAAGGGAACCTGAGAGGCCCATTGAAGGTAAGTACTATTTTGTGGTGGTTTTTCTTGGACACGTGGAAGAGGCCTAAGCCTGGGGAAGGGAACCTGAGAGGCCCTTTGAAGGTAAGTACTATTTTGTGGTGGTTTTTCTTGGACACGTGGAAGAGTCCTAAGCTGGGGAAGGGAACCTGAGAGGCCCTTTGAAGGTAAGTACTATTTTGTGGTGGTTTTTCTTGGACACGTGGAAGAGGCCTAAGCTTGGGAAGGGAACCTGAGAGGCCCTTTGAAGGTAGGTACTATTTTGTGGTTTTCTTGGACATGTGGAAGAGGCCTAAGCCTGGGGAAGGGAACCTGAGAGGCCCATTGAAGGTAAGTACTATTTTGTGGTTTTCTTGGACACGTGGAAGAGGCCTAAGCCTGGGAAGGGAACCTGAGAGGCCCATTGAAGGTAAGTACTATTTTGTGGTGGTTTTTCTTGGACACGTGGAAGAGGCCTAAGCCTGGGGAAGGGAACCTGAGAGGCCCATTGAAGGTAAGTACTATTTTGTGGTTTTCTTGGACACGTGGAAGAGGCCTAAGCCTGGGAAGGGAACCTGAGAGGCCCATTGAAGGTAAGTACTATTTTGTGGTGGTTTTTCTTGGACACGTGGAAGAGGCCTAAGACTGGGGAAGGGAACCTGAGAGGCCCTTTGAAGGTAAGTACTATTTTGTGGTGGTTTTTCTTGGACACGTGGAAGAGTCCTAAGCTGGGGAAGGGAACCTGAGAGGCCCTTTGAAGGTAAGTACTATTTTGTGGTGGTTTTTCTTGGACACGTGGAAGAGGCCTAAGCTTGGGAAGGGAACCTGAGAGGCCCTTTGAAGGTAAGTACTATTTTTGTGTTTTTATTGAACACTTGGAAGAGGCCTAAGCTTGGGAAGGGAACCTGAGAGGCCCTTTGAAGGTAAGTACTATTTTGTGGTGGTTTTTCTTGGACACGTGGAAGAGGCCTAAGCTGGGGAAGGGAACCTGAGAGGCCCTTTGACTGTAAGTACTATTTTGTGGTGGTTTCTCTTGGACACGTGGAAGAGGCCTAAGCTGGGAAGGGAACCTGAGAGGCCCTTTGAAGGTAAGTACTATTTTGTGGTGGTTTTTCTTGAACACGTGGAAGAGGCCTAAGCCTGGGAAGGGAACCTGAGAGGCCCTTTGAAGGTAAGTACTATTTTGTGGTGGTTTTTCTTGGACACGTGGAAGAGGCCTAAGCTGGGAAGGGAACCTGAGAGGCCCTTTGAAGGTAAGTACTATTTTGTGGTGGTTTTTCTTGGACACGTGGAAGAGTCCTAAGCTGGGGAAGGGAACCTGAGAGGCCCTTTGAAGGTAAGTACTATTTTGTGGTGGTTTTTCTTGGACACGTGGAAGAGGCCTTAGCTTGGGAAGGGAACCTGAGAGGCCCTTTGAAGGTAAGTACTATTTTTGTGTTTTTATTGAACACTTGGAAGAGGCCTAAGCTTGGGAAGGGAACCTGAGAGGCCCTTTGAAGGTAAGTACTATTTTGTGGTGGTTTTTCTTGGACACGTGGAAGAGGCCTAAGCTGGGGAAGGGAACCTGAGAGGCCCTTTGACTGTAAGTACTATTTTGTGGTGGTTTTTCTTGGACACGTGGAAGAGGCCTAAGCTGGGAAGGGAACCTGAGAGGCCCTTTGAAGGTAAGTACTATTTTGTGGTGGTTTTTCTTGGACACGTGGAAGAGGCCTAAGCCTGGGAAGGGAACCTGAGAGGCCCTTTGAAGGTAAGTACTATTTTTGTGTTTTTATTGAACACTTGGAAGAGGCCTAAGCTTGGGAAGGGAACCTGAGAGGCCCTTTGAAGGTAAGTACTATTTTTGTGTTTTTATTGAACACTTGGAAGAGGCCTAAGCTTGGGAAGGGAACCTGAGAGGCCCTTTGAAGGTAAGTACTATTTTGTGGTGGTTTTTCTTGGACACGTGGAAGAGGCCTAACCTGGGAAGGGAACCTGAGAGGCCCTTCGAAGGTAAGTAATATTTTGTGGTGGTTTTTCTTGGACACGTGGAAGAGGCCTAAGCTTGGGAAGGTAACCTGAGAGGCCCTTTGAAGGTAAGTACTATTTTGTGGTGGTTTTTCTTGGACACGTGGAAGAGGCCTAAGCTGGGAAGGGAACCTGAGAGGCCCTTTGAAGATAAGTACTATTTTGTGGTTTTCTTGGACACGTGGAAGAGGCCTAAGCCTGGGGAAGGGAACCTGAGAGGCCCATTGAAGGTAAGTACTATTTTGTGGTTTTCTTGGACACGTTGAAGAGGCCTAAGCCTGGGAAGGGAACCTGAGAGGCCCATTGAAGGTAAGTACTATTTTGTGGTGGTTTTTCTTGGACACGTGGAAGAGGCCTAAGCCTGGGGAAGGGAACCTGAGAGGCGCATTGAAGGTAAGTACTATTTTGTGGTTTTCTTGGACACGTGAAAGAGGCCTAAGCCTGGGGAAGGGAACCTGAGAGGCCCTTTGAAGGTAAGTACTATTTTGTGTTTTTATTGAACACTTGGAAGAGGCCTAAGCTTGGGAAGGGAACCTGAGAGGCCCTTTGAAGGTAAGTACTATTTTGTGGTGGTTTTTCTTGGACACGTGGAAGAGGCCTAAGCTTGGGAAGGGAACCTGAGAGGCCCTTTGAAGGTAAGTACTATTTTTGTGTTTTTATTGAACACTTGGAAGAGGCCTAAGCTTGGGAAGGGAACCTGAGAGGCCCTTTGAAGGTAAGTACTATTTTGTGGTGGTTTTTCTTGGACACGTGGAAGAGGCCTAAGCTGGGGAATGGAACCTGAGAGGCCCTTTGAAGGTAAGTACTATTTTGTGGTGGTTTTTCTTGGACACGTGGAAGAAGCCTAAGCTGGGAAGGGAACCTGAGAGGCCCTTTGAAGGTAAGTACTATTTTTGTGTTTTTATTGAACACTTGGAAGAGGCCTAAGCTTGGGAAGGGAACCTGAGAGGCCCTTTGAAGGTAAGTACTATTTTGTGGTGGTTTTTCTTGGACACGTGGAAGAGGCCTAAGCTGGGAAGGGAGCCTGAGAGGCCCTTTGAAGGTAAGGACTATTTTGTGGTGGTTTTTCTTGGACACGTGGAAGAGGCCTAAGCCTGGGGAAGGGAACCTGAGAGGCCCTTTGAAGGTTAGTACTATTTTTGTGTTTTTATTGCACACTTGGAAGAGGCCTAAGCTTGGGAAGGGAACCTGAGAGGCCCTTTGAAGGTAAGTACTATTTTGTGGTGGTTTTTCTTGGACACGTGGAAGAGGCCTAAGCTGGGAAGGGAACCTGAGAGGCCCTTTGAAGGTAAATACTATTTTGTGGTTTTCTTTGACACGTGGAAGAGGCCTAAGCCTGGGGAAGGGAACCTGAGAGGCCCATTGAAGGTAAGTACTATTTTGTGGTTTTCTTGGACACGTGGAAGAGGCTTAAGCCTGGGAAGGGAACCTGAGAGGCCCATTGAAGGTAAGTACTATTTTGTGGTTTTCTTGGACATGTGGAAGAGGCCTAAGACTGGGGAAGGGAACCTGAGAGGCCCTTTGAAGGTAAGTACTATTTTGTGGTTTTCTTGGACACGTGGAAGAGGCCTAAGCTTGGGAAGGGATCCTGAGAGGCCCTTTGAAGGTAAGTACTATTTTGTGTTTTTATTGAACACTTGGAAGAGGCCTAAGCTTGGGAAGGGAACCTGAGAGGCCCTTTGAAGGTAAGTACTATTTTTGTGTTTTTATTGAACACTTGGAAGAGGCCTAAGCTTGGGAAGGGAACCTGAGAGGCCCTTTGAAGGTAAGTACTATTTTGTGGTGGTTTTTCTTGGACACGTGGAAGAGGCCTAAGCTGGGGAAGGGAACCTGAGAGGCCCTTTGAAGGTAAGTACTATTTTGTGGTGGTTTTTCTTGGACACGTGGAAGAGGCCTAAGCTGGGAAGGGAACCTGAGAGGCCCTTTGAAGGTAAGTACTATTTTGTGGTGGTTTTTCTTGGACAAGTGGAAGAGTCCTAAGCTGGGGAAGGGAACCTGAGAGGCCCTTTGAAGGTAAGTACTATTTTGTGGTGGTTTTTCTTGGACACGTGGAAGAGGCCTAAGCTTGGGAAGGGAACCTGAGAGGCCCTTTGAAGGTAAGTACTATTTTTGTGTTTTTATTGAACACTTGGAAGAGGCCTAAGCTTGGGAAGGGAACCTGAGAGGCCCTTTGAAGGTAAGTACTATTTTGTGGTGGTTTTTCTTGGACACGTGGAAGAGGCCTAAGCTGGGGAAGGGAACCTGAGAGGCCCTTTGACTGTAAGTACTATTTTGTGGTGGTTTTTCTTGGACACATGGAAGAGGCCTAAGCTGGGAAGGGAACCTGAGAGGCCCTTTGAAGGTAAGTACTATTTTGTGGTGGTTTTTCTTGGACACGTGGAAGAGGCCTAAGCCTGGGAAGGGAACCTGAGAGGCCCTTTGAAGGTAAGTACTATTTTTGTGTTTTTATTGAACACTTGGAAGAGGCCTAAGCTTGGGAAGGGAACCTGAGAGGCCCTTTGAAGGTAAGTACTATTTTGTGGTGGTTTTTCTTGGACACGTGGAAGAGGCCTAACCTGGGAAGGGGACCTGAGAGGCCCTTCGAAGGTAAGTAATATTTTGTGGTGGTTTTTCTTGGACACGTGGAAGAGGCCTAAGCTTGGGAAGGTAACCTGAGAGGCCCTTTGAAGGTAAGTACTATTTTGTGGTAGTTTTTCTTGGAGGAGGTGGAAGAGGCCTAAGATGGGAAGGGAACCTGAGAGGCCCTTTGAAGGTAAGTACTATTTTGTGGTTTTCTTGGACACGTGGAAGAGGCCGAAGCCTGGGGAAGGGAACCTGAGAGGCCCATTGAAGGTAATTACTATTTTGTGGTTTTCTTGGACACGTGGAAGAGGCCTAAGCCTGGGAAGGGAACCTGAGAGGCCCATTGAAGGTAAGTACTATTTTGTGGTGGTTTTTCTTGGACACGTGGAAGAGGCCTAAGACTGGGGAAGGGAACCTGAGAGGCCCATTGAAGGTAAGTACTATTTTGTGGTTTTCTTGGACACGTGGAAGAGGCCTAAGCCTGGGGAAGGGAACCTGAGAGGCCCTTTGAAGGTAAGTACTATTTTGTGGTGGTTTTTCTTGGACACGTGGAAGAGGCCTAGCCTGGGAAGGGAACCTGAGAGGCCCTTTGAAGGTAAGTACTATTTTGTGGTGGTTTTTCTTGGACACGTGGAAGAGGCCTAACCTGGGAAGGGAACCTGACAGGCCCTTTGAAGGTATGTACTATTTTGTGGTGGTTTTTCTCGGACACGTGGAAGAGGCCTAAGCTTGGGAAGGGAACCTGAGAGGCCCTTTGAAGGTAAGTACTATTTTGTGTTTTTATTGAACACTTGGAAGAGGCCTAAGCTTGGGAAGGGAACCTGAGAGGCCCTTTGAAGGTAAGTACTATTTTGTGGTGGTTTTTCTTGGACACGTGGAAGAGGCCTAAGCTGGGGAAGGGAACCTGAGAGGCCCTTTGAAGGTAAGCACTATTTTGTGGTGGTTTTTCTTGGACACGTGGAAGAGGCCTAAGCTGGGAAGGGAACCTGAGAGGCCCTTTGAAGGTAAGTACTATTTTGTGGTGGTTTTTCTTGGACACGTGGAAGAGGCCTAAGCTGGGGAAGGGAACCTGAGAGGCCCTTTGAAGGTAAGTACTATTTTGTGGTGGTTTTTCTTGGACACGTGGAAGAGGCCTAAGCTTGAGAAGGGAACCTGAGAGGCACTTTGAAGGTAAGTACTATTTTTGTGTTTTTATTGAACACTTGGAAGAGGCCTAAGCTTGGGAAGGGAACCTGAGAGGCCCTTTGAAGGTAAGTACTATTTTGTGGTGGTTTTTCTTGGACACGTGGAAGAGGCCTAAGCTGGGGAAGGGAACCTGAGAGGCCCTTTGAAGGTAAGTACTATTTTGTGGTGGTTTTTCTTGGACACGTGGAAGAGGCCTAAGCTGGGAAGGGAACCTGAGAGGCCCTTTGAAGGTAAGTGTTATTTTGTGGTGGTTTTTCTTGGACACGTGGAAGAGGCCTAAGCCTGGGAAGGGAACCTGAGAGACCCTTTGAAGGTAAGTACTATTTTGTGGTGGTTTTTCTTGGACACGTTGAAGAGGCCTAAGCCTGGGGAAGGGAACCTGAGAGGTCCTTTGAAGGTAAGTACTATTTTGTGGTTTTCTTGGACACTTGGAAGAGGCCTAAGCTTGGGAAGGGAACCTGAGAGGCCCATTGAAGGTAAGTACTATTTTGTGGTGGTTTTTCTTGGACACGTGGAAGAGGCCTAAGCTGGGAAGGGAACCTGAGAGGCCCTTTGAAGGTAAGTACTATTTTGTGGTGGTTTTTCTTGGACACGTGGAAGAGGCCTAAGCCTGGGGAAGGGAATCTGAGAGGCCCTTTGAAGGTAAGTACTATTTTTGTGTTTTTATTGAACACTTGGAAGAGGCCTAAGCTTGGGAAGGGAACCTGAGAGGCCCTTTGAAGGTAAGTACTATTTTGTGGTGGTTTTTCTTGGACACGTGGAAGAGGCATAAGCTTGGGAAGGGAACCTGAGAGGCCCTTTGAAGGTAAGTACTATTTTGTGGTGGTTTTTCTTGGACACGTGGAAGAGGCCTAAGCTGGGAAGGGAACCTGAGAGGCCCTTTGAAGGTAAGTACTATTTTGTGGTTTTATTGGACACGTGGAAGAGGCCTAAGCCTGGGGAAGGGAACCTGAGAGGCCCATTGAAGGTAAGTACTATTTTGTGGTTTTCTTGGACACGTGGAAGAGGCCTAAGCCTGGGAAGGGAACCTGAGAGGCCCATTGAAGGTAAGTACTATTTTGTGGTGGTTTTTCTTGGACACGTGGAAGAGGCCTAAGCCTGGGGAAGGGAACCTGAGAGGCCCTTTGAAGGTAAGTACTATTTTGTGTTTTTATTGAACACTTGGAAGAGGCCTAAGCTTGGGAAGGGAACCTGAGAGGCCCTTTGAAGGTAAGTACTATTTTGTGGTGGTTTTTCTTGGACACGTGGAAGAGGCCTAAGCTTGGGAAGGGAAACTGAGAGGCCCTTTGAAGGTAAGTACTATTTTTGTGTTTTTATTGAACACTTGGAAGAGGCCTAAGCTTGGGAAGGGAACCTGAGAGGCCCTTTGAAGGTAAGTACTATTTTGTGGTGGTTTTTCTTGGAAACGTGGAAGAGGCCTAAGCTTGGGAAGGGAACCTGAGAGGCCCTTTGAAGGTAAGTACTATTTTTGTGTTTTTACTGAACACTTGGAAGAGGCCTAAGCTTGGGAAGGGAACCTGAGAGGCCCTTTGAAGGTAAGTACTATTTTGTGGTGGTTTTTCTTGGACACGTGGAAGAGGCCTAAGCTGGGAAGGGAACCTGAGAGGCCCTTTGAAGGTAAGTACTATTTTGTGGTGGTTTTTCTTGGAAACGTGGAAGAGGCCTAAGCTTGGGAAGGGAACCTGAGAGGCCCTTTGAAGGTAAGTACTATTTTTGTGTTTTTATTGAACACTTGGAAGAGGCCTAAGCTTGGGAAGGGAACCTGAGAGGCCCTTTGAAGGTAAGTACTATTTTGTGGTTTTCTTGGACACGTGGAAGAGGCCTAAGCCTGGAGAAGGGAACCTGAGAAGCCCTTTGAAGGTAAGTACTATTTTGTGGTTTTCTTGGACACTTGGAAGAGGCCTAAGCCTGGGGAAGGGAACCTGAGAGGCCCTTTGAAGGTAAGTACTATTTTGTGGTTTTCTTGAACACTTGGAAGAGGCCTAAGCTTGGGAAGGGAACCTGAGAGGCCCATTGAAGGTAAGTACTATTTTGTGGTTTTCTTGGACACGTGGAAGAGGCTTAAGCCTGGGAAGGGAACCTGAGAGGCCCATTGAAGGTAAGTACTATTTTGTGGTTTTCTTGGACACGTGGAAGAGGCCTAAGACTGGGGAAGGGAACCTGAGAGGCCCTTTGAAGGTAAGTACTATTTTGTGGTTTTCTTGGACACGTGGAAGAGGCCTAAGCTTGGGAAGGGATCCTGAGAGACCCTTTGAAGGTAAGTACTATTTTGTGTTTTTATTGAACACTTGGAAGAGGCCTAAGCTTGGGAAGGGAACCTGAGAGGCCCTTTGAAGGTAAGTACTATTTTTGTGTTTTTATTGAACACTTGGAAGAGGCCTAAGCTTGGGAAGGGAACCTGAGAGGCCCTTTGAAGGTAAGTACTATTTTGTGGTGGTTTTTCTTGGACACGTGGAAGAGGCCTAAGCTGGGGAAGGGAACCTGAGAGGCCCTTTGAAGGTAAGTACTATTTTGTGGTGGTTTTTCTTGGACACGTGGAAGAGGCCTAAGCTGGGAAGGGAACCTGAGAGGCCCTTTGAAGGTAAGTACTATTTTGTGGTGGTTTTTCTTGGACACGTGGAAGAGTCCTAAGCTGGGGAAGGGAACCTGAGAGGCCCTTTGAAGGTAAGTACTATTTTGTGGTGGTTTTTCTTGGACACGTGGAAGAGGCCTAAGCTTGGGAAGGGAACCTGAGAGGCCCTTTGAAGGTAAGTACTATTTTTGTGTTTTTATTGAACACTTGGAAGAGGCCTAAGCTTGAGAAGGGAACCTGAGAGGCCCTTTGAAGGTAAGTACTATTTTGTGGTGGTTTTTCTTGGACACATGGAAGAGGCCTAAGCTGGGAAGGGAACCTGAGAGGCCCTTTGAAGGTAAGTACTATTTTGTGGTGGTTTTTCTTGGACACGTGGAAGAGGCCTAAGCCTGGGAAGGGAACCTGAGAGGCCCTTTGAAGGTAAGTACTATTTTTGTGTTTTTATTGAACACTTGGAAGAGGCCTAAGCTTGGGAAGGGAACCTGAGAGGCCCTTTGAAGGTAAGTACTATTTTGTGGTGCTTTTTCTTGGACACGTGGAAGAGGCCTAAGCTGGGAAGGGAACCTGAGAGGCCCTTTGAAGGTAAGTACTATTTTGTGGTGGTTTTTCTTGGACACGTGGAAGAGGCCTAAGCCTGGGGAAGGGAACCTGAGAGGCCCTTTGAAGGTAAGTACTATTTTTGTGTTTTTATTGAACACTTGGAAGAGGCCTAAGCTTGGGAAGGGAACCTGAGAGGCCCTTTGAAGGTAAGTACTATTTTTGTGTTTTTATTGAACACTTGGAAGAGGCCTAAGCTTGGGAAGGGAACCTGAGAGGCCCTTTGAAGGTAAGTACTATTTTGTGGTGGTTTTTCTTGGACACGTGGAAGAGGCCTAAGCTGGGAAGGGAGCCTGAGAGGCCCTTTGAAGGTAAGGACTATTTTGTGGTGGTTTTTCTTGGACACGTGGAAGAGGCCTAAGCCTGGGGAAGGGAACCTGAGAGGCCCTTTGAAGGTTAGTACTATTTTTGTGTTTTTATTGCACACTTGGAAGAGGCCTAAGCTTGGGAAGGGAACCTGAGAGGCCCTTTGAAGGTAAGTACTATTTTGTGGTGGTTTTTCTTGGACACGTGGAAGAGGCCTAAGCTGGGAAGGGAACCTGAGAGGCCCTTTGAAGGTAAATACTATTTTGTGGTTTTCTTGGACACGTGGAAGAGGCCTAAGCCTGGGGAAGGGAACCTGAGAGGCCCATTGAAGGTAAGTACTATTTTGTGGTTTTCTTGGACACGTGGAAGAGGCTTAAGCCTGGGAAGGGAACCTGAGAGGCCCATTGAAGGTAAGTACTATTTTGTGGTTTTCTTGGACACGTGGAAGAGGCCTAAGACTGGGGAAGGGAACCTGAGAGGCCCTTTGAAGGTAAGTACTATTTTGTGGTTTTCTTGGACACGTGGAAGAGGCCTAAGCTTGGGAAGGGATCCTGAGAGGCCCTTTGAAGGTAAGTACTATTTTGTGTTTTTATTGAACACTTGGAAGAGGCCTAAGCTTGGGAAGGGAACCTGAGAGGCCCTTTGAAGGTAAGTACTATTTTTGTGTTTTTATTGAACACTTGGAAGAGGCCTAAGCTTGGGAAGGGAACCTGAGAGGCCCTTTGAAGGTAAGTACTATTTTGTGGTGGTTTTTCTTGGACACGTGGAAGAGGCCTAAGCTGGGGAAGGGAACCTGAGAGGCCCTTTGAAGGTAAGTACTATTTTGTGGTGGTTTTTCTTGGACACGTGGAAGAGGCCTAAGCTGGGAAGGGAACCTGAGAGGCCCTTTGAAGGTAAGTACTATTTTGTGGTGGTTTTTCTTGGACACGTGGAAGAGTCCTAAGCTGGGGAAGGGAACCTGAGAGGCCCTTTGAAGGTAAGTACTATTTTGTGGTGGTTTTTCTTGGACACGTGGAAGAGGCCTAAGCTTGGGAAGGGAACCTGAGAGGCCCTTTGAAGGTAAGTACTATTTTTGTGTTTTTATTGAACACTTGGAAGAGGCCTAAGCTTGGGAAGGGAACCTGAGAGGCCCTTTGAAGGTAAGTACTATTTTGTGGTGGTTTTTCTTGGACACGTGGAAGAGGCCTAAGCTGGGGAAGGGAACCTGAGAGGCCCTTTGACTGTAAGTACTATTTTGTGGTGGTTTTTCTTGGACACATGGAAGAGGCCTAAGCTGGGAAGGGAACCTGAGAGGCCCTTTGAAGGTAAGTACTATTTTGTGGTGGTTTTTCTTGGACACGTGCAAGAGGCCTAAGCCTGGGAAGGGAACCTGAGAGGCCCTTTGAAGGTAAGTACTATTTTTGTGTTTTTATTGAACACTTGGAAGAGGCCTAAGCTTGGGAAGGGAACCTGAGAGGCCCTTTGAAGGTAAGTACTATTTTGTGGTGGTTTTTCTTGGACACGTGGAAGAAGCCTAACCTGGGAAGGGAACCTGAGAGGCCCTTCGAAGGTAAGTAATATTTTGTGGTGGTTTTTCTTGGACACGTGGAAGAGGCCTAAGCTTGGGAAGGTAACCTGAGAGGCCCTTTGAAGGTAAGTACTATTTTGTGGTAGTTTTTCTTGGAGGAGGTGGAAGAGGCCTAAGATGGGAAGGGAACCTGAGAGGCCCTTTGAAGGTAAGTACTATTTTGTGGTTTTCTTGGACACGTGGAAGAGGCAGAAGCCTGGGGAAGGGAACCTGAGAGGCCCATTGAAGGTAATTACTATTTTGTGGTTTTCTTGGACACGTGGAAGAGGCCTAAGCCTGGGAAGGGAACCTGAGAGGCCCATTGAAGGTAAGTACTATTTTGTGGTGGTTTTTCTTGGACACGTGGAAGAGGCCTAAGACTGGGGAAGGGAACCTGAGAGGCCCATTGAAGGTAAGTACTATTTTGTGGTTTTCTTGGACACGTGGAAGAGGCCTAAGCCTGGGGAAGGGAACCTGAGAGGCCCTTTGAAGGTAAGTACTATTTTGTGGTGGTTTTTCTTGGACACGTGGAAGAGGCCTAACCTGGGAAGGGAACCTGAGAGGCCCTTTGAAGGTAAGTACTATTTTGTGGTGGTTTTTCTTGGACACGTGGAAGAGGCCTAACCTGGGAAGGGAACCTGAGAGGCCCTTTGAAGGTAAGTACTATTTTGTGGTGGTTTTTCTCGGACACGTGGAAGAGGCCTAAGCTTGGGAAGGGAACCTGAGAGGCCCTTTGAAGGTAAGTACTATTTTGTGTTTTTATTGAACACTTGGAAGAGGCCTAAGCTTGGGAAGGGAACCTGAGAGGCCCTTTGAAGGTAAGTACTATTTTGTGGTGGTTTTTCTTGGACACGTGGAAGAGGCCTAAGCTGGGGAAGGGAACCTGAGAGGCCCTTTGAAGGTAAGCACTATTTTGTGGTGGTTTTTCTTGGACACGTGGAAGAGGCCTAAGCTGGGAAGGGAACCTGAGAGGCCCTTTGAAGGTAAGTACTATTTTGTGGTGGTTTTTCTTGGACACGTGGAAGAGGCCTAAGCTGGGGAAGGGAACCTGAGAGGCCCTTTGAAGGTAAGTACTATTTTGTGGTGGTTTTTCTTGGACACGTGGAAGAGGCCTAAGCTTGAGAAGGGAACCTGAGAGGCCCTTTGAAGGTAAGTACTATTTTTGTGTTTTTATTGAACACTTGGAAGAGGCCTAAGCTTGGGAAGGGAACCTGAGAGGCCCTTTGAAGGTAAGTACTATTTTGTGGTGGTTTTTCTTGGACACGTGGAAGAGGCCTAAGCTGGGGAAGGGAACCTGAGAGGCCCTTTGAAGGTAAGTACTATTTTGTGGTGGTTTTTCTTGGACACGTGGAAGAGGCCTAAGCTGGGAAGGGAACCTGAGAGGCCCTTTGAAGGTAAGTGCTATTTTGTGGTGGTTTTTCTTGGACACGTGGAAGAGGCCTAAGCCTGGGAAGGGAACCTGAGAGACCCTTTGAAGGTAAGTACTATTTTGTGGTGGTTTTTCTTGGACACGTTGAAGAGGCCTAAGCCTGGGGAAGGGAACCTGAGAGGTTCTTTGAAGGTAAGTACTATTTTGTGGTTTTCTTGGACACTTGGAAGAGGCCTAAGCTTGGGAAGGGAACCTGAGAGGCCCATTGAAGGTAAGTACTATTTTGTGGTGGTTTTTCTTGGACACGTGGAAGAGGCCTAAGCTGGGAAGGGAACCTGAGAGGCCCTTTGAAGGTAAGTACTATTTTGTGGTGGTTTTTCTTGGACACGTGGAAGAGGCCTAAGCCTGGGGAAGGGAATCTGAGAGGCCCTTTGAAGGTAAGTACTATTTTTGTGTTTTTATTGAACACTTGGAAGAGGCCTAAGCTTGGGAAGGGAACCTGAGAGGCCCTTTGAAGGTAAGTACTATTTTGTGGTGGTTTTTCTTGGACACGTGGAAGAGGCCTAAGCTTGGGAAGGGAACCTGAGAGGCCCTTTGAAGGTAAGTACTATTTTGTGGTGGTTTTTCTTGGACACGTGGAAGAGGCCTAAGCTGGGAAGGGAACCTGAGAGGCCCTTTGAAGGTAAGTACTATTTTGTGGTTTTATTGGACACGTGGAAGAGGCCTAAGCCTGGGGAAGGGAACCTGAGAGGCCCATTGAAGGTAAGTACTATTTTGTGGTTTTCTTGGACACGTGGAAGAGGCCTAAGCCTGGGAAGGGAACCTGAGAGGCCCATTGAAGGTAAGTACTATTTTGTGGTGGTTTTTCTTGGACACGTGGAAGAGGCCTAAGCCTGGGGAAGGGAACCTGAGAGGCCCTTTGAAGGTAAGTACTATTTTGTGTTTTTATTGAACACTTGGAAGAGGCCTAAGCTTGGGAAGGGAACCTGAGAGGCCCTTTGAAGGTAAGTACTATTTTGTGGTGGTTTTTCTTGGACACGTGGAAGAGGCCTAAGCTTGGGAAGGGAAACTGAGAGGCCCTTTGAAGGTAAGTACTATTTTTGTGTTTTTATTGAACACTTGGAAGAGGCCTAAGCTTGGGAAGGGAACCTGAGAGGCCCTTTGAAGGTAAGTACTATTTTGTGGTGGTTTTTCTTGGAAACGTGGAAGAGGCCTAAGCTTGGGAAGGGAACCTGAGAGGCCCTTTGAAGGTAAGTACTATTTTTGTGTTTTTATTGAACACTTGGAAGAGGCCTAAGCTTGGGAAGGGAACCTGAGAGGCCCTTTGAAGGTAAGTACTATTTTGTGGTGGTTTTTCTTGGACACGTTGAAGAGGCCTAAGCTGGGAAGGGAACCTGAGAGGCCCTTTGAAGGTAAGTACTATTTTGTGGTGGTTTTTCTTGGAAACGTGGAAGAGGCCTAAGCTTGGGAAGGGAACCTGAGAGGCCCTTTGAAGGTAAGTACTATTTTTGTGTTTTTATTGAACACTTGGAAGAGGCCTAAGCTTGGGAAGGGAACCTGAGAGGCCCTTTGAAGGTAAGTACTATTTTGTGGTTTTCTTGGACACGTGGAAGAGGCCTAAGCCTGGAGAAGGGAACCTGAGAAGCCCTTTGAAGGTAAGTACTATTTTGTGGTTTTCTTGGACACTTGGAAGAGGCCTAAGCCTGGGGAAGGGAACCTGAGAGGCCCTTTGAAGGTAAGTACTATTTTGTGGTTTTCTTGAACACTTGGAAGAGGCCTAAGCTTGGGAAGGGAACCTGAGAGGCCCATTGAAGGTAAGTACTATTTTGTGGTTTTCTTGGACACGTGGAAGAGGCTTAAGCCTGGGAAGGGAACCTGAGAGGCCCATTGAAGGTAAGTACTATTTTGTGGTTTTCTTGGACACGTGGAAGAGGCCTAAGACTGGGGAAGGGAACCTGAGAGGCCCTTTGAAGGTAAGTACTATTTTGTGGTTTTCTTGGACACGTGGAAGAGGCCTAAGCTTGGGAAGGGATCCTGAGAGGCCCTTTGAAGGTAAGTACTATTTTGTGTTTTTATTGAACACTTGGAAGAGGCCTAAGCTTGGGAAGGGAACCTGAGAGGCCCTTTGAAGGTAAGTACTATTTTTGTGTTTTTATTGAACACTTGGAAGAGGCCTAAGCTTGGGAAGGGAACCTGAGAGGCCCTTTGAAGGTAAGTACTATTTTGTGGTGGTTTTTCTTGGACACGTGGAAGAGGCCTAAGCTGGGGAAGGGAACCTGAGAGGCCCTTTGAAGGTAAGTACTATTTTGTGGTGGTTTTTCTTGGACACGTGGAAGAGGCCTAAGCTGGGAAGGGAACCTGAGAGGCCCTTTGAAGGTAAGTACTATTTTGTGGTGGTTTTTCTTGGACACGTGGAAGAGTCCTAAGCTGGAGAAGGGAACCTGAGAGGCCCTTTGAAGGTAAGTACTATTTTGTGGTGGTTTTTCTTGGACACGTGAAAGAGGCCTAAGCTTGGGAAGGGAACCTGAGAGGCCCTTTGAAGGTAAGTACTATTTTTGTGTTTTTATTGAACACTTGGAAGAGGCCTAAGCTTGGGAAGGGAACCTGAGAGGCCCTTTGAAGGTAAATACTATTTTGTGGTGGTTTTTCTTGGACACGTGGAAGAGGCCTAAGCTGGGGAAGGGAACCTGAGAGGCCCTTTGACTGTAAGTACTATTTTGTGGTGGTTTTTCTTGGACACATGGAAGAGGCCTAAGCTGGGAAGGGAACCTGAGAGGCCCTTTGAAGGTAAGTACTATTTTTGTGTTTTTATTGAACACTTGGAAGAGGCCTAAGCTTGGGAAGGGAACCTGAGAGGCCCTTTGAAGGTAAGTACTATTTTGTGGTGCTTTTTCTTGGACACGTGGAAGAGGCCTAAGCTGGGAAGGGAACCTGAGAGGCCCTTTGAAGGTAAGTACTATTTTGTGGTGGTTTTTCTTGGACACGTGGAAGAGGCCTAAGCCTGGGGAAGGGAACCTGAGAGGCCCTTTGAAGGTAAGTACTATTTTTGTGTTTTTATTGAACACTTGGAAGAGGCCTAAGCTTGGGAAGGGAACCTGAGAGGCCCTTTGAAGGTAAGTACTATTTTGTGGTGGTTTTTCTTGGACACGTGGAAGAGGCCTAACCTGGGAAGGGAACCTGAGAGGCCCTTCGAAGGTAAGTAATATTTTGTGGTGGTTTTTCTTGGACACGTGGAAGAGGCCTAAGCTTGGGAAGGTAACCTGAGAGGCCCTTTGAAGGTAAGTACTATTTTGTGGTAGTTTTTCTTGGAGGAGGTGGAAGAGGCCTAAGATGGGAAGGGAACCTGAGAGGCCCTTTGAAGGTAAGTACTATTTTGTGGTTTTCTTGGACACGTGGAAGAGGCCGAAGCCTGGGGAAGGGAACCTGAGAGGCCCATTGAAGGTAATTACTATTTTGTGGTTTTCTTGGACACGTGGAAGAGGCCTAAGCCTGGGAAGGGAACCTGAGAGGCCCATTGAAGGTAAGTACTATTTTGTGGTGGTTTTTCTTGGACACGTGGAAGAGGCCTAAGACTGGGGAAGGGAACCTGAGAGGCCCATTGAAGGTAAGTACTATTTTGTGGTTTTCTTGGACACGTGGAAGAGGCCTAAGCCTGGGGAAGGGAACCTGAGAGGCCCTTTGAAGGTAAGTACTATTTTGTGGTGGTTTTTCTTGGACACGTGGAAGAGGCCTAACCTGGGAAGGGAACCTGAGAGGCCCTTTGAAGGTAAGTACTATTTTGTGGTGGTTTTTCTTGGACACGTGGAAGAGGCCTAACCTGGGAAGGGAACCTGAGAGGCCCTTTGAAGGTAAGTACTATTTTGTGGTGGTTTTTCTCGGACACGTGGAAGAGGCCTAAGCTTGGGAAGGGAACCTGAGAGGCCCTTTGAAGGTAAGTACTATTTTGTGTTTTTATTGAACACTTGGAAGAGGCCTAAGCTTGGGAAGGGAACCTGAGAGGCCCTTTGAAGGTAAGTACTATTTTGTGGTGGTTTTTCTTGGACACGTGGAAGAGGCCTAAGCTGGGGAAGGGAACCTGAGAGGTCCTTTGAAGGTAAGCACTATTTTGTGGTGGTTTTTCTTGGACACGTGGAAGAGGCCTAAGCTGGGAAGGGAACCTGAGAGGCCCTTTGAAGGTAAGTACTATTTTGTGGTGGTTTTTCTTGGACACGTGGAAGAGGCATAAGCTTGGGAAGGGAACCTGAGAGGCCCTTTGAAGGTAAGTACTATTTTGTGGTGGTTTTTCTTGGACACGTGGAAGAGGCCTAAGCTGGGAAGGGAACCTGAGAGGCCCTTTGAAGGTAAGTACTATTTTGTGGTTTTATTGGACACGTGGAAGAGGCCTAAGCCTGGGGAAGGGAACCTGAGAGGCCCATTGAAGGTAAGTACTATTTTGTGGTTTTCTTGGACACGTGGAAGAGGCCTAAGCCTGGGAAGGGAACCTGAGAGGCCCATTGAAGGTAAGTACTATTTTGTGGTGGTTTTTCTTGGACACGTGGAAGAGGCCTAAGCCTGGGGAAGGGAACCTGAGAGGCCCTTTGAAGGTAAGTACTATTTTGTGTTTTTATTGAACACTTGGAAGAGGCCTAAGCTTGGGAAGGGAACCTGAGAGGCCCTTTGAAGGTAAGTACTATTTTGTGGTGGTTTTTCTTGGACACGTGGAAGAGGCCTAAGCTTGGGAAGGGAAACTGAGAGGCCCTTTGAAGGTAAGTACTATTTTTGTGTTTTTATTGAACACTTGGAAGAGGCCTAAGCTTGGGAAGGGAACCTGAGAGGCCCTTTGAAGGTAAGTACTATTTTGTGGTGGTTTTTCTTGGAAACGTGGAAGAGGCCTAAGCTTGGGAAGGGAACCTGAGAGGCCCTTTGAAGGTAAGTACTATTTTTGTGTTTTTATTGAACACTTGGAAGAGGCCTAAGCTTGGGAAGGGAACCTGAGAGGCCCTTTGAAGGTAAGTACTATTTTGTGGTGGTTTTTCTTGGACACGTGGAAGAGGCCTAAGCTGGGAAGGGAACCTGAGAGGCCCTTTGAAGGTAAGTACTATTTTGTGGTGGTTTTTCTTGGAAACGTGGAAGAGGCCTAAGCTTGGGAAGGGAACCTGAGAGGCCCTTTGAAGGTAAGTACTATTTTTGTGTTTTTATTGAACACTTGGAAGAGGCCTAAGCTTGGGAAGGGAACCTGAGAGGCCCTTTGAAGGTAAGTACTATTTTGTGGTTTTCTTGGACACGTGGAAGAGGCCTAAGCCTGGAGAAGGGAACCTGAGAAGCCCTTTGAAGGTAAGTACTATTTTGTGGTTTTCTTGGACACTTGGAAGAGGCCTAAGCCTGGGGAAGGGAACCTGAGAGGCCCTTTGAAGGTAAGTACTATTTTGTGGTTTTCTTGAACACTTGGAAGAGGCCTAAGCTTGGGAAGGGAACCTGAGAGGCCCATTGAAGGTAAGTACTATTTTGTGGTTTTCTTGGACACGTGGAAGAGGCTTAAGCCTGGGAAGGGAACCTGAGAGGCCCATTGAAGGTAAGTACTATTTTGTGGTTTTCTTGGACACGTGGAAGAGGCCTAAGACTGGGGAAGGGAACCTGAGAGGCCCTTTGAAGGTAAGTACTATTTTGTGGTTTTCTTGGACACGTGGAAGAGGCCTAAGCTTGGGAAGGGATCCTGAGAGACCCTTTGAAGGTAAGTACTATTTTGTGTTTTTATTGAACACTTGGAAGAGGCCTAAGCTTGGGAAGGGAACCTGAGAGGCCCTTTGAAGGTAAGTACTATTTTTGTGTTTTTATTGAACACTTGGAAGAGGCCTAAGCTTGGGAAGGGAACCTGAGAGGCCCTTTGAAGGTAAGTACTATTTTGTGGTGGTTTTTCTTGGACACGTGGAAGAGGCCTAAGCTGGGGAAGGGAACCTGAGAGGCCCTTTGAAGGTAAGTACTATTTTGTGGTGGTTTTTCTTGGACACGTGGAAGAGGCCTAAGCTGGGAAGGGAACCTGAGAGGCCCTTTGAAGGTAAGTACTATTTTGTGGTGGTTTTTCTTGGACACGTGGAAGAGTCCTAAGCTGGGGAAGGGAACCTGAGAGGCCCTTTGAAGGTAAGTACTATTTTGTGGTGGTTTTTCTTGGACACGTGGAAGAGGCCTAAGCTTGGGAAGGGAACCTGAGAGGCCCTTTGAAGGTAAGTACTATTTTTGTGTTTTTATTGAACACTTGGAAGAGGCCTAAGCTTGAGAAGGGAACCTGAGAGGCCCTTTGAAGGTAAGTACTATTTTGTGGTGGTTTTTCTTGGACACATGGAAGAGGCCTAAGCTGGGAAGGGAACCTGAGAGGCCCTTTGAAGGTAAGTACTATTTTGTGGTGGTTTTTCTTGGACACGTGGAAGAGGCCTAAGCCTGGGAAGGGAACCTGAGAGGCCCTTTGAAGGTAAGTACTATTTTTGTGTTTTTATTGAACACTTGGAAGAGGCCTAAGCTTGGGAAGGGAACCTGAGAGGCCCTTTGAAGGTAAGTACTATTTTGTGGTGCTTTTTCTTGGACACGTGGAAGAGGCCTAAGCTGGGAAGGGAACCTGAGAGGCCCTTTGAAGGTAAGTACTATTTTGTGGTGGTTTTTCTTGGACACGTGGAAGAGGCCTAAGCCTGGGGAAGGGAACCTGAGAGGCCCTTTGAAGGTAAGTACTATTTTTGTGTTTTTATTGAACACTTGGAAGAGGCCTAAGCTTGGGAAGGGAACCTGAGAGGCCCTTTGAAGGTAAGTACTATTTTTGTGTTTTTATTGAACACTTGGAAGAGGCCTAAGCTTGGGAAGGGAACCTGAGAGGCCCTTTGAAGGTAAGTACTATTTTGTGGTGGTTTTTCTTGGACACGTGGAAGAGGCCTAAGCTGGGAAGGGAGCCTGAGAGGCCCTTTGAAGGTAAGGACTATTTTGTGGTGGTTTTTCTTGGACACGTGGAAGAGGCCTAAGCCTGGGGAAGGGAACCTGAGAGGCCCTTTGAAGGTTAGTACTATTTTTGTGTTTTTATTGCACACTTGGAAGAGGCCTAAGCTTGGGAAGGGAACCTGAGAGGCCCTTTGAAGGTAAGTACTATTTTGTGGTGGTTTTTCTTGGACACGTGGAAGAGGCCTAAGCTGGGAAGGGAACCTGAGAGGCCCTTTGAAGGTAAATACTATTTTGTGGTTTTCTTGGACACGTGGAAGAGGCCTAAGCCTGGGGAAGGGAACCTGAGAGGCCCATTGAAGGTAAGTACTATTTTGTGGTTTTCTTGGACACGTGGAAGAGGCTTAAGCCTGGGAAGGGAACCTGAGAGGCCCATTGAAGGTAAGTACTATTTTGTGGTTTTCTTGGACACGTGGAAGAGGCCTAAGACTGGGGAAGGGAACCTGAGAGGCCCTTTGAAGGTAAGTACTATTTTGTGGTTTTCTTGGACACGTGGAAGAGGCCTAAGCTTGGGAAGGGATCCTGAGAGGCCCTTTGAAGGTAAGTACTATTTTGTGTTTTTATTGAACACTTGGAAGAGGCCTAAGCTTGGGAAGGGAACCTGAGAGGCCCTTTGAAGGTAAGTACTATTTTTGTGTTTTTATTGAACACTTGGAAGAGGCCTAAGCTTGGGAAGGGAACCTGAGAGGCCCTTTGAAGGTAAGTACTATTTTGTGGTGGTTTTTCTTGGACACGTGGAAGAGGCCTAAGCTGGGGAAGGGAACCTGAGAGGCCCTTTGAAGGTAAGTACTATTTTGTGGTGGTTTTTCTTGGACACGTGGAAGAGGCCTAAGCTGGGAAGGGAACCTGAGAGGCCCTTTGAAGGTAAGTACTATTTTGTGGTGGTTTTTCTTGGACACGTGGAAGAGTCCTAAGCTGGGGAAGGGAACCTGAGAGGCCCTTTGAAGGTAAGTACTATTTTGTGGTGGTTTTTCTTGGACACGTGGAAGAGGCCTAAGCTTGGGAAGGGAACCTGAGAGGCCCTTTGAAGGTAAGTACTATTTTTGTGTTTTTATTGAACACTTGGAAGAGGCCTAAGCTTGGGAAGGGAACCTGAGAGGCCCTTTGAAGGTAAGTACTATTTTGTGGTGGTTTTTCTTGGACACGTGGAAGAGGCCTAAGCTGGGGAAGGGAACCTGAGAGGCCCTTTGACTGTAAGTACTATTTTGTGGTGGTTTTTCTTGGACACATGGAAGAGGCCTAAGCTGGGAAGGGAACCTGAGAGGCCCTTTGAAGGTAAGTACTATTTTGTGGTGGTTTTTCTTGGACACGTGCAAGAGGCCTAAGCCTGGGAAGGGAACCTGAGAGGCCCTTTGAAGGTAAGTACTATTTTTGTGTTTTTATTGAACACTTGGAAGAGGCCTAAGCTTGGGAAGGGAACCTGAGAGGCCCTTTGAAGGTAAGTACTATTTTGTGGTGGTTTTTCTTGGACACGTGGAAGAAGCCTAACCTGGGAAGGGAACCTGAGAGGCCCTTCGAAGGTAAGTAATATTTTGTGGTGGTTTTTCTTGGACACGTGGAAGAGGCCTAAGCTTGGGAAGGTAACCTGAGAGGCCCTTTGAAGGTAAGTACTATTTTGTGGTAGTTTTTCTTGGAGGAGGTGGAAGAGGCCTAAGATGGGAAGGGAACCTGAGAGGCCCTTTGAAGGTAAGTACTATTTTGTGGTTTTCTTGGACACGTGGAAGAGGCAGAAGCCTGGGGAAGGGAACCTGAGAGGCCCATTGAAGGTAATTACTATTTTGTGGTTTTCTTGGACACGTGGAAGAGGCCTAAGCCTGGGAAGGGAACCTGAGAGGCCCATTGAAGGTAAGTACTATTTTGTGGTGGTTTTTCTTGGACACGTGGAAGAGGCCTAAGACTGGGGAAGGGAACCTGAGAGGCCCATTGAAGGTAAGTACTATTTTGTGGTTTTCTTGGACACGTGGAAGAGGCCTAAGCCTGGGGAAGGGAACCTGAGAGGCCCTTTGAAGGTAAGTACTATTTTGTGGTGGTTTTTCTTGGACACGTGGAAGAGGCCTAACCTGGGAAGGGAACCTGAGAGGCCCTTTGAAGGTAAGTACTATTTTGTGGTGGTTTTTCTTGGACACGTGGAAGAGGCCTAACCTGGGAAGGGAACCTGAGAGGCCCTTTGAAGGTAAGTACTATTTTGTGGTGGTTTTTCTCGGACACGTGGAAGAGGCCTAAGCTTGGGAAGGGAACCTGAGAGGCCCTTTGAAGGTAAGTACTATTTTGTGTTTTTATTGAACACTTGGAAGAGGCCTAAGCTTGGGAAGGGAACCTGAGAGGCCCTTTGAAGGTAAGTACTATTTTGTGGTGGTTTTTCTTGGACACGTGGAAGAGGCCTAAGCTGGGGAAGGGAACCTGAGAGGCCCTTTGAAGGTAAGCACTATTTTGTGGTGGTTTTTCTTGGACACGTGGAAGAGGCCTAAGCTGGGAAGGGAACCTGAGAGGCCCTTTGAAGGTAAGTACTATTTTGTGGTGGTTTTTCTTGGACACGTGGAAGAGGCCTAAGCTGGGGAAGGGAACCTGAGAGGCCCTTTGAAGGTAAGTACTATTTTGTGGTGGTTTTTCTTGGACACGTGGAAGAGGCCTAAGCTTGAGAAGGGAACCTGAGAGGCCCTTTGAAGGTAAGTACTATTTTTGTGTTTTTATTGAACACTTGGAAGAGGCCTAAGCTTGGGAAGGGAACCTGAGAGGCCCTTTGAAGGTAAGTACTATTTTGTGGTGGTTTTTCTTGGACACGTGGAAGAGGCCTAAGCTGGGGAAGGGAACCTGAGAGGCCCTTTGAAGGTAAGTACTATTTTGTGGTGGTTTTTCTTGGACACGTGGAAGAGGCCTAAGCTGGGAAGGGAACCTGAGAGGCCCTTTGAAGGTAAGTGCTATTTTGTGGTGGTTTTTCTTGGACACGTGGAAGAGGCCTAAGCCTGGGAAGGGAACCTGAGAGACCCTTTGAAGGTAAGTACTATTTTGTGGTGGTTTTTCTTGGACACGTTGAAGAGGCCTAAGCCTGGGGAAGGGAACCTGAGAGGTCCTTTGAAGGTAAGTACTATTTTGTGGTTTTCTTGGACACTTGGAAGAGGCCTAAGCTTGGGAAGGGAACCTGAGAGGCCCATTGAAGGTAAGTACTATTTTGTGGTGGTTTTTCTTGGACACGTGGAAGAGGCCTAAGCTGGGAAGGGAACCTGAGAGGCCCTTTGAAGGTAAGTACTATTTTGTGGTGGTTTTTCTTGGACACGTGGAAGAGGCCTAAGCCTGGGGAAGGGAATCTGAGAGGCCCTTTGAAGGTAAGTACTATTTTTGTGTTTTTATTGAACACTTGGAAGAGGCCTAAGCTTGGGAAGGGAACCTGAGAGGCCCTTTGAAGGTAAGTACTATTTTGTGGTGGTTTTTCTTGGACACGTGGAAGAGGCCTAAGCTTGGGAAGGGAACCTGAGAGGCCCTTTGAAGGTAAGTACTATTTTGTGGTGGTTTTTCTTGGACACGTGGAAGAGGCCTAAGCTGGGAAGGGAACCTGAGAGGCCCTTTGAAGGTAAGTACTATTTTGTGGTTTTATTGGACACGTGGAAGAGGCCTAAGCCTGGGGAAGGGAACCTGAGAGGCCCATTGAAGGTAAGTACTATTTTGTGGTTTTCTTGGACACGTGGAAGAGGCCTAAGCCTGGGAAGGGAACCTGAGAGGCCCATTGAAGGTAAGTACTATTTTGTGGTGGTTTTTCTTGGACACGTGGAAGAGGCCTAAGCCTGGGGAAGGGAACCTGAGAGGCCCTTTGAAGGTAAGTACTATTTTGTGTTTTTATTGAACACTTGGAAGAGGCCTAAGCTTGGGAAGGGAACCTGAGAGGCCCTTTGAAGGTAAGTACTATTTTGTGGTGGTTTTTCTTGGACACGTGGAAGAGGCCTAAGCTTGGGAAGGGAAACTGAGAGGCCCTTTGAAGGTAAGTACTATTTTTGTGTTTTTATTGAACACTTGGAAGAGGCCTAAGCTTGGGAAGGGAACCTGAGAGGCCCTTTGAAGGTAAGTACTATTTTGTGGTGGTTTTTCTTGGAAACGTGGAAGAGGCCTAAGCTTGGGAAGGGAACCTGAGAGGCCCTTTGAAGGTAAGTACTATTTTTGTGTTTTTATTGAACACTTGGAAGAGGCCTAAGCTTGGGAAGGGAACCTGAGAGGCCCTTTGAAGGTAAGTACTATTTTGTGGTGGTTTTTCTTGGACACGTTGAAGAGGCCTAAGCTGGGAAGGGAACCTGAGAGGCCCTTTGAAGGTAAGTACTATTTTGTGGTGGTTTTTCTTGGAAACGTGGAAGAGGCCTAAGCTTGGGAAGGGAACCTGAGAGGCCCTTTGAAGGTAAGTACTATTTTTGTGTTTTTATTGAACACTTGGAAGAGGCCTAAGCTTGGGAAGGGAACCTGAGAGGCCCTTTGAAGGTAAGTACTATTTTGTGGTTTTCTTGGACACGTGGAAGAGGCCTAAGCCTGGAGAAGGGAACCTGAGAAGCCCTTTGAAGGTAAGTACTATTTTGTGGTTTTCTTGGACACTTGGAAGAGGCCTAAGCCTGGGGAAGGGAACCTGAGAGGCCCTTTGAAGGTAAGTACTATTTTGTGGTTTTCTTGAACACTTGGAAGAGGCCTAAGCTTGGGAAGGGAACCTGAGAGGCCCATTGAAGGTAAGTACTATTTTGTGGTTTTCTTGGACACGTGGAAGAGGCTTAAGCCTGGGAAGGGAACCTGAGAGGCCCATTGAAGGTAAGTACTATTTTGTGGTTTTCTTGGACACGTGGAAGAGGCCTAAGACTGGGGAAGGGAACCTGAGAGGCCCTTTGAAGGTAAGTACTATTTTGTGGTTTTCTTGGACACGTGGAAGAGGCCTAAGCTTGGGAAGGGATCCTGAGAGGCCCTTTGAAGGTAAGTACTATTTTGTGTTTTTATTGAACACTTGGAAGAGGCCTAAGCTTGGGAAGGGAACCTGAGAGGCCCTTTGAAGGTAAGTACTATTTTTGTGTTTTTATTGAACACTTGGAAGAGGCCTAAGCTTGGGAAGGGAACCTGAGAGGCCCTTTGAAGGTAAGTACTATTTTGTGGTGGTTTTTCTTGGACACGTGGAAGAGGCCTAAGCTGGGGAAGGGAACCTGAGAGGCCCTTTGAAGGTAAGTACTATTTTGTGGTGGTTTTTCTTGGACACGTGGAAGAGGCCTAAGCTGGGAAGGGAACCTGAGAGGCCCTTTGAAGGTAAGTACTATTTTGTGGTGGTTTTTCTTGGACACGTGGAAGAGTCCTAAGCTGGAGAAGGGAACCTGAGAGGCCCTTTGAAGGTAAGTACTATTTTGTGGTGGTTTTTCTTGGACACGTGAAAGAGGCCTAAGCTTGGGAAGGGAACCTGAGAGGCCCTTTGAAGGTAAGTACTATTTTTGTGTTTTTATTGAACACTTGGAAGAGGCCTAAGCTTGGGAAGGGAACCTGAGAGGCCCTTTGAAGGTAAATACTATTTTGTGGTGGTTTTTCTTGGACACGTGGAAGAGGCCTAAGCTGGGGAAGGGAACCTGAGAGGCCCTTTGACTGTAAGTACTATTTTGTGGTGGTTTTTCTTGGACACATGGAAGAGGCCTAAGCTGGGAAGGGAACCTGAGAGGCCCTTTGAAGGTAAGTACTATTTTTGTGTTTTTATTGAACACTTGGAAGAGGCCTAAGCTTGGGAAGGGAACCTGAGAGGCCCTTTGAAGGTAAGTACTATTTTGTGGTGCTTTTTCTTGGACACGTGGAAGAGGCCTAAGCTGGGAAGGGAACCTGAGAGGCCCTTTGAAGGTAAGTACTATTTTGTGGTGGTTTTTCTTGGACACGTGGAAGAGGCCTAAGCCTGGGGAAGGGAACCTGAGAGGCCCTTTGAAGGTAAGTACTATTTTTGTGTTTTTATTGAACACTTGGAAGAGGCCTAAGCTTGGGAAGGGAACCTGAGAGGCCCTTTGAAGGTAAGTACTATTTTGTGGTGGTTTTTCTTGGACACGTGGAAGAGGCCTAACCTGGGAAGGGAACCTGAGAGGCCCTTCGAAGGTAAGTAATATTTTGTGGTGGTTTTTCTTGGACACGTGGAAGAGGCCTAAGCTTGGGAAGGTAACCTGAGAGGCCCTTTGAAGGTAAGTACTATTTTGTGGTAGTTTTTCTTGGAGGAGGTGGAAGAGGCCTAAGATGGGAAGGGAACCTGAGAGGCCCTTTGAAGGTAAGTACTATTTTGTGGTTTTCTTGGACACGTGGAAGAGGCCGAAGCCTGGGGAAGGGAACCTGAGAGGCCCATTGAAGGTAATTACTATTTTGTGGTTTTCTTGGACACGTGGAAGAGGCCTAAGCCTGGGAAGGGAACCTGAGAGGCCCATTGAAGGTAAGTACTATTTTGTGGTGGTTTTTCTTGGACACGTGGAAGAGGCCTAAGACTGGGGAAGGGAACCTGAGAGGCCCATTGAAGGTAAGTACTATTTTGTGGTTTTCTTGGACACGTGGAAGAGGCCTAAGCCTGGGGAAGGGAACCTGAGAGGCCCTTTGAAGGTAAGTACTATTTTGTGGTGGTTTTTCTTGGACACGTGGAAGAGGCCTAACCTGGGAAGGGAACCTGAGAGGCCCTTTGAAGGTAAGTACTATTTTGTGGTGGTTTTTCTTGGACACGTGGAAGAGGCCTAACCTGGGAAGGGAACCTGAGAGGCCCTTTGAAGGTAAGTACTATTTTGTGGTGGTTTTTCTCGGACACGTGGAAGAGGCCTAAGCTTGGGAAGGGAACCTGAGAGGCCCTTTGAAGGTAAGTACTATTTTGTGTTTTTATTGAACACTTGGAAGAGGCCTAAGCTTGGGAAGGGAACCTGAGAGGCCCTTTGAAGGTAAGTACTATTTTGTGGTGGTTTTTCTTGGACACGTGGAAGAGGCCTAAGCTGGGGAAGGGAACCTGAGAGGTCCTTTGAAGGTAAGCACTATTTTGTGGTGGTTTTTCTTGGACACGTGGAAGAGGCCTAAGCTGGGAAGGGAACCTGAGAGGCCCTTTGAAGGTAAGTACTATTTTGTGGTGGTTTTTCTTGGACACGTGGAAGAGGCCTAAGCTGGGGAAGGGAACCTGAGAGGCCCTTTGAAGGTAAGTACTATTTTGTGGTGGTTTTTCTTGGACACGTGGAAGAGGCCTAAGCTTGAGAAGGGAACCTGAGAGGCCCTTTGAAGGTAAGTACTATTTTTGTGTTTTTATTGAACACTTGGAAGAGGCCTAAGCTTGGGAAGGGAACCTGAGAGGCCCTTTGAAGGTAAGTACTATTTTGTGGTGGTTTTTCTTGGACACGTGGAAGAGGCCTAAGCTGGGGAAGGGAACCTGAGAGGCCCTTTGAAGGTAAGTACTATTTTGTGGTGGTTTTTCTTGGACACGTGGAAGAGGCCTAACCTGGGAAGGGAACCTGAGAGGCCCTTTGAAGGTAAGTACTATTTTGTGGTGGTTTTTCTTGGACACGTGGAAGAGGCCTAACCTGGGAAGGGAACCTGAGAGGCCCTTTGAAGGTAAGTACTATTTTGTGGTGGTTTTTCTCGGACACGTGGAAGAGGCCTAAGCTTGGGAAGGGAACCTGAGAGGCCCTTTGAAGGTAAGTACTATTTTGTGTTTTTATTGAACACTTGGAAGAGGCCTAAGCTTGGGAAGGGAACCTGAGAGGCCCTTTGAAGGTAAGTACTATTTTGTGGTGGTTTTTCTTGGACACGTGGAAGAGGCCTAAGCTGGGGAAGGGAACCTGAGAGGCCCTTTGAAGGTAAGCACTATTTTGTGGTGGTTTTTCTTGGACACGTGGAAGAGGCCTAAGCTGGGAAGGGAACCTGAGAGGCCCTTTGAAGGTAAGTACTATTTTGTGGTGGTTTTTCTTGGACACGTGGAAGAGGCCTAAGCTGGGGAAGGGAACCTGAGAGGCCCTTTGAAGGTAAGTACTATTTTGTGGTGGTTTTTCTTGGACACGTGGAAGAGGCCTAAGCTTGAGAAGGGAACCTGAGAGGCCCTTTGAAGGTAAGTACTATTTTTGTGTTTTTATTGAACACTTGGAAGAGGCCTAAGCTTGGGAAGGGAACCTGAGAGGCCCTTTGAAGGTAAGTACTATTTTGTGGTGGTTTTTCTTGGACACGTGGAAGAGGCCTAAGCTGGGGAAGGGAACCTGAGAGGCCCTTTGAAGGTAAGTACTATTTTGTGGTGGTTTTTCTTGGACACGTGGAAGAGGCCTAAGCTGGGAAGGGAACCTGAGAGGCCCTTTGAAGGTAAGTGCTATTTTGTGGTGGTTTTTCTTGGACACGTGGAAGAGGCCTAAGCCTGGGAAGGGAACCTGAGAGACCCTTTGAAGGTAAGTACTATTTTGTGGTGGTTTTTCTTGGACACGTTGAAGAGGCCTAAGCCTGGGGAAGGGAACCTGAGAGGTCCTTTGAAGGTAAGTACTATTTTGTGGTTTTCTTGGACACTTGGAAGAGGCCTAAGCTTGGGAAGGGAACCTGAGAGGCCCATTGAAGGTAAGTACTATTTTGTGGTGGTTTTTCTTGGACACGTGGAAGAGGCCTAAGCTGGGAAGGGAACCTGAGAGGCCCTTTGAAGGTAAGTACTATTTTGTGGTGGTTTTTCTTGGACACGTGGAAGAGGCCTAAGCCTGGGGAAGGGAATCTGAGAGGCCCTTTGAAGGTAAGTACTATTTTTGTGTTTTTATTGAACACTTGGAAGAGGCCTAAGCTTGGGAAGGGAACCTGAGAGGCCCTTTGAAGGTAAGTACTATTTTGTGGTGGTTTTTCTTGGACACGTGGAAGAGGCCTAAGCTTGGGAAGGGAACCTGAGAGGCCCTTTGAAGGTAAGTACTATTTTGTGGTGGTTTTTCTTGGACACGTGGAAGAGGCCTAAGCTGGGAAGGGAACCTGAGAGGCCCTTTGAAGGTAAGTACTATTTTGTGGTTTTATTGGACACGTGGAAGAGGCCTAAGCCTGGGGAAGGGAACCTGAGAGGCCCATTGAAGGTAAGTACTATTTTGTGGTTTTCTTGGACACGTGGAAGAGGCCTAAGCCTGGGAAGGGAACCTGAGAGGCACATTGAAGGTAAGTACTATTTTGTGGTGGTTTTTCTTGGACACGTGGAAGAGGCCTAAGCCTGGGGAAGGGAACCTGAGAGGCCCTTTGAAGGTAAGTACTATTTTGTGTTTTTATTGAACACTTGGAAGAGGCCTAAGCTTGGGAAGGGAACCTGAGAGGCCCTTTGAAGGTAAGTACTATTTTGTGGTGGTTTTTCTTGGACACGTGGAAGAGGCCTAAGCTTGGGAAGGGAAACTGAGAGGCCCTTTGAAGGTAAGTACTATTTTTGTGTTTTTATTGAACACTTGGAAGAGGCCTAAGCTTGGGAAGGGAACCTGAGAGGCCCTTTGAAGGTAAGTACTATTTTGTGGTGGTTTTTCTTGGAAACGTGGAAGAGGCCTAAGCTTGGGAAGGGAACCTGAGAGGCCCTTTGAAGGTAAGTACTATTTTTGTGTTCTTATTGAACACTTGGAAGAGGCCTAAGCTTGGGAAGGGAACCTGAGAGGCCCTTTGAAGGTAAGTACTATTTTGTGGTGGTTTTTCTTGGACACGTGGAAGAGGCCTAAGCTGGGAAGGGAACCTGAGAGGCCCTTTGAAGGTAAGTACTATTTTGTGGTGGTTTTTCTTGGAAACGTGGAAGAGGCCTAAGCTTGGGAAGGGAACCTGAGAGGCCCTTTGAAGGTAAGTACTATTTTTGTGTTTTTATTGAACACTTGGAAGAGGCCTAAGCTTGGGAAGGGAACCTGAGAGGCCCTTTGAAGGTAAGTACTATTTTGTGGTTTTCTTGGACACGTGGAAGAGGCCTAAGCCTGGAGAAGGGAACCTGAGAAGCCCTTTGAAGGTAAGTACTATTTTGTGGTTTTCTTGGACACTTGGAAGAGGCCTAAGCCTGGGGAAGGGAACCTGAGAGGCCCTTTGAAGGTAAGTACTATTTTGTGGTTTTCTTGAACACTTGGAAGAGGCCTAAGCTTGGGAAGGGAACCTGAGAGGCCCATTGAAGGTAAGTACTATTTTGTGGTTTTCTTGGACACGTGGAAGAGGCTTAAGCCTGGGAAGGGAACCTGAGAGGCCCATTGAAGGTAAGTACTATTTTGTGGTTTTCTTGGACACGTGGAAGAGGCCTAAGACTGGGGAAGGGAACCTGAGAGGCCCTTTGAAGGTAAGTACTATTTTGTGGTTTTCTTGGACACGTGGAAGAGGCCTAAGCTTGGGAAGGGATCCTGAGAGGCCCTTTGAAGGTAAGTACTATTTTGTGTTTTTATTGAACACTTGGAAGAGGCCTAAGCTTGGGAAGGGAACCTGAGAGGCCCTTTGAAGGTAAGTACTATTTTTGTGTTTTTATTGAACACTTGGAAGAGGCCTAAGCTTGGGAAGGGAACCTGAGAGGCCCTTTGAAGGTAAGTACTATTTTGTGGTGGTTTTTCTTGGACACGTGGAAGAGGCCTAAGCTGGGGAAGGGAACCTGAGAGGCCCTTTGAAGGTAAGTACTATTTTGTGGTGGTTTTTCTTGGACACGTGGAAGAGGCCTAAACTGGGAAGGGAACCTGAGAGGCCCTTTGAAGGTAAGTACTATTTTGTGGTGGTTTTTCTTGGACACGTGGAAGAGTCCTAAGCTGGGGAAGGGAACCTGAGAGGCCCTTTGAAGGTAAGTACTATTTTGTGGTGGTTTTTCTTGGACACGTGGAAGAGGCCTAAGCTTGGGAAGGGAACCTGAGAGGCCCTTTGAAGGTAAGTACTATTTTTGTGTTTTTATTGAACACTTGGAAGAGGCCTAAGCTTGGGAAGGGAACCTGAGAGGCCCTTTGAAGGTAAGTACTATTTTGTGGTGGTTTTTCTTGGACACGTGGAAGAGGCCTAAGCTGGGGAAGGGAACCTGAGAGGCCCTTTGACTGTAAGTACTATTTTGTGGTGGTTTTTCTTGGACACATGGAAGAGGCCTAAGCTGGGAAGGGAACCTGAGAGGCCCTTTGAAGGTAAGTACTATTTTGTGGTGGTTTTTCTTGGACACGTGGAAGAGGCCTAAGCCTGGGAAGGGAACCTGAGAGGCCCTTTGAAGGTAAGTACTATTTTTGTGTTTTTATTGAACACTTGGAAGAGGCCTAAGCTTGGGAAGGGAACCTGAGAGGCCCTTTGAAGGTAAGTACTATTTTGTGGTGCTTTTTCTTGGACACGTGGAAGAGGCCTAAGCTGGGAAGGGAACCTGAGAGGCCCTTTGAAGGTAAGTACTATTTTGTGGTGGTTTTTCTTGGACACGTGGAACAGGCCTAAGCCTGGGGAAGGGAACCTGAGAGGCCCTTTGAAGGTAAGTACTATTTTTGTGTTTTTATTGAACACTTGGAAGAGGCCTAAGCTTGGGAAGGGAACCTGAGAGGCCCTTTGAAGGTAAGTACTATTTTGTGGTGGTTTTTCTTGGACACGTGGAAGAGGCCTAACCTGGGAAGGGAACCTGAGAGGCCCTTGGAAGGTAAGTAATATTTTGTGGTGGTTTTTCTTGGACACGTGGAAGAGGCCTAAGCTTGGGAAGGTAACCTGAGAGGCCCTTTGAAGGTAAGTACTATTTTGAGGTAGTTTTTCTTGGAGGAGGTGGAAGAGGCCTAAGATGGGAAGGGAACCTGAGAGGCCCTTTGAAGGTAAGTACTATTTTGTGGTTTTCTTGGACACGTGGAAGAGGCCGAAGCCTGGGGAAGGGAACCTGAGAGGCCCATTGAAGGTAATTA
The DNA here is from genome assembly GCF_040938575.1 of Ambystoma mexicanum. Taxonomy (NCBI): domain Eukaryota; kingdom Metazoa; phylum Chordata; class Amphibia; order Caudata; family Ambystomatidae; genus Ambystoma; species Ambystoma mexicanum. The sequence goes on from NC_090935.1 coordinate 14,423,437, forward strand.
CTATTTTGTGGTTTTCTTGGACACGTGGAAGAGGCCTAAGCCTGGGAAGGGAACCTGAGAGGCCCATTGAAGGTAAGTACTATTTTGTGGTGGTTTTTCTTGGACACGTGGAAGAGGCCTAAGACTGGGGAAGGGAACCTGAGAGGCCCATTGAAGGTAAGTACTATTTTGTGGTTTTCTTGGACACGTGGAAGAGGCCTAAGCCTGGGGAAGGGAACCTGAGAGGCCCTTTGAAGGTAAGTACTATTTTGTGGTGGTTTTTCTTGGACACGTGGAAGAGGCCTAACCTGGGAAGGGAACCTGAGAGGCCCTTTGAAGGTAAGTACTATTTTGTGGTGGTTTTTCTTGGACACGTGGAAGAGGCCTAACCTGGGAAGGGAACCTGAGAGGCCCTTTGAAGGTAAGTACTATTTTGTGGTGGTTTTTCTCGGACACGTGGAAGAGGCCTAAGCTTGGGAAGGGAACCTGAGAGGCCCTTTGAAGGTAAGTACTATTTTGTGTTTTTATTGAACACTTGGAAGAGGCCTAAGCTTGGGAAGGGAACCTGAGAGGCCCTTTGAAGGTAAGTACTATTTTGTGGTGGTTTTTCTTGGACACGTGGAAGAGGCCTAAGCTGGGGAAGGGAACCTGAGAGGCCCTTTGAAGGTAAGCACTATTTTGTGGTGGTTTTTCTTGGACACGTGGAAGAGGCCTAAGCTGGGAAGGGAACCTGAGAGGCCCTTTGAAGGTAAGTACTATTTTGTGGTGGTTTTTCTTGGACACGTGGAAGAGGCCTAAGCTGGGGAAGGGAACTTGAGAGGCCCTTTGAAGGTAAGTACTATTTTGTGGTGGTTTTTCTTGGACACGTGGAAGAGGCCTAAGCTTGAGAAGGGAACCTGAGAGGCCCTTTGAAGGTAAGTACTATTTTTGTGTTTTTATTGAACACTTGGAAGAGGCCTAAGCTTGGGAAGGGAACCTGAGAGGCCCTTTGAAGGTAAGTACTATTTTGTGGTGGTTTTTCTTGGACACGTGGAAGAGGCCTAAGCTGGGGAAGGGAACCTGAGAGGCCCTTTGAAGGTAAGTACTATTTTGTGGTGGTTTTTCTTGGACACGTGGAAGAGGCCTAAGCTGGGAAGGGAACCTGAGAGGCCCTTTGAAGGTAAGTGCTATTTTGTGGTGGTTTTTCTTGGACACGTGGAAGAGGCCTAAGCCTGGGAAGGGAACCTGAGAGACCCTTTGAAGGTAAGTACTATTTTGTGGTGGTTTTTCTTGGACACGTTGAAGAGGCCTAAGCCTGGGGAAGGGAACCTGAGAGGTCCTTTGAAGTTAAGTACTATTTTGTGGTTTTCTTGGACACTTGGAAGAGGCCTAAGCTTGGGAAGGGAACCTGAGAGGCCCATTGAAGGTAAGTACTATTTTGTGGTGGTTTTTCTTGGACACGTGGAAGAGGCCTAAGCTGGGAAGGAAACCTGAGAGGCCCTTTGAAGGTAAGTACTATTTTGTGGTGGTTTTTCTTGGACACGTGGAAGAGGCCTAAGCCTGGGGAAGGGAATCTGAGAGGCCCTTTGAAGGTAAGTACTATTTTTGTGTTTTTATTGAACACTTGGAAGAGGCCTAAGCTTGGGAAGGGAACCTGAGAGGCCCTTTGAAGGTAAGTACTATTTTGTGGTGGTTTTTCTTGGACACGTGGAAGAGGCCTAAGCTTGGGAAGGGAACCTGAGAGGCCCTTTGAAGGTAAGTACTATTTTGTGGTGGTTTTTCTTGGACACGTGGAAGAGGCCTAAGCTGGGAAGGGAACCTGAGAGGCCCTTTGAAGGTAAGTACTATTTTGTGGTTTTATTGGACACGTGGAAGAGGCCTAAGCCTGGGGAAGGGAACCTGAGAGGCCCATTGAAGGTAAGTACTATTTTGTGGTTTTCTTGGACACGTGGAAGAGGCCTAAGCCTGGGAAGGGAACCTGAGAGGCCCATTGAAGGTAAGTACTATTTTGTGGTGGTTTTTCTTGGACACGTGGAAGAGGCCTAAGCCTGGGGAAGGGAACCTGAGAGGCCCTTTGAAGGTAAGTACTATTTTGTGTTTTTATTGAACACTTGGAAGAGGCCTAAGCTTGGGAAGGGAACCTGAGAGGCCCTTTGAAGGTAAGTACTATTTTGTGGTGGTTTTTCTTGGACACGTGGAAGAGGCCTAAGCTTGGGAAGGGAAACTGAGAGGCCCTTTGAAGGTAAGTACTATTTTTGTGTTTTTATTGAACACTTGGAAGAGGCCTAAGCTTGGGAAGGGAACCTGAGAGGCCCTTTGAAGGTAAGTACTATTTTGTGGTGTTTTTTCTTGGACACATGGAAGAGGCCTAAGCTGGGGAAGGGAACCTGAGAGGCCCTTTGAAGGTAAGTACTATTTTGTGGTGGTTTTTCTTGGACACGTGGAAGAGGCCTAATCTGGGAAGGGAACCTGAGAGACCCTTTGAAGGTAAGTACTATTTTGTGGTGGTTTTTCTTGGAAACGTGGAAGAGGCCTAAGCTTGGGAAGGGAACCTGAGAGGCCCTTTGAAGGTAAGTACTATTTTTGTGTTTTTATTGAACACTTGGAAGAGGCCTAAGCTTGGGAAGGGAACCTGAGAGGCCCTTTGAAGGTAAGTACTATTTTGTGGTTTTCTTGGACACGTGGAAGAGGCCTAAGCCTGGAGAAGGGAACCTGAGAAGCCCTTTGAAGGTAAGTACTATTTTGTGGTTTTCTTGGACACTTGGAAGAGGCCTAAGCTTGGGAAGGGAACCTGAGAGGCCCTTTGAAGGTAAGTACTATTTTGTGGTTTTCTTGAACACTTGGAAGAGGCCTAAGCTTGGGAAGGGAACCTGAGAGGCCCATTGAAGGTAAGTACTATTTTGTGGTTTTCTTGGACACTTGGAAGGGCCTAAGCTTGGGAAGGGAACCTGAGAGGCCCTTTGAAGGTAAGTACTATTTTGTGGTTTTCTTGGACACGTGGAAGAGGCCTAAGCTTGGGAAGGGAACCTGAGAGGCCCATTGAAGGTAAGTACTATTTTGTGGTTTTCTTGGACACTTGGAAGAGGCCTAAGCTTGGGAAGGGAACCTGAGAGGCCCATTGAAGGTAAGTACTATTTTGTGGTGGTTTTTCTTGGACACTTGGAAGAGGCCTAAGCTTGGGAAGGGAACCTGAGAGGCCCATTGAAGGTAAGTACAATTTGTGGTGGTTTTTCTTGGACACGTGGAAGAGGCCTAAGCTGGGGAAGGGAACCTGAGAGGCCCATTGAAGGTAAGTACTATTTTGTGGTGGTTTTTCTTGGACACGTGGAAGAGGCCTAAGCTTGGGAAGGGAACCTGAGAGGCCCTTTGAAGATAAGTACTATTTTGTGGTTTTCTTGGACACGTGGAAGAGGCCTAAGCTTGGGAAGGGAACCTGAGAGGCCCTTTGAAGGTAAGTACTATTTTGTGTTTTTATTGAACACTTGGAAGAGGGCTAAGCTTGGGAAGGGAACCTGAGAGGCCCTTTGAAGGTTAAGTACTATTTTTGGGTTTTTATTGAACACTTGGAAGAGGCCTAAGCTTGGGAAGGGAACCTGAGAGGCCCTTTGAAGGTAAGTACTATTTTGTGGTGGTTTTTCTTGGACACGTGGAAGAGGCCTAAGCTGGTGAAGGGAACCTGAGAGGCCCTTTGAAGGTAAGTACTATTTTGTGGTGGTTTTTCTTGGACACGTGGAAGAGGCCTAAGCTGGGGAAGGGAACCTGAGAGGCCCATTGAAGGTAAGTACAATTTGTGGTGGTTTTTCTTGGACACGTGGAAGAGGCCTAAGCTGGGGAAGGGAACCTGAGAGGCCCATTGAAGGTAAGTACTATTTTGTGGTGGTTTTTCTTGGACACGTGGAAGAGGCCTAAGCTTGGGAAGGGAACCTGAGAGGCCCTTTGAAGATAAGTACTATTTTGTGGTTTTCGTGGACACGTGGAAGAGGCCTAAGCTTGGGAAGGGAACCTGAGAGGCCCTTTGAAGGTAAGTACTATTTTGTGTTTTTATTGAACACTTGGAAGAGGCCTAAGCTTGGGAAGGGAACCTGAGAGGCCCTTTGAAGGTAAGTATGATATGATATGATATGATATGGTATTTGTAACGCGCCTATACACAAGTGTTTCAAGGCGCGACGAGGCAGGGAGGGAGGGAAACAAGGGGAAGACAGACAAACGATCCTACTAGGCCAGGTGTCATTCAGATCGCGCAAGTGCAGAGGTAAGGGGAAAAGGAGGAAGTGCAGGGGGAGGAGGTGGGGGGGAAGTGCAGTACAAGGTAAGTAGCGTAAAAAAAATAATAAATAATAAATAAAAAGGGCCAGCTGGTGGCAAGTGCGAGGTAAGTGCAGAGCAAGTGCTGGGAAGGGGGCTGTAGGGATACAGTGACAGTCCCACAGTGCAGGGGGAGCCAGGGAGGCAGTGCAAGTGGAGAGTGGCTGGGCCCTGGACCGAGGTTGCTGAGAGTGGCCGAGATGCAGGTTTAGTGCTGAATTCAGTGGGGAGTTAAGCAGGATTAGCAGGGGAGAGGGAGAGAGTAGGCAGAAGCGAAGAGGAAGGTTTTGAGGTGCTTCCGGAACCGGAGATGGTTCTCCTCAAGTTTCAGGGACCCCTATTTTTGTGTTTTTATTGAACACTTGGAAGAGGCCTAAGCTTGGGAAGGGAACCTGAGAGGCCCTTTGAAGGTAAGTACTATTTTGTGGTGGTTTTTCTTGGACACGTGGAAGAGGCCTAAGCTGGGGAAGGGAACCTGAGAGGCCCTTTGAAGGTAAGTGTTATTTTGTGTTTTTCTTGGACACTTGGAAGAGGCCTAAGCTTGGGAAGGGAACCTGAGAGGCCCATTGAAGGTAAGTACTATTTTGTGGTGGTTTTTCTTGGACACTTGGAAGAGGCCTAAGCTTGGGAAGGGAACCTGAGAGGCCCATTGAAGGTAAGTACAATTTGTGGTGGTTTTTCTTGGACACGTGGAAGAGGCCTAAGCTGGGGAAGGGAACCTGAGAGGCCCATTGAAGGTAAGTACTATTTTGTGGTGGTTTTTCTTGGACACGTGGAAGAGGCCTAAGCTTGGGAAGGGAACCTGAGAGGCCCTTTGAAGATAAGTACTATTTTGTGGTTTTCTTGGACACGTGGAAGAGGCCTAAGCTTGGGAAGGGAACCTGAGAGGCCCTTTGAAGGTAAGTACTATTTTGTGTTTTTATTGAACACTTGGAAGAGGGCTAAGCTTGGGAAGGGAACCTGAGAGGCCCTTTGAAGGTTAAGTACTATTTTTGTGTTTTTATTGAACACTTGGAAGAGGCCTAAGCTTGGGAAGGGAACCTGAGAGGCCCTTTGAAGGTAAGTACTATTTTGTGGTGGTTTTTCTTGGACACGTGGAAGAGGCCTAAGCTGGTGAAGGGAACCTGAGAGGCCCTTTGAAGGTAAGTACTATTTTGTGGTGGTTTTTCTTGGACACGTGGAAGAGGCCTAAGCTGGGGAAGGGAACCTGAGAGGCCCATTGAAGGTAAGTACAATTTGTGGTGGTTTTTCTTGGACACGTGGAAGAGGCCTAAGCTGGGGAAGGGAACCTGAGAGGCCCATTGAAGGTAAGTACTATTTTGTGGTGGTTTTTCTTGGACACGTGGAAGACGCCTAAGCTTGGGAAGGGAACCTGAGAGGCCCTTTGAAGATAAGTACTATTTTGTGGTTTTCGTGGACACGTGGAAGAGGCCTAAGCTTGGGAAGGGAACCTGAGAGGCCCTTTGAAGGTAAGTACTATTTTGTGTTTTTATTGAACACTTGGAAGAGGCCTAAGCTTGGGAAGGGAACCTGAGAGGCCCTTTGAAGGTAAGTATGATATGATATGATATGATATGGTATTTGTAACGCGCCTATACACAAGTGTTTCAAGGCGCGACGAGGCAGGGAGGGAGGGAAACAAGGGGAAGACAGACAAACGATCCTACTAGGCCAGGTGTCATTCAGATCGCGCAAGTGCAGAGGTAAGGGGAAAAGGAGGAAGTGCAGGGGAAGGAGGTGGGGGGGAAGTGCAGTACAAGGTAAGTAGCGTAAAAAAAATAATAAATAATAAATAAAAAGGGCCAGCTGGTGGCAAGTGCGAGGTAAGTGCAGAGCAAGTGCTGGGAAGGGGGCTGTAGGGATACAGTGACAGTCCCACAGTGCAGGGGGAGCCAGGGAGGCAGTGCAAGTGGAGAGTGGCTGGGCCCTGGACCGAGGTTGCTGAGAGTGGCCGAGATGCAGGTTTAGTGCTGAATTCAGTGGGGAGTTAAGCAGGATTAGCAGGGGAGAGGGAGAGAGAAGGCAGAAGCGAAGAGGAAGGTTTTGCGGTGCTTCCGGAACCGGAGATGGTTCTCCTCAAGTTTCAGGGACCCCTATTTTTGTGTTTTTATTGAACACTTGGAAGAGGCCTAAGATTGGGAAGGGAACCTGAGAGGCCCTTTGAAGGTAAGTACTATTTTGTGGTGGTTTTTCTTGGACACGTGGAAGAGGCCTTAGCTGGGGAAGGGAACCTGAGAGGCCCTTTGAAGGTAAGTGTTATTTTGTGTTTTTCTTGGACACGTGGAAGAGGCCTACACTTGGGGAAGGGAACCCTGAGAGGCCCTTAGAAGGTAAGTACTATTTTGTGGTTTTCTTGGACACGTGGAAGAGGCCTACACTTGGGGAAGGGAACCCTGAGAGGCCCATTGAAGGTAAGTACTATTTTGTGGTTTTCTTGGACACGTGGAAGAGGCCTAAGCCTGGGGAAGGGAACCTGAGAGGCCCATTGAAGGTAAGTACTATTTTGTGGTGGTTTTTCTTGGACACGTGGAAGAGGCCTACACTTGGGGAAGGGAACCCTGAGAGGCCCTTTGAAGGTAAGTACTATTTTGTGGTGGTTTTTCTTGGACACGTGGAAGATGCCTAAGATGGGGAAGGGAACCTGAGAGGCCCATTGAAGGTAAGTACTATTTTGTGGTTTTCTTGGACACGTGGAAGAGGCCTAAGCCTGGGGAAGGGAACCTGAGAGGCCCATTGAAGGTAAGTACTATTTTGTGGTGGTTTTTCTAGGACACGTGGAAGAGGCCTAAGCTGGGGAAGGGAACCTGAGAGGCCCATTGAAGGTAAGTACTATTTTGTGGTTTTCTTGGACACGTGGAAGAGGCCTAAGCCTGGGGAAGGGAACCTGAGAGGCCCATTGAAGGTTAGTACTATTTTGTGGTTTTCTTGGACACGTGGAAGAGGCCTAAGCCTGGGAAGGGAACTTGAGAGGCACTTTGAAGGTAAGTACTATTTTGTGGTGGTTTTTCTTGGACACGTGGAAGAGGCCTAAGCTGGGGAAGGGAACCTGAGAGGCCCATTGAAGGTAAGTACTATTTTGTGGTTTTCTTGGACACGTGGAAGAGGCCTAAGCCTGGGGAAGGGAACCTGAGAGGCCCATTGAAGGTAAGTACTTTTTTGTGGTTTTCTTGGACATGTGGAAGAGGCCTAAGCCTGGGGAAGGGAACCTGAGAGGCCCATTGAAGGTAAGTACTATTTTGTGGTTTTCTTGGACACGTGGAAGAGGCCTAAGCCTGGGAAGGGAACCTGAGAGGCCCTTTGAAGGTAAGTACTATTTTGTGGTGGTTTTTCTTGGACACGTGGAAGAGGCATAAGCCTGGGGAAGGGAACCTGAGAGGCCCTTTGAAGGTAAGTACTATTTTTGTGTTTTTATTGAACACTTGGAAGAGGCCTAAGCTTGGGAAGGGAACCTGAGAGGCCCATTGAAGGTAAGTACTATGTTGTGGTTTTCTTAGACACTTGGAAGAGGCCTAAACTTGGGAAGGGAACCTGAGAGGCCCTTTGAAGGTAAGTACTATTTTGTGGTTTTCTTGGACACGTCGAAGAGGCCTAAGCCTGGGGAAGGGAACCTGAGAGGCCCTTTGAAGGTAAGTACTATTTTGTGGTTTTCTTGGACACTGGGAAGAGGCCTAAGCCTGGGGAAGGGAACCTGAAAGGCCCTTTGAAGGTAAGTACCATTTTGTGGTTTTCCTGAACACTTGGAAGAGGCCTAAGCTTGGGAAGGGAACCTGAGAGGCCCATTGAAGGTAAGTACTATTTTGTGGTTTTCTTGGACACTTGGAAGAGGCCTAAGCTTGGGAAGTGAACCTGAGAGGCCCTTTGAAGGTAAGTACTATTTTGTGGTTTTCTTGGACACGTGGAAGAGGCCTAAGCTTGGGAAGGGAACCTGAGAGGCCCATTGAAGGTAAGTACTATTTTGTGGTGGTTTTTCTTGGACACGTGGAAGAGGCCTAAGCTGGGGAAGGGAACCTGAGAGGCCCATTGAAGGTAAGTACAATTTGTGGTGGTTTTTCTTGGACACGTGGAAGAGGCCTAAGCTTGGGAAGGGAACCTGAGAGGCCCTTTGAAGATAAGTACTATTTTGTGGTTTTCGTGGACACGTGGAAGAGGCCTAAGCTTGGGAAGGGAACCTGAGAGGCCCTTTGAAGGTAAGTACTATTTTGTGTTTTTATTGAACACTTGGAAGAGGCCTAAGCTTGGGAAGGGAACCTGAGAGGCCCTTTGAAGGTAAGTATGATATGATATGATATGATATGGTATTTGTAACGCGCCTATACACAAGTGTTTCAAGGCGCGACGAGGCAGGGAGGGAGGGAAACAAGGGGAAGACAGACAAACGATCCTACTAGGCCAGGTGTCATTCAGATCGCGCAAGTGCAGAGGTAAGGGGAAAAGGAGGAAGTGCAGGGGGAGGAGGTGGGGGGGAAGTGCAGTACAAGGTAAGTAGCGTAAAAAAAATAATAAATAATAAATAAAAAGGGCCAGCTGGTGGCAAGTGCGAGGTAAGTGCAGAGCAAGTGCTGGGAAGGGGGCTGTAGGGATACAGTGACAGTCCCACAGTGCAGGGGGAGCCAGGGAGGCAGTGCAAGTGGAGAGTGGCTGGGCCCTGGACCGAGGTTGCTGAGAGTGGCCGAGATGCAGGTTTAGTGCTGAATTCAGTGGGGAGTTAAGCAGGATTAGCAGGGGAGAGGGAGAGAGAAGGCAGAAGCGAAGAGGAAGGTTTTGAGGTGCTTCCGGAACCGGAGATGGTTCTCCTCAAGTTTCAGGGACCCCTATTTTTGTGTTTTTATTGAACACTTGGAAGAGGCCTAAGCTTGGGAAGGGAACCTGAGAGGCCCTTTGAAGGTAAGTACTATTTTGTGGTGGTTTTTCTTGGACACGTGGAAGAGGCCTAAGCTGGGGAAGGGAACCTGAGAGGCCCTTTGAAGGTAAGTGTTATTTTGTGTTTTTCTTGGACACTTGGAAGAGGCCTAAGCTTGGGAAGGGAACCTGAGAGGCCCATTGAAGGTAAGTACTATTTTGTGGTGGTTTTTCTTGGACACTTGGAAGAGGCCTAAGCTTGGGAAGGGAACCTGAGAGGCCCATTGAAGGTAAGTACAATTTGTGGTGGTTTTTCTTGGACACGTGGAAGAGGCCTAAGCTGGGGAAGGGAACCTGAGAGGCCCATTGAAGGTAAGTACTATTTTGTGGTGGTTTTTCTTGGACACGTGGAAGAGGCCTAAGCTTGGGAAGGGAACCTGAGAGGCCCTTTGAAGATAAGTACTATTTTGTGGTTTTCTTGGACACGTGGAAGAGGCCTAAGCTTGGGAAGGGAACCTGAGAGGCCCTTTGAAGGTAAGTACTATTTTGTGTTTTTATTGAACACTTGGAAGAGGCCTAAGCCTGGGGAAGGGAACCTGAGAGGCCCTTTGAAGGTTAAGTACTATTTTTGTGTTTTTATTGAACACTTGTAAGAGGCCTAAGCTTGGGAAGGGAACCTGAGAGGCCCTTTGAAGGTAAGTACTATTTTGTGGTGGTTTTTCTTGGACACGTGGAAGAGGCCTAAGCTGGTGAAGGGAACCTGAGAGGCCCTTTGAAGGTAAGTACTATTTTGTGGTGGTTTTTCTTGGACACGTGGAAGAGGCCTAAGCTGGGGAAGGGAACCTGAGAGGCCCATTGAAGGTAAGTACAATTTGTGGTGGTTTTTCTTGGACACGTGGAAGAGGCCTAAGCTGGGGAAGGGAACCTGAGAGGCCCATTGAAGGTAAGTACTATTTTGTGGTGGTTTTTCTTGGACACGTGGAAGAGGCCTAAGCTTGGGAAGGGAACCTGAGAGGCCCTTTGAAGATAAGTACTATTTTGTGGTTTTCGTGGACACGTGGAAGAGGCCTAAGCTTGGGAAGGGAACCTGAGAGGCCCTTTGAAGGTAAGTACTATTTTGTGTTTTTATTGAACACTTGGAAGAGGCCTAAGCTTGGGAAGGGAACCTGAGAGGCCCTTTGAAGGTAAGTATGATATGATATGATATGATATGGTATTTGTAACGCGCCTATACACAAGTGTTTCAAGGCGCGACGAGGCAGGGAGGGAGGGAAACAAGGGGAAGACAGACAAACGATCCTACTAGGCCAGGTGTCATTCAGATCGCGCAAGTGCAGAGGTAAGGGGAAAAGGAGGAAGTGCAGGGGAAGGAGGTGGGGGGGAAGTGCAGTACAAGGTAAGTAGCGTAAAAAAAATAATAAATAATAAATAAAAAGGGCCAGCTGGTGGCAAGTGCGAGGTAAGTGCAGAGCAAGTGCTGGGAAGGGGGCTGTAGGGATACAGTGACAGTCCCACAGTGCAGGGGGAGCCAGGGAGGCAGTGCAAGTGGAGAGTGGCTGGGCCCTGGACCGAGGTTGCTGAGAGTGGCCGAGATGCAGGTTTAGTGCTGAATTCAGTGGGGAGTTAAGCAGGATTAGCAGGGGAGAGGGAGAGAGAAGGCAGAAGCGAAGAGGAAGGTTTTGCGGTGCTTCCGGAACCGGAGATGGTTCTCCTCAAGTTTCAGGGACCCCTATTTTTGTGTTTTTATTGAACACTTGGAAGAGGCCTAAGCTTGGGAAGGGAACCTGAGAGGCCCTTTGAAGGTAAGTACTATTTTGTGGTGGTTTTTCTTGGACACGTGGAAGAGGCCTAAGCTGGGGAAGGGAACCTGAGAGGCCCTTTGAAGGTAAGTGTTATTTTGTGTTTTTCTTGGACACGTGGAAGAGGCCTACACTTGGGGAAGGGAACCCTGAGAGGCCCTTAGAAGGTAAGTACTATTTTGTGGTTTTCTTGGACACGTGGAAGAGGCCTACACTTGGGGAAGGGAACCCTGAGAGGCCCATTGAAGGTAAGTACTATTTTGTGGTTTTCTTGGACACGTGGAAGAGGCCTAAGCCTGGGGAAGGGAACCTGAGAGGCCCATTGAAGGTAAGTACTATTTTGTGGTGGTTTTTCTTGGACACGTGGAAGAGGCCTACACTTGGGGAAGGGAACCCTGAGAGGCCCTTTGAAGGTAAGTACTATTTTGTGGTGGTTTTTCTTGGACACGTGGAAGATGCCTAAGATGGGGAAGGGAACCTGAGAGGCCCATTGAAGGTAAGTACGATTTTGTGGTTTTCTTGGACACGTGGAAGAGGCCTAAGCCTGGGGAAGGGAACCTGAGAGGCCCATTGAAGGTAAGTACTATTTTGTGGTGGTTTTTCTTGGACACGTGGAAGAGGCCTAAGCTGGGGAAGGGAACCTGAGAGGCCCATTGAAGGTAAGTACTATTTTGTGGTTTTCTTGGACACGTGGAAGAGGCCTAAGCCTGGGGAAGGGAACCTGAGAGGCCCATTGAAGGTTAGTACTATTTTGTGGTTTTCTTGGACACGTGGAAGAGGCCTAAGCCTGGGAAATGGAACTTGAGAGGCACTTTGAAGGTAAGTACTATTTTGTGGTGGTTTTTCTTGGACACGTGGAAGAGGCCTAAGCTGGGGAAGGGAACCTGAGAGGCCCATTGAAGGTAAGTACTATTTTGTGGTTTTCTTGGACACGTGAAAGAGGCCTAAGCCTGGGGAAGGGAACCTGAGAGGCCCATTGAAGGTAAGTACTTTTTTGTGGTTTTCTTGGACATGTGGAAGAGGCCTAAGCCTGGGGAAGGGAACCTGAGAGGCCCATTGAAGGTAAGTACTATTTTGTGGTTTTCTTGGACACGTGGAAGAGGCCTAAGCCTGGGAAGGGAACCTGAGAGGCCCTTTGAAGGTAAGTACTATTTTGTGGTGGTTTTTCTTGGACACGTGGAAGAGGCATAAGCCTGGGGAAGGGAACCTGAGAGGCCCTTTGAAGGTAAGTACTATTTTTGTGTTTTTATTGAACACTTGGAAGAGGCCTAAGCTTGGGAAAGGAACCTGAGAGGCCCATTGAAGGTAAGTACTATGTTGTGGTTTTCTTAGACACTTGGAAGAGGCCTAAACTTGGGAAGGGAACCTGAGAGGCCCTTTGAAGGTAAGTACTATTTTGTGGTTTTCTTGGACACGTCGAAGAGGCCTAAGCCTGGGGAAGGGAACCTGAGAGGCCCTTTGAAGGTAAGTACTATTTTGTGGTTTTCTTGGACACTGGGAAGAGGCCTAAGCCTGGGGAAGGGAACCTGAAAGGCCCTTTGAAGGTAAGTACCATTTTGTGGTTTTCCTGAACACTTGGAAGAGGCCTAAGCTTGGGAAGGGAACCTGAGAGGCCCATTGAAGGTAAGTACTATTTTGTGGTTTTCTTGGACACTTGGAAGAGGCCTAAGCTTGGGAAGTGAACCTGAGAGGCCCTTTGAAGGTAAGTACTATTTTGTGGTTTTCTTGGACACGTGGAAGAGGCCTAAGCTTGGGAAGGGAACCTGAGAGGCCCATTGAAGGTAAGTACTATTTTGTGGTGGTTTTTCTTGGACACGTGGAAGAGGCCTAAGCTGGGGAAGGGAACCTGAGAGGCCCATTGAAGGTAAGTACAATTTGTGGTGGTTTTTCTTGGACACGTGGAAGAGGCCTAAGCTGGGGAAGGGAACCTGAGAGGCCCATTGAAGGTAAGTACTATTTTGTGGTGGTTTTTCTTGGACACGTGGAAGAGGCCTAAGCTTGGGAAGGGAACCTGAGAGGCCCTTTGAAGATAAGTACTATTTTGTGGTTTTCTTGGACACGTGGAAGAGGCCTAAGCTTGGGAAGGGAACCTGAGAGGCCCTTTGAAGGTAAGTACTATTTTGTGTTTTTATTGAACACTTGGAAGAGGCCTAAGCTTGGGAAGGGAACCTGAGAGGCCCTTTGAAGGTAAGTACTATTTTTGTGTTTTTATTGCACACTTGGAAGAGGCCTAAGCTTGGGAAGGGAACCTGAGAGGCCCTTTGAAGGTAAGTACTATTTTGTGGTGGTTTTTCTTGGACACGTGGAAGAGGCCTAAGCTGGGAAGGGAACCTGAGAGGCCCTTTGAAGGTAAATACTATTTTGTGGTTTTCTTGGACACGTGGAAGAGGCCTAAGCCTGGGGAAGGGAACCTGAGAGGCCCATTGAAGGTAAGTACTATTTTGTGGTTTTCTTGGACACGTGGAAGAGGCTTAAGCCTGGGAAGGGAACCTGAGAGGCCCATTGAAGGTAAGTACTATTTTGTGGTTTTCTTGGACACGTGGAAGAGGCCTAAGACTGGGGAAGGGATCCTGAGAGGCCCTTTGAAGGTAAGTACTATTTTGTGTTTTTATTGAACACTTGGAAGAGGCCTAAGCTTGGGAAGGGAACCTGAGAGGCCCTTTGAAGGTAAGTACTATTTTTGTGTTTTTATTGAACACTTGGAAGAGGCCTAAGCTTGGGAAGGGAACCTGAGAGGCCCTTTGAAGGTAAGTACTATTTTGTGGTGGTTTTTCTTGGACACGTGGAAGAGGCCTAAGCTGGGGAAGGGAACCTGAGAGGCCCTTTGAAGGTAAGTACTATTTTGTGGTGGTTTTTCTTGGACACGTGGAAGAGGCCTAAGCTGGGAAGGGAACCTGAGAGGCCCTTTGAAGGTAAGTACTATTTTGTGGTGGTTTTTCTTGGACACGTGGAAGAGTCCTAAGCTGGGGAAGGGAACCTGAGAGGCCCTTTGAAGGTAAGTACTATTTTGTGGTGGTTTTTCTTGGACACGTGGAAGAGGCCTAAGCTTGGGAAGGGAACCTGAGAGGCCCTTTGAAGGTAAGTACTATTTTTGTGTTTTTATTGAACACTTGGAAGAGGCCTAAGCTTGGGAAGGGAACCTGAGAGGCCCTTTGAAGGTAAGTACTATTTTGTGGTGGTTTTTCTTGGACACGTGTAAGAGGCCTAAGCTGGGGAAGGGAACCTGAGAGGCCCTTTGACTGTAAGTACTATTTTGTGGTGGTTTTTCTTGGACACATGGAAGAGGCCTAAGCTGGGAAGGGAACCTGAGAGGCCCTTTGAAGGTAAGTACTATTTTGTGGTGGTTTTTCTTGGACACGTGGAAGAGGCCTAAGCCTGGGAAGGGAACCTGAGAGGCCCTTTGAAGGTAAGTACTATTTTTGTGATTTTATTGAACACTTGGAAGAGGCCTAAGCTTGGGAAGGGAACCTGAGAGGCCCTTTGAAGGTAAGTACTATTTTGTGGTGGTTTTTCTTGGACACGTGGAAGAGGCCTAAGCTGGGAAGGGAACCTGAGAGGCCCTTTGAAGGTAAGTACTATTTTGTGGTGGTTTTTCTTGGACACGTGGAAGAGGCCTAAGCCTGGGGAAGGGAACCTGAGAGGCCCTTTGAAGGTAAGTACTATTTTTGTGTTTTTATTGAACACTTGGAAGAGGCCTAAGCTTGGGAAGGGAACCTGAGAGGCCCTTTGAAGGTAAGTACTATTTTGTGGTGGTTTTTCTTGGACACGTGGAAGAGGCCTAACCTGGGAAGGGAACCTGAGAGGCCCTTCGAAGGTAAGTAATATTTTGTGGTGGTTTTTCTTGGACACGTGGAAGAGGCCTAAGCTTGGGAAGGTAACCTGAGAGGCCCTTTGAAGGTAAGTACTATTTTGTGGTAGTTTTTCTTGGAGGAGGTGGAAGAGGCCTAAGATGGGAAGGGAACCTGAGAGGCCCTTTGAAGGTAAGTACTATTTTGTGGTTTTCTTGGACACGTGGAAGAGGCCGAAGCCTGGGGAAGGGAACCTGAGAGGCCCATTGAAGGTAATTACTATTTTGTGGTTTTCTTGGACACGTGGAAGAGGCCTAAGCCTGGGAAGGGAACCTGAGAGGCCCATTGAAGGTAAGTACTATTTTGTGGTGGTTTTTCTTGGACACGTGGAAGAGGCCTAAGACTGGGGAAGGGAACCTGAGAGGCCCATTGAAGGTAAGTACTATTTTGTGGTTTTCTTGGACACGTGGAAGAGGCCTAAGCCTGGGGAAGGGAACCTGAGAGGCCCTTTGAAGGTAAGTACTATTTTGTGGTGGTTTTTCTTGGACACGTGGAAGAGGCCTAACCTGGGAAGGGAACCTGAGAGGCCCTTTGAAGGTAAGTACTATTTTGTGGTGGTTTTTCTTGGACACGTGGAAGAGGCCTAACCTGGGAAGGGAACCTGAGAGGCCCTTTGAAGGTAAGTACTATTTTGTGGTGGTTTTTCTCGGACACATGGAAGAGGCCTAAGCTTGGGAAGGGAACTGAGAGGCCCTTTGAAGGTAAGTACTATTTTGTGTTTTTATTGAACACTTGGAAGAGGCCTAAGCTTGGGAAGGGAACCTGAGAGGCCCTTTGAAGGTAAGTACTATTTTGTGGTGGTTTTTCTTGGACACGTGGAAGAGGCCTAAGCTGGGGAAGGGAACCTGAGAGGCCCTTTGAAGGTAAGCACTATTTTGTGGTGGTTTTTCTTGGACACTTGAAAGAGGCCTAAGCTGGGAAGGGAACCTGAGAGGCCCTTTGAAGGTAAGTACTATTTTGTGGTGGTTTTTCTTGGACACGTGGAAGAGGCCTAAGCTGGGGAAGGGAACCTGAGAGGCCCTTTGAAGGTAAGTACTATTTTGTGGTGGTTTTTCTTGGACACGTGGAAGAGGCCTAAGCTTGAGAAGGGAACCTGAGAGGCCCTTTGAAGGTAAGTACTATTTTTGTGTTTTTATTGAACACTTGGAAGAGGCCTAAGCTTGGGAAGGGAACCTGAGAGGCCCTTTGAAGGTAAGTACTATTTTGTGGTGGTTTTTCTTGGACACGTGGAAGAGGCCTAAGCTGGGGAAGGGAACCTGAGAGGCCCTTTGAAGGTAAGTACTATTTTGTGGTGGTTTTTCTTGGACACGTGGAAGAGGCCTAAGCTGGGAAGGGAACCTGAGAGGCCCTTTGAAGGTAAGTGCTATTTTGTGGTGGTTTTTCTTGGACACGTGGAAGAGGCCTAAGCCTGGGAAGGGAACCTGAGAGGCCCTTTGAAGGTAAGTACTATTTTGTGGTGGTTTTTCTTGGACACGTTGAAGAGGCCTAAGCCTGGGGAAGGGAACCTGAGAGGTCCTTTGAAGGTAAGTACTATTTTGTGATTTTCTTGGACACTTGGAAGAGGCCTAAGCTTGGGAAGGGAACCTGAGAGGCCCATTGAAGGTAAGTACTATTTTGTGGTGGTTTTTCTTGGACACGTGGAAGAGGCCTAAGCTGGGAAGGGAACCTGAGAGGCCCTTTGAAGGTAAGTACTATTTTGTGGTGGTTTTTCTTGGACACGTGGAAGAGGCCTAAGCCTGGGGAAGGGAACCTGAGAGGCCCTTTGAAGGTAAGTACTATTTTTGTGTTTTTATTGAACACTTGGAAGAGGCCTAAGCTTGGGAAGGGAACCTGAGAGGCCCTTTGAAGGTAAGTACTATTTTGTGGTGGTTTTTCTTGGACACGTGGAAGAGGCCTAAGCTTGGGAAGGGAACCTGAGAGGCCCTTTGAAGGTAAGTACTATTTTGTGGTGGTTTTTCTTGGACACGTGGAAGAGGCCTAAGCTGGGAAGGGAACCTGAGAGGCCCTTTGAAGGTAAGTACTATTTTGTGGTTTTATTGGACACGTGGAAGAGGCCTAAGCCTGGGGAAGGGAACCTGAGAGGCCCATTGAAGGTAAGTACTATTTTGTGGTTTTCTTGGACACGTGGAAGAGGCCTAAGCCTGGGAAGGGAACCTGAGAGGCCCATTGAAGGTAAGTACTATTTTGTGGTGGTTTTTCTTGGACACGTGGAAGAGGCCTAAGCCTGGGGAAGGGAACCTGAGAGGCCCTTTGAAGGTAAGTACTATTTTGTGTTTTTATTGAACACTTGGAAGAGGCCTAAGCTTGGGAAGGGAACCTGAGAGGCCCTTTGAAGGTAAGTACTATTTTGTGGTGGTTTTTCTTGGACACGTGGAAGAGGCCTAAGCTTGGGAAGGGAAACTGAGAGGCCCTTTGAAGGTAAGTACTATTTTTGTGTTTTTATTGAACACTTGGAAGAGGCCTAAGCTTGGGAAGGGAACCTGAGAGGCCCTTTGAAGGTAAGTACTATTTTGTGGTGTTTTTTCTTGGACACGTGGAAGAGGCCTAAGCTGGGGAAGGGAACCTGAGAGGCCCTTTGAAGGTAAGTACTATTTTGTGGTGGTTTTTCTTGGACACGTGGAAGAGGCCTAAGCTGGGAAGGGAACCTGAGAGGCCCTTTGAAGGTAAGTACTATTTTGTGGTGGTTTTTCTTGGAAACGTGGAAGAGGCCTAAGCTTGGGAAGGGAACCTGAGAGGCCCTTTGAAGGTAAGTACTATTTTTGTGTTTTTATTGAACACTTGGAAGAGGCCTAAGCTTGGGAAGGGAACCTGAGAGGCCCTTTGAAGGTAAGTACTATTTTGTGGTTTTCTTGGACACGTGGAAGAGGCCTAAGCCTGGAGAAGGGAACCTGAGAGGCCCTTTGAAGGTAAGTACTATTTTGTGGTTTTCTTGGACACTTGGAAGAGGCCTAAGCCTGGGGAAGGGAACCTGAGAGGCCCTTTGAAGGTAAGTACTATTTTGTGGTTTTCTTGAACACTTGGAAGAGGCCTAAGCTTGGGAAGGGAACCTGAGAGGCCCATTGAAAGTAAGTACTATTTTGTGGTTTTCTTGGACACTTGGAAGGGCCTAAGCTTGGGAAGGGAACCTGAGAGGCCCTTTGAAGGTAAGTACTATTTTGTGGTTTTCTTGGACACGTGGAAGAGGCCTAAGCTTGGGAAGGGAACCTGAGAGGCCCATTGAAGGTAAGTACTATTTTGTGGTTTTCTTGGACACTTGGAAGAGGCCTAAGCTTGGGAAGGGAACCTGAGAGGCCCATTGAAGGTAAGTACTATTTTGTGGTGGTTTTTCTTGGACACGTGGAAGAGGCCTAAGCTTGGGAAGGGAACCTGAGAGGCCCTTTGAAGATAAGTACTATTTTGTGGTTTTCTTGGACACGTGGAAGAGGCCTAAGCTTGGGAAGGGAACCTGAGAGGCCCTTTGAAGGTAAGTACTATTTTGTGTTTTTATTGAACACTTGGAAGAGGGCTAAGCTTGGGAAGGGAACCTGAGAGGCCCTTTGAAGGTAAGTACTATTTTGTGGTGGTTTTTCTTGGACACGTGGAAGAGGCCTAAGCTTGGGAAGGGAAACTGAGAGGCCCTTTGAAGGTAAGTACTATTTTTGTGTTTTTATTGAACACTTGGAAGAGGCCTAAGCTTGGGAAGGGAACCTGAGAGGCCCTTTGAAGGTAAGTACTATTTTGTGGTGTTTTTTCTTGGACACGTGGAAGAGGCCTAAGCTGGGGAAGGGAACCTGAGAGGCCCTTTGAAGGTAAGTACTATTTTGTGGTGGTTTTTCTTGGACACGTGGAAGAGGCCTAAGCTGGGAAGGGAACCTGAGAGGCCCTTTGAAGGTAAGTACTATTTTGTGGTGGTTTTTCTTGGAAACGTGGAAGAGGCCTAAGCTTGGGAAGGGAACCTGAGAGGCCCTTTGAAGGTAAGTACTATTTTTGTGTTTTTATTGAACACTTGGAAGAGGCCTAAGCTTGGGAAGGGAACCTGAGAGGCCCTTTGAAGGTAAGTACTATTTTGTGGTTTTCTTGGACACGTGGAAGAGGCCTAAGCCTGGAGAAGGGAACCTGAGAGGCCCTTTGAAGGTAAGTACTATTTTGTGGTTTTCTTGGACACTTGGAAGAGGCCTAAGCCTGGGGAAGGGAACCTGAGAGGCCCTTTGAAGGTAAGTACTATTTTGTGGTTTTCTTGAACACTTGGAAGAGGCCTAAGCTTGGGAAGGGAACCTGAGAGGCCCATTGAAAGTAAGTACTATTTTGTGGTTTTCTTGGACACTTGGAAGGGCCTAAGCTTGGGAAGGGAACCTGAGAGGCCCTTTGAAGGTAAGTACTATTTTGTGGTTTTCTTGGACACGTGGAAGAGGCCTAAGCTTGGGAAGGGAACCTGAGAGGCCCATTGAAGGTAAGTACTATTTTGTGGTTTTCTTGGACACTTGGAAGAGGCCTAAGCTTGGGAAGGGAACCTGAGAGGCCCATTGAAGGTAAGTACTATTTTGTGGTGGTTTTTCTTGGACACGTGGAAGAGGCCTAAGCTTGGGAAGGGAACCTGAGAGGCCCTTTGAAGATAAGTACTATTTTGTGGTTTTCTTGGACACGTGGAAGAGGCCTAAGCTTGGGAAGGGAACCTGAGAGGCCCTTTGAAGGTAAGTACTATTTTGTGTTTTTATTGAACACTTGGAAGAGGGCTAAGCTTGGGAAGGGAACCTGAGAGGCCCTTTGAAGGTTAAGTACTATTTTTGTGTTTTTATTGAACACTTGGAAGAGGCCTAAGCTTGGGAAGGGAACCTGAGAGGCCCTTTGAAGGTAAGTACTATTTTGTGGTGTTTTTTCTTGGACACGTGGAAGAGGCCTAAGCTGGGGAAGGGAACCTGAGAGGCCCTTTGAAGGTAAGTACTATTTTGTGGTGGTTTTTCTTGGACACGTGGAAGAGGCCTAAGCTGGGAAGGGAACCTGAGAGGCCCTTTGAAGGTAAGTACTATTTTGTGGTGGTTTTTCTTGGAAATCTGGAAGAGGCCTAAGCTTGGGAAGGGAACCTGAGAGGCCCTTTGAAGGTAAGTACTATTTTTGTGTTTTTATTGAACACTTGGAAGAGGCCTAAGCTTGGGAAGGGAACCTGAGAGGCCCTTTGAAGGTAAGTACTATTTTGTGGTTTTCTTGGACACGTGGAAGAGGCCTAAGCCTGGAGAAGGGAACCTGAGAGGCCCTTTGAAGGTAAGTACTATTTTGTGGTTTTCTTGGACACTTGGAAGAGGCCTAAGCCTGGGGAAGGGAACCTGAGAGGCCCTTTGAAGGTAAGTACTATTTTGTGGTTTTCTTGAACACTTGGAAGAGGCCTAAGCTTGGGAAGGGAACCTGAGAGGCCCATTGAAAGTAAGTACTATTTTGTGGTTTTCTTGGACACTTGGAAGGGCCTAAGCTTGGGAAGGGAACCTGAGAGGCCCTTTGAAGGTAAGTACTATTTTGTGGTTTTCTTGGACACGTGGAAGAGGCCTAAGCTTGGGAAGGGAACCTGAGAGGCCCATTGAAGGTAAGTACTATTTTGTGGTTTTCTTGGACACTTGGAAGAGGCCTAAGCTTGGGAAGGGAACCTGAGAGGCCCATTGAAGGTAAGTACGATTTTGTGGTGGTTTTTCTTGGACATGTGGAAGAGGCCTAAGCTTGGGAAGGGAACCTGAGAGGCCCTTTGAAGATAAGTACTATTTTGTGGTTTTCTTGGACACGTGGAAGAGGCCTAAGCTTGGGAAGGGAACCTGAGAGGCCCTTTGAAGGTAAGTACTATTTTGTGTTTTTATTGAACACTTGGAAGAGGGCTAAGCTTGGGAAGGGAACCTGAGAGGCCCTTTGAAGGTTAAGTACTATTTTTGTGTTTTTATTGAACACTTGGAAGAGGCCTAAGCTTGGGAAGGGAACCTGAGAGGCCCTTTGAAGGTAAGTACTATTTTGTGGTGGTTTTTCTTGGACACGTGGAAGAGGCCTAAGCTGGGGAAGGGAACCTGAGAGGCCCTTTGAAGGTAAGTACTATTTTGTGGTGGTTTTTCTTGGACACGTGGAAGAGGCCTAAGCTGGGGAAGGGAACCTGAGAGGCCCATTGAAGGTAAGTACAATTTGTGGTGGTTTTTCTTGGACACGTGGAAGAGGCCTAAGCTGTGGAAGGGAACCTGAGAGGCCCATTGAAGGTAAGTACTATTTTGTGGTGGTTTTTCTTGGACACGTGGAAGAGGCCTAAGCTTGGGAAGGGAACCTGAGAGGCCCTTTGAAGATAAGTACTATTTTGTGGTTTTCGTGGACACGTGGAAGAGGCCTAAGCTTGGGAAGGGAACCTGAGAGGCCCTTTGAAGGTAAGTACTATTTTGTGTTTTTATTGAACACTTGGAAGAGGCCTAAGCTTGGGAAGGGAACCTGAGAGGCCCTTTGAAGGTAAGTATGATATGATATGATATGATATGGTATTTGTAATGCGCCTATACACAAGTGTTTCAAGGCGCGACGAGGCAGGGAGGGAGGGAAATAAGGGGAAGACAGACAAACGATCCTACTAGGCCAGGTGTCATTCAGATCGCGCAAGTGCAGAGGTAAGGGGAAAAGGAGGAAGTGCAGGGGGAGGAGGTGGGGGGGAAGTGCAGTACAAGGTAAGTAGCGTAAAAAAAATAATAAATAATAAATAATAAATAAAAAGGGCCAGCTGGTGGCAAGTGCGAGGTAAGTGCAGAGCAAGTGCTGGGAAGGGGGCTGTAGGGATACAGTGACAGTCCCACAGTGCAGGGGGAGCCAGGGAGGCAGTGCAAGTGGAGAGTGGCTGGGCCCTGGACCGAGGTTGCTGAGAGTGGCCGAGATGCAGGTTTAGTGCTGAATTCAGTGGGGAGTTAAGCAGGATTAGCAGGGGAGAGGGAGAGAGAAGGCAGAAGCGAAGAGGAAGGTTTTGAGGTGCTTCCGGAACCGGAGATGGTTCTCCTCAAGTTTCAGGGACCCCTATTTTTGTGTTTTTATTGAACACTTGGAAGAGGCCTAAGCTTGGGAAGGGAACCTGAGAGGCCCTTTGAAGGTAAGTACTATTTTGTGGTGGTTTTTCTTGGACACGTGGAAGAGGCCTAAGCTGGGGAAGGGAACCTGAGAGGCCCTTTGAAGGTAAGTGTTATTTTGTGTTTTTCTTGGACACGTGGAAGAGGCCTACACTTGGGGAAGGGAACCCTGAGAGGCCCTTAGAAGGTAAGTACTATTTTGTGGTTTTCTTGGACACGTAGAAGAGGCCTACACTTGGGGAAGGGAACCCTGAGAGGCCCATTGAAGGTAAGTACTATTTTGTGGTTTTCTTGGACACGTGGAAGAGGCCTAAGCCTCGGGAAGGGAACCTGAGAGGCCCATTGAAGGTAAGTACTATTTTGTGGTGGTTTTTCTTGGACACGTGGAAGAGGCCTACACTTGGGGAAGGGAACCCTGAGAGGCCCTTTGAAGGTAAGTACTATTTTGTGGTGGTTTTTCTTGGACACGTGGAAGATGCCTAAAATGGGGAAGGGAACCTGAGAGGCCCATTGAAGGTAAGTACTATTTTGTGGTTTTCTTGGACACGTGGAAGAGGCCTAAGCCTGGGGAAGGGAACCTGAGAGGCCCATTGAAGGTAAGTACTATTTTGTGGTGGTTTTTCTTGGACACGTGGAAGAGGCCTAAGCTGGGGAAGGGAACCTGAGAGGCCCATTGAAAGTAAGTACTATTTTGTGGTTTTCTTGGACACGTGGAAGAGGCCTAAGCCTGGGGAAGGGAACCTGAGAGGCCCATTGAAGGTTAGTACTATTTTGTGGTTTTCTTGGACACGTGGAAGAGGCCTAAGCCTGGGAAGGGAACTTGAGAGGCCCTTTGAAGGTAAGTACTATTTTGTGGTGGTTTTTCTTGGACACGTGGAAGAGGCCTAAGCTGGGGAAGGGAACCTGAGAGGCCCATTGAAGGTAAGTACTATTTTGTGGTTTTCTTGGACACGTGGAAGAGGCCTAAGCCTGGGGAAGGGAACCTGAGAGGCCCATTGAAGGTAAGTACTTTTTTGTGGTTTTCTTGGACATGTGGAAGAGGCCTAAGCCTGGGGAAGGGAACCTGAGAGGCCCATTGAAGGTAAGTACTATTTTGTGGTTTTCTTGGACACGTGGAAGAGGCCTAAGCCTGGGAAGGGAACCTGAGAGGCCCTTTGAAGGTAAGTACTATTTTGTGGTGGTTTTTCTTGGACACGTGGAAGAGGCCTAAGCTGGGGAAGGGAACCTGAGAGGCCCATTGAAGGTAAGTACTATTTTGTGGTTTTCTTGGACACGTGGAAGAGGCCTAAGCCTGGGGAAGGGAACCTGAGAGGCCCATTGAAGGTAAGTACTATTTTGTGGTTTTCTTGGACACGTGGAAGAGGCCTAAGCCTGGGAAGGGAACCTGAGAGGCCCTTTGAAGGTAAGTACTATTTTGTGGTGGTTTTTCTTGGACACGTGGAAGAGGCATAAGCCTGGGGAAGGGAACCTGAGAGGCCCTTTGAAGGTAAGTACTATTTTTGTGTTTTTATTGAACACTTGGAAGAGGCCTAAGCTTGGGAAGGGAACCTGAGAGGCCCATTGAAGGTAAGTACTATGTTGTGGTTTTCTTAGACACTTGGAAGAGGCCTAAACTTGGGAAGGGAACCTGAGAGGCCCTTTGAAGGTAAGTACTATTTTGTGGTTTTCTTGGACACGTCGAAGAGGCCTAAGCCTGGGGAAGGGAACCTGAGAGACCCTTTGAAGGTAAGTACTATTTTGTGGTTTTCTTGGACACTTGGAAGAGGCCTAAGCCTGGGGAAGGGAACCTGAAAGGCCCTTTGAAGGTAAGTACCATTTTGTGGTTTTCCTGAACACTTGGAAGAGGCCTAAGCTTGGGAAGGGAACCTGAGAGGCCCATTGAAGGTAAGTACTATTTTGTGGTTTTCTTGGACACTTGGTAGAGGCCTAAGCTTGGGAGGTGAACCTGAGAGGCCCTTTGAAGGTAAGTACTATTTTGTGGTTTTCTTGGACACGTGGAAGAGGCCTAAGCTTGGGAAGGGAACCTGAGAGGCCCATTGAAGGTAAGTACTATTTTGTGGTTTTCTTGGACACTTGGAAGAGGCCTAAGCTTGGGAAGGGAACCTGAGAGGCCCATTGAAGGTAAGTACTATTTTGTGGTGGTTTTTCTTGGACACGTGGAAGAGGCCTAAGCTTGGGAAGGGAACCTGAGAGGCCCATTGAAGGTAAGTACTATTTTGTGGTTTTCTTGGACACTTGGAAGAGGCCTAAGCTTGGGAAGGGAACCTGACAGGCCCATTGAAGGTAAGTACTATTTTTGTGTTTTTCTTGGACACGTGGAAGAGGCCTAAGCCTTGGGAAGGGAACCTGAGAGGCCCATTGAAGGTAAGTACTATTTTGTGGTGGTTTTTCTTGGACACGTGGAAGAGGCCTAAGCTGGGGAAGGGAACCTGAGAGGCCCATTGAAGGTAAGTACAATTTGTGGTGGTTTTTCTTGGACACGTGGAAGAGGCCTAAGCTGGGGAAGGGAACCTGAGAGGCCCATTGAAGGTAAGTACTATTTTGTGGTGGTTTTTCTTGGACACGTGGAAGAGGCCTAAGCTTGGGAAGGGAACCTGAGAGGCCCTTTGAAGATAAGTACTATTTTGTGGTTTTCTTGGACACGTGGAAGAGGCCTAAGCTTGGGAAGGGAACCTGAGAGGCCCTTTGAAGGTAAGTACTATTTTGTGTTTTTATTGAACACTTGGAAGAGGCCTAAGCTTGGGAAGGGAACCTGAGAGGCCCTTTGAAGGTAAGTACTATTTTTGTGTTTTTATTGAACACTTGGAAGAGGCCTAAGCTTGGGAAGGGAACCTGAGAGGCCCTTTGAAGGTAAGTACTATTTTGTGGTGGTTTTTCTTGGACACGTGGAAGAGGACTAAGCTGGGGAAGGGAACCTGAGAGGCCCTTTGAAGCTAAGTACTATTTTGTGGTGGTTTTTCTTGGACACGTGGAAGAGGCCTAAACTGGGAAGGGAACCTGAGAGGCCCTTTGAAGGTAAGTACTATTTTGTGGTGGTTTTTCTTGGATACGTGGAAGAGGCCTAAGCTTGGGAAGGGAACCTGAGAGGCCCTTTGAAGGTAAGTACTATTTTTGTGTTTTTATTGAACACTTGGAAGAGGCCTAAGCTTGGAAAGGGAACCTGAGAGGCCCTTTGAAGGAAAGTACTATTTTGTGGTGTTTTTTCTTGGACACGTGGAAGAGGCCTAAGCTGGGGAAGGGAACCTGAGAGGCCCTTTGAAGGTAAGTACTATTTTGTGGTGGTTTTTCTTGGACACGTGGAAGAGGCCTAAGCTGGGAAGGGAACCTGAGAGGCCCTTTGAAGGTAAGTACTATTTTGTGGTGGTTTTTCTTGGACACGTGGAAGAGGCCTAAGCCTGGGAAGGGAACCTGAGAGGCCCTTTGAAGGTAAGTACTATTTTTGTGTTTTTATTGAACACTTGGAAGAGGCCTAAGCTTGGGAAGGGAACCTGAGAAGCCCGTTGAAGGTAAGTACTATTTTGTGGTGGTTTTTCTTGGACACGTGGAAGAGGCCTAAGCTGGGAAGGGAACCTGAGAGGCCCTTTGAAGGTAAGTACTATTTTGTGGTTGTTTTTCTTGGACACGTGGAAGAGGCCTAAGCCTGGGGAAGGGAACCTGAGAGGCCCTTTGAAGGTAAGTACTATTTTTGTGTTTTTATTGAACACTTGGAAGAGGCCTAAGCTTGGGAAGGGAACCTGAGAGGCCCTTTGAAGGTAAGTACTATTTTGTGGTGGTTTTTCTTGGACACGTGGAAGAGGACTAAGCTGGGGAAGGGAACCTGAGAGGCCCTTTGAAGCTAAGTACTATTTTGTGGTGGTTTTTCTTGGACACGTGGAAGAGGCCTAAACTGGGAAGGGAACCTGAGAGGCCCTTTGAAGGTAAGTACTATTTTGTGGTGGTTTTTCTTGGATACGTGGAAAAGGCCTAAGCTTGGGAAGGGAACCTGAGAGGCCCTTTGAAGGTAAGTACTATTTTTGTGTTTTTATTGAACACTTGGAAGAGGCCTAAGCTTGGGAAGGGAACCTGAGAGGCCCTTTGAAGGAAAGTACTATTTTGTGGTGTTTTTTCTTGGACACGTGGAAGAGGCCTAAGCTGGGGAAGGGAACCTGAGAGGCCCTTTGAAGGTAAGTACTATTTTGTGGTGGTTTTTCTTGGACACGTGGAAGAGGCCTAAGCTGGGAAGGGAACCTGAGAGGCCCTTTGAAGGTAAGTACTATTTTGTGGTGGTTTTTCTTGGACACGTGGAAGAGGCCTAAGCCTGGGAAGGGAACCTGAGAGGCCCTTTGAAGGTAAGTACTATTTTTGTGTTTTTATTGAACACTTTGAAGAGGTCTAAGCTTGGGAAGGGAACCTGAGAGGCCCTTTGAAGGTAAGTACTATTTTGTGGTGGTTTTTCTTGGACACGTGGAAGAGGCCTAAGCTGGGAAGGGAACCTGAGAGGCCCTTTGAAGGTAAGTACTATTTTGTGGTGGTTTTTCTTGGACACGTGGAAGAGGCCTAAGCCTGGGGAAGGGAACCTGAGAGGCCCTTTGAAGGTAAGTACTATTTTTGTGTTTTTATTGAACACTTGGAAGAGGCCTAAGCTTGGGAAGGGAACCTGAGAGGCCCTTTGAAGGTAAGTACTATTTTGTGGTGGTTTTTCTTGGACACGTGGAAGAGGCCTAAGCTTGGGAAGGGAACCTGAGAGGCCCTTTGAAGGTAAGTACTATTTTGTGGTGGTTTTTCTTGGATACGTGGAAGAGGCCTAAGCTGGGAAGGGAACCTGAGAGGCCCTTTGAAGGTAAGTACTATTTTGTGGTTTTCTTGGACACGTGGAAGAGGCCTAAGCCTGGGGAAGGGAACCTGAGAGGACCATTGAAGGTAAGTACTATTTTGTGGTTTTCTTGGACACGTGGAAGAGGCCTAAGCCTGGGGAAGGGAACCTGAGAGGCCCTTTGAAGGTAAGTACTATTTTGTGGTGGTTTTTCTTGGACACGTGGAAGAGGCCTAAGCTGGGGAAGGGAACCTGAGAGGCCCTTTGAAGGTAAGTACTATTTTGTGGTGGTTTTTCTTGGACACTTGGAAGAGGCCTAAGCTGGGAAGGGAACCTGAGAGGCCCTTTGAAGATAAGTACTATTTTGTGGTGGTTTTTCTTGGACACGTGGAAGAGGCCTAAGCCTGGGGAAGGGAACCTGAGAGGCCCTTTGAAGGTAAGTACTATTTTTGTGTTTTTATTGAACACTTGGAAGAGGCCTAAGCTTGGGAAGGGAACCTGAGAGGCCCTTTGAAGGTAAGTACTATTTTGTGGTGGTTTTTCTTGGACACGTGGAAGAGGCCTAAGCTTGGGAAGGGAATCTGAGAGGCCCTTTGAAGGTAAGTACTATTTTGTGGTGGTTTTTCTTGGACACGTGGAAGAGGCCTAAGCTGGGAAGGGAACCTGAGAGGCCCTTTGAAGGTAAGTACTATTTTGTGGTTTTCTTGGACATGTGGAAGAGGCCTAAGCCTGGGGAAGGGAACCTGAGAGGCCCATTGAAGGTAAGTACTATTTTGTGGTTTTCTTGGACACGTGGAAGAGGCCTAAGCCTGGGAAGGGAACCTGAGAGGCCCATTGAAGGTAAGTACTATTTTGTGGTGGTTTTTCTTGGACACGTGGAAGAGGCCTAAGCCTGGGAAGGGAACCTGAGAGGCCCATTGAAGGTAAGTACTATTTTGTGGTGGTTTTTCTTGGACACGTGGAAGAGGCCTAAGCCTGGGGAAGGGAACCTGAGGGGCCCTTTGAAGGTAAGTACTATTTTGTGTTTTTATTGAACACTTGGAAGAGGCCTAAGCTTGGGAAGGGAACCTGAGAGGCCCTTTGAAGGTAAGTACTATTTTGTGGTGGTTTTTCTTGGACACGTGGAAGAGGCCTAAGCTTGGGAAGGGAAACTGAGAGGCCCTTTGAAGGTCAGTACTATTTTTGTGTTTTTATTGAACACTTGGAAGAGGCCTAAGCTTGGGAAGGGAACCTGAGAGGCCCTTTGAAGGTAAGTACTATTTTTTGGTGTTTTTTCTTGGACACGTGGAAGAGGCCTAAGCTGGGGAAGGGAACCTGAGAGGCCCTTTGAAGGTAAGTACTATTTTGTGGTGGTTTTTCTTGGACACGTGGAAGAGGCCTAAGCTGGGAAGGGAACCTGAGAGGCCCTTTGAAGGTAAGTACTATTTTGTGGTGGTTTTTCTTGGAAACGTGGAAGAGGCCTAAGCCTGGGAAGGGAACCTGAGAGGCCCTTTGAAGGTAAGTACTATTTTTGTGTTTTTATTGAACACTTGGAAGAGGCCTCAGCTTGGGAAGGGAACCTGAGAGGCCCTTTGAAGGTAAGTACTATTTTGTGGTTTTCTTGGACACGTGGAAGAGGCCTAAGCCTGGGGAAGGGAACCTGAGAGGCCCTTTGAAGGTAAGTACTATTTTGTGGTTTTCTTGGACACTTGGAAGAGGCCTAAGCCTGAGGAAGGGAACCTGAGAGGCCCTTTGAAGGTAAGTACTATTTTGTGGTTTTCTTGAACACTTGGAAGAGGCCTAAGCTTGGGAAAGGAACCTGAGAGGCCCATTGAAGGTAAGTACTATTTTGTGGTTTTCTTGGACACTTGAAAGAGGCCTAAGCTTGGGAAGGGAACCTGAGAGGCCCTTTGAAGGTAAGTACTATTTTGTGGTTTTCTTGGACACGTGGAAGAGGCCTAAGCTTGGGAAGGGAACCTGAGAGGCCCATTGAAGGTAAGTACTATTTAGTGGTTTTCTTGGACACTTGGAAGAGGCCTAAGCTTGGGAAGGGAACCTGAGAGGCCCATTGAAGGTAAGTACTATTTTGTGGTGGTTGTTCTTGGACACTTGGAAGAGGCCTAAGCTTGGGAAGGGAACCTGAGAGGCCCATTGAAGGTAAGTACTATTTTGTGGTGGTTTTTCTTGGACACGTGGAAGAGGCCTAAGCTTGGGAAGGGAACCTGAGAGGCCCATTGAAGGTAAGTACTATTTTGTGGTTTTCTTGGACACTTGGAAGAGGCCTAAGCTTGGGAAGGGAACCTGAGAGGCCCATTGAAGGTAAGTACTATTTTTGTGTTTTTCTTGGACATGTGGAAGAGGCCTAAGCATGGGGAAGGGAACCTAAGAGGCCCATTGAAGGTAAGTACTATTTTGTGGTGGTTTTTCTTGGACACGTGGAAGAGGCCTAAGCTGGGGAAGGGAACCTGAGAGGCCCATTGAAGGTAAGTACTATTTTGTGGTGGTTTTTCTTGGACACGTGGAAGAGGCCTAAGCTGGGGAAGGGAACCTGAGAGGCCCATTGAAGGTAGTACTATTTTGTGGTTTTCTTGGACACGTGGAAGAGGCCTAAGCCTGGGGAAGGGAACCTGAGAGGCCCTTTGAAGGTAAGTACTATTTTGTGGTGGTTTTTCTTGGACACGTGGAAGAGGCCTAAGCTGGGGAAGGGAACCTGAGAGGCCCTTTGAAGGTAAGTACTATTTTGTGGTGGTTTTTCTTGGACACGTGGAAGAGGCCTAAGCCTGGGAAGGGAACCTGAGAGGCCCTTTGAAGGTAAGTACTATTTTTGTGTTTTTATTGAACACTTGGAAGAGGCCTAAGCTTGGGAAGGGAACCTGAGAGGCCCTTTGAAGGTAAGTACTATTTTGTGGTGGTTTTTCTTGGACACGTGGAAGAGGCCTAAGCTGGGAAGGGAACCTGAGAGGCCCTTTGAAGGTAAGTACTATTTTGTGGTGGTTTTTCTTGGACACGTAGAAGAGGCCTAAGCTTGGGAAGGGAACCTGAGAGGCCCTTTGAAGGTAAGTACTATTTTGTGGTGGTTTTTCTTGGACACGTGGAAGAGGCCTAAGCTGGGAAGGGAACCTGAGAGGCCCTTTGAAGGTAAGTACTATTTTGTGGTTTTCTTGGACACGTGGAAGAGGCCTAAGCCTGGGGAAGGGAACCTGAGAGGCCCATTGAAGGTAAGTACTATTTTGTGGTTTTCTTGGACACGTGGAAGAGGCCTAAGCCTGGGAAGGGAACCTGAGAGGCCCATTGAAGGTAAGTACTATTTTGTGGTGGTGTTTCTTGGACACGTGGAAGAGGCCTAAGCCTGGGGAAGGGAACCTGAGAGGCCCATTGAAGGTAAGTACTATTTTGTGGTTTTCTTGGACACGTGGAAGAGGCCTAAGCCTGGGAAGGGAACCTGAGAGGCCCATTGAAGGTAAGTACTATTTTGTGGTGGTTTTTCTTAGACACGTGGAAGAGGCCTAAGCCTGGTGAAGGGAACCTGAGAGGCCCTTTGAAGGTAAGTACTATTTTGTGTTTTTATTGAACACTTGGAAGAGGCCTAAGCTTGGGAAGGGAACCTGAGAGGCCCTTTGAAGGTAAGTACTATTTTGTGGTGGTTTTTCTTGGACACGTGGAAGAGGCCTAAGCTTGGGAAGGGAAACTGAGAGGCCCTTTGAAGGTAAGTACTATTTTTGTGTTTTTATTGAACACTTGGAAGAGGCCTAAGCTTGGGAAGGGAACCTGAGAGGCCCTTTGAAGGTAAGTACTATTTTGTGGTGTTTTTTCTTGGACACGTGGATGAGGCCTAAGCTGGGGAAGGGAACCTGAGAGGCCCTTTGAAGGTAAGTACTATTTTGTGGTGGTTTTTCTTGGACACGTGGAAGAGGCCCAAGCTGGGAAGGGAACCTGAGAGGCCCTTTGAAGGTAAGTACTATTTTGTGGTTTTATTGAACACTTGGAAGAGGCCTAAGCTTGGGAAGGGAACCTGAGAGGCCCATTGACGGTAAGTACTATTTTGTGGTTTTCTTGGACACTTGGAAGAGGCCTAAGCTTGGGAAGGGAACCTGAGAGGCCCTTTGAAGGTAAGTACTATTTTGTGGTTTTCTTGGACACGTGGAAGAGGCCTAAGCCTGGGGAAGGGAACCTGAGAGGCCCTTTGAAGGTAAGTACTATTTTGTGGTTTTCTTGGACACTTGGAAGAGGCCTAAGCCTGGGGAAGGGAACCTGAGAGGCCCTTTGAAGGTAAGTACTATTTTGTGGTTTTCTTGAACACTTGGAAGAGGCCTAAGTTTGGGAAGGGAACCTGAGAGGCCCATTGAAGGTAAGTACTATGTTGTGGTTTTCTTGGACACTTGGAAGAGGCCTAAGCTTGGGAAGGGAACCTGAGAGGCCCATTGACGGTAAGTACTATTTTGTGGTTTTCTTGGACACTTGGAAGAGGCCTAAGCTTGGGAAGGGAACCTGAGAGGCCCTTTGAAGGTAAGTACTATTTTGTGGTTTTCTTGGACACGTGGAAGAGGCCTAAGCCTGGGGAAGGGAACCTGAGAGGCCCTTTGAAGGTAAGTACTATTTTGTGGTTTTCTTGGACACTTGGAAGAGGCCTAAGCCTGGGGAAGGGAACCTGAGAGGCCCTTTGAAGGTAAGTACTATTTTGTGGTTTTCTTGAACACTTGGAAGAGGCCTAAGTTTGGGAAGGGAACCTGAGAGGCCCATTGAAGGTAAGTACTATGTTGTGGTTTTCTTGGACACTTGGAAGAGGCCTAAGCTTGGGAAGGGAACCTGAGAGGCCCTTTAAAGGTAAGTACTATTTTGTGGTTTTCTTGGACACGTGGAAGAGGCCTAAGCTTGGGAAGGGAACCTGAGAGGCCCATTGAAGGTAAGTACTATTTTGTGGTTTTCTTGGACACTTGGAAGAGGCCTAAGCTTGGGAAGGGAACCTGAGAGGCCCATTGAAGGTAAGTACTATTTTGTGGTGGTTTTTCTTGGACACTTGGAAGAGGCCTAAGCTTGGGAAGGGAACCTGAGAGGCCCATTGAAGGTAAGTACTATTTTGTGGTGGTTTTTCTTGGACACTTGGAAGAGGCCTAAGCTTGGGAAGGGAACCTGAGAGGCCCATTGAAGGTAAGTACTATTTTTGTGTTTTTCCTGGACATGTGGAAGAGGCCTAAGCCTGGGGAAGGGAACCTAAGAGGCCCATTGAAGGTAAGTACTATTTTGTGGTGGTTTTTCTTGGACACGTGGAAGAGGCTTAAGCTGGGGAGGGAACCTGAGAGGCCCTTTGAAGGTAAGTACTATTTTGTGGTTTTCTTGGACACGTGGAAGAGGCCTAAGCCTGGGGAAGGGAACCTGAGAGGCCCTTTGAAGGTAAGTACTATTTTGTGGTTTTCTTGGACACTTGGAAGAGGCCTAAGCCTGGGGAAGGGAACCTGAGAGGCCCTTTGAAGGTAAGTACTATTTTGTGGTTTTCTTGAACACTTGGAAGAGGCCTAAGTTTGGGAAGGGAACCTGAGAGGCCCATTGAAGGTAAGTACTATGTTGTGGTTTTCTTGGACACTTGGAAGAGGCCTAAGCTTGGGAAGGGAACCTGAGAGGCCCTTTAAAGGTAAGTACTATTTTGTGGTTTTCTTGGACACGTGGAAGAGGCCTAAGCTTGGGAAGGGAACCTGAGAGGCCCATTGAAGGTAAGTACTATTTTGTGGTTTTCTTGGACACTTGGAAGAGGCCTAAGCTTGGGAAGGGAACCTGAGAGGCCCATTGAAGGTAAGTACTATTTTGTGGTGGTTTTTCTTGGACACTTGGAAGAGGCCTAAGCTTGGGAAGGGAACCTGAGAGGCCCATTGAAGGTAAGTACTATTTTGTGGTTTTCTTGGACACTTGGAAGAGGCCTAAGCTTGGGAAGGGAACCTGAGAGGCCCATTGAAGGTAAGTACTATTTTTGTGTTTTTCCTGGACATGTGGAAGAGGCCTAAGCCTGGGGAAGGGAACCTAAGAGGCCCATTGAAGGTAAGTACTATTTTGTGGTGGTTTTTCTTGGACACGTGGAAGAGGCTTAAGCTGGGGAGGGAACCTGAGAGGCACTTTGAAGGTAAGTCCTATTTTGTGGTTTTCTTGGACACGTGGAAGAGGCCTAAGCCTGGGGAAGGAAACCTGAGAGGCCCTTTGAAGGTAAGTACTATTTTGTGGTTTTCTTGGACACTTGGAAGAGGCCTAAGCCTGGGGAAGGGAACCTGAGAGGCCCTTTGAAGGTAAGTACTATTTTGTGGTTTTCTTGAACACTTGGAAGAGGCCTAAGCTTGGGAAGGGAACCTGAGAGGCCCATTGAAGGTAAGTACTATGTTGTGGTTTTCTTGGACACTTGGAAGAGGCCTAAGCTTGGGAAGGGAACCTGAGAGGCCCTTTAAAGGTAAGTACTATTTTGTGGTTTTCTTGGACACGTGGAAGAGGCCTAAGCTTGGGAAGGGAACCTGAGAGGCCCATTGAAGGTAAGTACTATTTTGTGGTTTTCTTGGACACTTGGAAGAGGCCTAAGCTTGGGAAGGGAACCTGAGAGGCCCATTGAAGGTAAGTACTATTTTGTGGTGGTTTTTCTTGGACACTTGGAAGAGGCCTAAGCTTGGGAAGGGAACCTGAGAGGCCCATTGAAGGTAAGTACTATTTTGTGGTGGTTTTTCTTGGACACGTGGAAGAGGCCTAAGCTTGGGAAGGGAACCTGAGAGGCCCATTGAAGGTAAGTACTGTTTTGTGGTTTTCTTGGACACTTGGAAGAGGCCTAAGCTTGGGAAGGGAACCTGAGAGGCCCATTGAAGGTAAGTACTATTTTTGTGTTTTTCCTGGACATGTGGAAGAGGCCTAAGCCTGGGGAAGGGAACCTAAGAGGCCCATTGAAGGTAAGTACTATTTTGTGGTGGTTTTTCTTGGACATGTGGAAGAGGCCTAAGCTGGGGAAGGGAACCTGAGAGGCCCATTGAAGGTAAGTACTATTTTGTGGTGGTTTTTCTTGGACACGTGGAAGAGGCCTAAGCTGGGGAAGGGAACCTGAGAGGCCCATTGAAGGTAAGTACTATTTTGTGGTTTTCTTGGACAGGTGGAAGAGGCCTAAGCCTGGGGAAGGGAACCTGAGTTGCCCTTTGAAGGTAAGTACTATTTTGTGGTTTTCTTGGACACGTGGAAGAGGCCTAAGCTTGGGAAGGGGACCTGAGAGGCCCTTTGAAGGTAAGTACTATTTTGTATTTTTATTGAACACTTGGAAGAGGCCTAAGCTTGGGAAGGGAACCTGAGAGGCCCTTTGAAGGTAAGTACTATTTTTGTGTTTTTATTGAACATGTGGAAGAGGCCTAAGCTTGGGAAGGGAACCTGAGAGGCCCTTTGAAGGTAAGTACTATTTTGTGGTGGTTTTTCTTGGACACGTGGAAGAGGCCTAAGCTGGGGAAGGGAACCTGAGAGGCCCTTTGAAGGTAAATACTATTTTGTGGTGGTTTTTCTTGGACACGTGGAAGAGGCCTAAGCTGGGAAGGGAACCTGAGAGGCCCATTGAAGGTAAGTACTATTTTGTGGTGGTTTTTCTTGGACACGTGGAAGAGGCCTAAGCTTGGGAAGGGAACCTGAGAGGCCCATTGAAGGTAAGTACTATTTTGTGGTTTTCTTGGACACTTGGAAGAGGCCTAAGCTTGGGAAGGGAACCTGAGAGGACCATTGAACGTAAGTACTATTTTTGTGTTTTTCTTGGACACGTGGAAGAGGCCTAAGCCTGGGGAAGGGAACCTGAGAGACCCATTGAAGGTAAGTACTATTTTGTGGTGGTTTTTCTTGGACACGTGGAAGAGGCCTAAGCTGGGGAAGGGAACCTGAGAGGCCCATTGAAGGTAAGTACTATTTTGTGGTGGTTTTTCTTGGACACTTGGAAGAGGCCTACGTTTGGAAAGGGAACCTGAGAGGCCCTTTGAAGGTAAGTACTATTTTGTGGTTTTCTTGGACACGTGGAAGAGGCCTAAGCCTGGGAAGGGAACCTGAGAGGCCCATTGAAGGTAAGTACTATTTTGTGGTTTTCTTGGACACTTGGAAGAGGCCTAAGCCTGGGGAAGGGAACCTGAGAGGCCCTTTGAAGGTAAGTACTATTTTGTGGTTTTCCTGGACACGTGGAAGAGGCCTAAGCTTGGGAAGGGAACCTGAGAGGCCCTTTGAAGGTAAGTACTATTTTGTGTTTTTATTGAACACTTGGAAGAGGCCTAAGCTTGGGAAGGGAACCTGAGAGGCCCTTTGAAGGTAAGTACTATTTTGTGGTGGTTTTTCTTGGACACGTGGAAGAGGCCTAAGCTGGGGTTGGAACCTGAGAGGCCCTTTGAAGGTAAGTACTATTTTGTGGTGGTTTTTCTTGGACACGTGGAAGAGGCCTAAGCTGGGAAGGGAACCTGAGAGGCCCTTTGAAGGTAAGTACTATTTTGTGGTGGTTTTTCTTGGACACGTGGAAGAGGCCTAAGCTGGGGAAGGGAACCTGAGAGGCCCTTTGAAGGTAAGTACTATTTTGTGGTGGTTTTTCTTGGACACGTGGAAGAGGCCTAAGCTTGGGAAGGGAACCTGAGAGGCCCTTTGAAGGTAAGTACTATTTTGTGGTGGTTTTTCTTGGACACGTGGAAGAGGCCTAAGCTGGGAAGGGAACCTGAGAGGCCCTTTGAAGGTAAGTACTATTTTGTGGTTTTCTTGGACACGTGGAAGAGGCCTAAGCCTGGGAAGGGAACCTGAGAGGCCCATTGAAGGTAAGTACTATTTTGTGGTGGTTTTTCTTGGACACGTGGAAGAGGCCTAAGCTGGGGAAGTGAACCTGAGAGGCCCATTGAAGGTAAGTACTATTTTGTGGTGGTTTTTCTTGGACACGTGGAAGAGGCCTAAGCTTGGGAAGGGAACCTGAGAGGCCCTTTGAAGGTAAGTACTATTTTGTGGTTTTCTTGGACACGTGGAAGAGGCCTAAGCCTGGGATGGGAACCTGAGAGGCCCATTGAAGGTAAGTACTATTTTGTGGTTTTCTTGGACACGTGGAAGAGGCCTAAGCTTGGGAAGGGGACCTGAGAGGCCCTTTGAAGGTAAGTACTATTTTGTCTTTTTATTGAACACTTGGAAGAGGCCTAAGCTTGGGAAGGGAACCTGAGAGGCCCTTTGAAGGTAAGTACTATTTTTGTGTTTTTATTGAACATGTGGAAGAGGCCTAAGCTTGGGAAGGGAACCTGAGAGGCCCTTTGAAGGTAAGTACTATTTTGTGGTGGTTTTTCTTGGACACGTGGAAGAGGCCTAAGCTGGGGAAGGGAACCTGAGAGGCCCTTTGAAGGTAAGTACTATTTTGTGGTGGTTTTTCTTGGACACGTGGAAGAGGCCTAAGCTGGGAAGGGAACCTGAGAGGCCCTTTGAAGGTAAGTACTATTTTGTGGTGGTTTTTCTTGGACACGTGGAAGAGACCTAAGCTGGGGAAGGGAACCTGAGAGGCCCTTTGAAGGTAAGTACTATTTTATGGTGGTTTTTCTTGGACACGTGGAAGAGGCCTAAGCTTGGGAAAAGAACCTGAGAGGCCCTTTGAAGGTAAGTACTATTTTTGTGTTTTTATTGAACACTTGGAAGAGGCCTAAGCTTGGGAAGGGAACCTGAGAGGCCCTTTGAAGGTAAGTACTATTTTGTGGTGGTTTTTCTTGGACACTTGGAAGAGGCCTAAGCTTGGGAAGGGAACCTGAGAGGCCCATTGAAGGTAAGTACTATTTTGTGGTGGTTTTTCTTGGACACGTGGAAGAGGCCTAAGCTTGGGAAGGGAACCTGAGAGGCCCATTGAAGTTAAGTACTATTTTGTGGTGGTTTTTCTTGGACACGTGGAAGAGGCCTAAGCTTGGGAAGGGAACCTGAGAGGCCCATTGAAGGTAAGTACTATTTTGTGGTTTTCTTGGACACTTGGAAGAGGCCTAAGCTTGGGAAGGGAACCTGAGAGGCCCATTGAAGGTAAGTACTATTTTGTGGTTTTCTTGGACACTTGGAAGAGGCCTAAGCTTGGGAAGGGAACCTGAGAGGCCCATTGAACGTAAGTACTATTTTTGTGTTTTTCTTGGACACATGGAAGAGGCCTAAGCCTGGGGAAGGGAACCTGAGAGGCCCATTGAAGGTAAGTACTATTTTGTGGTGGTTTTTCTTGGACACGTGGAAGAGGCCTAAGCTGGGGAAGGGAACCTGAGAGGCCCATTGAAGGTAAGTACTATTTTGTGGTGGTTTTTCTTGGACACGTGGAAGAGGCCTACGTTTGGGAAGGGAACCTGAGAGGCCCTTTGAAGGTAAGTACTATTTTGTGGTTTTCTTGGACACGTGGAAGAGGCCTAAGCCTGGGAAGGGAACCTGAGAGGCCCATTGAAGGTAAGTACTATTTTGTGGTTTTCTTGGACACTTGGAAGAGGCCTAAGCCTGGGGAAGGGAACCTGAGAGGCCCTTTGAAGGTAAGTACTATTTTGTGGTTTTCCTGGACACGTGGAAGAGGCCTAAGCTTGGGAAGGGAACCTGAGAGGCCCTTTGAAGGTAAGTACTATTTTGTGGTTTTCTTGGACACGTGGAAGAGGCCTAAGCCTGGGAAGGGAACCTGAGAGGCCCATTGAAGGTAAGTACGATTTTGTGGTGGTTTTTCTTGGACACGTGGAAGAGGCCTAAGCTGGGGAAGTGAACCTGAGAGGCCCATTGAAGGTAAGTACTATTTTGTGGTGGTTTTTCTTGGACACGTGGAAGAGGCTTAAGCTGGGGAGGGAACCTGAGAGGCACTTTGAAGGTAAGTCCTATTTTGTGGTTTTCTTGGACACGTGGAAGAGGCCTAAGCCTGGGGAAGGAAACCTGAGAGGCCCTTTGAAGGTAAGTACTATTTTGTGGTTTTCTTGGACACTTGGAAGAGGCCTAAGCCTGGGGAAGGGAACCTGAGAGGCCCTTTGAAGGTAAGTACTATTTTGTGGTTTTCTTGAACACTTGGAAGAGGCCTAAGCTTGGGAAGGGAACCTGAGAGGCCCATTGAAGGTAAGTACTATGTTGTGGTTTTCTTGGACACTTGGAAGAGGCCTAAGCTTGGGAAGGGAACCTGAGAGGCCCTTTAAAGGTAAGTACTATTTTGTGGTTTTCTTGGACACGTGGAAGAGGCCTAAGCTTGGGAAGGGAACCTGAGAGGCCCATTGAAGGTAAGTACTATTTTGTGGTTTTCTTGGACACTTGGAAGAGGCCTAAGCTTGGGAAGGGAACCTGAGAGGCCCATTGAAGGTAAGTACTATTTTGTGGTGGTTTTTCTTGGACACTTGGAAGAGGCCTAAGCTTGGGAAGGGAACCTGAGAGGCCCATTGAAGGTAAGTACTATTTTGTGGTGGTTTTTCTTGGACACGTGGAAGAGGCCTAAGCTTGGGAAGGGAACCTGAGAGGCCCATTGAAGGTAAGTACTGTTTTGTGGTTTTCTTGGACACTTGGAAGAGGCCTAAGCTTGGGAAGGGAACCTGAGAGGCCCATTGAAGGTAAGTACTATTTTTGTGTTTTTCCTGGACATGTGGAAGAGGCCTAAGCCTGGGGAAGGGAACCTAAGAGGCCCATTGAAGGTAAGTACTATTTTGTGGTGGTTTTTCTTGGACATGTGGAAGAGGCCTAAGCTGGGGAAGGGAACCTGAGAGGCCCATTGAAGGTAAGTACTATTTTGTGGTGGTTTTTCTTGGACACGTGGAAGAGGCCTAAGCTGGGGAAGGGAACCTGAGAGGCCCATTGAAGGTAAGTACTATTTTGTGGTTTTCTTGGACAGGTGGAAGAGGCCTAAGCCTGGGGAAGGGAACCTGAGTTGCCCTTTGAAGGTAAGTACTATTTTGTGGTTTTCTTGGACACGTGGAAGAGGCCTAAGCTTGGGAAGGGGACCTGAGAGGCCCTTTGAAGGTAAGTACTATTTTTGTGTTTTTATTGAACATGTGGAAGAGGCCTTAGCTTGGGAAGGGAACCTGAGAGGCCCTTTGAAGGTAAGTACTATTTTGTGGTGGTTTTTCTTGGACACGTGGAAGAGGCCTAGGCTGGGGAAGGGAACCTGAGAGGCCCTTTGAAGGTAAATACTATTTTGTGGTGGTTTTTCTTGGACACGTGGAAGAGGCCTAAGCTGGGAAGGGAACCTGAGAGGCCCATTGAAGGTAAGTACTATTTTGTGGTGGTTTTTCTTGGACACGTGGAAGAGGCCTAAGATTGGGAAGGGAACCTGAGAGGCCCATTGAAGGTAAGTACTATTTTGTGGTTTTCTTGGACACTTGGAAGAGGCCTAAGCTTGGGAAGGGAACCTGAGAGGACCATTGAACGTAAGTACTATTTTTGTGTTTTTCTTGGACACGTGGAAGAGGCCTAAGCCTGGGGAAGGGAACCTGAGAGACCCATTGAAGGTAAGTACTATTTTGTGGTGGTTTTTCTTGGACACGTGGAAGAGGCCTAAGCTGGGGAAGGGAACCTGAGAGGCCCATTGAAGGTAAGTACTATTTTGTGGTGGTTTTTCTTGGACACTTGGAAGAGGCCTACGTTTGGAAAGGGAACCTGAGAGGCCCTTTGAAGGTAAGTACTATTTTGTGGTTTTCTTGGACACGTGGAAGAGGCCTAAGCCTGGGAAGGGAACCTGAGAGGCCCATTGAAGGTAAGTACTATTTTGTGGTTTTCTTGGACACTTGGAAGAGGCCTAAGCCTGGGGAAGGGAACCTGAGAGGCCCTTTGAAGGTAAGTACTATTTTGTGGTTTTCCTGGACACGTGGAAGAGGCCTAAGCTTGGGAAGGGAACCTGAGAGGCCCTTTGAAGGTAAGTACTATTTTGTGTTTTTATTGAACACTTGGAAGAGGCCTAAGCTTGGGAAGGGAACCTGAGAGGCCCTTTGAAGGTAAGTACTATTTTGTGGTGGTTTTTCTTGGACACGTGGAAGAGGCCTAAGCTGGGGTTGGAACCTGAGAGGCCCTTTGAAGGTAAGTACTATTTTGTGGTGGTTTTTCTTGGACACGTGGAAGAGGCCTAAGCTGGGAAGGGAACCTGAGAGGCCCTTTGAAGGTAAGTACTATTTTGTGGTGGTTTTTCTTGGACACGTGGAAGAGGCCTAAGCTGGGGAAGGGAACCTGAGAGGCCCTTTGAAGGTAAGTACTATTTTGTGGTGGTTTTTCTTGGCCACGTGGAAGAGGCCTAAGCTTGGGAAGGGAACCTGAGAGGCCCTTTGAAGGTAAGTACTATTTTGTGGTGGTTTTTCTTGGACACGTGGAAGAGGCCTAAGCTGGGAAGGGAACCTGAGAGGCCCTTTGAAGGTAAGTACTATTTTGTGGTTTTCTTGGACACGTGGAAGAGGCCTAAGCCTGGGAAGGGAACCTGAGAGGCCCATTGAAGGTAAGTACTATTTTGTGGTGGTTTTTCTTGGACACGTGGAAGAGGCCTAAGCTGGGGAAGTGAACCTGAGAGGCCCATTGAAGGTAAGTACTATTTTGTGGTGGTTTTTCTTGGACACGTGGAAGAGGCCTAAGCTTGGGAAGGGAACCTGAGAGGCCCTTTGAAGGTAAGTACTATTTTGTGGTTTTCTTGGACACGTGGAAGAGGCCTAAGCCTGGGATGGGAACCTGAGAGGCCCATTGAAGGTAAGTACTATTTTGTGGTTTTCTTGGACACGTGGAAGAGGCCTAAGCTTGGGAAGGGGACCTGAGAGGCCCTTTGAAGGTAAGTACTATTTTGTCTTTTTATTGAACACTTGGAAGAGGCCTAAGCTTGGGAAGGGAACCTGAGAGGCCCTTTGAAGGTAAGTACTATTTTTGTGTTTTTATTGAACATGTGGAAGAGGCCTAAGCTTGGGAAGGGAACCTGAGAGGCCCTTTGAAGGTAAGTACTATTTTGTGGTGGTTTTTCTTGGACACGTGGAAGAGGCCTAAGCTGGGGAAGGGAACCTGAGAGGCCCTTTGAAGGTAAGTACTATTTTGTGGTGGTTTTTCTTGGACACGTGGAAGAGGCCTAAGCTGGGAAGGGAACCTGAGAGGCCCTTTGAAGGTAAGTACTATTTTGTGGTGGTTTTTCTTGGACACGTGGAAGAGACCTAAGCTGGGGAAGGGAACCTGAGAGGCCCTTTGAAGGTAAGTACTATTTTATGGTGGTTTTTCTTGGACACGTGGAAGAGGCCTAAGCTTGGGAAAAGAACCTGAGAGGCCCTTTGAAGGTAAGTACTATTTTTGTGTTTTTATTGAACACTTGGAAGAGGCCTAAGCTTGGGAAGGGAACCTGAGAGGCCCTTTGAAGGTAAGTACTATTTTGTGGTGGTTTTTCTTGGACACTTGGAAGAGGCCTAAGCTTGGGAAGGGAACCTGAGAGGCCCATTGAAGGTAAGTACTATTTTGTGGTGGTTTTTCTTGGACACGTGGAAGAGGCCTAAGCTTGGGAAGGGAACCTGAGAGGCCCATTGAAGTTAAGTACTATTTTGTGGTGGTTTTTCTTGGACACGTGGAAGAGGCCTAAGCTTGGGAAGGGAACCTGAGAGGCCCATTGAAGGTAAGTACTATTTTGTGGTTTTCTTGGACACTTGGAAGAGGCCTAAGCTTGGGAAGGGAACCTGAGAGGCCCATTGAACGTAAGTACTATTTTTGTGTTTTTCTTGGACACATGGAAGAGGCCTAAGCCTGGGGAAGGGAACCTGAGAGACCCATTGAAGGTAAGTACTATTTTGTGGTGGTTTTTCTTGGACACGTGGAAGAGGCCTAAGCTGGGGAAGGGAACCTGAGAGGCCCATTGAAGGTAAGTACTATTTTGTGGTGGTTTTTCTTGGACACGTGGAAGAGGCCTAAGCTGGGGAAGGGAACCTGAGAGGCCCATTGAAGGTAAGTACTATTTTGTGGTGGTTTTTCTTGGACACGTGGAAGAGGCCTACGTTTGGGAAGGGAACCTGAGAGGCCCTTTGAAGGTAAGTACTATTTTGTGGTTTTCTTGGACACTTGGAAGAGGCCTAAGCCTGGGGAAGGGAACCTGAGAGGCCCTTTGAAGGTAAGTACTATTTTGTGGTTTTCCTGGACACGTGGAAGAGGCCTAAGCTTGGGAAGGGAACCTGAGAGGCCCTTTGAAGGTAAGTACTATTTTGTGGTTTTCTTGGACACGTGGAAGAGGCCTAAGCCTGGGAAGGGAACCTGAGAGGCCCATTGAAGGTAAGTACGATTTTGTGGTGGTTTTTCTTGGACACGTGGAAGAGGCCTAAGCTGGGGAAGTGAACCTGAGAGGCCCATTGAAGGTAAGTACTATTTTGTGGTGGTTTTTCTTGGACACGTGGAAGAGGCCTAAGCTTGGGAAGGGAACCTGAGAGGCCCTTTGAAGGTAAGTACTATTTTGTGGTTTTCTTGGACACGTGGAAGAGGCCTAAGCCTGGGATGGGAACCTGAGAGGCCCATTGAAGGTAAGTACTATTTTGTGGTTTTCTTGGACACGTGGAAGAGGCCTAAGCTTGGGAAGGGGACCTGAGAGGACCTTTGAAGGTAAGTACTATTTTGTCTTTTTATTGAACACTTGGAAGAGGCCTAAGCTTGGGAAGGGAACCTGAGAGGCCCTTTGAAGGTAAGTACTATTTTTGTGTTTTTATTGAACATGTGGAAGAGGCCTAAGCTTGGGAAGGGAACCTGAGAGGCCCTTTGAAGGTAAGTACTATTTTGTGGTGGTTTTTCTTGGACACGTGGAAGAGGCCTAAGCTGGGGAAGGGAACCTGAGAGGCCCTTTGAAGGTAAGTACTATTTTGTGGTGGTTTTTCTTGGATACGTGGAAGAGGCCTAAGCTGGGAAGGGAACCTGAGAGGCCCTTTGAAGGTAAGTACTATTTTGTGGTGGTTTTTCTTGGACACGTGGAAGAGACCTAAGCTGGGGAAGGGAACCTGAGAGGCCCTTTGAAGGTAAGTACTATTTTATGGTGGTTTTTCTTGGACACGTGGAAGAGGCCTAAGCTTGGGAAAAGAACCTGAGAGGCCCTTTGAAGGTAAGTACTATTTTTGTGTTTTTATTGAACACTTGGAAGAGGCCTAAGCTTGGGAAGGGAACCTGAGAGGCCCTTTGAAGGTAAGTACTATTTTGTGGTGGTTTTTCTTGGACACTTGGAAGAGGCCTAAGCTTGGGAAGGGAACCTGAGAGGCCCATTGAAGGTAAGTACTATTTTGTGGTGGTTTTTCTTGGACACGTGGAAGAGGCCTAAGCTTGGGAAGGGAACCTGAGAGGCCCATTGAAGTTAAGTACTATTTTGTGGTGGTTTTTCTTGGACACGTGGAAGAGGCCTAAGCTTGGGAAGGGAACCTGAGAGGCCCATTGAAGGTAAGTACTATTTTGTGGTGGTTTTTCTTGGACACGTGGAAGAGGCCTAAGCCTGGGGAAGGGAACCTGAGAGGCCCTTTGAAGGTAAGTACTATTTTGTGTTTTTATTGAACACTTGGAAGAGGCCTAAGCTTGGGAAGGGAACCTGAGAGGCCCTTTGAAGGTAAGTACTATTTTGTGGTGGTTTTTCTTGGACACGTGGAAGAGGCCTAAGCTTGGGAAGGGAAACTGAGAGGCCCTTTGAAGGTAAGTACTATTTTTGTGTTTTTATTGAACACTTGGAAGAGGCCTAAGCTTGGGAAGGGAACCTGAGAGGCCCTTTGAAGGTAAGTACTATTTTTTGGTGTTTTTTCTTGGACACGTGGAAGAGGCCTAAGCTGGGGAAGGGAACCTGAGAGGCCCTTTGAAGGTAAGTACTATTTTGTGGTGGTTTTTCTTGGACACGTGGAAGAGGCCTAAGCTGGGAAGGGAACCTGAGAGGCCCTTTGAAGGTAAGTACTATTTTGTGGTGGTTTTTCTTGGAAACGTGGAAGAGGCCTAAGCCTGGGAAGGGAACCTGAGAGGCCCTTTGAAGGTAAGTACTATTTTTGTGTTTTTATTGAACACTTGGAAGAGGCCTCAGCTTGGGAAGGGAACCTGAGAGGCCCTTTGAAGGTAAGTACTATTTTGTGGTTTTCTTGGACACGTGGAAGAGGCCTAAGCCTGGGGAAGGGAACCTGAGAGGCCCTTTGAAGGTAAGTACTATTTTGTGGTTTTCTTGGACACTTGGAAGAGGCCTAAGCCTGAGGAAGGGAACCTGAGAGGCCCTTTGAAGGTAAGTACTATTTTGTGGTTTTCTTGAACACTTGGAAGAGGCCTAAGCTTGGGAAAGGAACCTGAGAGGCCCATTGAAGGTAAGTACTATTTTGTGGTTTTCTTGGACACTTGAAAGAGGCCTAAGCTTGGGAAGGGAACCTGAGAGGCCCTTTGAAGGTAAGTACTATTTTGTGGTTTTCTTGGACACGTGGAAGAGGCCTAAGCTTGGGAAGGGAACCTGAGAGGC
The DNA here is from genome assembly GCF_040938575.1 of Ambystoma mexicanum. Lineage (NCBI taxonomy): Eukaryota > Metazoa > Chordata > Amphibia > Caudata > Ambystomatidae > Ambystoma > Ambystoma mexicanum. The sequence goes on from NC_090935.1 coordinate 14,467,380, forward strand.
CCATTGAAGGTAAGTACTATTTAGTGGTTTTCTTGGACACTTGGAAGAGGCCTAAGCTTGGGAAGGGAACCTGAGAGGCCCATTGAAGGTAAGTACTATTTTGTGGTGGTTTTTCTTGGACACTTGGAAGAGGCCTAAGCTTGGGAAGGGAACCTGAGAGGCCCATTGAAGGTAAGTACTATTTTGTGGTGGTTTTTCTTGGACACGTGGAAGAGGCCTAAGCTTGGGAAGGGAACCTGAGAGGCCCATTGAAGGTAAGTACTATTTTGTGGTTTTCTTGGACACTTGGAAGAGGCCTAAGCTTGGGAAGGGAACCTGAGAGGCCCATTGAAGGTAAGTACTATTTTTGTGTTTTTCTTGGACATGTGGAAGAGGCCTAAGCATGGGGAAGGGAACCTAAGAGGCCCATTGAAGGTAAGTACTATTTTGTGGTGGTTTTTCTTGGACACGTGGAAGAGGCCTAAGCTGGGGAAGGGAACCTGAGAGGCCCATTGAAGGTAAGTACTATTTTGTGGTGGTTTTTCTTGGACACGTGGAAGAGGCCTAAGCTGGGGAAGGGAACCTGAGAGGCCCATTGAAGGTAGTACTATTTTGTGGTTTTCTTGGACACGTGGAAGAGGCCTAAGCCTGGGGAAGGGAACCTGAGAGGCCCTTTGAAGGTAAGTACTATTTTGTGGTGGTTTTTCTTGGACACGTGGAAGAGGCCTAAGCTGGGGAAGGGAACCTGAGAGGCCCTTTGAAGGTAAGTACTATTTTGTGGTGGTTTTTCTTGGACACGTGGAAGAGGCCTAAGCCTGGGAAGGGAACCTGAGAGGCCCTTTGAAGGTAAGTACTATTTTTGTGTTTTTATTGAACACTTGGAAGAGGCCTAAGCTTGGGAAGGGAACCTGAGAGGCCTTTTGAAGGTAAGTACTATTTTGTGGTGGTTTTTCTTGGACACGTGGAAGAGGCCTAAGCTGGGAAGGGAACCTGAGAGGCCCTTTGAAGGTAAGTACTATTTTGTGGTGGTTTTTCTTGGACACGTAGAAGAGGCCTAAGCTTGGGAAGGGAACCTGAGAGGCCCTTTGAAGGTAAGTACTATTTTGTGGTGGTTTTTCTTGGACACGTGGAAGAGGCCTAAGCTGGGAAGGGAACCTGAGAGGCCCTTTGAAGGTAAGTACTATTTTGTGGTTTTCTTGGACACGTGGAAGAGGCCTAAGCCTGGGGAAGGGAACCTGAGAGGCCCATTGAAGGTAAGTACTATTTTGTGGTTTTCTTGGACACGTGGAAGAGGCCTAAGCCTGGGAAGGGAACCTGAGAGGCCCATTGAAGGTAAGTACTATTTTGTGGTGGTTTTTCTTGGACACGTGGAAGAGGCCTAAGCCTGGGGAAGGGAACCTGAGAGGCCCATTGAAGGTAAGTACTATTTTGTGGTTTTCTTGGACACGTGGAAGAGGCCTAAGCCTGGGAAGGGAACCTGAGAGGCCCATTGAAGGTAAGTACTATTTTGTGGTGGTTTTTCTTAGACACGTGGAAGAGGCCTAAGCCTGGTGAAGGGAACCTGAGAGGCCCTTTGAAGGTAAGTACTATTTTGTGTTTTTATTGAACACTTGGAAGAGGCCTAAGCTTGGGAAGGGAACCTGAGAGGCCCTTTGAAGGTAAGTACTATTTTGTGGTGGTTTTTCTTGGACACGTGGAAGAGGCCTAAGCTTGGGAAGGGAAACTGAGAGGCCCTTTGAAGGTAAGTACTATTTTTGTGTTTTTATTGAACACTTGGAAGAGGCCTAAGCTTGGGAAGGGAACCTGAGAGGCCCTTTGAAGGTAAGTACTATTTTGTGGTGTTTTTTCTTGGACACGTGGATGAGGCCTAAGCTGGGGAAGGGAACCTGAGAGGCCCTTTGAAGGTAAGTACTATTTTGTGGTGGTTTTTCTTGGACACGTGGAAGAGGCCCAAGCTGGGAAGGGAACCTGAGAGGCCCTTTGAAGGTAAGTACTATTTTGTGGTTTTATTGAACACTTGGAAGAGGCCTAAGCTTGGGAAGGGAACCTGAGAGGCCCATTGACGGTAAGTACTATTTTGTGGTTTTCTTGGACACTTGGAAGAGGCCTAAGCTTGGGAAGGGAACCTGAGAGGCCCTTTGAAGGTAAGTACTATTTTGTGGTTTTCTTGGACACGTGGAAGAGGCCTAAGCCTGGGGAAGGGAACCTGAGAGGCCCTTTGAAGGTAAGTACTATTTTGTGGTTTTCTTGGACACTTGGAAGAGGCCTAAGCCTGGGGAAGGGAACCTGAGAGGCCCTTTGAAGGTAAGTACTATTTTGTGGTTTTCTTGAACACTTGGAAGAGGCCTAAGTTTGGGAAGGGAACCTGAGAGGCCCATTGAAGGTAAGTACTATGTTGTGGTTTTCTTGGACACTTGGAAGAGGCCTAAGCTTGGGAAGGGAACCTGAGAGGCCCATTGACGGTAAGTACTATTTTGTGGTTTTCTTGGACACTTGGAAGAGGCCTAAGCTTGGGAAGGGAACCTGAGAGGCCCTTTGAAGGTAAGTACTATTTTGTGGTTTTCTTGGACACGTGGAAGAGGCCTAAGCCTGGGGAAGGGAACCTGAGAGGCCCTTTGAAGGTAAGTACTATTTTGTGGTTTTCTTGGACACTTGGAAGAGGCCTAAGCCTGGGGAAGGGAACCTGAGAGGCCCTTTGAAGGTAAGTACTATTTTGTGGTTTTCTTGAACACTTGGAAGAGGCCTAAGTTTGGGAAGGGAACCTGAGAGGCCCATTGAAGGTAAGTACTATGTTGTGGTTTTCTTGGACACTTGGAAGAGGCCTAAGCTTGGGAAGGGAACCTGAGAGGCCCTTTAAAGGTAAGTACTATTTTGTGGTTTTCTTGGACACGTGGAAGAGGCCTAAGCTTGGGAAGGGAACCTGAGAGGCCCATTGAAGGTAAGTACTATTTTGTGGTTTTCTTGGACACTTGGAAGAGGCCTAAGCTTGGGAAGGGAACCTGAGAGGCCCATTGAAGGTAAGTACTATTTTGTGGTGGTTTTTCTTGGACACTTGGAAGAGGCCTAAGCTTGGGAAGGGAACCTGAGAGGCCCATTGAAGGTAAGTACTATTTTGTGGTGGTTTTTCTTGGACACTTGGAAGAGGCCTAAGCTTGGGAAGGGAACCTGAGAGGCCCATTGAAGGTAAGTACTATTTTTGTGTTTTTCCTGGACATGTGGAAGAGGCCTAAGCCTGGGGAAGGGAACCTAAGAGGCCCATTGAAGGTAAGTACTATTTTGTGGTGGTTTTTCTTGGACACGTGGAAGAGGCTTAAGCTGGGGAGGGAACCTGAGAGGCCCTTTGAAGGTAAGTACTATTTTGTGGTTTTCTTGGACACGTGGAAGAGGCCTAAGCCTGGGGAAGGGAACCTGAGAGGCCCTTTGAAGGTAAGTACTATTTTGTGGTTTTCTTGGACACTTGGAAGAGGCCTAAGCCTGGGGAAGGGAACCTGAGAGGCCCTTTGAAGGTAAGTACTATTTTGTGGTTTTCTTGAACACTTGGAAGAGGCCTAAGTTTGGGAAGGGAACCTGAGAGGCCCATTGAAGGTAAGTACTATGTTGTGGTTTTCTTGGACACTTGGAAGAGGCCTAAGCTTGGGAAGGGAACCTGAGAGGCCCTTTAAAGGTAAGTACTATTTTGTGGTTTTCTTGGACACGTGGAAGAGGCCTAAGCTTGGGAAGGGAACCTGAGAGGCCCATTGAAGGTAAGTACTATTTTGTGGTTTTCTTGGACACTTGGAAGAGGCCTAAGCTTGGGAAGGGAACCTGAGAGGCCCATTGAAGGTAAGTACTATTTTGTGGTGGTTTTTCTTGGACACTTGGAAGAGGCCTAACTTGGGAAGGGAACCTGAGAGGCCCATTGAAGGTAAGTACTATTTTGTGGTTTTCTTGGACACTTGGAAGAGGCCTAAGCTTGGGAAGGGAACCTGAGAGGCCCATTGAAGGTAAGTACTATTTTTGTGTTTTTCCTGGACATGTGGAAGAGGCCTAAGCCTGGGGAAGGGAACCTAAGAGGCCCATTGAAGGTAAGTACTATTTTGTGGTGGTTTTTCTTGGACACGTGGAAGAGGCTTAAGCTGGGGAGGGAACCTGAGAGGCCCTTTGAAGGTAAGTCCTATTTTGTGGTTTTCTTGGACACGTGGAAGAGGCCTAAGCCTGGGGAAGGAAACCTGAGAGGCCCTTTGAAGGTAAGTACTATTTTGTGGTTTTCTTGGACACTTGGAAGAGGCCTAAGCCTGGGGAAGGGAACCTGAGAGGCCCTTTGAAGGTAAGTACTATTTTGTGGTTTTCTTGAACACTTGGAAGAGGCCTAAGCTTGGGAAGGGAACCTGAGAGGCCCATTGAAGGTAAGTACTATGTTGTGGTTTTCTTGGACACTTGGAAGAGGCCTAAGCTTGGGAAGGGAACCTGAGAGGCCCTTTAAAGGTAAGTACTATTTTGTGGTTTTCTTGGACACGTGGAAGAGGCCTAAGCTTGGGAAGGGAACCTGAGAGGCCCATTGAAGGTAAGTACTATTTTGTGGTTTTCTTGGACACTTGGAAGAGGCCTAAGCTTGGGAAGGGAACCTGAGAGGCCCATTGAAGGTAAGTACTATTTTGTGGTGGTTTTTCTTGGACACTTGGAAGAGGCCTAAGCTTGGGAAGGGAACCTGAGAGGCCCATTGAAGGTAAGTACTATTTTGTGGTGGTTTTTCTTGGACACGTGGAAGAGGCCTAAGCTTGGGAAGGGAACCTGAGAGGCATATTGAAGGTAAGTACTGTTTTGTGGTTTTCTTGGACACTTGGAAGAGGCCTAAGCTTGGGAAGGGAACCTGAGAGGCCCATTGAAGGTAAGTACTATTTTTGTGTTTTTCCTGGACATGTGGAAGAGGCCTAAGCCTGGGGAAGGGAACCTAAGAGGCCCATTGAAGGTAAGTACTATTTTGTGGTGGTTTTTCTTGGACATGTGGAAGAGGCCTAAGCTGGGGAAGGGAACCTGAGAGGCCCATTGAAGGTAAGTACTATTTTGTGGTGGTTTTTCTTGGACACGTGGAAGAGGCCTAAGCTGGGGAAGGGAACCTGAGAGGCCCATTGAAGGTAAGTACTATTTTGTGGTTTTCTTGGACAGGTGGAAGAGGCCTAAGCCTGGGGAAGGGAACCTGAGTTGCCCTTTGAAGGTAAGTACTATTTTGTGGTTTTCTTGGACACGTGGAAGAGGCCTAAGCTTGGGAAGGGGACCTGAGAGGCCCTTTGAAGGTAAGTACTATTTTGTATTTTTATTGAACACTTGGAAGAGGCCTAAGCTTGGGAAGGGAACCTGAGAGGCCCTTTGAAGGTAAGTACTATTTTTGTGTTTTTATTGAACATGTGGAAGAGGCCTAAGCTTGGGAAGGGAACCTGAGAGGCCCTTTGAAGGTAAGTACTATTTTGTGGTGGTTTTTCTTGGACACGTGGAAGAGGCCTAAGCTGGGGAAGGGAACCTGAGAGGCCCTTTGAAGGTAAATACTATTTTGTGGTGGTTTTTCTTGGACACGTGGAAGAGGCCTAAGCTGGGAAGGGAACCTGAGAGGCCCATTGAAGGTAAGTACTATTTTGTGGTGGTTTTTCTTGGACACGTGGAAGAGGCCTAAGCTTGGGAAGGGAACCTGAGAGGCCCATTGAAGGTAAGTACTATTTTGTGGTTTTCTTGGACACTTGGAAGAGGCCTAAGCTTGGGAAGGGAACCTGAGAGGACCATTGAACGTAAGTACTATTTTTGTGTTTTTCTTGGACACGTGGAAGAGGCCTAAGCCTGGGGAAGGGAACCTGAGAGACCCATTGAAGGTAAGTACTATTTTGTGGTGGTTTTTCTTGGACACGTGGAAGAGGCCTAAGCTGGGGAAGGGAACCTGAGAGGCCCATTGAAGGTAAGTACTATTTTGTGGTGGTTTTTCTTGGACACTTGGAAGAGGCCTACGTTTGGAAAGGGAACCTGAGAGGCCCTTTGAAGGTAAGTACTATTTTGTGGTTTTCTTGGACACGTGGAAGAGGCCTAAGCCTGGGAAGGGAACCTGAGAGGCCCATTGAAGGTAAGTACTATTTTGTAGTTTTCTTGGACACTTGGAAGAGGCCTAAGCCTGGGGAAGGGAACCTGAGAGGCCCTTTGAAGGTAAGTACTATTTTGTGGTTTTCCTGGACACGTGGAAGAGGCCTAAGCTTGGGAAGGGAACCTGAGAGGCCCTTTGAAGGTAAGTACTATTTTGTGTTTTTATTGAACACTTGGAAGAGGCCTAAGCTTGGGAAGGGAACCTGAGAGGCCCTTTGAAGGTAAGTACTATTTTGTGGTGGTTTTTCTTGGACACGTGGAAGAGGCCTAAGCTGGGGTTGGAACCTGAGAGGCCCTTTGAAGGTAAGTACTATTTTGTGGTGGTTTTTCTTGGACACGTGGAAGAGGCCTAAGCTGGGAAGGGAACCTGAGAGGCCCTTTGAAGGTAAGTACTATTTTGTGGTGGTTTTTCTTGGACACGTGGAAGAGGCCTAAGCTGGGGAAGGGAACCTGAGAGGCCCTTTGAAGGTAAGTACTATTTTGTGGTGGTTTTTCTTGGACACGTGGAAGAGGCCTAAGCTTGGGAAGGGAACCTGAGAGGCCCTTTGAAGGTAAGTACTATTTTGTGGTGGTTTTTCTTGGACACGTGGAAGAGGCCTAAGCTGGGAAGGGAACCTGAGAGGCCCTTTGAAGGTAAGTACTATTTTGTGGTTTTCTTGGACACGTGGAAGAGGCCTAAGCCTGGGAAGGGAACCTGAGAGGCCCATTGAAGGTAAGTACTATTTTGTGGTGGTTTTTCTTGGACACGTGGAAGAGGCCTAAGCTGGGGAAGTGAACCTGAGAGGCCCATTGAAGGTAAGTACTATTTTGTGGTGGTTTTTCTTGGACACGTGGAAGAGGCCTAAGCTTGGGAAGGGAACCTGAGAGGCCCTTTGAAGGTAAGTACTATTTTGTGGTTTTCTTGGACACGTGGAAGAGGCCTAAGCCTGGGATGGGAACCTGAGAGGCCCATTGAAGGTAAGTACTATTTTGTGGTTTTCTTGGACACGTGGAAGAGGCCTAAGCTTGGGAAGGGGACCTGAGAGGCCCTTTGAAGGTAAGTACTATTTTGTCTTTTTATTGAACACTTGGAAGAGGCCTAAGCTTGGGAAGGGAACCTGAGAGGCCCTTTGAAGGTAAGTACTATTTTTGTGTTTTTATTGAACATGTGGAAGAGGCCTAAGCTTGGGAAGGGAACCTGAGAGGCCCTTTGAAGGTAAGTACTATTTTGTGGTGGTTTTTCTTGGACACGTGGAAGAGGCCTAAGCTGGGGAAGGGAACCTGAGAGGCCCTTTGAAGGTAAGTACTATTTTGTGGTGGTTTTTCTTGGACACGTGGAAGAGGCCTAAGCTGGGAAGGGAACCTGAGAGGCCCTTTGAAGGTAAGTACTATTTTGTGGTGGTTTTTCTTGGACACGTGGAAGAGACCTAAGCTGGGGAAGGGAACCTGAGAGGCCCTTTGAAGGTAAGTACTATTTTATGGTGGTTTTTCTTGGACACGTGGAAGAGGCCTAAGCTTGGGAAAAGAACCTGAGAGGCCCTTTGAAGGTAAGTACTATTTTTGTGTTTTTATTGAACACTTGGAAGAGGCCTAAGCTTGGGAAGGGAACCTGAGAGGCCCTTTGAAGGTAAGTACTATTTTGTGGTGGTTTTTCTTGGACACTTGGAAGAGGCCTAAGCTTGGGAAGGGAACCTGAGAGGCCCATTGAAGGTAAGTACTATTTTGTGGTGGTTTTTCTTGGACACGTGGAAGAGGCCTAAGCTTGGGAAGGGAACCTGAGAGGCCCATTGAAGTTAAGTACTATTTTGTGGTGGTTTTTCTTGGACACGTGGAAGAGGCCTAAGCTTGGGAAGGGAACCTGAGAGGCCCATTGAAGGTAAGTACTATTTTGTGGTTTTCTTGGACACTTGGAAGAGGCCTAAGCTTGGGAAGGGAACCTGAGAGGCCCATTGAACGTAAGTACTATTTTTGTGTTTTTCTTGGACACATGGAAGAGGCCTAAGCCTGGGGAAGGGAACCTGAGAGACCCATTGAAGGTAAGTACTATTTTGTGGTGGTTTTTCTTGGACACGTGGAAGAGGCCTAAGCTGGGGAAGGGAACCTGAGAGGCCCATTGAAGGTAAGTACTATTTTGTGGTGGTTTTTCTTGGACACGTGGAAGAGGCCTAAGCTGGGGAAGGGAACCTGAGAGGCCCATTGAAGGTAAGTACTATTTTGTGGTGGTTTTTCTTGGACACGTGGAAGAGGCCTACGTTTGGGAAGGGAACCTGAGAGGCCCTTTGAAGGTAAGTACTATTTTGTGGTTTTCTTGGACACGTGGAAGAGGCCTAAGCCTGGGAAGGGAACCTGAGAGGCCCATTGAAGGTAAGTACTATTTTGTGGTTTTCTTGGACACTTGGAAGAGGCCTAAGCCTGGGGAAGGGAACCTGAGAGGCCCTTTGAAGGTAAGTACTATTTTGTGGTTTTCCTGGACACGTGGAAGAGGCCTAAGCTTGGGAAGGGAACCTGAGAGGCCCTTTGAAGGTAAGTAATATTTTGTGGTTTTCTTGGACACGTGGAAGAGGCCTAAGCCTGGGAAGGGAACCTGAGAGGCCCATTGAAGGTAAGTACGATTTTGTGGTGGTTTTTCTTGGACACGTGGAAGAGGCCTAAGCTGGGGAAGTGAACCTGAGAGGCCCATTGAAGGTAAGTACTATTTTGTGCTGGTTTTTCTTGGACACGTGGAAGAGGCCTAAGCTTGGGAAGGGAACCTGAGAGGCCCTTTGAAGGTAAGTACTATTTTGTGGTTTTCTTGGACACGTGGAAGAGGCCTAAGCCTGGGATGGGAACCTGAGAGGCCCATTGAAGGTAAGTACTATTTTGTGGTTTTCTTGGACACGTGGAAGAGGCCTAAGCTTGGGAAGGGGACCTGAGAGGACCTTTGAAGGTAAGTACTATTTTGTCTTTTTATTGAACACTTGGAAGAGGCCTAAGCTTGGGAAGGGAACCTGAGAGGCCCTTTGAAGGTAAGTACTATTTTTGTGTTTTTATTGAACATGTGGAAGAGGCCTAAGCTTGGGAAGGGAACCTGAGAGGCCCTTTGAAGGTAAGTACTATTTTGTGGTGGTTTTTCTTGGACACGTGGAAGAGGCCTAAGCTGGGGAAGGGAACCTGAGAGGCCCTTTGAAGGTAAGTACTATTTTGTGGTGGTTTTTCTTGGATACGTGGAAGAGGCCTAAGCTGGGAAGGGAACCTGAGAGGCCCTTTGAAGGTAAGTACTATTTTGTGGTGGTTTTTCTTGGACACGTGGAAGAGACCTAAGCTGGGGAAGGGAACCTGAGAGGCCCTTTGAAGGTAAGTACTATTTTATGGTGGTTTTTCTTGGACACGTGGAAGAGGCCTAAGCTTGGGAAAAGAACCTGAGAGGCCCTTTGAAGGTAAGTACTATTTTTGTGTTTTTATTGAACACTTGGAAGAGGCCTAAGCTTGGGAAGGGAACCTGAGAGGCCCTTTGAAGGTAAGTACTATTTTGTGGTGGTTTTTCTTGGACACTTGGAAGAGGCCTAAGCTTGGGAAGGGAACCTGAGAGGCCCATTGAAGGTAAGTACTATTTTGTGGTGGTTTTTCTTGGACACGTGGAAGAGGCCTAAGCTTGGGAAGGGAACCTGAGAGGCCCATTGAAGTTAAGTACTATTTTGTGGTGGTTTTTCTTGGACACGTGGAAGAGGCCTAAGCTTGGGAAGGGAACCTGAGAGGCATATTGAAGGTAAGTACTGTTTTGTGGTTTTCTTGGACACTTGGAAGAGGCCTAAGCTTGGGAAGGGAACCTGAGAGGCCCATTGAAGGTAAGTACTATTTTTGTGTTTTTCCTGGACATGTGGAAGAGGCCTAAGCCTGGGGAAGGGAACCTAAGAGGCCCATTGAAGGTAAGTACTATTTTGTGGTGGTTTTTCTTGGACATGTGGAAGAGGCCTAAGCTGGGGAAGGGAACCTGAGAGGCCCATTGAAGGTAAGTACTATTTTGTGGTGGTTTTTCTTGGACACGTGGAAGAGGCCTAAGCTGGGGAAGGGAACCTGAGAGGCCCATTGAAGGTAAGTACTATTTTGTGGTTTTCTTGGACAGGTGGAAGAGGCCTAAGCCTGGGGAAGGGAACCTGAGTTGCCCTTTGAAGGTAAGTACTATTTTGTGGTTTTCTTGGACACGTGGAAGAGGCCTAAGCTTGGGAAGGGGACCTGAGAGGCCCTTTGAAGGTAAGTACTATTTTGTATTTTTATTGAACACTTGGAAGAGGCCTAAGCTTGGGAAGGGAACCTGAGAGGCCCTTTGAAGGTAAGTACTATTTTTGTGTTTTTATTGAACATGTGGAAGAGGCCTAAGCTTGGGAAGGGAACCTGAGAGGCCCTTTGAAGGTAAGTACTATTTTGTGGTGGTTTTTCTTGGACACGTGGAAGAGGCCTAAGCTGGGGAAGGGAACCTGAGAGGCCCTTTGAAGGTAAATACTATTTTGTGGTGGTTTTTCTTGGACACGTGGAAGAGGCCTAAGCTGGGAAGGGAACCTGAGAGGCCCATTGAAGGTAAGTACTATTTTGTGGTGGTTTTTCTTGGACACGTGGAAGAGGCCTAAGCTTGGGAAGGGAACCTGAGAGGCCCATTGAAGGTAAGTACTATTTTGTGGTTTTCTTGGACACTTGGAAGAGGCCTAAGCTTGGGAAGGGAACCTGAGAGGACCATTGAACGTAAGTACTATTTTTGTGTTTTTCTTGGACACGTGGAAGAGGCCTAAGCCTGGGGAAGGGAACCTGAGAGACCCATTGAAGGTAAGTACTATTTTGTGGTGGTTTTTCTTGGACACGTGGAAGAGGCCTAAGCTGGGGAAGGGAACCTGAGAGGCCCATTGAAGGTAAGTACTATTTTGTGGTGGTTTTTCTTGGACACTTGGAAGAGGCCTACATTTGGAAAGGGAACCTGAGAGGCCCTTTGAAGGTAAGTACTATTTTGTGGTTTTCTTGGACACGTGGAAGAGGCCTAAGCCTGGGAAGGGAACCTGAGAGGCCCATTGAAGGTAAGTACTATTTTGTAGTTTTCTTGGACACTTGGAAGAGGCCTAAGCCTGGGGAAGGGAACCTGAGAGGCCCTTTGAAGGTAAGTACTATTTTGTGGTTTTCCTGGACACGTGGAAGAGGCCTAAGCTTGGGAAGGGAACCTGAGAGGCCCTTTGAAGGTAAGTACTATTTTGTGTTTTTATTGAACACTTGGAAGAGGCCTAAGCTTGGGAAGGGAACCTGAGAGGCCCTTTGAAGGTAAGTACTATTTTGTGGTGGTTTTTCTTGGACACGTGGAAGAGGCCTAAGCTGGGGTTGGAACCTGAGAGGCCCTTTGAAGGTAAGTACTATTTTGTGGTGGTTTTTCTTGGACACGTGGAAGAGGCCTAAGCTGGGAAGGGAACCTGAGAGGCCCTTTGAAGGTAAGTACTATTTTGTGGTGGTTTTTCTTGGACACGTGGAAGAGGCCTAAGCTGGGGAAGGGAACCTGAGAGGCCCTTTGAAGGTAAGTACTATTTTGTGGTGGTTTTTCTTGGACACGTGGAAGAGGCCTAAGCTTGGGAAGGGAACCTGAGAGGCCCTTTGAAGGTAAGTACTATTTTGTGGTGGTTTTTCTTGGACACGTGGAAGAGGCCTAAGCTGGGAAGGGAACCTGAGAGGCCCTTTGAAGGTAAGTACTATTTTGTGGTTTTCTTGGACACGTGGAAGAGGCCTAAGCCTGGGGAAGGGAACCTGAGAGGCCCTTTGAAGGTAAGTACTATTTTGTGGTTTTCTTGAACACTTGGAAGAGGCCTAAGCTTGGGAAGGGAACCTGAGAGGCCCATTGAAGGTAAGTACTATGTTGTGGTTTTCTTGGACACTTGGAAGAGGCCTAAGCTTGGGAAGGGAACCTGAGAGGCCCTTTAAAGGTAAGTACTATTTTGTGGTTTTCTTGGACACGTGGAAGAGGCCTAAGCTTGGGAAGGGAACCTGAGAGGCCCATTGAAGGTAAGTACTATTTTGTGGTTTTCTTGGACACTTGGAAGAGGCCTAAGCTTGGGAAGGGAACCTGAGAGGCCCATTGAAGGTAAGTACTATTTTGTGGTGGTTTTTCTTGGACACTTGGAAGAGGCCTAAGCTTGGGAAGGGAACCTGAGAGGCCCATTGAAGGTAAGTACTATTTTGTGGTGGTTTTTCTTGGACACGTGGAAGAGGCCTAAGCTTGGGAAGGGAACCTGAGAGGCATATTGAAGGTAAGTACTGTTTTGTGGTTTTCTTGGACACTTGGAAGAGGCCTAAGCTTGGGAAGGGAACCTGAGAGGCCCATTGAAGGTAAGTACTATTTTTGTGTTTTTCCTGGACATGTGGAAGAGGCCTAAGCCTGGGGAAGGGAACCTAAGAGGCCCATTGAAGGTAAGTACTATTTTGTGGTGGTTTTTCTTGGACATGTGGAAGAGGCCTAAGCTGGGGAAGGGAACCTGAGAGGCCCATTGAAGGTAAGTACTATTTTGTGGTGGTTTTTCTTGGACACGTGGAAGAGGCCTAAGCTGGGGAAGGGAACCTGAGAGGCCCATTGAAGGTAAGTACTATTTTGTGGTTTTCTTGGACAGGTGGAAGAGGCCTAAGCCTGGGGAAGGGAACCTGAGTTGCCCTTTGAAGGTAAGTACTATTTTGTGGTTTTCTTGGACACGTGGAAGAGGCCTAAGCTTGGGAAGGGGACCTGAGAGGCCCTTTGAAGGTAAGTACTATTTTGTATTTTTATTGAACACTTGGAAGAGGCCTAAGCTTGGGAAGGGAACCTGAGAGGCCCTTTGAAGGTAAGTACTATTTTTGTGTTTTTATTGAACATGTGGAAGAGGCCTAAGCTTGGGAAGGGAACCTGAGAGGCCCTTTGAAGGTAAGTACTATTTTGTGGTGGTTTTTCTTGGACACGTGGAAGAGGCCTAAGCTGGGGAAGGGAACCTGAGAGGCCCTTTGAAGGTAAATACTATTTTGTGGTGGTTTTTCTTGGACACGTGGAAGAGGCCTAAGCTGGGAAGGGAACCTGAGAGGCCCATTGAAGGTAAGTACTATTTTGTGGTGGTTTTTCTTGGACACGTGGAAGAGGCCTAAGCTTGGGAAGGGAACCTGAGAGGCCCATTGAAGGTAAGTACTATTTTGTGGTTTTCTTGGACACTTGGAAGAGGCCTAAGCTTGGGAAGGGAACCTGAGAGGACCATTGAACGTAAGTACTATTTTTGTGTTTTTCTTGGACACGTGGAAGAGGCCTAAGCCTGGGGAAGGGAACCTGAGAGACCCATTGAAGGTAAGTACTATTTTGTGGTGGTTTTTCTTGGACACGTGGAAGAGGCCTAAGCTGGGGAAGGGAACCTGAGAGGCCCATTGAAGGTAAGTACTATTTTGTGGTGGTTTTTCTTGGACACTTGGAAGAGGCCTACGTTTGGAAAGGGAACCTGAGAGGCCCTTTGAAGGTAAGTACTATTTTGTGGTTTTCTTGGACACGTGGAAGAGGCCTAAGCCTGGGAAGGGAACCTGAGAGGCCCATTGAAGGTAAGTACTATTTTGTAGTTTTCTTGGACACTTGGAAGAGGCCTAAGCCTGGGGAAGGGAACCTGAGAGGCCCTTTGAAGGTAAGTACTATTTTGTGGTTTTCCTGGACACGTGGAAGAGGCCTAAGCTTGGGAAGGGAACCTGAGAGGCCCTTTGAAGGTAAGTACTATTTTGTGTTTTTATTGAACACTTGGAAGAGGCCTAAGCTTGGGAAGGGAACCTGAGAGGCCCTTTGAAGGTAAGTACTATTTTGTGGTGGTTTTTCTTGGACACGTGGAAGAGGCCTAAGCTGGGGTTGGAACCTGAGAGGCCCTTTGAAGGTAAGTACTATTTTGTGGTGGTTTTTCTTGGACACGTGGAAGAGGCCTAAGCTGGGAAGGGAACCTGAGAGGCCCTTTGAAGGTAAGTACTATTTTGTGGTGGTTTTTCTTGGACACGTGGAAGAGGCCTAAGCTGGGGAAGGGAACCTGAGAGGCCCTTTGAAGGTAAGTACTATTTTGTGGTGGTTTTTCTTGGACACGTGGAAGAGGCCTAAGCTTGGGAAGGGAACCTGAGAGGCCCTTTGAAGGTAAGTACTATTTTGTGGTGGTTTTTCTTGGACACGTGGAAGAGGCCTAAGCTGGGAAGGGAACCTGAGAGGCCCTTTGAAGGTAAGTACTATTTTGTGGTTTTCTTGGACACGTGGAAGAGGCCTAAGCCTGGGAAGGGAACCTGAGAGGCCCATTGAAGGTAAGTACTATTTTGTGGTGGTTTTTCTTGGACACGTGGAAGAGGCCTAAGCTGGGGAAGTGAACCTGAGAGGCCCATTGAAGGTAAGTACTATTTTGTGGTGGTTTTTCTTGGACACGTGGAAGAGGCCTAAGCTTGGGAAGGGAACCTGAGAGGCCCTTTGAAGGTAAGTACTATTTTGTGGTTTTCTTGGACACGTGGAAGAGGCCTAAGCCTGGGATGGGAACCTGAGAGGCCCATTGAAGGTAAGTACTATTTTGTGGTTTTCTTGGACACGTGGAAGAGGCCTAAGCTTGGGAAGGGGACCTGAGAGGCCCTTTGAAGGTAAGTACTATTTTGTCTTTTTATTGAACACTTGGAAGAGGCCTAAGCTTGGGAAGGGAACCTGAGAGGCCCTTTGAAGGTAAGTACTATTTTTGTGTTTTTATTGAACATGTGGAAGAGGCCTAAGCTTGGGAAGGGAACCTGAGAGGCCCTTTGAAGGTAAGTACTATTTTGTGGTGGTTTTTCTTGGACACGTGGAAGAGGCCTAAGCTGGGGAAGGGAACCTGAGAGGCCCTTTGAAGGTAAGTACTATTTTGTGGTGGTTTTTCTTGGACACGTGGAAGAGGCCTAAGCTGGGAAGGGAACCTGAGAGGCCCTTTGAAGGTAAGTACTATTTTGTGGTGGTTTTTCTTGGACACGTGGAAGAGACCTAAGCTGGGGAAGGGAACCTGAGAGGCCCTTTGAAGGTAAGTACTATTTTATGGTGGTTTTTCTTGGACACGTGGAAGAGGCCTAAGCTTGGGAAAAGAACCTGAGAGGCCCTTTGAAGGTAAGTACTATTTTTGTGTTTTTATTGAACACTTGGAAGAGGCCTAAGCTTGGGAAGGGAACCTGAGAGGCCCTTTGAAGGTAAGTACTATTTTGTGGTGGTTTTTCTTGGACACTTGGAAGAGGCCTAAGCTTGGGAAGGGAACCTGAGAGGCCCATTGAAGGTAAGTACTATTTTGTGGTGGTTTTTCTTGGACACGTGGAAGAGGCCTAAGCTTGGGAAGGGAACCTGAGAGGCCCATTGAAGTTAAGTACTATTTTGTGGTGGTTTTTCTTGGACACGTGGAAGAGGCCTAAGCTTGGGAAGGGAACCTGAGAGGCCCATTGAAGGTAAGTACTATTTTGTGGTTTTCTTGGACACTTGGAAGAGGCCTAAGCTTGGGAAGGGAACCTGAGAGGCCCATTGAACGTAAGTACTATTTTTGTGTTTTTCTTGGACACATGGAAGAGGCCTAAGCCTGGGGAAGGGAACCTGAGAGACCCATTGAAGGTAAGTACTATTTTGTGGTGGTTTTTCTTGGACACGTGGAAGAGGCCTAAGCTGGGGAAGGGAACCTGAGAGGCCCATTGAAGGTAAGTACTATTTTGTGGTGGTTTTTCTTGGACACGTGGAAGAGGCCTAAGCTGGGGAAGGGAACCTGAGAGGCCCATTGAAGGTAAGTACTATTTTGTGGTGGTTTTTCTTGGACACGTGGAAGAGGCCTACGTTTGGGAAGGGAACCTGAGAGGCCCTTTGAAGGTAAGTACTATTTTGTGGTTTTCTTGGACACGTGGAAGAGGCCTAAGCCTGGGAAGGGAACCTGAGAGGCCCATTGAAGGTAAGTACTATTTTGTGGTTTTCTTGGACACTTGGAAGAGGCCTAAGCCTGGGGAAGGGAACCTGAGAGGCCCTTTGAAGGTAAGTACTATTTTGTGGTTTTCCTGGACACGTGGAAGAGGCCTAAGCTTGGGAAGGGAACCTGAGAGGCCCTTTGAAGGTAAGTAATATTTTGTGGTTTTCTTGGACACGTGGAAGAGGCCTAAGCCTGGGAAGGGAACCTGAGAGGCCCATTGAAGGTAAGTACGATTTTGTGGTGGTTTTTCTTGGACACGTGGAAGAGGCCTAAGCTGGGGAAGTGAACCTGAGAGGCCCATTGAAGGTAAGTACTATTTTGTGCTGGTTTTTCTTGGACACGTGGAAGAGGCCTAAGCTTGGGAAGGGAACCTGAGAGGCCCTTTGAAGGTAAGTACTATTTTGTGGTTTTCTTGGACACGTGGAAGAGGCCTAAGCCTGGGATGGGAACCTGAGAGGCCCATTGAAGGTAAGTACTATTTTGTGGTTTTCTTGGACACGTGGAAGAGGCCTAAGCTTGGGAAGGGGACCTGAGAGGACCTTTGAAGGTAAGTACTATTTTGTCTTTTTATTGAACACTTGGAAGAGGCCTAAGCTTGGGAAGGGAACCTGAGAGGCCCTTTGAAGGTAAGTACTATTTTTGTGTTTTTATTGAACATGTGGAAGAGGCCTAAGCTTGGGAAGGGAACCTGAGAGGCCCTTTGAAGGTAAGTACTATTTTGTGGTGGTTTTTCTTGGACACGTGGAAGAGGCCTAAGCTGGGGAAGGGAACCTGAGAGGCCCTTTGAAGGTAAGTACTATTTTGTGGTGGTTTTTCTTGGATACGTGGAAGAGGCCTAAGCTGGGAAGGGAACCTGAGAGGCCCTTTGAAGGTAAGTACTATTTTGTGGTGGTTTTTCTTGGACACGTGGAAGAGACCTAAGCTGGGGAAGGGAACCTGAGAGGCCCTTTGAAGGTAAGTACTATTTTATGGTGGTTTTTCTTGGACACGTGGAAGAGGCCTAAGCTTGGGAAAAGAACCTGAGAGGCCCTTTGAAGGTAAGTACTATTTTTGTGTTTTTATTGAACACTTGGAAGAGGCCTAAGCTTGGGAAGGGAACCTGAGAGGCCCTTTGAAGGTAAGTACTATTTTGTGGTGGTTTTTCTTGGACACTTGGAAGAGGCCTAAGCTTGGGAAGGGAACCTGAGAGGCCCATTGAAGGTAAGTACTATTTTGTGGTGGTTTTTCTTGGACACGTGGAAGAGGCCTAAGCTTGGGAAGGGAACCTGAGAGGCCCATTGAAGTTAAGTACTATTTTGTGGTGGTTTTTCTTGGACACGTGGAAGAGGCCTAAGCTTGGGAAGGGAACCTGAGAGGCATATTGAAGGTAAGTACTGTTTTGTGGTTTTCTTGGACACTTGGAAGAGGCCTAAGCTTGGGAAGGGAACCTGAGAGGCCCATTGAAGGTAAGTACTATTTTTGTGTTTTTCCTGGACATGTGGAAGAGGCCTAAGCCTGGGGAAGGGAACCTAAGAGGCCCATTGAAGGTAAGTACTATTTTGTGGTGGTTTTTCTTGGACATGTGGAAGAGGCCTAAGCTGGGGAAGGGAACCTGAGAGGCCCATTGAAGGTAAGTACTATTTTGTGGTGGTTTTTCTTGGACACGTGGAAGAGGCCTAAGCTGGGGAAGGGAACCTGAGAGGCCCATTGAAGGTAAGTACTATTTTGTGGTTTTCTTGGACAGGTGGAAGAGGCCTAAGCCTGGGGAAGGGAACCTGAGTTGCCCTTTGAAGGTAAGTACTATTTTGTGGTTTTCTTGGACACGTGGAAGAGGCCTAAGCTTGGGAAGGGGACCTGAGAGGCCCTTTGAAGGTAAGTACTATTTTGTATTTTTATTGAACACTTGGAAGAGGCCTAAGCTTGGGAAGGGAACCTGAGAGGCCCTTTGAAGGTAAGTACTATTTTTGTGTTTTTATTGAACATGTGGAAGAGGCCTAAGCTTGGGAAGGGAACCTGAGAGGCCCTTTGAAGGTAAGTACTATTTTGTGGTGGTTTTTCTTGGACACGTGGAAGAGGCCTAAGCTGGGGAAGGGAACCTGAGAGGCCCTTTGAAGGTAAATACTATTTTGTGGTGGTTTTTCTTGGACACGTGGAAGAGGCCTAAGCTGGGAAGGGAACCTGAGAGGCCCATTGAAGGTAAGTACTATTTTGTGGTGGTTTTTCTTGGACACGTGGAAGAGGCCTAAGCTTGGGAAGGGAACCTGAGAGGCCCATTGAAGGTAAGTACTATTTTGTGGTTTTCTTGGACACTTGGAAGAGGCCTAAGCTTGGGAAGGGAACCTGAGAGGACCATTGAACGTAAGTACTATTTTTGTGTTTTTCTTGGACACGTGGAAGAGGCCTAAGCCTGGGGAAGGGAACCTGAGAGACCCATTGAAGGTAAGTACTATTTTGTGGTGGTTTTTCTTGGACACGTGGAAGAGGCCTAAGCTGGGGAAGGGAACCTGAGAGGCCCATTGAAGGTAAGTACTATTTTGTGGTGGTTTTTCTTGGACACTTGGAAGAGGCCTACATTTGGAAAGGGAACCTGAGAGGCCCTTTGAAGGTAAGTACTATTTTGTGGTTTTCTTGGACACGTGGAAGAGGCCTAAGCCTGGGAAGGGAACCTGAGAGGCCCATTGAAGGTAAGTACTATTTTGTAGTTTTCTTGGACACTTGGAAGAGGCCTAAGCCTGGGGAAGGGAACCTGAGAGGCCCTTTGAAGGTAAGTACTATTTTGTGGTTTTCCTGGACACGTGGAAGAGGCCTAAGCTTGGGAAGGGAACCTGAGAGGCCCTTTGAAGGTAAGTACTATTTTGTGTTTTTATTGAACACTTGGAAGAGGCCTAAGCTTGGGAAGGGAACCTGAGAGGCCCTTTGAAGGTAAGTACTATTTTGTGGTGGTTTTTCTTGGACACGTGGAAGAGGCCTAAGCTGGGGTTGGAACCTGAGAGGCCCTTTGAAGGTAAGTACTATTTTGTGGTGGTTTTTCTTGGACACGTGGAAGAGGCCTAAGCTGGGAAGGGAACCTGAGAGGCCCTTTGAAGGTAAGTACTATTTTGTGGTGGTTTTTCTTGGACACGTGGAAGAGGCCTAAGCTGGGGAAGGGAACCTGAGAGGCCCTTTGAAGGTAAGTACTATTTTGTGGTGGTTTTTCTTGGACACGTGGAAGAGGCCTAAGCTTGGGAAGGGAACCTGAGAGGCCCTTTGAAGGTAAGTACTATTTTGTGGTGGTTTTTCTTGGACACGTGGAAGAGGCCTAAGCTGGGAAGGGAACCTGAGAGGCCCTTTGAAGGTAAGTACTATTTTGTGGTTTTCTTGGACACGTGGAAGAGGCCTAAGCCTGGGAAGGGAACCTGAGAGGCCCATTGAAGGTAAGTACTATTTTGTGGTGGTTTTTCTTGGACACGTGGAAGAGGCCTAAGCTGGGGAAGTGAACCTGAGAGGCCCATTGAAGGTAAGTACTATTTTGTGGTGGTTTTTCTTGGACACGTGGAAGAGGCCTAAGCTTGGGAAGGGAACCTGAGAGGCCCTTTGAAGGTAAGTACTATTTTGTGGTTTTCTTGGACACGTGGAAGAGGCCTAAGCCTGGGATGGGAACCTGAGAGGCCCATTGAAGGTAAGTACTATTTTGTGGTTTTCTTGGACACGTGGAAGAGGCCTAAGCTTGGGAAGGGGACCTGAGAGGCCCTTTGAAGGTAAGTACTATTTTGTCTTTTTATTGAACACTTGGAAGAGGCCTAAGCTTGGGAAGGGAACCTGAGAGGCCCTTTGAAGGTAAGTACTATTTTTGTGTTTTTATTGAACATGTGGAAGAGGCCTAAGCTTGGGAAGGGAACCTGAGAGGCCCTTTGAAGGTAAGTACTATTTTGTGGTGGTTTTTCTTGGACACGTGGAAGAGGCCTAAGCTGGGGAAGGGAACCTGAGAGGCCCTTTGAAGGTAAGTACTATTTTGTGGTGGTTTTTCTTGGACACGTGGAAGAGGCCTAAGCTGGGAAGGGAACCTGAGAGGCCCTTTGAAGGTAAGTACTATTTTGTGGTGGTTTTTCTTGGACACGTGGAAGAGACCTAAGCTGGGGAAGGGAACCTGAGAGGCCCTTTGAAGGTAAGTACTATTTTATGGTGGTTTTTCTTGGACACGTGGAAGAGGCCTAAGCTTGGGAAAAGAACCTGAGAGGCCCTTTGAAGGTAAGTACTATTTTTGTGTTTTTATTGAACACTTGGAAGAGGCCTAAGCTTGGGAAGGGAACCTGAGAGGCCCTTTGAAGGTAAGTACTATTTTGTGGTGGTTTTTCTTGGACACTTGGAAGAGGCCTAAGCTTGGGAAGGGAACCTGAGAGGCCCATTGAAGGTAAGTACTATTTTGTGGTGGTTTTTCTTGGACACGTGGAAGAGGCCTAAGCTTGGGAAGGGAACCTGAGAGGCCCATTGAAGTTAAGTACTATTTTGTGGTGGTTTTTCTTGGACACGTGGAAGAGGCCTAAGCTTGGGAAGGGAACCTGAGAGGCCCATTGAAGGTAAGTACTATTTTGTGGTTTTCTTGGACACTTGGAAGAGGCCTAAGCTTGGGAAGGGAACCTGAGAGGCCCATTGAACGTAAGTACTATTTTTGTGTTTTTCTTGGACACATGGAAGAGGCCTAAGCCTGGGGAAGGGAACCTGAGAGACCCATTGAAGGTAAGTACTATTTTGTGGTGGTTTTTCTTGGACACGTGGAAGAGGCCTAAGCTGGGGAAGGGAACCTGAGAGGCCCATTGAAGGTAAGTACTATTTTGTGGTGGTTTTTCTTGGACACGTGGAAGAGGCCTAAGCTGGGGAAGGGAACCTGAGAGGCCCATTGAAGGTAAGTACTATTTTGTGGTGGTTTTTCTTGGACACGTGGAAGAGGCCTACGTTTGGGAAGGGAACCTGAGAGGCCCTTTGAAGGTAAGTACTATTTTGTGGTTTTCTTGGACACGTGGAAGAGGCCTAAGCCTGGGAAGGGAACCTGAGAGGCCCATTGAAGGTAAGTACTATTTTGTGGTTTTCTTGGACACTTGGAAGAGGCCTAAGCCTGGGGAAGGGAACCTGAGAGGCCCTTTGAAGGTAAGTACTATTTTGTGGTTTTCCTGGACACGTGGAAGAGGCCTAAGCTTGGGAAGGGAACCTGAGAGGCCCTTTGAAGGTAAGTAATATTTTGTGGTTTTCTTGGACACGTGGAAGAGGCCTAAGCCTGGGAAGGGAACCTGAGAGGCCCATTGAAGGTAAGTACGATTTTGTGGTGGTTTTTCTTGGACACGTGGAAGAGGCCTAAGCTGGGGAAGTGAACCTGAGAGGCCCATTGAAGGTAAGTACTATTTTGTGCTGGTTTTTCTTGGACACGTGGAAGAGGCCTAAGCTTGGGAAGGGAACCTGAGAGGCCCTTTGAAGGTAAGTACTATTTTGTGGTTTTCTTGGACACGTGGAAGAGGCCTAAGCCTGGGATGGGAACCTGAGAGGCCCATTGAAGGTAAGTACTATTTTGTGGTTTTCTTGGACACGTGGAAGAGGCCTAAGCTTGGGAAGGGGACCTGAGAGGACCTTTGAAGGTAAGTACTATTTTGTCTTTTTATTGAACACTTGGAAGAGGCCTAAGCTTGGGAAGGGAACCTGAGAGGCCCTTTGAAGGTAAGTACTATTTTTGTGTTTTTATTGAACATGTGGAAGAGGCCTAAGCTTGGGAAGGGAACCTGAGAGGCCCTTTGAAGGTAAGTACTATTTTGTGGTGGTTTTTCTTGGACACGTGGAAGAGGCCTAAGCTGGGGAAGGGAACCTGAGAGGCCCTTTGAAGGTAAGTACTATTTTGTGGTGGTTTTTCTTGGATACGTGGAAGAGGCCTAAGCTGGGAAGGGAACCTGAGAGGCCCTTTGAAGGTAAGTACTATTTTGTGGTGGTTTTTCTTGGACACGTGGAAGAGACCTAAGCTGGGGAAGGGAACCTGAGAGGCCCTTTGAAGGTAAGTACTATTTTATGGTGGTTTTTCTTGGACACGTGGAAGAGGCCTAAGCTTGGGAAAAGAACCTGAGAGGCCCTTTGAAGGTAAGTACTATTTTTGTGTTTTTATTGAACACTTGGAAGAGGCCTAAGCTTGGGAAGGGAACCTGAGAGGCCCTTTGAAGGTAAGTACTATTTTGTGGTGGTTTTTCTTGGACACTTGGAAGAGGCCTAAGCTTGGGAAGGGAACCTGAGAGGCCCATTGAAGGTAAGTACTATTTTGTGGTGGTTTTTCTTGGACACGTGGAAGAGGCCTAAGCTTGGGAAGGGAACCTGAGAGGCCCATTGAAGTTAAGTACTATTTTGTGGTGGTTTTTCTTGGACACGTGGAAGAGGCCTAAGCTTGGGAAGGGAACCTGAGAGGCCCATTGAAGGTAAGTACTATTTTGTGGTTTTCTTGGACACTTGGAAGAGGCCTAAGCTTGGGAAGGGAACCTGAGAGGCCCATTGAACGTAAGTACTATTTTTGTGTTTTTCTTGGACACATGGAAGAGGCCTAAGCCTGGGGAAGGGAACCTGAGAGACCCATTGAAGGTAAGTACTATTTTGTGGTGGTTTTTCTTGGACACGTGGAAGAGGCCTAAGCTGGGGAAGGGAACCTGAGAGGCCCATTGAAGGTAAGTACTATTTTGTGGTGGTTTTTCTTGGACACGTGGAAGAGGCCTAAGCTGGGGAAGGGAACCTGAGAGGCCCATTGAAGGTAAGTACTATTTTGTGGTGGTTTTTCTTGGACACGTGGAAGAGGCCTACGTTTGGGAAGGGAACCTGAGAGGCCCTTTGAAGGTAAGTACTATTTTGTGGTTTTCTTGGACACGTGGAAGAGGCCTAAGCCTGGGAAGGGAACCTGAGAGGCCCATTGAAGGTAAGTACTATTTTGTGGTTTTCTTGGACACTTGGAAGAGGCCTAAGCCTGGGGAAGGGAACCTGAGAGGCCCTTTGAAGGTAAGTACTATTTTGTGGTTTTCCTGGACACGTGGAAGAGGCCTAAGCTTGGGAAGGGAACCTAAGAGGCCCTTTGAAGGTAAGTACTATTTTGTGGTTTTCTTGGACACGTGGAAGAGGCCTAAGCTTGGGAAGGGAACCTGAGAGGCCCTTTGAAGGTAAGTACTATTTTGTGGTGGTTTTTCTTGGATACGTGGAAGAGGCCTAAGCTGGGAAGGGAACCTGAGAGGCCCTTTGAAGGTAAGTACTATTTTGTGGTGGTTTTTCTTGGACACGTGGAAGAGACCTAAGCTGGGGAAGGGAACCTGAGAGGCCCTTTGAAGGTAAGTACTATTTTATGGTGGTTTTTCTTGGACACGTGGAAGAGGCCTAAGCTTGGGAAAAGAACCTGAGAGGCCCTTTGAAGGTAAGTACTATTTTTGTGTTTTTATTGAACACTTGGAAGAGGCCTAAGCTTGGGAAGGGAACCTGAGAGGCCCTTTGAAGGTAAGTACTATTTTGTGGTGGTTTTTCTTGGACACTTGGAAGAGGCCTAAGCTTGGGAAGGGAACCTGAGAGGCCCATTGAAGGTAAGTACTATTTTGTGGTGGTTTTTCTTGGACACGTGGAAGAGGCCTAAGCTTGGGAAGGGAACCTGAGAGGCCCATTGAAGTTAAGTACTATTTTGTGGTGGTTTTTCTTGGACACGTGGAAGAGGCCTAAGCTTGGGAAGGGAACCTGAGAGGCCCATTGAAGGTAAGTACTATTTTGTGGTTTTCTTGGACACTTGGAAGAGGCCTAAGCTTGGGAAGGGAACCTGAGAGGCCCATTGAACGTAAGTACTATTTTTGTGTTTTTCTTGGACACATGGAAGAGGCCTAAGCCTGGGGAAGGGAACCTGAGAGACCCATTGAAGGTAAGTACTATTTTGTGGTGGTTTTTCTTGGACACGTGGAAGAGGCCTAAGCTGGGGAAGGGAACCTGAGAGGCCCATTGAAGGTAAGTACTATTTTGTGGTGGTTTTTCTTGGACACGTGGAAGAGGCCTAAGCTGGGGAAGGGAACCTGAGAGGCCCATTGAAGGTAAGTACTATTTTGTGGTGGTTTTTCTTGGACACGTGGAAGAGGCCTACGTTTGGGAAGGGAACCTGAGAGGCCCTTTGAAGGTAAGTACTATTTTGTGGTTTTCTTGGACACGTGGAAGAGGCCTAAGCCTGGGAAGGGAACCTGAGAGGCCCATTGAAGGTAAGTACTATTTTGTGGTTTTCTTGGACACTTGGAAGAGGCCTAAGCCTGGGGAAGGGAACCTGAGAGGCCCTTTGAAGGTAAGTACTATTTTGTGGTTTTCCTGGACACGTGGAAGAGGCCTAAGCTTGGGAAGGGAACCTGAGAGGCCCTTTGAAGGTAAGTACTATTTTGTGTTTTTATTGAACACTTGGAAGAGGCCTAAGCTTGGGAAGGGAACCTGAGAGGCCCTTTGAAGGTAAGTACTATTTTGTGGTGGTTTTTCTTGGACACGTGGAAGAGGCCTAAACTGGGGTTGGAACCTGAGAGGCCCTTTCAAGGTAAGTACTATTTTGTGGTGGTTTTTCTTGGACACGTGGAAGAGGCCTAAGCTGGGAAGGGAACCTGAGAGGCCCTTTGAAGGTAAGTACTATTTTGTGGTGGTTTTTCTTGGACACGTGGAAGAGGCCTAAGCTGGGGAAGGGAACCTGAGAGGTCCTTTGAAGGTAAGTACTATTTTGTGGTGGTTTTTCTTGGACACGTGGAAGAGGCCTAAGCTTGGGAAGGGAACCTGAGAGGCCCTTTGAAGGTAAGTACTATTTTGTGGTGGTTTTTCTTGGACACGTGGAAGAGGCCTAAGCTTGGGAAGGGAACCTGAGAGGCCCTTTGAAGGTAAGTACTATTTTGTGGTGGTTTTTCTTGGACACGTGGAAGAGGCCTAAGCTGGGAAGGGAACCTGAGAGGCCCTTTGAAGGTAAGTACTATTTTGTGGTTTTCTTGGACACGTGGAAGAGGCCTAAGCCTGGGAAGGGAACCTGAGAGGCCCATTGAAGGTAAGTACTATTTTGTGGTGGTTTTTCTTGGACACGTGGAAGAGGCCTAAGCCTGGGGAAGGGAACCTGAGAGGCCCATTGAAGGTAAGTACTATTTTGTGGTTTTCTTGGACACTTGGAAGAGGCCTAAGCCTGGGGAAGGGAACCTGAGAGGCCCTTTGAAGGTAAGTACTATTTTGTGGTTTGCCTGGACACGTGGAAGAGGCCTAAGCTTGGGAAGGGAACCTGAGAGGCCCTTTGAAGGTAAGTACTATTTTGTGTTTTTATTGAACACTTGGAAGAGGCCTAAGCTTGGGAAGGGAACCTGAGAGGCCCTTTGAAGGTAAGTACTATTTTGTGGTGGTTTTTCTTGGACACGTGGAAGAGGCCTAAGCTGGGGTTGGAACCTGAGAGGCCCTTTGAAGGTAAGTACTATTTTGTGGTGGTTTTTCTTGGACACGTGGAAGAGGCCTAAGCTGGGAAGGGAACCTGAGAGGCCCTTTGAAGGTAAGTACTATTTTGTGGTGGTTTTTCTTGGACATGTGGAAGAGGCCTAAGCTGGGGAAGGGAACCTGAGAGGCCCTTTGAAGGTAAGTACTATTTTGTGGTGGTTTTTCTTGGACACGTGGAAGAGGCCTAAGCTTGGGAAGGGAACCTGAGAGGCCCTTTGAAGGTAAGTACTATTTTGTGGTGGTTTTTCTTGGACACGTGGAAGAGGCCTAAGCTGGGAAGGGAACCTGAGAGGCCCTTTGAAGGTAAGTACTATTTTGTGGTTTTCTTGGAAACGTGGAAGAGGCCTAAGCCTGGGAAGGGAACCTGAGAGGCCCATTGAAGGTAAGTACTATTTTGTGGTGGTTTTTCTTGGACACGTGGAAGAGGCCTAAGCTGGGGAAGTGAACCTGAGAGGCCCATTGAAGGTAAGTACTATTTTGTGGTGGTTTTTCTTGGACACATGGAAGAGGCCTAAGCTTGGGAAGGGAACCTGAGAGGCCCTTTGAAGGTAAGTACTATTTTGTGGTTTTCTTGGACACGTGGAAGAGGCCTAAGCCTGGGAAGGGAACCTGAGAGGCCCATTGAAGGTAAGTACTATTTTGTGGTTTTCTTGGACACGTGGAAGAGGCCTAAGCTTGGGAAGGGGACCTGAGAGGCCCTTTGAAGGTAAGTACTATTTTGTCTTTTTATTGAACACTTGGAAGAGGCCTAAGCTTGGGAAGGGAACCTGAGAGGCCCTTTGAAGGTAAGTACTATTTTTGTGTTTTTATTGAACATGTGGAAGAGGCCTAAGCTTGGGAAGGGAACCTGAGAGGCCCTTTGAAGGTAAGTACTATTTTGTGGTGGTTTTTCTTGGACACGTGGAAGAGGCCTAAGCTGGGGAAGGGAACCTGAGAGGCCCTTTGAAGGTAAGTACTATTTTGTGGTGGTTTTTCTTGGACACGTGGAAGAGGCCTAAGCTGGGAAGGGAACCTGAGAGGCCCATTGAAGGTAAGTACTATTTTGTGGTGGTTTTTCTTGAACACGTGGAAGAGGCCTAAGCTTGGGAAGGGAACCTGAGAGGCCCATTGAAGGTAAGTACTATTTTGTGGTTTTCTTGGACACTTGGAAGAGGCCTAAGCTTGGGAAGGGAACCTGAGAGGCCCATTGAACGTAAGTACTATTTTTGTGTTTTTCTTGGACACGTGGAAGAGGCCTAAGCCTGGGGAAGGGAACCTGAGAGACCCATTGAAGGTAAGTACTATTTTGTGGTGGTTTTTCTTGGACACGTGGAAGAGGCCTAAGCTGGGGAAGGGAACCTGAGAGGCCCATTGAAGGTAAGTACTATTTTGTGGTGGTTTTTCTTGGACACTTGGAAGAGGCCTAAGTTTGGAAAGGGAACCTGAGAGGCCCTTTGAAGGTAAGTACTATTTTGTGGTTTTCTTGGACACGTGGAAGAGGCCTAAGCCTGGGAAGGGAACCTGAGAGGCCCATTGAAGGTAAGTACTATTTTGTGGTTTTCTTGGACACTTGGAAGAGGCCTAAACCTGGGGAAGGGAACCTGAGAGGCCCTTTGAAGGTAAGTACTATTTTGTGGTTTTCCTGGACACGTGGAAGAGGCCTAAGCTTGGAAAGGGAACCTGAGAGGCCCTTTGAAGGTAAGTACTATTTTGTGTTTTTATTGAACACTTGGAAGAGGCCTAAGCTTGGGAAGGGAACCTGAGAGGCCCTTTGAAGGTAAGTACTATTTTGTGGTGGTTTTTCTTGGACACGTGGAAGAGGCCTAAGCTGGGGTTGGAACCTGAGAGGCCCTTTGAAGGTAAGTACTATTTTGTGGTGGTTTTTCTTGGACACGTGGAAGAGGCCTAAGCTGGGAAGGGAACCTGAGAGGCCCTTTGAAGGTAAGTACTATTTTGTGGTGGTTTTTCTTGGACACGTGGAAGAGGCCTAAGCTGGGGAAGGGAACCTGAGAGGCCCTTTGAAGGTAAGTACTATTTTGTGGTGGTTTTTCTTGGACACGTGGAAGAGGCCTAAGCTTGGGAAGGGAACCTGAGAGGCCCTTTGAAGGTAAGTACTATTTTGTGGTGGTTTTTCTTGGACACGTGGAAGAGGCCTAAGCTGGGAAGGGAACCTGAGAGGCCCTTTGAAGGTAAGTACTATTTTGTGGTTTTCTTGGACACGTGGAAGAGGCCTAAGCCTGGGAAGGGAACCTGAGAGGCCCTTTGAAGGTAAGTACTATTTTGTGGTTTTCTTGGACACGTGGAAGAGGCCTAAGCCTGGGAAGGGAACCTTGAGAGGCCCATTGAAGGTAAGTACTATTTTGTGGTGGTTTTTCTTGGACACGTGGAAGAGGCCTAAGCTGGGGAAGTGAACCTGAGAGGCCCATTGAAGGTAAGTACTATTTTGTGGTGGTTTTTCTTGGACACGTGGAAGAGGCCTAAGCTTGGGAAGGGAAACTGAGAGGCCCTTTGAAGGTAAGTACTATTTTGTGGTGGTTTTTCTTGGACACGTGGAAGAGGCCTAAGCTGGGAAGGGAACCTGAGAGGCCCTTTGAAGGTAAGTACTATTTTGTGGTTTTCTTGGACACGTGGAAGAGGCCTAAGCCTGGGAAGGGAACCTTGAGAGGCCCATTGAAGGTAAGTACTATTTTGTGGTGGTTTTTCTTGGACACGTGGAAGAGGCCTAAGCTGGGGAAGTGAACCTGAGAGGCCCATTGAAGGTAAGTACTATTTTGTGGTGGTTTTTCTTGGACACGTGGAAGAGGCCTAAGCTTGGGAAGGGAACCTGAGAGGCCCTTTGAAGGTAAGTACTATTTTGTGGTTTTCTTGGACACGTGGAAGAGGCCTAAGCCTGGGATGGGAACCTGAGAGGCCCATTGAAGGTAAGTACTATTTTGTGGTTTTCTTGGACACGTGGAAGAGGCCTAAGCTTGGGAAGGGGACCTGAGAGGCCCTTTGAAGGTAAGTACTATTTTGTCTTTTTATTGAACACTTGGAAGAGGCCTAAGCTTGGGAAGGGAACCTGAGAGGCCCCTTGAAGGTAAGTACTATTTTTGTGTTTTTATTGAACATGTGGAAGAGGCCTAAGCTTGGGAAGGGAACCTGAGAGGCCCTTTGAAGGTAAGTACTATTTTGTGGTGGTTTTTCTTGGACACGTGGAAGAGGCCTAAGCTGGGGAAGGGAACCTGAGAGGCCCTTTGAAGGTAAGTACTATTTTGTGGTGGTTTTTCTTGGACACGTGGAAGAGGCCTAAGCTGGGAAGGGAACCTGAGAGGCCCTTTGAAGGTAAGTACTATTTTGTGGTGGTTTTTCTTGGACACGTGGAAGAGACCTAAGCTGGGGAAGGGAACCTGAGAGGCCCTTTGAAGGTAAGTACTATTTTATGGTGGTTTTTCTTGGACACGTGGAAGAGGCCTAAGCTTGGGAAAAGAACCTGAGAGGCCCTTTGAAGGTAAGTACTATTTTTGTGTTTTTATTGAACACTTGGAAGAGGCCTAAGCTTGGGAAGGGAACCTGAGAGGCCCTTTGAAGGTAAGTACTATTTTGTGGTGGTTTTTCTTGGACACTTGGAAGAGGCCTAAGCTTGGGAAGGGAACCTGAGAGGCCCATTGAAGGTAAGTACTATTTTGTGGTGGTTTTTCTTGGACACGTGGAAGAGGCCTAAGCTTGGGAAGGGAACCTGAGAGGCCCATTGAAGTTAAGTACTATTTTGTGGTGGTTTTTCTTGGACACGTGGAAGAGGCCTAAGCTTGGGAAGGGAACCTGAGAGGCCCATTGAAGGTAAGTACTATTTTGTGGTTTTCTTGGACACTTGGAAGAGGCCTAAGCTTGGGAAGGGAACCTGAGAGGCCCATTGAACGTAAGTACTATTTTTGTGTTTTTCTTGGACACATGGAAGAGGCCTAAGCCTGGGGAAGGGAACCTGAGAGACCCATTGAAGGTAAGTACTATTTTGTGGTGGTTTTTCTTGGACACGTGCAAGAGGCCTAAGCTGGGGAAGGGAACCTGAGAGGCCCATTGAAGGTAAGTACTATTTTGTGGTGGTTTTTCTTGGACACGTGGAAGAGGCCTAAGCTGGGGAAGGGAACCTGAGAGGCCCATTGAAGGTAAGTACTATTTTGTGGTGGTTTTTCTTGGACACGTGGAAGAGGCCTATGTTTGGGAAGGGAACCTGAGAGGCCCTTTGAAGGTAAGTACTATTTTGTGGTTTTCTTGGACACGTGGAAGAGGCCTAAGCCTGGGAAGGGAACCTGAGAGGCCCATTGAAGGTAAGTACTATTTTGTGGTTTTCTTGGACACTTGGAAGAGGCCTAAGCCTGGGGAAGGGAACCTGAGAGGCCCTTTGAAGGTAAGTACTATTTTGTGGTTTTCCTGGACACGTGGAAGAGGCCTAAGCTTGGGAAGGGAACCTGAGAGGCCCTTTGAAGGTAAGTACTATTTTGTGTTTTTATTGAACACTTGGAAGAGGCCTAAGCTTGGGAAGGGAACCTGAGAGGCCCTTTGAAGGTAAGTACTATTTTGTGGTGGTTTTTCTTGGACACGTGGAAGAGGCCTAAACTGGGGTTGGAACCTGAGAGGCCCTTTGAAGGTAAGTACTATTTTGTGGTGGTTTTTCTTGGACACGTGGAAGAGGCCTAAGCTGGGAAGGGAACCTGAGAGGCCCTTTGAAGGTAAGTACTATTTTGTGGTGGTTTTTCTTGGACACGTGGAAGAGGCCTAAGCTGGGGAAGGGAACCTGAGAGGCCCTTTGAAGGTAAGTACTATTTTGTGGTGGTTTTTCTTGGACACGTGGAAGAGGCCTAAGCTTGGGAAGGGAACCTGAGAGGCCCTTTGAAGGTAAGTACTATTTTGTGGTGGTTTTTCTTGGACACGTGGAAGAGGCCTAAGCTTGGGAAGGGAACCTGAGAGGCCCTTTGAAGGTAAGTACTATTTTGTGGTGGTTTTTCTTGGACACGTGGAAGAGGCCTAAGCTGGGAAGGGAACCTGAGAGGCCCTTTGAAGGTAAGTACTATTTTGTGGTTTTCTTGGACACGTGGAAGAGGCCTAAGCCTGGGAAGGGAACCTGAGAGGCCCATTGAAGGTAAGTACTATTTTGTGGTGGTTTTTCTTGGACACGTGGAAGAGGCCTAAGCCTGGGGAAGGGAACCTGAGAGGCCCAT
The DNA here is from genome assembly GCF_040938575.1 of Ambystoma mexicanum. Lineage (NCBI taxonomy): Eukaryota > Metazoa > Chordata > Amphibia > Caudata > Ambystomatidae > Ambystoma > Ambystoma mexicanum. The sequence continues at coordinate 14,497,981 of NC_090935.1, forward strand.
TGAAGGTAAGTACTATTTTGTGGTTTTCTTGGACACTTGGAAGAGGCCTAAGCCTGGGGAAGGGAACCTGAGAGGCCCTTTGAAGGTAAGTACTATTTTGTGGTTTTCCTGGACACGTGGAAGAGGCCTAAGCTTGGGAAGGGAACCTGAGAGGCCCTTTGAAGGTAAGTACTATTTTGTGTTTTTATTGAACACTTGGAAGAGGCCTAAGCTTGGGAAGGGAACCTGAGAGGCCCTTTGAAGGTAAGTACTATTTTGTGGTGGTTTTTCTTGGACACGTGGAAGAGGCCTAAGCTGGGGTTGGAACCTGAGAGGCCCTTTGAAGGTAAGTACTATTTTGTGGTGGTTTTTCTTGGACACGTGGAAGAGGCCTAAGCTGGGAAGGGAACCTGAGAGGCCCTTTGAAGGTAAGTACTATTTTGTGGTGGTTTTTCTTGGACACGTGGAAGAGGCCTAAGCTGGGGAAGGGAACCTGAGAGGCCCTTTGAAGGTAAGTACTATTTTGTGGTTTTCTTGGACACGTGGAAGAGGCCTAAGCCTGGGAAGGGAAACTGAGAGGCCCATTGAAGGTAAGTACTATTTTGTGGTGGTTTTTCTTGGACACGTGGAAGAGGCCTAAGCTGGGGAAGTGAACCTGAGAGGCCCATTGAAGGTAAGTACTATTTTGTGGTGGTTTTTCTTGGACACGTGGAAGAGGCCTAAGCTTGGGAAGGGAACCTGAGAGGCCCTTTGAAGGTAAATACTATTTTGTGGTTTTCTTGGACACGTGGAAGAGGCCTAAGCCTGGGAAGGGAACCTGAGAGGCCCATTGAAGGTAAGTACTATTTTGTGGTTTTCTTGGACACGTGGAAGAGGCCTAAGCTTGGGAAGGGGACCTGAGAGGCCCTTTGAAGGTAAGTACTATTTTGTCTTTTTATTGAACACTTGGAAGAGGCCTAAGCTTGGGAAGGGAACCTGAGAGGCCCTTTGAAGGTAAGTACTATTTTTGTGTTTTTATTGAACATGTGGAAGAGGCCTAAGCTTGGGAAGGGAACCTGAGAGGCCCTTTGAAGGTAAGTACTATTTTGTGGTGGTTTTTCTTGGACACGTGGAAGAGGCCTAAGCTGGGGAAGGGAACCTGAGAGGCCCTTTGAAGGTAAGTACTATTTTGTGGTGGTTTTTCTTGGACACGTGGAAGAGGCCTAAACTGGGAAGGGAACCTGAGAGGCCCTTTGAAGGTAAGTACTATTTTGTGGTGGTTTTTCTTGGACACGTGGAAGAGACCTAAGCTGGGGAAGGGAACCTGAGAGGCCCTTTGAAGGTAAGTACTATTTTATGGTGGTTTTTCTTGGACACGTGGAAGAGGCTTAAGCTTGGGAAAAGAACCTGAGAGGCCCTTTGAAGGTAAGTACTATTTTTGTGTTTTTATTGAACACTTGGAAGAGGCCTAAGCTTGGGAAGGGAACCTGAGAGGCCCTTTGAAGGTAAGTACTATTTTGTGGTGGTTTTTCTTGGACACTTGGAAGAGGCCTAAGCTTGGGAAGGGAACCTGAGAGGCCCATTGAAGGTAAGTACTATTTTGTGGTGGTTTTTCTTGGACACGTGGAAGAGGCCTAAGCTTGGGAAGGGAACCTGAGAGGCCCATTGAAGTTAAGTACTATTTTGTGGTGGTTTTTCTTGGACACGTGGAAGAGGCCTAAGCTTGGGAAGGGAACCTGAGAGGCCCATTGAAGGTAAGTACTATTTTGTGGTTTTCTTGGACACTTGGAAGAGGCCTAAGCTTGGGAAGGGAACCTGAGAGGCCCATTGAACTTAAGTACTATTTTTGTGTTTTTCTTGGACACATGGAAGAGGCCTAAGCCTGGGGAAGGGAACCTGAGAGACCCATTGAAGGTAAGTACTATTTTGTGGTGGTTTTTCTTGGACACGTGGAAGAGGCCTAAGCTGGGGAAGGGAACCTGAGAGGCCCATTGAAGGTAAGTACTATTTTGTGGTGGTTTTTCTTGGACACGTGGAAGAGGCCTAAGCTGGGGAAGGGAACCTGAGAGGCCCATTGAAGGTAAGTACTATTTTGTGGTGGTTTTTCTTGGACACGTGGAAGAGGCCTACGTTTGGGAAGGGAACCTGAGAGGCCCTTTGAAGGTAAGTACTATTTTGTGGTTTTCTTGGACACGTGGAAGAGGCCTAAGCCTGGGAAGGGAACCTGAGAGGCCCATTGAAGGTAAGTACTATTTTGTGGTTTTCTTGGACACTTGGAAGAGGCCTAAGCCTGGGGAAGGGAACCTGAGAGGCCCTTTGAAGGTAAGTACTATTTTGTGGTTTTCCTGGACACGTGGAAGAGGCCTAAGCTTGGGAAGGGAACCTGAGAGGCCCTTTGAAGGTAAGTACTATTTTGTGTTTTTATTGAACACTTGGAAGAGGCCTAAGCTTGGGAAGGGAACCTGAGAGGCCCTTTGAAGGTAAGTACTATTTTGTGGTGGTTTTTCTTGGACACGTGGAAGAGGCCTAAACTGGGGTTGGAACCTGAGAGGCCCTTTGAAGGTAAGTACTATTTTGTGGTGGTTTTTCTTGGACACGTGGAAGAGGCCTAAGCTGGGAAGGGAACCTGAGAGGCCCTTTGAAGGTAAGTACTATTTTGTGGTGGTTTTTCTTGGACACGTGGAAGAGGCCTAAGCTGGGGAAGGGAACCTGAGAGGCCCTTTGAAGGTAAGTACTATTTTGTGGTGGTTTTTCTTGGACACGTGGAAGAGGCCTAAGCTTGGGAAGGGAACCTGAGAGGCCCTTTGAAGGTAAGTACTATTTTGTGGTGGTTTTTCTTGGACACGTGGAAGAGGCCTAAGCTTGGGAAGGGAACCTGAGAGGCCCTTTGAAGGTAAGTACTATTTTGTGGTGGTTTTTCTAGGACACGTGGAAGAGGCCTAAGCTGGGAAGGGAACCTGAGAGGCCCTTTGAAGGTAAGTACTATTTTGTGGTTTTCTTGGACACGTGGAAGAGGCCTAAGCCTGGGAAGGGAACCTGAGAGGCCCATTGAAGGTAAGTACTATTTTGTGGTGGTTTTTCTTGGACACGTGGAAGAGGCCTAAGCCTGGGGAAGGGAACCTGAGAGGCCCATTGAAGGTAAGTACTATTTTGTGGTTTTCCTGGACACGTGGAAGAGGCCTAAGCCTGGGGAAGGGAACCTGAGAGGCCCTTTGAAGGTAAGTACTATTTTGTGTTTTTATTGAACACTTGGCAGAGGCCTAAGCTTGGGAAGGGAACCTGAGAGGCCCTTTGAAGGTAAGTACTATTTTGTGGTGGTTTTTCTTGGACACGTGGAAGAGGCCTAAGCTTGGGAAGGGAACCTGAGAGGCCCTTTGAAGATAAGTACTATTTTGTGGTGGTTTTTCTTGGACACGTGGAAGAGGCCTAAGCTGGGGTTGGAACCTGAGAGGCCCTTTGAAGGTAAGTACTATTTTGTGGTGGTTTTTCTTGGACACGTGGAAGAGGCCTAAGCTGGGAAGGGAACCTGAGAGGCCCTTTGAAGGTAAGTACTATTTTGTGGTGGTTTTTCTTGGACACGTGGAAGAGGCCTAAGCTGGGGAAGGGAACCTGAGAGGCCCTTTGAAGGTAAGTACTATTTTGTGGTGGTTTTTCTTGGACACGTGGAAGAGGCCTAAGCTTGGGAAGGGAACCTGAGAGGCCCTTTGAAGGTAAGTACTATTTTGTGGTGGTTTTTCTTGGACACGTGGAAGAGGCCTAAGCTGGGAAGGGAACCTGAGAGGCCCTTTGAAGGTAAGTACTATTTTGTGGTTTTCTTGGACACGTGGAAGAGGCCTAAGCCTGGGAAGGGAACCTGAGAGGCCCATTGAAGGTAAGTACTATTTTGTGGTGGTTTTTCTTGGACACGTGGAAGAGGCCTAAGCTGGGGAAGTGAACCTGAGAGGCCCATTGAAGGTAAGTACTATTTTGTGGTGGTTTTTCTTGGACACGTGGAAGAGGCCTAAGCTTGGGAAGGGAACCTGAGAGGCCCTTTGAAGGTAAGTACTATTTTGTGGTTTTCTTGGACACGTGGAAGAGGCCTAAGCTTGGGAAGGGGACCTGAGAGGCCCTTTGAAGGTAAGTACTATTTTGTCTTTTTATTGAACACTTGGAAGAGGCCTAAGCTTGGGAAGGGAACCTGAGAGGCCCTTTGAAGGTAAGTACTATTTTTGTGTTTTTATTGAACATGTGGAAGAGGCCTAAGCTTGGGAAGGGAACCTGAGAGGCCCTTTGAAGGTAAGTACTATTTTGTGGTGGTTTTTCTTGGACACGTGGAAGAGGCCTAAGCTGGGGAAGGGAACCTGAGAGGCCCTTTGAAGGTAAGTACTATTTTGTGGTGGTTTTTCTTGGACACGTGGAAGAGGCCTAAGCTGGGAAGGGAACCTGAGAGGCCCTTTGAAGGTAAGTACTATTTTGTGGTGGTTTTTCTTGGACACGTGGAAGAGACCTAAGCTGGGGAAGGGAACCTGAGAGGCCCTTTGAAGGTAAGTACTATTTTATGGTGGTTTTTCTTGGACACGTGGAAGAGGCTTAAGCTTGGGAAAAGAACCTGAGAGGCCCTTTGAAGGTAAGTACTATTTTTGTGTTTTTATTGAACACTTGGAAGAGGCCTAAGCTTGGGAAGGGAACCTGAGAGGCCCTTTGAAGGTAAGTACTATTTTGTGGTGGTTTTTCTTGGACACTTGGAAGAGGCCTAAGCTTGGGAAGGGAACCTGAGAGGCCCATTGAAGGTAAGTACTATTTTGTGGTGGTTTTTCTTGGACACGTGGAAGAGGCCTAAGCTTGGGAAGGGAACCTGAGAGGCCCATTGAAGTTAAGTACTATTTTGTGGTGGTTTTTCTTGGACACGTGGAAGAGGCCTAAGCTTGGGAAGGGAACCTGAGAGGCCCATTGAAGGTAAGTACTATTTTGTGGTTTTCTTGGACACTTGGAAGAGGCCTAAGCTTGGGAAGGGAACCTGAGAGGCCCATTGAACGTAAGTACTATTTTTGTGTTTTTCTTGGACACATGGAAGAGGCCTAAGCCTGGGGAAGGGAACCTGAGAGAACCATTGAAGGTAAGTACTATTTTGTGGTGGTTTTTCTTGGACACGTGGAAGAGGCCTAAGCTGGGGAAGGGAACCTGAGAGGCCCATTGAAGGTAAGTACTATTTTGTGGTGGTTTTTCTTGGACACATGGAAGAGGCCTAAGCTGGGGAAGGGAACCTGAGAGGCCCATTGAAGGTAAGTACTATTTTGTGGTGGTTTTTCTTGGACACGTGGAAGAGGCCTACGTTTGGGAAGGGAACCTGAGAGGCCCTTTGAAGGTAAGTACTATTTTGTGGTTTTCTTGGACACGTGGAAGAGGCCTAAGCCTGGGAAGGGAACCTGAGAGGCCCATTGAAGGTAAGTACTATTTTGTGGTTTTCTTGGACACTTGGAAGAGGCCTAAGCCTGGGGAAGGGAACCTGAGAGGCCCTTTGAAGGTAAGTACTATTTTGTGGTTTTCCTGGACACGTGGAAGAGGCCTAAGCTTGGGAAGGGAACCTGAGAGGCCCTTTGAAGGTAAGTACTATTTTGTGTTTTTATTGAACACTTGGAAGAGGCCTAAGCTTGGGAAGGGAACCTGAGAGGCCCTTTGAAGGTAAGTACTATTTTGTGGTGGTTTTTCTTGGACACGTGGAAGAGGCCTAAACTGGGGTTGGAACCTGAGAGGCCCTTTGAAGGTAAGTACTATTTTGTGGTGGTTTTTCTTGGACACGTGGAAGAGGCCTAAGCTGGGAAGGGAACCTGAGAGGCCCTTTGAAGGTAAGTACTATTTTGTGCTGGTTTTTCTTGGACACGTGGAAGAGGCCTAAGCTGGGGAAGGGAACCTGAGAGGCCCTTTGAAGGTAAGTACTATTTTGTGGTGGTTTTTCTTGGACACGTGGAAGAGGCCTAAGCTTGGGAAGGGAACCTGAGAGGCCCTTTGAAGGTAAGTACTATTTTGTGGTGGTTTTTCTTGGACACGTGGAAGAGGCCTAAGCTTGGGAAGGGAACCTGAGAGGCCCTTTGAAGGTAAGTACTATTTTGTGGTGGTTTTTCTTGGACACGTGGAAGAGGCCTAAGCTGGGAAGGGAACCTGAGAGGCCCTTTGAAGGTAAGTACTATTTTGTGGTTTTCTTGGACACGTGGAAGAGGCCTAAGCCTGGGAAGGGAACCTGAGAGGCCCATTGAAGGTAAGTACTATTTTGTGGTGGTTTTTCTTGGACACGTGGAAGAGGCCTAAGCCTGGGGAAGGGAACCTGAGAGGCCCATTGAAGGTAAGTACTATTTTGTGGTTTTCCTGGACACGTGGAAGAGGCCTAAGCCTGGGGAAGGGAACCTGAGAGGCCCTTTGAAGGTAAGTACTATTTTGTGTTTTTATTGAACACTTGGCAGAGGCCTAAGCTTGGGAAGGGAACCTGAGAGGCCCTTTGAAGGTAAGTACTATTTTGTGGTGGTTTTTCTTGGACACGTGGAAGAGGCCTAAGCTTGGGAAGGGAACCTGAGAGGCCCTTTGAAGATAAGTACTATTTTTGTGTTTTTATTGAACACTTGGAAGAGGCCTAAGCTTGGGAAGGGAACCTGAGAGGCCCTTTGAAGGTAAGTACTATTTTGTGGTGGTTTTTCTTGGACACGTGGAAGAGGCCTAAGCTGGGGAAGGGGACCTGAGAGGCCCTTTGAAGGTAAGTACTATTTTGTGGTGGTTTTTCTTGGACACGTGGAAGAGGCCTAAGCTGGGAAGGGAACCTGAGAGGCCCTTTGAAGGTAAGTACTTTTTTGTGGTGGTTTTTCTTGGACACGTGGAAGAGGCCTAAGCCTGGGAAGGGAACCTGAGAGGCCCTTTGAAGGTAAGTACTATTTTTGTGTTTTTATTGAACACGTGGGAGAGGCCAAAGCCTGGGGAAGGGAACCTGAGAGGCCCTTTGAAGGTAAGTACTATTTTGTGGTGGTTTTTCTTGGACACGTGGAAGAGGCCGAAGCCTGGGGAAGGGAACCTGAGAGGTGTTTTTATTGAACACTTGGAAGAGGCCTAAGCTTGGGAAGGGAACCTGAGAGGCCCTTTGAAGGTAAGTACTATTTTGTGGTGGTTTTTCTTGGACACGTGGAAGAGGCCTAAGCTGGGAAGGGAACCTGAGAGGCCCTTTGAAGGTAAGTACTATTTTGTGGTGGTTTTTCTTGGACACGTGGAAGAGACCTAAGCTGGGGAAGGGAACCTGAGAGGCCCTTTATTTATTTATTTATTCAGATTTATTTAAAGCGCACGTCAGCCCGGGGGCATCGTGGCGCTGTTACATGAGGACATACATAATCTGGTTACCGTGGAAGGAAGATAGTTACAAAGCAGTTTTCATTACAAGGCACATTTCGTAACAGACGTATGCGAGCTGGTGTGGGTGAAGGAAGGATGGAGTTAGTTGAATAGAGTGGTTTTGAGAGATTTGCGAAAGGAGTACAGAGAAGGTTCTGCTCTGAGTGAGTTAGGGAGGGCATTCCAGAGCTTAGGAGCTATGTGTGGGAAGCCTATGCCGCCGGCTTTGGCTCTTTTTACAGTGGGTACTTGGAGTTGGTTGGCGTGATGGCTTCTTCTGGGACGGATGGAAGAGTTCTTAGTTATAGTTTCAGATAGGTAGGGGGGTGCTGTGTGATTGATGCACTTGTGTGTGAGAGTGAGGATTTTAAAGTTGATTCTTTCCTTGACTGGGAGCCAGTGGACAAGTCTTCTGGCCTGTGAAATATGGTCAGTTTTGGGGATGTGTAGTGCAGCGCGGAGGGCATTGTTTTGCACTATTTGGAGCCTGCTTAGGTTTTTTGATGATGTGCCTGCCAGGAGGGCGTTGCAGTAGTCCAATCTGGCTCCTATAGTAGCTCTGGCTATGGAGAGGCAGTTAGGTGTGGTGAGGTAAGGTTTGATGGCGTAAATGAGTTTGGTGGTCAGAGCAGACGCTGAGGCGATGGCGCTGGTTTGTCTAGTCATTGAGAGTGTGGCGTCAATGTAGACTCCTAAGGTCTTGACGGCAGAGGAGACAGGTATGCTAATACTGTCGATGATCATGTGAGAATAGTTGGGGCTGAGTTTGGTTAGTGCTTCGTTGGGGGCTAGGATGATGATTTCGGTTTTGTCTCCGTTTAGGCAGAGACCATTGATAGCCATCCAGGTTTGGATAGTCGAGTAGATTTTGAAGAGGGCTTCTGAGTCTAGGTCGTAGTCTCCGGAGAGGGGGAGGAGAACTTGCGTGTCATCTGCGTAGTTTGTGTACGCTATGTTGAGGGAGTCCAGTATGTCAAAGAGGGGTTTGGTGAATAGGTTGTAAAGGGTCGGTGCAGTGCAGGACCCTTGTGGGACTCCACAATTTATAGTGGTGGGGGGGGCGCTGTCCTGGTCGGAGTACACTTTCATGGCCCTACCTTCAAGGAAGGATGTGATCCAGGTGGTAGCCTTGTGAGAGAAGTGTGCAGCATTGAAGAGGTGAGATGTGAGAATGCTGTGGTCGACCAGGTCAAATGCTGCAGAGAGGTCGAGCAGAAGGAGGAGAGCAGGTTTGCCTGTGTCCATTATTTTGGTAATTTGATTTTTTAAATCTAGAAGGGCAGTTTCAGTCCCATGGCCTTTGCGGAAGCCTGATTGTCTTTTGCCTAGGATGGTGTTGGTTTCCAGGTAGTGTTGGATTTGATTGTGTGCGGCTTTGTCTAGGATTTTTAGGAGAAAGGGGACGGTGGTGATGGGGCGATAGTTGTTAGGGGAGGAAGGATCGAGAGAGGGTTTTTTCAGGAGCGGGCGGACCCAGGCTTCTTTTCGGCATTGTGGTACAGTTCCAGATGCGAAGGAGGCATTGATGAAAGCTGTAATGATGGGGGTGAGGGATTCTGAGCACTCTTTGATTAATGAGGGTGGGCAGATATCCCCTTTGCAGGTGGAAGGTTTGATTTTTTTGAGGAGGTCCTTGACTTCCGTCTCTGAGACTTCTCTAAAAGCAAAAAGGGGTGTTTGTGAGAGAGAGTTGTTGGTGGAAGGTGTGGGCGAGCAGGTGGGGGTGTTGAGAGCTTTGCGTTGTGAGGCTATTTTGTCTTGGAGAGTTTTAACTTTGTTGAGGAGGGCAGCCTGGATGCCTGTGCACCAGGCTTCATCCTTGATGATTTCAACTGGGCCGGGGGCAGGTGTGGTGAGTTCTTTGAATATGGAGAATATTTCTCTTGATTTGGAGCTGGCATTTGTAATTCTCTGATTGTAGGATTCGGATTTGGCGTGGAATATGGCTTTTTTGTAGGTCAAAGAGATCTCTTTAAAATCTTTAAGCGAGGATTGATTAGGCGCTGCTTGCCATCTGGATAGGGCTTTGCGTTTCTTGGTGCGAAGGTCAGATAGTTCTTCAGTGAACCAGGAGTTGCAGTGCATTGATTTTTTCCCTTTTTTTTCTTCTAGAGGGGCAATGAGATCGATGGCTTGAGTGAGCGTGCTGGAGTAGATGTTGGCTAGAGAGGTAGGGTCATGGATGAAAGGAGGCTTGAGTTCGGGGATATCGAGGAGAGGGGCGAGGTTGGAAGCAGTGAGTTTTTTGGAGCTTCTTACTTTAGCGGGTGGGGCATGAGTTAAGGTTTTATGAGTGGGCATGGTAGGAATGGAGAATTGAATGAGGTAATGGTCTGTCCATGGGAGGGCCGAGATGGAGGTAATTGCAGATGAGCAGTTGTGATCAGCTAGCCAGTCAATGGATCTGCCTTTGTTATGAGTGGGGGCAGTAATTTTGTGTTCGAACCCCATGTTTGATAGTTCTTTGGCTAAATTTGCGGCTGCTTTGTCCTTTGGGTCAGCTAAACCAAGGTTAATGTCCCCTAGAAGGATGCTTTTGGTGGTGCTTTTGAGGTTGTTGCCTATGTTTTGGAGGAGTTGCTTTTGGTAGTCAAAGGGTGATCCCGGTGGTCTGTAGGTGATAAAGAAGTTTATGGTGCAGTTAGGTGAGAGGGCTAGTTTAGCAGTGAGGAGATCAGCGTTGTTGTCCCATTGTTGATTACACATTCTTATGGAGAGGGTGTCTTTAAAGATGAGGGCGACGCCGCCACCACCTTTGGAGTTTTTACGGTCCTGTCTGAGAATGGTATAGTTTTGAGGGAGAGCGAGGTGGATGGATGGACTGGAAGCTTCATGGAGCCAGGTTTCGGATATGGCAAGTAGGTCAAGATTGTGGGTGGTGATAAGGTCATTGATTTCAATGGCATGGGCATGGACAGAGCGTGCATTGATTAGAGCGCATCTTAAGTCTGGTCGTAGAGTGTGTGTGATGGCGTTGGTGGTGTTTGGGGTGGGCGATGCGTATTTGGGTGAGTGAGGCTGGGGCGTGATAGATGCAGCGTGATGGGTGCTAGGGTAGTGAGTGTGGTCAGAGAGGTAAGTCTGGGCGGCTGATGTATGGGTGCGAGAGCTGAGTCTGTTGTTCCTAAGGAGTGTGGAGTGAGGAGTGCTGCGGAGAGTTAGGAGGTGTTTGGTGCGTGTTCTTAGTCTACAGAGCCTGAGGTGGAGTGGGTGATGTCCGATTGGGTTGGTGTGGTGGTTGAGTGTGGAATGGAGTGCAGACGGTAAGTACTATTTTATGGTGGTTTTTCTTGGACACGTGGAAGAGGCCTAAGCTTGGGAAGGGAACCTGAGAGGCCCTTTGAAGGTAAGTACTATTTTTGTGTTTTTATTGAACACTTGGAAGAGGCCTAAGCTTGGGAAGGGAACCTGAGAGGCCCTTTGAAGGTAAGTACTATTTTGTGGTGGTTTTTCTTGGACACTTGGAAGAGGCCTAAGCTTGGGAAGGGATCCTGAGAGGCCCATTGAAGGTAAGTACTATTTTGTGGTGGTTTTTCTTGGACACGTGGAAGAGGCCTAAGCTTGGGAAGGGAACCTGAGAGGCCCATTGAAGGTAAGTACTATTTTGTGGTGGTTTTTCTTGGACACGTGGAAGAGGCCTAAGCTTGGGAAGGGAACCTGAGAGGCCCATTGAAGGTAAGTACTATTTTGTGGTTTTCTTGGACACTTGGAAGAGGCCTAAGCTTGGGAAGGGAACCTGAGAGGCCCATTGAAGGTAAGTACTATTTTTGTGTTTTTCTTGGACACGTGGAAGAGGCCTAAGCCTGGGGAAGGGAATCTGAGAGACCCATTGAAGGTAAGTACTATTTTGTGGTGGTTTTTCTTGGACACGTGGAAGAGGCCTAAGCTGGGGAAGGGAACCTGAGAGGCCCATTGAAGGTAAGTACTATTTTGTGGTGGTTTTTCTTGGACACGTGGAAGAGGCCTAAGCTGGGGAAGGGAACCTGAGAGGCCCATTGAAGGTAAGTACTATTTTGTGGTCGGTTTTCTTGGACACGTGGAAGAGGCCTAAGTTTGGGAAGGGAACCTGAGAGGCCCTTTGAAGGTAAGTACTATTTTGTGGTGGTTTTTCTTGGACACGTGGAAGAGGCCTAAGCTGGGAAGGGAACCTGAGAGGCCCTTTGAAGGTAAGTACTATTTTGTGGTGGTTTTACTTGGACACGTGGAAGAGGCCTAAGCTGGGAAGGGAACCTGAGAGGCCCTTTGAAGGTAAGTACTATTTTGTGGTTTTCTTGGACATGTGGAAGAGGCCTAAGCCTGGGGAAGGGAACCTGAGAGGCCCATTGAAGGTAAGTACTATTTTGTGGTTTTATTGGACACGTGGAAGAGGCCTAAGCCTGGGAAGGGAACCTGAGAGGCCCATTGAAGGTAAGTACTATTTTGTGGTGGTTTTTCTTGGACACGTGGAAGAGGCCTAAGCCTGGGGAAGGGAACCTGAGAGGCCCATTGAAAGTAAGTACTATTTTGTGGTTTTCTTGGACACGTGGAAGAGGCCTAAGCCTGGGAAGGGAACCTGAGAGGCCCATTGAAGGTAAGTACTATTTTGTGGTGGTTTTTCTTGGACACGTGGAAGAGGCCTAAGCCTGGGGAAGGGAACCTGAGAGGCCCTTTGAAGGTAAGTACTATTTTGTGTTTTTATTGAACACTTGGAAGAGGCCTAAGCTTGGGAAGGGAACCTGAGAGGCCCTTTGAAGGTAAGTACTATTTTGTGGTGGTTTTTCTTGGACACGTGGAAGAGGCCTAAGCTTGGGAAGGGAAACTGAGAGGCCCTTTGAAGGTAAGTACTATTTTTGTGTTTTTATTGAACACTTGGAAGAGGCCTAAGCTTGGGAAGGGAACCTAAGAGGCCCTTTGAAGGTAAGTACTATTTTGTGGTGTTTTTTCTTGGACACGTGGAAGAGGCCTAAGCTGGGGAAGGGAACCTGAGAGGCCCTTTGAAGGTAAGTACTATTTTGTGGTGGTTTTTCTTGGAAACGTGGAAGAGGCCTAAGCCTGGGAAGGGAACCTGAGAGGCCCTTTGAAGGTAAGTACTATTTTTGTGTTTTTATTGAACACTTGGAAGAGGCCTCAGCTTGGGAAGGGAACCTGAGAGGCCCTTTGAAGGTAAGTACTATTTTGTGGTTTTCTTGGACACGTGGAAGAGGCCTAAGCCTGGGGAAGGGAACCTGAGAGGCCCTTTGAAGGTAAGTACTATTTTGTGCTTTTCTTGGACACTTGGAAGAGGCCTAAGCCTGGGGAAGGGAACCTGAGAGGCCCTTTGAAGGTAAGTACTATTTTGTGGTTTTCTTGAACACTTGGAAGAGGCCTAAGCTTGGGAAGGGAACCTGAGAGGCCCATTGAAGGTAAGTACTATTTTGTGGTTTTCTTGGACACTTGAAAGAGGCCTAAGCTTGGGAAGGGAACCTGAGAGGCCCTTTGAAGGTAAGTACTATTTTGTGGTTTTCTTGGACACGTGGAAGAGGCCTAAGCTTGGGAAGGGAACCTGAGAGGCCCATTGAAGGTAAGTACTATTTTTTTGGTTTTCTTGGACACTTGGAAGAGGCCTAAGCTTGGGAAGGGAACCTGAGAGGCCCATTGAAGGTAAGTACTATTTTGTGGTGGTTTTTCTTGGACACTTGGAAGAGGCCTAAGCTTGGGAAGGGAACCTGAGAGGCCCATTGAAGGTAAGTACTATTTTGTGGTGGTTTTTCTTGGACACGTGGAAGAGGCCTAAGCTTGGGAAGGGAACCTGAGAGGCCCATTGAAGGTAAGTACTATTTTGTGGTTTTCTTGGACACTTGGAAGAGGCCTAAGCTTGGGAAGGGAACCTGAGAGGCCCATTGAAGGTAAGTACTATTTTTGTGTTTTTCTTGGACATGTGGAAGAGGCCTAAGCCTGGGGAAGGGAACCTAAGAGGCCCATTGAAGGTAAGTACTATTTTGTGGTGGTTTTTCTTGGACACGTGGAAGAGGCCTAAGCTGGGGAAGGGAACCTGAGAGGCCCATTGAAGGTAAGTACTATTTTGTGGTGGTTTTTCTTGGACACGTGGAAGAGGCCTAAGCTGGGGAAGGGAACCTGAGAGGCCCATTGAAGGTAAGTACTATTTTGTGGTTTTCTTGGACACGTGGAAGAGGCCTAAGCCTGGGGAAGGGAACCTGAGAGGCCCTTTGAAGGTATGTACTATTTTGTGGTGGTTTTTCTTGGACACATGGAAGAGGCCTAAGCTGGGGAAGGGAACCTGAGAGGCCCTTTGAAGGTAAGTACTATTTTGTGGTGGTTTTTCTTGGACACGTGGAAGAGGCCTAAGCTGGGAAGGGAACCTGAGAGGCCCTTTGAAGATAAGTACTATTTTGTGGTGCTTTTTCTTGGACACGTGGAAGAGGCCTAAGCCTGGGAAGGGAACCTGAGAGGCCCTTTGAAGGTAAGTACTATTTTTGTGTTTTTATTGAACACTTGGAAGAGGCCTAAGCTTGGGAAGGGAACCTGAGAGGCCCTTTGAAGGTAAGTACTATTTTGTGGTGGTTTTTCTTGGACACGTGGAAGAGGCCTAAGCTGGGAAGGGAAACTGAGAGGCCCTTTGAAGGTAAGTACTATTTTGTGGTGGTTTTTCTTGGACACGTGGAAGAGGCCTAAGCCTGGGGAAGGGAACCTGAGAGGCCCTTTGAAGGTAAGTACTATTTTTGTGTTTTTATTGAACACTTGGAAGAGGCCTAAGCTTGGGAAGGGAACCTGAGAGGCCCTTTGAAGGTAAGTACTATTTTGTGGTGGTTTTTCTTGGACACGTGGAAGAGGCCTAAGCTTGGGAAGGGAACCTGAGAGGCCCTTTGAAGGTAAGTACTATTTTGTGGTGGTTTTTCTTGGACACGTGGAAGAGGCCTAAGCTGGGAAGGGAACCTGAGAGGCCCTTTGAAGGTAAGTACTATTTTGTGGTTTTCTTGGACACGTGGAAGAGGCCTAAGCCTGGGGAAGGGAACCTGAGAGGCCCATTGAAGGTAAGTACTATTTTGTGGTTTTCTTGGACACGTGGAAGAGGCCTAAGCCTGGGAAGGGAACCTGAGAGGCCCATTGAAGGTAAGTACTATTTTGTGGTGGTTTTTCTTGGACACGTGGAAGAGGCCTAAGCCTGGGGAAGGGAACCTGAGAGGCCCTTTGAAGGTAAGTACTATTTTGTGTTTTTATTGAACACTTGGAAGAGGCCTAAGCTTGGGAAGGGAACCTGAGAGGCCCTTTGAAGGTAAGTACTATTTTGTGGTGGTTTTTCTTGGACACGTGGAAGAGGCCTAAGCTTGGGAAGGGAAACTGAGAGGCCCTTTGAAGGTAAGTACTATTTTTGTGTTTTTATTGAACACTTGGAAGAGGCCTAAGCTTGGGAAGGGAACCTGAGAGGCCCTTTGAAGGTAAGTACTATTTTGTGGTGTTTTTTCTTGGACACGTGGAAGAGGCCTAAGCTGGGGAAGGGAACCTGAGAGGCCCTTTGAAGGTAAGTACTATTTTGTGGTGGTTTTTCTTGGACACGTGGAAGAGGCCTAAGCTGGGAAGGGAACCTGAGAGGCCCTTTGAAGGTAAGTACTTTTTTGTGGTGGTTTTTCTTGGACACGTGGAAGAGGCCTAAGCCTGGGAAGGGAACCTGAGAGGCCCTTTGAAGGTAAGTACTATTTTTGTGTTTTTATTGAACACGTGGGAGAGGCCAAAGCCTGGGGAAGGGAACCTGAGAGGCCCTTTGAAGGTAAGTACTATTTTGTGGTGGTTTTTCTTGGACACGTGGAAGAGGCCGAAGCCTGGGGAAGGGAACCTGAGAGGTGTTTTTATTGAACACTTGGAAGAGGCCTAAGCTTGGGAAGGGAACCTGAGAGGCCCTTTGAAGGTAAGTACTATTTTGTGGTGGTTTTTCTTGGACACGTGGAAGAGGCCTAAGCTTGGGAAGGGAAACTGAGAGGCCCTTTGAAGGTAAGTACTATTTTTGTGTTTTTCTTGGACACGTGGAAGAGGCCTAAGCCTGGGGAAGGGAATCTGAGAGACCCATTGAAGGTAAGTACTATTTTGTGGTGGTTTTTCTTGGACACGTGGAAGAGGCCTAAGCTTGGGAAGGGAACCTGAGAGGCCCTTTGAAGGTAAGTACTATTTTGTGGTGTTTTTTCTTGGACACGTGGAAGAGGCCTAAGCTGGGGAAGGGGACCTGAGAGGCCCTTTGAAGGTAAGTACTATTTTGTGGTGGTTTTTCTTGGACACGTGGAAGAGGCCTAAGCTGGGAAGGGAACCTGAGAGGCCCTTTGAAGGTAAGTACTTTTTTGTGGTGGTTTTTCTTGGACACGTGGAAGAGGCCTAAGCCTGGGAAGGGAACCTGAGAGGCCCTTTGAAGGTAAGTACTATTTTTGTGTTTTTATTGAACACGTGGGAGAGGCCAAAGCCTGGGGAAGGGAACCTGAGAGGCCCTTTGAAGGTAAGTACTATTTTGTGGTGGTTTTTCTTGGACACGTGGAAGAGGCCGAAGCCTGGGGAAGGGAACCTGAGAGGTGTTTTTATTGAACACTTGGAAGAGGCCTAAGCTTGGGAAGGGAACCTGAGAGGCCCTTTGAAGGTAAGTACTATTTTGTGGTGGTTTTTCTTGGACACGTGGAAGAGGCCTAAGCTGGGAAGGGAACCTGAGAGGCCCTTTGAAGGTAAGTACTATTTTGTGGTGGTTTTTCTTGGACACGTGGAAGAGACCTAAGCTGGGGAAGGGAACCTGAGAGGCCCTTTATTTATTTATTTATTCAGATTTATTTAAAGCGCACGTCAGCCCGGGGGCATCGTGGCGCTGTTACATGAGGACATACATAATCTGGTTACCGTGGAAGGAAGATAGTTACAAAGCAGTTTTCATTACAAGGCACATTTCGTAACAGACGTATGCGAGCTGGTGTGGGTGAAGGAAGGATGGAGTTAGTTGAATAGAGTGGTTTTGAGAGATTTGCGAAAGGAGTACAGAGAAGGTTCTGCTCTGAGTGCGTTAGGGAGGGCATTCCAGAGCTTAGGAGCTATGTGTGGGAAGCCTATGCCGCCGGCTTTGGCTCTTTTTACAGTGGGTACTTGGAGTTGGTTGGCGTGATGGCTTCTTCTGGGACGGATGGAAGAGTTCTTAGTTATAGTTTCAGATAGGTAGGGGGGTGCTGTGTGATTGATGCACTTGTGTGTGAGAGTGAGGATTTTAAAGTTGATTCTTTCCTTGACTGGGAGCCAGTGGACAAGTCTTCTGGCCTGTGAAATATGGTCAGTTTTGGGGATGTGTAGTGCAGCGCGGAGGGCATTGTTTTGCACTATTTGGAGCCTGCTTAGGTTTTTTGATGATGTGCCTGCCAGGAGGGCGTTGCAGTAGTCCAATCTGGCTCCTATAGTAGCTCTGGCTATGGAGAGGCAGTTAGGTGTGGTGAGGTAAGGTTTGATGGCGTAAATGAGTTTGGTGGTCAGAGCAGACGCTGAGGCGATGGCGCTGGTTTGTCTAGTCATTGAGAGTGTGGCGTCAATGTAGACTCCTAAGGTCTTGACGGCAGAGGAGACAGGTATGCTAATACTGTCGATGATCATGTGAGAATAGTTGGGGCTGAGTTTGGTTAGTGCTTCGTTGGGGGCTAGGATGATGATTTCGGTTTTGTCTCCGTTTAGGCAGAGACCATTGATAGCCATCCAGGTTTGGATAGTCGAGTAGATTTTGAAGAGGGCTTCTGAGTCTAGGTCGTAGTCTCCGGAGAGGGGGAGGAGAACTTGCGTGTCATCTGCGTAGTTTGTGTACGCTATGTTGAGGGAGTCCAGTATGTCAAAGAGGGGTTTGGTGAATAGGTTGTAAAGGGTCGGTGCAGTGCAGGACCCTTGTGGGACTCCACAATTTATAGTGGTGGGGGGGGCGCTGTCCTGGTCGGAGTACACTTTCATGGCCCTACCTTCAAGGAAGGATGTGATCCAGGTGGTAGCCTTGTGAGAGAAGTGTGCAGCATTGAAGAGGTGAGATGTGAGAATGCTGTGGTCGACCAGGTCAAATGCTGCAGAGAGGTCGAGCAGAAGGAGGAGAGCAGGTTTGCCTGTGTCCATTATTTTGGTAATTTGATTTTTTAAATCTAGAAGGGCAGTTTCAGTCCCATGGCCTTTGCGGAAGCCTGATTGTCTTTTGCCTAGGATGGTGTTGGTTTCCAGGTAGTGTTGGATTTGATTGTGTGCGGCTTTGTCTAGGATTTTTAGGAGAAAGGGGACGGTGGTGATGGGGCGATAGTTGTTAGGGGAGGAAGGATCGAGAGAGGGTTTTTTCAGGAGCGGGCGGACCCAGGCTTCTTTTCGGCATTGTGGTACAGTTCCAGATGCGAAGGAGGCATTGATGAAAGCTGTAATGATGGGGGTGAGGGATTCTGAGCACTCTTTGATTAATGAGGGTGGGCAGATATCCCCTTTGCAGGTGGAAGGTTTGATTTTTTTGAGGAGGTCCTTGACTTCCGTCTCTGAGACTTCTCTAAAAGCAAAAAGGGGTGTTTGTGAGAGAGAGTTGTTGGTGGAAGGTGTGGGCGAGCAGGTGGGGGTGTTGAGAGCTTTGCGTTGTGAGGCTATTTTGTCTTGGAGAGTTTTAACTTTGTTGAGGAGGGCAGCCTGGATGCCTGTGCACCAGGCTTCATCCTTGATGATTTCAACTGGGCCGGGGGCAGGTGTGGTGAGTTCTTTGAATATGGAGAATATTTCTCTTGATTTGGAGCTGGCATTTGTAATTCTCTGATTGTAGGATTCGGATTTGGCGTGGAATATGGCTTTTTTGTAGGTCAAAGAGATCTCTTTAAAATCTTTAAGCGAGGATTGATTAGGCGCTGCTTGCCATCTGGATAGGGCTTTGCGTTTCTTGGTGCGAAGGTCAGATAGTTCTTCAGTGAACCAGGAGTTGCAGTGCATTGATTTTTTCCCTTTTTTTTCTTCTAGAGGGGCAATGAGATCGATGGCTTGAGTGAGCGTGCTGGAGTAGATGTTGGCTAGAGAGGTAGGGTCATGGATGAAAGGAGGCTTGAGTTCGGGGATATCGAGGAGAGGGGCGAGGTTGGAAGCAGTGAGTTTTTTGGAGCTTCTTACTTTAGCGGGTGTGGCATGAGTTAAGGTTTTATTAGTGGGCATGGTAGGAATGGAGAATTGAATGAGGTAATGGTCTGTCCATGGGAGGGCCGAGATGGAGGTAATTGCAGATGAGCAGTTGTGATCAGCTAGCCAGTCAATGGATCTGCCTTTGTTATGAGTGGGGGCAGTAATTTTGTGTTCGAACCCCATGTTTGATAGTTCTTTGGCTAAATTTGCGGCTGCTTTGTCCTTTGGGTCAGCTAAACCAAGGTTAATGTCCCCTAGAAGGATGCTTTTGGTGGTGCTTTTGAGGTTGTTGCCTATGTTTTGGAGGAGTTGCTTTTGGTAGTCAAAGGGTGATCCCGGTGGTCTGTAGGTGATAAAGAAGTTTATGGTGCAGTTAGGTGAGAGGGCTAGTTTAGCAGTGAGGAGATCAGCGTTGTTGTCCCATTGTTGATTACACATTCTTATGGAGAGGGTGTCTTTAAAGATGAGGGCGACGCCGCCACCACCTTTGGAGTTTTTACGGTCCTGTCTGAGAATGGTATAGTTTCGAGGGAGAGCGAGGTGGATGGATGGACTGGAAGCTTCATGGAGCCAGGTTTCGGATATGGCAAGTAGGTCAAGATTGTGGGTGGTGATAAGGTCATTGATTTCAATGGCATGGGCATGGACAGAGCGTGCATTGATTAGAGCGCATCTTAAGTCTGGTCGTAGAGTGTGTGTGATGGCGTTGGTGGTGTTTGGGGTGGGCGATGCGTATTTGGGTGAGTGAGGCTGGGGCGTGATAGATGCAGCGTGATGGGTGCTAGGGTAGTGAGTGTGGTCAGAGAGGTAAGTCTGGGCGGCTGATGTATGGGTGCGAGAGCTGAGTCTGTTGCTCCTAAGGAGTGTGGAGTGAGGAGTGCTGCGGAGAGTTAGGAGGTGTTTGGTGCGTGTTCTTAGTCTACAGAGCCTGAGGTGGAGTGGGTGATGTCCGATTGGGTTGGTGTGGTGGTTGAGTGTGGAATGGAGTGCAGACGGTAAGTACTATTTTATGGTGGTTTTTCTTGGACACGTGGAAGAGGCCTAAGCTTGGGAAGGGAACCTGAGAGGCCCTTTGAAGGTAAGTACTATTTTTGTGTTTTTATTGAACACTTGGAAGAGGCCTAAGCTTGGGAAGGGAACCTGAGAGGCCCTTTGAAGGTAAGTACTATTTTGTGGTGGTTTTTCTTGGACACTTGGAAGAGGCCTAAGCTTGGGAAGGGATCCTGAGAGGCCCATTGAAGGTAAGTACTATTTTGTGGTGGTTTTTCTTGGACACGTGGAAGAGGCCTAAGCTTGGGAAGGGAACCTGAGAGGCCCATTGAAGGTAAGTACTATTTTGTGGTGGTTTTTCTTGGACACGTGGAAGAGGCCTAAGCTTGGGAAGGGAACCTGAGAGGCCCATTGAAGGTAAGTACTATTTTTGTGTTTTTCTTGGACACGTGGAAGAGGCCTAAGCCTGGGGAAGGGAATCTGAGAGACCCATTGAAGGTAAGTACTATTTTGTGGTGGTTTTTCTTGGACACGTGGAAGAGGCCTAAGCTGGGGAAGGGAACCTGAGAGGCCCATTGAAGGTAAGTACTATTTTGTGGTGGTTTTTCTTGGACACGTGGAAGAGGCCTAAGCTGGGGAAGGGAACCTGAGAGGCCCATTGAAGGTAAGTACTATTTTGTGGTCGGTTTTCTTGGACACGTGGAAGAGGCCTAAGTTTGGGAAGGGAACCTGAGAGGCCCTTTGAAGGTAAGTACTATTTTGTGGTGGTTTTTCTTGGACACGTGGAAGAGGCCTAAACTGGGAAGGGAACCTGAGAGGCCCTTTGAAGGTAAGTACTATTTTGTGGTGGTTTTACTTGGACACGTGGAAGAGGCCTAAGCTGGGAAGGGAACCTGAGAGGCCCTTTGAAGGTAAGTACTATTTTGTGGTTTTCTTGGACATGTGGAAGAGGCCTAAGCCTGGGGAAGGGAACCTGAGAGGCCCATTGAAGGTAAGTACTATTTTGTGGTTTTCTTGGACACGTGGAAGAGGCCTAAGCCTGGGAAGGGAACCTGAGAGGCCCATTGAAGGTAAGTACTATTTTGTGGTGGTTTTTCTTGGACACGTGGAAGAGGCCTAAGCCTGGGGAAGGGAACCTGAGAGGCCCATTGAAAGTAAGTACTATTTTGTGGTTTTCTTGGACACGTGGAAGAGGCCTAAGCCTGGGAAGGGAACCTGAGAGGCCCATTGAAGGTAAGTACTATTTTGTGGTGGTTTTTCTTGGACACGTGGAAGAGGCCTAAGCCTGGGGAAGGGAACCTGAGAAGCCCTTTGAAGGTAAGTACTATTTTGTGTTTTTATTGAACACTTGGAAGAGGCCTAAGCTTGGGAAGGGAACCTGAGCGGCCCTTTGAAGGTAAGTACTATTTTGTGGTGGTTTTTCTTGGACACGTGGAAGAGGCCTAAGCTTGGGAAGGGAAACTGAGAGGCCCTTTGAAGGTAAGTACTATTTTTGTGTTTTTATTGAACACTTGGAAGAGGCCTAAGCTTGGGAAGGGAACCTAAGAGGCCCTTTGAAGGTAAGTACTATTTTGTGGTGTTTTTTCTTGGACACGTGGAAGAGGCCTAAGCTGGGGAAGGGAACCTGAGAGGCCCTTTGAAGGTAAGTACTATTTTGTGGTGGTTTTTCTTGGAAACGTGGAAGAGGCCTAAGCCTGGGAAGGGAACCTGAGAGGCCCTTTGAAGGTAAGTACTATTTTTGTGTTTTTATTGAACACTTGGAAGAGGCCTCAGCTTGGGAAGGGAACCTGAGAGGCCCTTTGAAGGTAAGTACTATTTTGTGGTTTTCTTGGACACGTGGAAGAGGCCTAAGCCTGGGGAAGGGAACCTGAGAGGCCCTTTGAAGGTAAGTACTATTTTGTGCTTTTCTTGGACACTTGGAAGAGGCCTAAGCCTGGGGAAGGGAACCTGAGAGGCCCTTTGAAGGTAAGTACTATTTTGTGGTTTTCTTGAACACTTGGAAGAGGCCTAAGCTTGGGAAGGGAACCTGAGAGGCCCATTGAAGGTAAGTACTATTTTGTGGTTTTCTTGGACACTTGAAAGAGGCCTAAGCTTGGGAAGGGAACCTGAGAGGCCCTTTGAAGGTAAGTACTATTTTGTGGTTTTCTTGGACACGTGGAAGAGGCCTAAGCTTGGGAAGGGAACCTGAGAGGCCCATTGAAGGTAAGTACTATTTTTTTGGTTTTCTTGGACACTTGGAAGAGGCCTAAGCTTGGGAAGGGAACCTGAGAGGCCCATTGAAGGTAAGTACTATTTTGTGGTGGTTTTTCTTGGACACTTGGAAGAGGCCTAAGCTTGGGAAGGGAACCTGAGAGGCCCATTGAAGGTAAGTACTATTTTGTGGTGGTTTTTCTTGGACACGTGGAAGAGGCCTAAGCTTGGGAAGGGAACCTGAGAGGCCCATTGAAGGTAAGTACTATTTTGTGGTTTTCTTGGACACTTGGAAGAGGCCTAAGCTTGGGAAGGGAACCTGAGAGGCCCATTGAAGGTAAGTACTATTTTTGTGTTTTTCTTGGACATGTGGAAGAGGCCTAAGCCTGGGGAAGGGAACCTAAGAGGCCCATTGAAGGTAAGTACTATTTTGTGGTGGTTTTTCTTGGACACGTGGAAGAGGCCTAAGCTGGGGAAGGGAACCTGAGAGGCCCATTGAAGGTAAGTACTATTTTGTGGTGGTTTTTCTTGGACACGTGGAAGAGGCCTAAGCTGGGGAAGGGAACCTGAGAGGCCCATTGAAGGTAAGTACTATTTTGTGGTTTTCTTGGACACGTGGAAGAGGCCTAAGCCTGGGGAAGGGAACCTGAGAGGCCCTTTGAAGGTAAGTACTATTTTGTGGTGGTTTTTCTTGGACACATGGAAGAGGCCTAAGCTGGGGAAGGGAACCTGAGAGGCCCTTTGAAGGTAAGTACTATTTTGTGGTGGTTTTTCTTGGACACGTGGAAGAGGCCTAAGCTGGGAAGGGAACCTGAGAGGCCCTTTGAAGATAAGTACTATTTTGTGGTGCTTTTTCTTGGACACGTGGAAGAGGCCTAAGCCTGGGAAGGGAACCTGAGAGGCCCTTTGAAGGTAAGTACTATTTTTGTGTTTTTATTGAACACTTGGAAGAGGCCTAAGCTTGGGAAGGGAACCTGAGAGGCCCTTTGAAGGTAAGTACTATTTTGTGGTGGTTTTTCTTGGACACGTGGAAGAGGCCTAAGCTGGGAAGGGAAACTGAGAGGCCCTTTGAAGGTAAGTACTATTTTGTGGTGGTTTTTCTTGGACACGTGGAAGAGGCCTAAGCCTGGGGAAGGGAACCTGAGAGGCCCTTTGAAGGTAAGTACTATTTTTGTGTTTTTATTGAACACTTGGAAGAGGCCTAAGCTTGGGAAGGGAACCTGAGAGGCCCTTTGAAGGTAAGTACTATTTTGTGGTGGTTTTTCTTGGACACGTGGAAGAGGCCTAAGCTTGGGAAGGGAACCTGAGAGGCCCTTTGAAGGTAAGTACTATTTTGTGGTGGTTTTTCTTGGACACGTGGAAGAGGCCTAAGCTGGGAAGGGAACCTGAGAGGCCCTTTGAAGGTAAGTACTATTTTGTGGTTTTCTCGGACACGTGGAAGAGGCCTAAGCCTGGGGAAGGGAACCTGAGAGGCCCATTGAAGGTAAGTACTATTTTGTGGTTTTCTTGGACACGTGGAAGAGGCCTAAGCCTGGGAAGGGAACCTGAGAGGCCCATTGAAGGTAAGTACTATTTTGTGGTGGTTTTTCTTGGACACGTGGAAGAGGCCTAAGCCTGGGGAAGGGAACCTGAGAGGCCCTTTGAAGGTAAGTACTATTTTGTGTTTTTATTGAACACTTGGAAGAGGCCTAAGCTTGGGAAGGGAACCTGAGAGGCCCTTTGAAGGTAAGTACTATTTTGTGGTGGTTTTTCTTGGACACGTGGAAGAGGCCTAAGCTTGGGAAGGGAAACTGAGAGGCCCTTTGAAGGTAAGTACTATTTTTGTGTTTTTATTGAACACTTGGAAGAGGCCTAAGCTTGGGAAGGGAACCTGAGAGGCCCTTTGAAGGTAAGTACTATTTTGTGGTGTTTTTTCTTGGACACGTGGAAGAGGCCTAAGCTGGGGAAGGGAACCTGAGAGGCCCTTTGAAGGTAAGTACTATTTTGTGGTGGTTTTTCTTGGACACGTGGAAGAGGCCTAAGCTGGGAAGGGAACCTGAGAGGCCCTTTGAAGGTAAGTACTATTTTGTGGTGGTTTTTCTTGGAAACGTGGAAGAGGCCTAAGCTTGGGAAGGGAACCTGAGAGGCCCTTTGAAGGTAAGTACTATTTTTGTGTTTTTATTGAACACTTGGAAGAGGCCTAAGCTTGGGAAGGGAACCTGAGAGGCCCTTTGAAGGTAAGTACTATTTTGTGGTTTTCTTGGACACGTGGAAGAGGCCTAAGCCTGGGGAAGGGAACCTGAGAGGCCCTTTGAAGGTAAGTACTATTTTTGTGTTTTTATTGAACACTTGGAAGAGGCCTAAGCTTGGGAAGGGAACCTGAGAGGCCCTTTGAAGGTAAGTACTATTTTGTGGTGGTTTTTCTTGGACACGTGGAAGAGGCCTAAGCTGGGGAACGGAACCTGAGAGGACCTTTGAAGGTAAGTACTATTTTGTGTTTTTCTTGGACACGTGGAAGAGGCCTACACTTGGGGAAGGGAACCCTGAGAGGCCCTTAGAAGGTAAGTACTATTTTGTGGTTTTCTTGGACACGTGGAAGAGGCCTACACTTGGGGAAGGGAACCCTGAGAGGCCCATTGAAGGTAAGTACTATTTTGTGGTTTTCTTGGACACGTGGAAGAGGCCTAAGCCTGGGGAAGGGAACCTGAGAGGCCCATTGAAGGTAAGTACTATTTTGTGGTGGTTTTTCTTGGACACGTGTAAGAGGCCTACACTTAGGGAAGGGAACCCTGAGAGGCCCTTTGAAGGTAAGTACTATTTTGTGGTGGTTTTTCTTGGACACGTGGAAGATGCCTAAGCTGGGGAAGGGAACCTGAGAGGCCCATTGAAGGTAAGTACTATTTTGTGGTTTTCTTGGACACGTGGAAGAGGCCTAAGCCTGGGGAAGGGAACCTGAGAGGCCCATTGAAGGTAAGTACTATTTTGTGGTGGTTTTTCTTGGACACGTGGAAGAGGCCTAAGCTGGGGAAGGGAACCTGAGAGGCCCATTGAAGGTAAGTACTATTTTGTGGTTTTCTTGGACACGTGGAAGAGGCCTAAGCCTGGGGAAGGGAACCTGAGAGGCCCATTGAAGGTTAGTACTATTTTGTGGTTTTCTTGGACACGTGGAAGAGGCCTAAGCCTGGGAAGGGAACTTGAGAGGCCCTTTGAAGGTAAGTACTATTTTGTGGTGGTTTTTCTTGGACACGTGGAAGAGGCCTAAGCTGGGGAAGGGAACCTGAGAGGCCCATTGAAGGTAAGTACTATTTTGTGGTTTTCTTGGACACGTGGAAGAGGCCTAAGCCTGGGGAAGGGAACCTGAGAGGCCCATTGAAGGTAAGTACTTTTTTGTGGTTTTCTTGGACATGTGGAAGAGGCCTAAGCCTGGGGAAGGGAACCTGAGAGGCCCATTGAAGGTAAGTACTATTTTGTGGTTTTCTTGGACACGTGGAAGAGGCCTAAGCCTGGGAAGGGAACCTGAGAGGCCCTTTGAAGGTAAGTACTATTTTGTGGTGGTTTTTCTTGGACACGTGGAAGAGGCCTAAGCTGGGGAAGGGAACCTGAGTGGCCCATTGAAGGTAAGTACTATTTTGTGGTTTTCTTGGACACGTGGAAGAGGCCTAAGCCTGGGGAAGGGAACCTGAGAGGCCCATTGAAGGTAAGTACTATTTTGTGGTTTTCTTGGACACGTGGAAGAGGCCTAAGCCTGGGAAGGGAACCTGAGAGGCCCTTTGAAGGTAAGTACTATTTTGTGGTGGTTTTTCTTGGACACGTGGAAGAGGCATAAGCCTGGGGAAGGGAACCTGAGAGGCCCTTTGAAGGTAAGTACTATTTTTGTGTTTTTATTGAACACTTGGAAGAGGCCTAAGCTTGTGAAGGGAACCTGAGAGGCCCATTGGAGGTAAGTACTATGTTGTGGTTTTCTTAGACACTTGGAAGAGGCCTAAACTTGGGAAGGGAACCTGAGAGGTCCTTTGAAGGTAAGTACTATTTTGTGGTTTTCTTGGACACGTCGAAGAGGCCTAAGCCTGGGGAAGGGAACCTGAGAGGCCCTTTGAAGGTAAGTACTATTTTGTGGTTTTCTTGGACACTTGGAAGAGGCCTAAGCCTGGGGAAGGGAACCTGAAAGGCCCTTTGAAGGTAAGTACCATTTTGTGGTTTTCCTGAACACTTGGAAGAGGCCTAAGCTTGGGAAGGGAACCTGAGAGGCCCATTGAAGGTAAGTACTATTTTGTGGTTTTCTTGGACACTTGGAAGAGGCCTAAGCTTGGGAAGTGAACCTGAGAGGCCCTTTGAAGGTAAGTACTATTTTGTGGTTTTCTTGGACACGTGGAAGAGCCTAAGCTTGGGAAGGGAACCTGAGAGGCCCATTGAAGGTAAGTACTATTTTGTGGTTTTCTTGGACACTTGGAAGAGGCCTAAGCTTGGGAAGGGAACCTGAGAGGCCCATTGAAGGTAAGTACTATTTTGTGGTGGTTTTTCTTGGACACGTGGAAGAGGCCTAAGCTTGGGAAGGGAACCTGAGAGGCCCATTGAAGATAAGTACTATTTTGTGGTTTTCTTGGACACTTGGAAGAGGCCTAAGCTTGGGAAGGGAACCTGAGAGGCCCATTGAAGGTAAGTACTATTTTTGTGTTTTTCTTGGACACGTGGAAGAGGCCTAAGCCTGGGGAAGGGAACCTGAGAGGCCCATTGAAGGTAAGTACTATTTTGTGGTGGTTTTTCTTGGACACGTGGAAGAGGCCTAAGCTGGGGAAGGGAACCTGAGAGGCCCATTGAAGGTAAGTACAATTTGTGGTGGTTTTTCTTGGACACGTGGAAGAGGCCTAAGCTGGGGAAGGGAACCTGAGAGGCCCATTGAAGGTAAGTACTATTTTGTGGTGGTTTTTCTTGGACACGTGGAAGAGGCCTAAGCTTGGGAAGGGAACCTGAGAGGCCCTTTGAAGATAAGTACTATTTTGTGGTTTTCTTGGACACGTGGAAGAGGCCTAAGCTTGGGAAGGGAACCTGAGAGGCCCTTTGAAGGTAAGTACTATTTTGTGTTTTTATTGAACACTTGGAAGAGGCCTAAGCTTGGGAAGGGAACCTGAGAGGCCCTTTGAAGGTAAGTACTATTTTTGTGTTTTTATTGAACACTTGGAAGAGGCCTAAGCTTGGGAAGGGAACCTGAGAGGCCCTTTGAAGGTAAGTACTATTTTGTGGTGGTTTTTCTTGGACACGTGGAAGAGGACTAAGCTGGGGAAGGGAACCTGAGAGGCCCTTTGAAGCTAAGTACTATTTTGTGGTGGTTTTTCTTGGACACGTGGAAGAGGCCTAAGCTGGGAAGGGAACCTGAGAGGCCCTTTGAAGGTAAGTACTATTTTGTGGTGGTTTTTCTTGGACACGTGGAAGAGGCCTAAGCTGGGGAAGGGAATCTGATAGGCCCATTGAACGTAAGTACTATTTTGTGGTGGTTTTTCTTGGACACGTGGAAGAGGCCTAAGCTTGGGAAGGGAACCTGAGAGGCCCTTTGAAGGTAAGTACTATTTTTGTGTTTTTATTGAACACTTGGAAGAGGCCTAAGCTTGGGAAGGGAACCTGAGAGGCCCTTTGAAGGTAAGTACTATTTTGTGGTGGTTTTTCTTGGACACGTGGAAGAGGCCTAAGCTGGGGAAGGGAACCTGAGAGGCCCTTTGAAGGTAAGTACTATTTTGTGGTGGTTTTTCTTGGACACGTGGAAGAGGCCTAAGCTGGGAAGGGAACCTGAGAGGCCCTTTGAAGGTAAGTACTATTTTGTGGTGGTTTTTCTTGGACACGTGGAAGAGGCCTAAGCCTGGGAAGGGAACCTGAGAGGCCCTTTGAAGGTAAGTACTACTTTTGTGTTTTTATTGAACACTTGGAAGAGGCCTAAGCTTGGGAAGGGAACCTGAGAGGCCCTTTGAAGGTAAGTACTATTTTGTGGTGGTTTTTCTTGGACACGTGGAAGAGGCCTAAGCTGGGGAAGGGAACCTGAGAGGCCCTTTGAAGGTAAGTACTATTTTGTGGTGGTTTTTCTTGGACACTTGGAAGAGGCCTAAGCTGGGAAGGGAACCTGAGAGGCCCTTTGAAGATAAGTACTATTTTGTGGTGGTTTTTCTTGGACACGTGGAAGAGGCCTAAGCCTGGGGAAGGGAACCTGAGAGGCCCTTTGAAGGTAAGTACTATTTTTGTGTTTTTATTGAACACTTGGAAGAGGCCTAAGCTTGGGAAGGGAACCTGAGAGGCCCTTTGAAGGTAAGTACTATTTTGTGGTGGTTTTTCTTGGACACGTGGAAGAGGCCTAAGCTGGGAAGGGAACCTGAGAGGCCCTTTGAAGGTAAGTACTATTTTGTGGTTTTCTTGGACATGTGGAAGAGGCCTAAGCCTGGGGAAGGGAACCTGAGAGGCCCATTGACGGTAAGTACTATTTTGTGGTTTTCTTGGACACGTGGAAGAGGCCTAAGCCTGGGAAGGGAACCTGAGAGGCCCATTGAAGGTAAGTACTATTTTGTGGTTTTCTTGGACACGTGGAAGAGGCCTAAGCCTGGGAAGGGAACCTGAGAGGCCCATTGAAGGTAAGTACTATTTTGTGGTGGTTTTTCTTGGACACGTGGAAGAGGCCTAAGCCTGTGGAAGGGAACCTGAGAGGCCCTTTGAAGGTAAGTACTATTTTGTGTTTTTATTGAACACTTGGAAGAGGCCTAAGCTTGGGAAGGGAACCTGAGAGGCCCTTTGAAGGTAAGTACTATTTTGTGGTGGTTTTTCTTGGAAACGTGGAAGAGGCCTAAGCCTGGGAAGGGAACCTGAGAGGCCCTTTGAAGGTAAGTACTATTTTTGTGTTTTTATTGAACACTTGGAAGAGGCCTCAGCTTGGGAAGGGAACCTGAGAGGCCCTTTGAAGGTAAGTACTATTTTGTGGTTTTCTTGGACACGTGGAAGAGGCCTAAGCCTGGGGAAGGGAACCTGAGAGGCCCTTTGAAGGTAAGTACTATTTTGTGGTTTTCTTGGACACTTGGAAGAGGCCTAAGCCTGGGGAAGGGAACCTGAGAGGCCCTTTGAAGGTAAGTACTATTTTGTGGTTTTCTTGAACACTTGGAAGAGGCCTAAGCTTGGGAAGGGAACTTGAGAGGCCCATTGAAGGTAAGTACTATTTTGTGGTTTTCTTGGACACTTGAAAGAGGCCTAAGCTTGGGAAGGGAACCTGAGAGGCCCTTTGAAGGTAAGTACTATTTTGTGGTTTTCTTGGACACGTGGAAGAGGCCTAAGCTTGGGAAGGGAACCTGAGAGGCCAATTGAAGGTAAGTACTATTTTGTGGTTTTCTTGGACACTTGGAAGAGGCCTAAGCTTGGGAAGGGAACCTGAGAGGCCCATTGAAGGTAAGTACTATTTTGTGGTGGTTTTTCTTGGACACTTGGAAGAGGCCTAAGCTTGGGAAGGGAACCTGAGAGGCCCATTGAAGGTAAGTACTATTTTGTGGTGGTTTTTCTTGGACACGTGGAAGAGGCCTAAGCTTGGGAAGGGAACCTGAGAGGCCCATTGAAGGTAAGTACTATTTTGTGGTTTTCTTGGACACTTGGAAGAGGCCTAAGCTTGGGAAGGGAACCTGAGAGGCCCATTGAAGGTAAGTACTATTTTTGTGTTTTTCTTGGACATGTGGAAGAGGCCTAAGCCTGGGGAAGGGAACCTAAGAGGCCCATTTAAGGTAAGTACTATTTTGTGGTGGTTTTTCTTGGACAGGTGGAAGAGGCCTAAGCTGGGGAAGGGAACCTGAGAGGCCCATTGAAGGTAAGTACTATTTCGTGGTGGTTTTTCTTGGACACGTGGAAGAGGCCTAAGCTGGGGAAGGGAACCTGAGAGGCCCATTGAAGATAAGTACTATTTTGTGGTTTTCTTGGACACGTGGAAGAGGCCTAAGCCTGGGGAAGGGAACCTGAGAGGCCCTTTGAAGGTAAGTACAATTTTGTGGTGGTTTTTCTTGGACACGTGGAAGAGCCCTAAGCTGGGGAAGGGAACCTGAGAGGCCCTTTGAAGGTAAGTACTATTTTGTGGTGGTTTTTCTTGGACACGTGGAAGAGGCCTAAGCTGGGAAGGGAACCTGAGAGGCCCTTTGAAGATAAGTACTATTTTGTGGTGCTTTTTCTTGGACACGTGGAAGAGGCCTAAGCCTGGGAAGGGAACCTGAGAGGCCCTTTGAAGGTAAGTACTATTTTTGTGTTTTTATTGAACACTTGGAAGAGGCCTAAGCTTGGGAAGGGAACCTGAGAGGCCCTTTGAAGGTAAGTACTATTTTGTGGTGGTTTTTCTTGGACACGTGGAAGAAGCCTAAGCTGGGAAGGGAACCTGAGAGGCCCTTTGAAGGTAAGTACTATTTTGTGGTGGTTTTTCTTGGACACGTGGAAGAGGCCTAAGCTTGGGAAGGGAACCTGAGAGGCCCTTTGAAGGTAAGTACTATTTTGTGGTGGTTTTTCTTGGACACGTGGAAGAGGCCTAAGCTGGGAAGGGAACCTGAGAGGCCCTTTGAAGGTAAGTACTATTTTGTGGTTTTCTTGGACACGTGGAAGAGGCCTAAGCCTGGGGAAGGGAACCTGAGAGGCCCATTGAAGGTAAGTACTATTTTGTGGTTTTCTTGGACACGTGGAAGAGGCCTAAGCCTGGGAAGGGAACCTGAGAGGCCCATTGAAGGTAAGTACTATTTTGTGGTGGTTTTTCTTGGACACGTGGAAGAGGCCTAAGCCTGGGGAAGGGAACCTGAGAGGCCCATTGAAGGTAAGTACTATTTTGTGGTTTTCTTGGACACGTGGAAGAGGCCTAAGCCTGGGAAGGGAACCTGAGAGGCCCATTGAAGGTAAGTACTATTTTGTGGTGGTTTTTCTTAGACACGTGGAAGAGGCCTAAGCCTGGGGAAGGGAACCTGAGAGGCCCTTTGAAGGTAAGTACTATTTTGTGTTTTTATTGAACACGTGGAAGAGGCCTAAGCTTGGGAAGGGAACCTGAGAGGCCCTTTGAAGGTAAGTACTATTTTGTGGTGGTTTTTCTTGGACACGTGGAAGAGGCCTAAGCTGGGAAGGGAACCTGAGAGGCCCTTTGAAGGTAAGTACTATTTTGTGGTGGTTTTTCTTGGACACGTGGAAGAGGCCTAAGCTGGGAAGGGAACCTGAGAGGCCCTTTGAAGGTAAGTACTATTTTGTGGTTTTCTTGGACACGTGGAAGAGGCCTAAGCCTGGGGAAGGGAACCTGAGAGGCCCATTGAAGGTAAGTACTATTTTGTGGTGGTTTTTCTTGGACACGTGGAAGAGGCCTAAGCCTGGGGAAGGGAACCTGAGAGGCCCATTGAAGGTAAGTACTATTTTGTGGTTTTCTTGGACACGTGGAAGAGGCCTAAGCCTGGGAAGGGAACCTGAGAGGCCCATTGAAGGTAAGTACTATTTTGTGGTGGTTTTTCTTAGACACGTGGAAGAGGCCTAAGCCTGGGGAAGGGAACCTGAGAGGCCCTTTGAAGGTAAGTACTATTTTGTGTTTTTATTGAACACTTGGAAGAGGCCTAATCTTGGGAAGGGAACCTGAGAGGCCCTTTGAAGGTAAGTACTATTTTGTGGTGGTTTTTCTTGGACACGTGGAAGAGGCCTAAGCTTGGGAAGGGAAACTGAGAGGCCCTTTGAAGGTAAGTACTATTTTTGTGTTTTTATTGAACACTTGGAAGAGGCCTAAGCTTGGGAAGGGAACCTGAGAGGCCCTTTGAAGGTAAGTACTATTTTGTGGTGTTTTTTCTTGGACACGTGGAAGAGGCCTAAGCTGGGGAAGGGAACCTGAGAGGCCCTTTGAAGGTAAGTACTATTTTGTGGTGGTTTTTCTTGGACACGTGGAAGAGGCCTAAGCTGGGAAGGGAACCTGAGAGGCCCTTTGAAGGTAAGTGCTATTTTTGTGTTTTTATTGAACACTTGGAAGAGGCCTAAGCTTGGGAACGGAACCTGAGAGGCCCTTTGAAGGTAAGTACTATTTTGTGGTTTTATTGAACACTTGGAAGAGGCCTAAGCTTGGGAAGGGAACCTGAGAGGCCCATTGAAGGTAAGTACTATTTTGTGGTTTTCTTGGACACTTGGAAGAGGCCTAAGCTTGGGAAGGGAACCTGAGAGGCCCTTTGAAGGTAAGTACTATTTTGTGGTTTTCTTGGACACGTGGAAGAGGCCTAAGCCTGGGGAAGGGAACCTGAGAGGCCCTTTGAAGGTAAGTACTATTTTGTGGTTTTATTGAACACTTGGAAGAGGCCTAAGCTTGGGAAGGGAACCTGAGAGGCCCATTGAAGGTAAGTACTATTTTGTGGTTTTCTTGGACACGTGGAAGAGGCCTAAGCTTGGGAAGGGAACCTGAGAGGCCCTTTGAAGGTAAGTACTATTTTGTGGTGGTTTTTCTTGGACACGTGGAAGAGGCCTAAGCTGGGAAGGGAACCTGAGAGGCCCTTTGAAGGTAAGTACTATTTTGTGGTGGTTTTTCTTGGACACGTGGAAGAGGCCTAAACTGGGAAGGGAACCTGAGAGGCCCTTTGAAGGTAAGTACTATTTTGTGGTTTTTCTTGGACACGTGGAAGAGGCCTAAGCCTGGGGAAGGGAACCTGAGAGGCCCATTGAAGGTAAGTACTATTTTGTGGTTTTCTTGGACACGTGGAAGAGGCCTAAGCCTGGGAAGGGAACCTGAGAGGCCCATTGAAGGTAAGTACTATTTTGTGGTGGTTTTTCTTGGACACGTGGAAGAGGCCTAAGCCTGGGGAAGGGAACCTGAGAGGCCCATTGAAGGTAAGTACTATTTTGTGGTTTTCTTGGACACGTGGAAGAGGCCTAAGCCTGGGAAGGGAACCTGAGTGGCCCATTGAAGGTAAGTACTATTTTGTGGTGGTTTTTCTTAGACACGTGGAAGAGGCCTAAGCCTGGGGAAGGGAACCTGAGAGGCCCTTTGAAGGTAAGTACTATTTTGTGTTTTTATTGAACACTTGGAAGAGGCCTAATCTTGGGAAGGGAACCTGAGAGGCCCTTTGAAGGTAAGTACTATTTTGTGGTGGTTTTTCTTGGACACGTGGAAGAGGCCTAAGCTTGGGAAGGGAAACTGAGAGGCCCTTTGAAGGTAAGTACTATTTTTGTGTTTTTATTGAACACTTGGAAGAGGCCTAAGCTTGGGAAGGGAACCTGAGAGGCCCTTTGAAGGTAAGTACTATTTTGTGGTGTTTTTTCTTGGACACGTGGAAGAGGCCTAAGCTGGGGAAGGGAACCTGAGAGGCCCTTTGAAGGTAAGTACTATTTTGTGGTGGTTTTTCTTGGACACGTGGAAGAGGCCTAAGCTGGGAAGGGAACCTGAGAGGCCCTTTGAAGGTAAGTGCTATTTTTGTGTTTTTATTGAACACTTGGAAGAGGCCTAAGCTTGGGAACGGAACCTGAGAGGCCCTTTGAAGGTAAGTACTATTTTGTGGTTTTATTGAACACTTGGAAGAGGCCTAAGCTTGGGAAGGGAACCTGAGAGGCCCATTGAAGGTAAGTACTATTTTGTGGTTTTCTTGGACACTTGGAAGAGGCCTAAGCTTGGGAAGGGAACCTGAGAGGCCCTTTGAAGGTAAGTACTATTTTGTGGTTTTCTTGGACACGTGGAAGAGGCCTAAGCCTGGGGAAGGGAACCTGAGAGGCCCTTTGAAGGTAAGTACTATTTTGTGGTTTTCTTGGACACTTGGAAGAGGCCTAAGCCTAGGGAAGGGAACCTGAGAGGCCCTTTGAAGGTAAGTACTATTTTGTGGTTTTCTTGAACACTTGGAAGAGGCCTAAGCTTGGGAAGGGAACCTGAGAGGCCCATTGAAGGTAAGTACTATGTTGTGGTTTTCTTGGACACGTGGAAGAGGCCTAAGCTTGGGAAGGGAACCTGAGAGGCCCATTGAAGGTAAGTACTATTTTGTGGTTTTCTTGGACACTTGGAAGAGGCCTAAGCTTGGGAAGGGAACCTGAGAGGCCCATTGAAGGTAAGTACTATTTTGTGGTGGTTTTTCTTGGACACTTGGAAGAGGCCTAAGCTTGGGAAGGGAACCTGAGAGGCCCATTGAAGGTAAGTACTATTTTGTGGTGGTTTTTCTTGGACACGTGGAAGAGGCCTAAGCTTGGGAAGGGAACCTGAGAGGCCCATTGAAGGTAAGTACTATTTTGTGGTTTTCTTGGACACTTGGAAGAGGCCTAAGCTTGGGAAGGGAACCTGAGAGGCCCATTGAAGGTAAGTACTATTTTTGTGTTTTTCCTGGACATGTGGAAGAGGCCTAAGCCTGGGGAAGGGAACCTAAGAGGCACATTGAAGGTAAGTACTATTTTGTGGTGGTTTTTCTTGGACACGTGGAAGAGGCCTAAGCTGGGGAAGGGAACCTGAGAGGCCCATTGAAGGTAAGTACTATTTTGTGGTGGTTTTTCTTGGACACGTGGAAGAGGCCTAAGCTGGGGAAGGGAACCTGAGAGGCCCATTGAAGGTAAGTACTATTTTGTGGTGGTTTTTCTTGGACACGTGGAAGAGGCCTAAGCTTGGGAAGGGAACCTGAGAGGCCCTTTGAAGGTAAGTACTATTTTGTGGTTTTCTTGGACACGTGGAAGAGGCCTAAGCCTGGGAAGGGAACCTGAGAGGCCCATTGAAGGTAAGTACTATTTTGTGGTTTTCTTGGACAGGTGGAAGAGGCCTAAGCCTGGGGAAGGGAACCTGAGTTGCCCTTTGAAGGTAAGTACTATTTTGTGGTTTTCTTGGACACGTGGAAGAGGCCTAAGCTTGGGAAGGGGACCTGAGAGGCCCTTTGAAGGTAAGTACTATTTTGTATTTTTATTGAACACTTGGAAGAGGCCTAAGCTTGGGAAGGGAACCTGAGAGGCCCTTTGAAGGTAAGTACTATTTTTGTGTTTTTATTGAACATGTGGAAGAGGCCTAAGCTTGGGAAGGGAACCTGAGAGGCCCTTTGAAGGTAAGTACTATTTTGTGGTGGTTTTTCTTGGATACGTGGAAGAGGCCTAAGCTGGGAAGGGAACCTGAGAGGCCCATTGAAGGTAAGTACTATTTTGTGGTGGTTTTTCTTGGACACGTGGAAGAGGCCTAAGCTTGGGAAGGGAACCTGAGAGGCCCATTGAAGGTAAGTACTATTTTGTGGTTTTCTTGGACACTTGGAAGAGGCCTAAGCTTGGGAAGGGAACCTGAGAGGCCCATTGAACGTAAGTACTATTTTTGTGTTTTTCTTGGACACGTGGAAGAGGCCTAAGCCTGGGGAAGGGAAGCTGAGAGACCCATTGAAGGTAAGTACTATTTTGTGGTGGTTTTTCTTGGACACGTGGAAGAGGCCTAAGCTGGGGAAGGGAACCTGAGAGGCCCATTGGAGGTAAGTACTATGTTGTGGTTTTCTTAGACACTTGGAAGAGGCCTAAACTTGGGAAGGGAACCTGAGAGGTCCTTTGAAGGTAAGTACTATTTTGTGGTTTTCTTGGACACGTCGAAGAGGCCTAAGCCTGGGGAAGGGAACCTGAGAGGCCCTTTGAAGGTAAGTACTATTTTGTGGTTTTCTTGGACACTTGGAAGAGGCCTAAGCCTGGGGAAGGGAACCTGAAAGGCCCTTTGAAGGTAAGTACCATTTTGTGGTTTTCCTGAACACTTGGAAGAGGCCTAAGCTTGGGAAGGGAACCTGAGAGGCCCATTGAAGGTAAGTACTATTTTGTGGTTTTCTTGGACACTTGGAAGAGGCCTAAGCTTGGGAAGTGAACCTGAGAGGCCCTTTGAAGGTAAGTACTATTTTGTGGTTTTCTTGGACACGTGGAAGAGCCTAAGCTTGGGAAGGGAACCTGAGAGGCCCATTGAAGGTAAGTACTATTTTGTGGTTTTCTTGGACACTTGGAAGAGGCCTAAGCTTGGGAAGGGAACCTGAGAGGCCCATTGAAGGTAAGTACTATTTTGTGGTGGTTTTTCTTGGACACTTGGAAGAGGCCTAAGCTTGGGAAGGGAACCTGAGAGGCCCATTGAAGGTAAGTACTATTTTGTGGTGGTTTTTCTTGGACACGTGGAAGAGGCCTAAGCTTGGGAAGGGAACCTGAGAGGCCCATTGAAGATAAGTACTATTTTGTGGTTTTCTTGGACACTTGGAAGAGGCCTAAGCTTGGGAAGGGAACCTGAGAGGCCCATTGAAGGTAAGTACTATTTTTGTGTTTTTCTTGGACACGTGGAAGAGGCCTAAGCCTGGGGAAGGGAACCTGAGAGGGCCATTGAAGGTAAGTACTATTTTGTGGTGGTTTTTCTTGGACACGTGGAAGAGGCCTAAGCTGGGGAAGGGAACCTGAGAGGCCCATTGAAGGTAAGTACAATTTGTGGTGGTTTTTCTTGGACACGTTGAAGAGGCCTAAGCTGGGGAAGGGAACCTGAGAGGCCCATTGAAGGTAAGTACTATTTTGTGGTGGTTTTTCTTGGACACGTGGAAGAGGCCTAAGCTTGGGAAGGGAACCTGAGAGGCCCTTTGAAGATAAGTACTATTTTGTGGTTTTCTTGGACACGTGGAAGAGGCCTAAGCTTGGGAAGGGAACCTGAGAGGCCCTTTGAAGGTAAGTACTATTTTGTGTTTTTATTGAACACTTGGAAGAGGCCTAAGATTGGGAAGGGAACCTGAGAGGCCCTTTGAAGGTAAGTACTATTTTTGTGTTTTTATTGAACACTTGGAAGAGGCCTAAGCTTGGGAAGGGAACCTGAGAGGCCCTTTGAAGGTAAGTACTATTTTGTGGTGGTTTTTCTTGGACACGTGGAAGAGGACTAAGCTGGGGAAGGGAACCTGAGAGGCCCTTTGAAGCTAAGTACTATTTTGTGGTGGTTTTTCTTGGACACGTGGAAGAGGCCTAAGCTGGGAAGGGAACCTGAGAGGCCCTTTGAAGGTAAGTACTATTTTGTGGTGGTTTTTCTTGGACACGTGGAAGAGGCCTAAGCTGGGGAAGGGAATCTGATAGGCCCATTGAACGTAAGTACTATTTTGTGGTGGTTTTTCTTGGACACGTGGAAGAGGCCTAAG
Organism: Ambystoma mexicanum; assembly: GCF_040938575.1. Taxonomy (NCBI): domain Eukaryota; kingdom Metazoa; phylum Chordata; class Amphibia; order Caudata; family Ambystomatidae; genus Ambystoma; species Ambystoma mexicanum. The sequence goes on from NC_090935.1 coordinate 14,534,631, forward strand.
CTTGGGAAGGGAACCTGAGAGGCCCTTTGAAGGTAAGTACTATTTTTGTGTTTTTATTGAACACTTGGAAGAGGCCTAAGCTTGGGAAGGGAACCTGAGAGGCCCTTTGAAGGTAAGTACTATTTTGTGGTGGTTTTTCTTGGACACGTGGAAGAGGCCTAAGCTGGGGAAGGGAACCTGAGAGGCCCTTTGAAGGTAAGTACTATTTTGTGGTGGTTTTTCTTGGACACGTGGAAGAGGCCTAAGCTGGGAAGGGAACCTGAGAGGCCCTTTGAAGGTAAGTACTATTTTGTGGTGGTTTTTCTTGGACACGTGGAAGAGGCCTAAGCCTGGGAAGGGAACCTGAGAGGCCCTTTGAAGGTAAGTACTACTTTTGTGTTTTTATTGAACACTTGGAAGAGGCCTAAGCTTGGGAAGGGAACCTGAGAGGCCCTTTGAAGGTAAGTACTATTTTGTGGTGGTTTTTCTTGGACACGTGGAAGAGGCCTAAGCTGGGGAAGGGAACCTGAGAGGCCCTTTGAAGGTAAGTACTATTTTGTGGTGGTTTCTCTTGGACACTTGGAAGAGGCCTAAGCTGGGAAGGGAACCTGAGAGGCCCTTTGAAGATAAGTACTATTTTGGGGTGGTTTTTCTTGGACACGTGGAAGAGGCCTAAGCCTGGGGAAGGGAACCTGAGAGGCCCTTTGAAGGTAAGTACTATTTTTGTGTTTTTATTGAACACTTGGAAGAGGCCTAAGCTTGGGAAGGGAACCTGAGAGGCCCTTTGAAGGTAAGTACTATTTTGTGGTGGTTTTTCTTGGACACGTGGAAGAGGCCTAAGCTGGGAAGGGAACCTGAGAGGCCCTTTGAAGGTAAGTACTATTTTGTGGTTTTCTTGGACATGTGGAAGAGGCCTAAGCCTGGGGAAGGGAACCTGAGAGGCCCATTGACGGTAAGTACTATTTTGTGGTTTTCTTGGACACGTGGAAGAGGCCTAAGCCTGGGAAGGGAACCTGAGAGGCCCATTGAAGGTAAGTACTATTTTGTGGTTTTCTTGGACACGTGGAAGAGGCCTAAGCCTGGGAAGGGAACCTGAGAGGCCCATTGAAGGTAAGTACTATTTTGTGGTGGTTTTTCTTGGACACGTGGAAGAGGCCTAAGCCTGTGGAAGGGAACCTGAGAGGCCCTTTGAAGGTAAGTACTATTTTGTGTTTTTATTGAACACTTGGAAGAGGCCTAAGCTTGGGAATGGAACCTGAGAGGCCCTTTGAAGGTAAGTACTATTTTGTGGTGGTTTTTCTTGGAAACGTGGAAGAGGCCTAAGCCTGGGAAGGGAACCTGAGAGGCCCTTTGAAGGTAAGTACTATTTTTGTGTTTTTATTGAACACTTGGAAGAGGCCTCAGCTTGGGAAGGGAACCTGAGAGGCCCTTTGAAGGTAAGTACTATTTTGTGGTTTTCTTGGACACGTGGAAGAGGCCTAAGCCTGGGGAAGGGAACCTGAGAGGCCCTTTGAAGGTAAGTACTATTTTGTGGTTTTCTTGGACACTTGGAAGAGGCCTAAGCCTGGGGAAGGGAACCTGAGAGGCCCTTTGAAGGTAAGTACTATTTTGTGGTTTTCTTGAACACTTGGAAGAGGCCTAAGCTTGGGAAGGGAACTTGAGAGGCCCATTGAAGGTAAGTACTATTTTGTGGTTTTCTTGGACACTTGAAAGAGGCCTAAGCTTGGGAAGGGAACCTGAGAGGCCCTTTGAAGGTAAGTACTATTTTGTGGTTTTCTTGGACACGTGGAAGAGGCCTAAGCTTGGGAAGGGAACCTGAGAGGCCAATTGAAGGTAAGTACTATTTTGTGGTTTTCTTGGACACTTGGAAGAGGCCTAAGCTTGGGAAGGGAACCTGAGAGGCCCATTGAAGGTAAGTACTATTTTGTGGTGGTTTTTCTTGGACACTTGGAAGAGGCCTAAGCTTGGGAAGGGAACCTGAGAGGCCCATTGAAGGTAAGTACTATTTTGTGGTGGTTTTTCTTGGACACGTGGAAGAGGCCTAAGCTTGGGAAGGGAACCTGAGAGGCCCATTGAAGGTAAGTACTATTTTGTGGTTTTCTTGGACACTTGGAAGAGGCCTAAGCTTGGGAAGGGAACCTGAGAGGCCCATTGAAGGTAAGTACTATTTTTGTGTTTTTCTTGGACATGTGGAAGAGGCCTAAGCCTGGGGAAGGGAACCTAAGAGGCCCATTTAAGGTAAGTACTATTTTGTGGTGGTTTTTCTTGGACAGGTGGAAGAGGCCTAAGCTGGGGAAGGGAACCTGAGAGGCCCATTGAAGGTAAGTACTATTTCGTGGTGGTTTTTCTTGGACACGTGGAAGAGGCCTAAGCTGGGGAAGGGAACCTGAGAGGCCCATTGAAGATAAGTACTATTTTGTGGTTTTCTTGGACACGTGGAAGAGGCCTAAGCCTGGGGAAGGGAACCTGAGAGGCCCTTTGAAGGTAAGTACTATTTTGTGGTGGTTTTTCTTGGACACGTGGAAGAGGCCTAAGCTGGGGAAGGGAACCTGAGAGGCCCTTTGAAGGTAAGTACTATTTTGTGGTGGTTTTTCTTGGACACGTGGAAGAGGCCTAAGCTGGGAAGGGAACCTGAGAGGCCCTTTGAAGATAAGTACTATTTTGTGGTGCTTTTTCTTGGACACGTGGAAGAGGCCTAAGCCTGGGAAGGGAACCTGAGAGGCCCTTTGAAGGTAAGTACTATTTTTGTGTTTTTATTGAACACTTGGAAGAGGCCTAAGCTTGGGAAGGGAACCTGAGAGGCCCTTTGAAGGTAAGTACTATTTTGTGGTGGTTTTTCTTGGACACGTGGAAGAAGCCTAAGCTGGGAAGGGAACCTGAGAGGCCCTTTGAAGGTAAGTACTATTTTGTGGTGGTTTTTCTTGGACACGTGGAAGAGGCCTAAGCTTGGGAAGGGAACCTGAGAGGCCCTTTGAAGGTAAGTACTATTTTGTGGTGGTTTTTCTTGGACACGTGGAAGAGGCCTAAGCTGGGAAGGGAACCTGAGAGGCCCTTTGAAGGTAAGTACTATTTTGTGGTTTTCTTGGACACGTGGAAGAGGCCTAAGCCTGGGGAAGGGAACCTGAGAGGCCCATTGAAGGTAAGTACTATTTTGTGGTTTTCTTGGACACGTGGAAGAGGCCTAAGCCTGGGAAGGGAACCTGAGAGGCCCATTGAAGGTAAGTACTATTTTGTGGTGGTTTTTCTTGGACACGTGGAAGAGGCCTAAGCCTGGGGAAGGGAACCTGAGAGGCCCATTGAAGGTAAGTACTATTTTGTGGTTTTCTTGGACACGTGGAAGAGGCCTAAGCCTGGGAAGGGAACCTGAGAGGCCCATTGAAGGTAAGTACTATTTTGTGGTGGTTTTTCTTAGACACGTGGAAGAGGCCTAAGCCTGGGGAAGGGAACCTGAGAGGCCCTTTGAAGGTAAGTACTATTTTGTGTTTTTATTGAACACGTGGAAGAGGCCTAAGCTTGGGAAGGGAACCTGAGAGGCCCTTTGAAGGTAAGTACTATTTTGTGGTGGTTTTTCTTGGACACGTGGAAGAGGCCTAAGCTGGGAAGGGAACCTGAGAGGCCCTTTGAAGGTAAGTACTATTTTGTGGTGGTTTTTCTTGGACACGTGGAAGAGGCCTAAGCTGGGAAGGGAACCTGAGAGGCCCTTTGAAGGTAAGTACTATTTTGTGGTTTTCTTGGACACGTGGAAGAGGCCTAAGCCTGGGGAAGGGAACCTGAGAGGCCCATTGAAGGTAAGTACTATTTTGTGGTTTTCTTGGACACGTGGAAGAGGCCTAAGCCTGGGAAGGGAACCTGAGAGGCCCATTGAAGGTAAGTACTATTTTGTGGTGGTTTTTCTTGGACACGTGGAAGAGGCCTAAGCCTGGGGAAGGGAACCTGAGAGGCCCATTGAAGGTAAGTACTATTTTGTGGTTTTCTTGGACACGTGGAAGAGGCCTAAGCCTGGGAAGGGAACCTGAGAGGCCCATTGAAGGTAAGTACTATTTTGTGGTGGTTTTTCTTAGACACGTGGAAGAGGCCTAAGCCTGGGGAAGGGAACCTGAGAGGCCCTTTGAAGGTAAGTACTATTTTGTGTTTTTATTGAACACTTGGAAGAGGCCTAATCTTGGGAAGGGAACCTGAGAGGCCCTTTGAAGGTAAGTACTATTTTGTGGTGGTTTTTCTTGGACACGTGGAAGAGGCCTAAGCTTGGGAAGGGAAACTGAGAGGCCCTTTGAAGGTAAGTACTATTTTTGTGTTTTTATTGAACACTTGGAAGAGGCCTAAGCTTGGGAAGGGAACCTGAGAGGCCCTTTGAAGGTAAGTACTATTTTGTGGTGTTTTTTCTTGGACACGTGGAAGAGGCCTAAGCTGGGGAAGGGAACCTGAGAGGCCCTTTGAAGGTAAGTACTATTTTGTGGTGGTTTTTCTTGGACACGTGGAAGAGGCCTAAGCTGGGAAGGGAACCTGAGAGGCCCTTTGAAGGTAAGTGCTATTTTTGTGTTTTTATTGAACACTTGGAAGAGGCCTAAGCTTGGGAACGGAACCTGAGAGGCCCTTTGAAGGTAAGTACTATTTTGTGGTTTTATTGAACACTTGGAAGAGGCCTAAGCTTGGGAAGGGAACCTGAGAGGCCCATTGAAGGTAAGTACTATTTTGTGGTTTTCTTGGACACTTGGAAGAGGCCTAATCTTGGGAAGGGAACCTGAGAGGCCCTTTGAAGGTAAGTACTATTTTGTGGTTTTCTTGGACACGTGGAAGAGGCCTAAGCCTGGGGAAGGGAACCTGAGAGGCCCTTTGAAGGTAAGTACTATTTTGTGGTTTTATTGAACACTTGGAAGAGGCCTAAGCTTGGGAAGGGAACCTGAGAGGCCCATTGAAGGTAAGTACTATTTTGTGGTTTTCTTGGACACGTGGAAGAGGCCTAAGCTTGGGAAGGGAACCTGAGAGGCCCTTTGAAGGTAAGTACTATTTTGTGGTGGTTTTTCTTGGACACGTGGAAGAGGCCTAAGCTGGGAAGGGAACCTGAGAGGCCCTTTGAAGGTAAGTACTATTTTGTGGTGGTTTTTCTTGGACACGTGGAAGAGGCCTAAGCTGGGAAGGGAACCTGAGAGGCCCTTTGAAGGTAAGTACTATTTTGTGGTTTTCTTGGACACGTGGAAGAGGCCTAAGCCTGGGGAAGGGAACCTGAGAGGCCCATTGAAGGTAAGTACTATTTTGTGGTTTTCTTGGACACGTGGAAGAGGCCTAAGCCTGGGAAGGGAACCTGAGAGGCCCATTGAAGGTAAGTACTATTTTGTGGTGGTTTTTCTTGGACACGTGGAAGAGGCCTAAGCCTGGGGAAGGGAACCTGAGAGGCCCATTGAAGGTAAGTACTATTTTGTGGTTTTCTTGGACACGTGGAAGAGGCCTAAGCCTGGGAAGGGAACCTGAGAGGCCCATTGAAGGTAAGTACTATTTTGTGGTGGTTTTTCTTAGACACGTGGAAGAGGCCTAAGCCTGGGGAAGGGAACCTGAGAGGCCCTTTGAAGGTAAGTACTATTTTGTGTTTTTATTGAACACTTGGAAGAGGCCTAATCTTGGGAAGGGAACCTGAGAGGCCCTTTGAAGGTAAGTACTATTTTGTGGTGGTTTTTCTTGGACACGTGGAAGAGGCCTAAGCTTGGGAAGGGAAACTGAGAGGCCCTTTGAAGGTAAGTACTATTTTTGTGTTTTTATTGAACACTTGGAAGAGGCCTAAGCTTGGGAAGGGAACCTGAGAGGCCCTTTGAAGGTAAGTACTATTTTGTGGTGTTTTTTCTTGGACACGTGGAAGAGGCCTAAGCTGGGGAAGGGAACCTGAGAGGCCCTTTGAAGGTAAGTACTATTTTGTGGTGGTTTTTCTTGGACACGTGGAAGAGGCCTAAGCTGGGAAGGGAACCTGAGAGGCCCTTTGAAGGTAAGTGCTATTTTTGTGTTTTTATTGAACACTTGGAAGAGGCCTAAGCTTGGGAACGGAACCTGAGAGGCCCTTTGAAGGTAAGTACTATTTTGTGGTTTTATTGAACACTTGGAAGAGGCCTAAGCTTGGGAAGGGAACCTGAGAGGCCCATTGAAGGTAAGTACTATTTTGTGGTTTTCTTGGACACTTGGAAGAGGCCTAAGCTTGGGAAGGGAACCTGAGAGGCCCTTTGAAGGTAAGTACTATTTTGTGGTTTTCTTGGACACGTGGAAGAGGCCTAAGCCTGGGGAAGGGAACCTGAGAGGCCCTTTGAAGGTAAGTACTATTTTGTGGTTTTCTTGGACACTTGGAAGAGGCCTAAGCCTAGGGAAGGGAACCTGAGAGGCCCTTTGAAGGTAAGTACTATTTTGTGGTTTTCTTGAACACTTGGAAGAGGCCTAAGCTTGGGAAGGGAACCTGAGAGGCCCATTGAAGGTAAGTACTATGTTGTGGTTTTCTTGGACACTTGGAAGAGGCCTAAGCCTAGGGAAGGGAACCTGAGAGGCCCTTTGAAGGTAAGTACTATTTTGTGGTTTTCTTGGACACGTGGAAGAGGCCTAAGCTTGGGAAGGGAACCTGAGAGGCCCATTGAAGGTAAGTACTATTTTGTGGTTTTCTTGGACACTTGGAAGAGGCCTAAGCTTGGGAAGGGAACCTGAGAGGCCCATTGAAGGTAAGTACTATTTTGTGGTGGTTTTTCTTGGACACTTGGAAGAGGCCTAAGCTTGGGAAGGGAACCTGAGAGGCCCATTGAAGGTAAGTACTATTTTGTGGTGGTTTTTCTTGGACACGTGGAAGAGGCCTAAGCTTGGGAAGGGAACCTGAGAGGCCCATTGAAGGTAAGTACTATTTTGTGGTTTTCTTGGACACTTGGAAGAGGCCTAAGCTTGGGAAGGGAACCTGAGAGGCCCATTGAAGGTAAGTACTATTTTTGTGTTTTTCCTGGACATGTGGAAGAGGCCTAAGCCTGGGGAAGGGAACCTAAGAGGCCCATTGAAGGTAAGTACTATTTTGTGGTGGTTTTTCTTGGACACGTGGAAGAGGCCTAAGCTGGGGAAGGGAACCTGAGAGGCCCATTGAAGGTAAGTACTATTTTGTGGTGGTTTTTCTTGGACACGTGGAAGAGGCCTAAGCTGGGGAAGGGAACCTGAGAGGCCCATTGAAGGTAAGTACTATTTTGTGGTGGTTTTTCTTGGACACGTGGAAGAGGCCTAAGCTGGGGAAGGGAACCTGAGAGGCCCTTTGAAGGTAAGTACTATTTTGTGGTTTTCTTGGACACGTGGAAGAGGCCTAAGCCTGGGAAGGGAACCTGAGAGGCCCATTGAAGGTAAGTACTATTTTGTGGTTTTCTTGGACAGGTGGAAGAGGCCTAAGCCTGGGGAAGGGAACCTGAGTTGCCCTTTGAAGGTAAGTACTATTTTGTGGTTTTCTTGGACACGTGGAAGAGGCTTAAGCTTGGGAAGGGGACCTGAGAGGCCCTTTGAAGGTAAGTACTATTTTGTATTTTTATTGAACACTTGGAAGAGGCCTAAGCTTGGGAAGGGAACCTGAGAGGCCCTTTGAAGGTAAGTACTATTTTTGTGTTTTTATTGAACATGTGGAAGAGGCCTAAGCTTGGGAAGGGAACCTGAGAGGCCCTTTGAAGGTAAGTACTATTTTGTGGTGGTTTTTCTTGGACACGTGGAAGAGGCCTAAGCTGGGGAAGGGAACCTGAGAGGCCCTTTGAAGGTAAGTACTATTTTGTGGTGGTTTTTCTTGGACACGTGGAAGAGGCCTAAGCTGGGAAGGGAACCTGAGAGGCCCATTGAAGGTAAGTACTATTTTGTGGTGGTTTTTCTTGGACATGTGGAAGAGGCCTAAGCTTGGGAAGGGAACCTGAGAGGCCCATTGAAGGTAAGTACTATTTTGTGGTTTTCTTGGACACTTGGAAGAGGCCTAAGCTTGGGAAGGGAACCTGAGAGGCCCATTGAACGTAAGTACTATTTTTGTGTTTTTCTTGGACACGTGGAAGAGGCCTAAGCCTGGGGAAGGGAAGCTGAGAGACCCATTGAAGGTAAGTACTATTTTGTGGTGGTTTTTCTTGGACACGTGGAAGAGGCCTAAGCTGGGGAAGGGAACCTGAGAGGCCCATTGAAGGTAAGTACTATTTTGTGGTGGTTTTTCTTGGACACGTGGAAGAGGCCTAAGCTGGGGAAGGGAACCTGAGAGGCCCATTGAAGGTAAGTACTATTTTGTGGTGGTTTTTCTTGGACACGTGGAAGAGGCCTAAGTTTGGGAAGGGAACCTGAGAGGCCCTTTGAAGGTAAGTACTATTTTGTGGTTTTCTTGGACACGTGGAAGAGGCCTAAGCCTGGGAAGGGAACCTGAGAGGCCCATTGAAGGTAAGTACTATTTTGTGGTTTTCTTGGACACTTGGAAGAGGCCTAAGCCTGGGGAAGGGAACCTGAGAGGCCCTTTGAAGGTAAGTACTATTTTGTGGTTTTCCTGGACACGTGGAAGAGGCCTAAGCTTGGGAAGGGAACCTGAGAGGCCCTTTGAAGGTAAGTACTATTTTGTGTTTTTATTGAACACTTGGAAGAGGCCTAAGCTTGGGAAGGGAACCTGAGAGGCCCTTTGAACGTAAGTACTATTTTGTGGTGGTTTTTCTTGGACACGTGGAAGAGGCCTAAGCTGGGGTTGGAACCTGAGAGGCCCTTTGAAGGTAAGTACTATTTTGTGGTGGTTTTTCTTGGACACGTGGAAGAGGCCTAAGCTGGGAAGGGAACCTGAGAGGCCCTTTGAAGGTAAGTACTATTTTGTGGTGGTTTTTCTTGGACACGTGGAAGAGGCCTAAGCTGGGGAAGGGAACCTGAGAGGCCCTTTGAAGGTAAGTACTATTTTGTGGTGGTTTTTCTTGGACACGTGGAAGAGGCCTAAGCTTGGGAAGGGAACCTGAGAGGCCCTTTGAAGGTAAGTACTATTTTGTGGTGGTTTTTCTTGGACACGTGGAAGAGGCCTAAGCTTGGGAAGGGAACCTGAGAGGCCCTTTGAAGGTAAGTACTATTTTGTGGTGGTTTTTCTTGGACACGTGGAAGAGGCCTAAGCTGGGAAGGGAACCTGAGAGGCCCTTTGAAGGTAAGTGCTATTTTTGTGTTTTTATTGAACACTTGGAAGAGGCCTAAGCTTGGGAACGGAACCTGAGAGGCCCTTTGAAGGTAAGTACTATTTTGTGGTTTTATTGAACACTTGGAAGAGGCCTAAGCTTGGGAAGGGAACCTGAGAGGCCCTTTGAAGGTAAGTACTATTTTGTGGTTTTCTTGGACACGTGGAAGAGGCCTAAGCCTGGGGAAGGGAACCTGAGAGGCCCTTTGAAGGTAAGTACTATTTTGTGGTTTTCTTGGACACTTGGAAGAGGCCTAAGCCTAGGGAAGGGAACCTGAGAGGCCCTTTGAAGGTAAGTACTATTTTGTGGTTTTCTTGAACACTTGGAAGAGGCCTAAGCTTGGGAAGGGAACCTGAGAGGCCCATTGAAGGTAAGTACTATGTTGTGGTTTTCTTGGACACTTGGAAGAGGCCTAAGCCTAGGGAAGGGAACCTGAGAGGCCCTTTGAAGGTAAGTACTATTTTGTGGTTTTCTTGGACACGTGGAAGAGGCCTAAGCTTGGGAAGGGAACCTGAGAGGCCCATTGAAGGTAAGTACTATTTTGTGGTTTTCTTGGACACTTGGAAGAGGCCTAAGCTTGGGAAGGGAACCTGAGAGGCCCATTGAAGGTAAGTACTATTTTGTGGTGGTTTTTCTTGGACACTTGGAAGAGGCCTAAGCTTGGGAAGGGAACCTGAGAGGCCCATTGAAGGTAAGTACTATTTTGTGGTGGTTTTTCTTGGACACGTGGAAGAGGCCTAAGCTTGGGAAGGGAACCTGAGAGGCCCATTGAAGGTAAGTACTATTTTGTGGTTTTCTTGGACACTTGGAAGAGGCCTAAGCTTGGGAAGGGAACCTGAGAGGCCCATTGAAGGTAAGTACTATTTTTGTGTTTTTCCTGGACATGTGGAAGAGGCCTAAGCCTGGGGAAGGGAACCTAAGAGGCCCATTGAAGGTAAGTACTATTTTGTGGTGGTTTTTCTTGGACACGTGGAAGAGGCCTAAGCTGGGGAAGGGAACCTGAGAGGCCCATTGAAGGTAAGTACTATTTTGTGGTGGTTTTTCTTGGACACGTGGAAGAGGCCTAAGCTGGGGAAGGGAACCTGAGAGGCCCATTGAAGGTAAGTACTATTTTGTGGTTTTCTTGGACACGTGGAAGAGGCCTAAGCCTGGGAAGGGAACCTGAGAGGCCCATTGAAGGTAAGTACTATTTTGTGGTGGTTTTTCTTGGACACGTGGAAGAGGCCTAAGCCTGGGGAAGGGAACCTGAGAGGCCCATTGAAGGTAAGTACTATTTTGTGGTTTTCTTGGACACGTGGAAGAGGCCTAAGCCTGGGAAGGGAACCTGAGAGGCCCATTGAAGGTAAGTACTATTTTGTGGTGGTTTTTCTTAGACACGTGGAAGAGGCCTAAGCCTGGGGAAGGGAACCTGAGAGGCCCTTTGAAGGTAAGTACTATTTTGTGTTTTTATTGAACACTTGGAAGAGGCCTAATCTTGGGAAGGGAACCTGAGAGGCCCTTTGAAGGTAAGTACTATTTTGTGGTGGTTTTTCTTGGACACGTGGAAGAGGCCTAAGCTTGGGAAGGGAAACTGAGAGGCCCTTTGAAGGTAAGTACTATTTTTGTGTTTTTATTGAACACTTGGAAGAGGCCTAAGCTTGGGAAGGGAACCTGAGAGGCCCTTTGAAGGTAAGTACTATTTTGTGGTGTTTTTTCTTGGACACGTGGAAGAGGCCTAAGCTGGGGAAGGGAACCTGAGAGGCCCTTTGAAGGTAAGTACTATTTTGTGGTGGTTTTTCTTGGACACGTGGAAGAGGCCTAAGCTGGGAAGGGAACCTGAGAGGCCCTTTGAAGGTAAGTGCTATTTTTGTGTTTTTATTGAACACTTGGAAGAGGCCTAAGCTTGGGAACGGAACCTGAGAGGCCCTTTGAAGGTAAGTACTATTTTGTGGTTTTATTGAACACTTGGAAGAGGCCTAAGCTTGGGAAGGGAACCTGAGAGGCCCATTGAAGGTAAGTACTATTTTGTGGTTTTCTTGGACACTTGGAAGAGGCCTAAGCTTGGGAAGGGAACCTGAGAGGCCCTTTGAAGGTAAGTACTATTTTGTGGTTTTCTTGGACACGTGGAAGAGGCCTAAGCCTGGGGAAGGGAACCTGAGAGGCCCTTTGAAGGTAAGTACTATTTTGTGGTTTTCTTGGACACTTGGAAGAGGCCTAAGCCTAGGGAAGGGAACCTGAGAGGCCCTTTGAAGGTAAGTACTATTTTGTGGTTTTCTTGAACACTTGGAAGAGGCCTAAGCTTGGGAAGGGAACCTGAGAGGCCCATTGAAGGTAAGTACTATGTTGTGGTTTTCTTGGACACTTGGAAGAGGCCTAAGCCTAGGGAAGGGAACCTGAGAGGCCCTTTGAAGGTAAGTACTATTTTGTGGTTTTCTTGGACACGTGGAAGAGGCCTAAGCTTGGGAAGGGAACCTGAGAGGCCCATTGAAGGTAAGTACTATTTTGTGGTTTTCTTGGACACTTGGAAGAGGCCTAAGCTTGGGAAGGGAACCTGAGAGGCCCATTGAAGGTAAGTACTATTTTGTGGTGGTTTTTCTTGGACACTTGGAAGAGGCCTAAGCTTGGGAAGGGAACCTGAGAGGCCCATTGAAGGTAAGTACTATTTTGTGGTGGTTTTTCTTGGACACGTGGAAGAGGCCTAAGCTTGGGAAGGGAACCTGAGAGGCCCATTGAAGGTAAGTACTATTTTGTGGTTTTCTTGGACACTTGGAAGAGGCCTAAGCTTGGGAAGGGAACCTGAGAGGCCCATTGAAGGTAAGTACTATTTTTGTGTTTTTCCTGGACATGTGGAAGAGGCCTAAGCCTGGGGAAGGGAACCTAAGAGGCCCATTGAAGGTAAGTACTATTTTGTGGTGGTTTTTCTTGGACACGTGGAAGAGGCCTAAGCTGGGGAAGGGAACCTGAGAGGCCCATTGAAGGTAAGTACTATTTTGTGGTGGTTTTTCTTGGACACGTGGAAGAGGCCTAAGCTGGGGAAGGGAACCTGAGAGGCCCATTGAAGGTAAGTACTATTTTGTGGTGGTTTTTCTTGGACACGTGGAAGAGGCCTAAGCTGGGGAAGGGAACCTGAGAGGCCCTTTGAAGGTAAGTACTATTTTGTGGTTTTCTTGGACACGTGGAAGAGGCCTAAGCCTGGGAAGGGAACCTGAGAGGCCCATTGAAGGTAAGTACTATTTTGTGGTTTTCTTGGACAGGTGGAAGAGGCCTAAGCCTGGGGAAGGGAACCTGAGTTGCCCTTTGAAGGTAAGTACTATTTTGTGGTTTTCTTGGACATGTGGAAGAGGCTTAAGCTTGGGAAGGGGACCTGAGAGGCCCTTTGAAGGTAAGTACTATTTTGTATTTTTATTGAACACTTGGAAGAGGCCTAAGCTTGGGAAGGGAACCTGAGAGGCCCTTTGAAGGTAAGTACTATTTTTGTGTTTTTATTGAACATGTGGAAGAGGCCTAAGCTTGGGAAGGGAACCTGAGAGGCCCTTTGAAGGTAAGTACTATTTTGTGGTGGTTTTTCTTGGACACGTGGAAGAGGCCTAAGCTGGGGAAGGGAACCTGAGAGGCCCTTTGAAGGTAAGTACTATTTTGTGGTGGTTTTTCTTGGACACGTGGAAGAGGCCTAAGCTGGGAAGGGAACCTGAGAGGCCCATTGAAGGTAAGTACTATTTTGTGGTGGTTTTTCTTGGACATGTGGAAGAGGCCTAAGCTTGGGAAGGGAACCTGAGAGGCCCATTGAAGGTAAGTACTATTTTGTGGTTTTCTTGGACACTTGGAAGAGGCCTAAGCTTGGGAAGGGAACCTGAGAGGCCCATTGAACGTAAGTACTATTTTTGTGTTTTTCTTGGACACGTGGAAGAGGCCTAAGCCTGGGGAAGGGAAGCTGAGAGACCCATTGAAGGTAAGTACTATTTTGTGGTGGTTTTTCTTGGACACGTGGAAGAGGCCTAAGCTGGGGAAGGGAACCTGAGAGGCCCATTGAAGGTAAGTACTATTTTGTGGTGGTTTTTCTTGGACACGTGGAAGAGGCCTAAGCTGGGGAAGGGAACCTGAGAGGCCCATTGAAGGTAAGTACTATTTTGTGGTGGTTTTTCTTGGACACGTGGAAGAGGCCTAAGTTTGGGAAGGGAACCTGAGAGGCCCTTTGAAGGTAAGTACTATTTTGTGGTTTTCTTGGACACGTGGAAGAGGCCTAAGCCTGGGAAGGGAACCTGAGAGGCCCATTGAAGGTAAGTACTATTTTGTGGTTTTCTTGGACACTTGGAAGAGGCCTAAGCCTGGGGAAGGGAACCTGAGAGGCCCTTTGAAGGTAAGTACTATTTTGTGGTTTTCCTGGACACGTGGAAGAGGCCTAAGCTTGGGAAGGGAACCTGAGAGGCCCTTTGAAGGTAAGTACTATTTTGTGTTTTTATTGAACACTTGGAAGAGGCCTAAGCTTGGGAAGGGAACCTGAGAGGCCCTTTGAACGTAAGTACTATTTTGTGGTGGTTTTTCTTGGACACGTGGAAGAGGCCTAAGCTGGGGTTGGAACCTGAGAGGCCCTTTGAAGGTAAGTACTATTTTGTGGTGGTTTTTCTTGGACACGTGGAAGAGGCCTAAGCTGGGAAGGGAACCTGAGAGGCCCTTTGAAGGTAAGTACTATTTTGTGGTGGTTTTTCTTGGACACGTGGAAGAGGCCTAAGCTGGGGAAGGGAACCTGAGAGGCCCTTTGAAGGTAAGTACTATTTTGTGGTGGTTTTTCTTGGACACGTGGAAGAGGCCTAAGCTTGGGAAGGGAACCTGAGAGGCCCTTTGAAGGTAAGTACTATTTTGTGGTGGTTTTTCTTGGACACGTGGAAGAGGCCTAAGCTTGGGAAGGGAACCTGAGAGGCCCTTTGAAGGTAAGTATTATTTTGTGGTGGTTTTTCTTGGACACGTGGAAGAGGCCTAAGCTGGGAAGGGAACCTGAGAGGCCCTTTGAAGATAAGTACTATTTTGTGGTGGTTTTTCTTGGACACTTGGAAGAGGCCTAAGCTTGGGAAGGGAACCTGAGAGGCCCATTGAAGGTAAGTACTATTTTGTGGTGGTTTTTCTTGGACACGTGGAAGAGGCCTAAGCTTGGGAAGGGAACCTGAGAGGCCCATTGAAGGTAAGTACTATTTTGTGGTTTTCTTGGACACTTGGAAGAGGCCTAAGCTTGGGAAGGGAACCTGAGAGGCCCATTGAAGGTAAGTACTATTTTTGTGTTTTTCCTGGACATGTGGAAGAGGCCTAAGCCTGGGGAAGGGAACCTAAGAGGCCCATTGAAGGTAAGTACTATTTTGTGGTGGTTTTTCTTGGACACGTGGAAGAGGCCTAAGCTGGGGAAGGGAACCTGAGAGGCCCATTGAAGGTAAGTACTATTTTGTGGTGGTTTTTCTTGGACACGTGGAAGAGGCCTAAGCTGGGGAAGGGAACCTGAGAGGCCCATTGAAGGTAAGTACTATTTTGTGGTGGTTTTTCTTGGACACGTGGAAGAGGCCTAAGCTTGGGAAGGGAACCTGAGAGGCCCTTTGAAGGTAAGTACTATTTTGTGGTTTTCTTGGACACGTGGAAGAGGCCTAAGCCTGGGAAGGGAACCTGAGAGGCCCATTGAAGGTAAGTACTATTTTGTGGTTTTCTTGGACAGGTGGAAGAGGCCTAAGCCTGGGGAAGGGAACCTGAGTTGCCCTTTGAAGGTAAGTACTATTTTGTGGTTTTCTTGGACACGTGGAAGAGGCCTAAGCTTGGGAAGGGGACCTGAGAGGCCCTTTGAAGGTAAGTACTATTTTGTATTTTTATTGAACACTTGGAAGAGGCCTAAGCTTGGGAAGGGAACCTGAGAGGCCCTTTGAAGGTAAGTACTATTTTTGTGTTTTTATTGAACATGTGGAAGAGGCCTAAGCTTGGGAAGGGAACCTGAGAGGCCCTTTGAAGGTAAGTACTATTTTGTGGTGGTTTTTCTTGGACACGTGGAAGAGGCCTAAGCTGGGGAAGGGAACCTGAGAGGCCCTTTGAAGGTAAGTACTATTTTGTGGTGGTTTTTCTTGGACACGTGGAAGAGGCCTAAGCTGGGAAGGGAACCTGAGAGGCCCATTGAAGGTAAGTACTATTTTGTGGTGGTTTTTCTTGGACACGTGGAAGAGGCCTAAGCTTGGGAAGGGAACCTGAGAGGCCCATTGAAGGTAAGTACTATTTTGTGGTTTTCTTGGACACTTGGAAGAGGCCTAAGCTTGGGAAGGGAACCTGAGAGGCCCATTGAACGTAAGTACTATTTTTGTGTTTTTCTTGGACACGTGGAAGAGGCCTAAGCCTGGGGAAGGGAAGCTGAGAGACCCATTGAAGGTAAGTACTATTTTGTGGTGGTTTTTCTTGGACACGTGGAAGAGGCCTAAGCTGGGGAAGGGAACCTGAGAGGCCCATTGAAGGTAAGTACTATTTTGTGGTGGTTTTTCTTGGACACGTGGAAGAGGCCTAAGCTGGGGAAGGGAACCTGAGAGGCCCATTGAAGGTAAGTACTATTTTGTGGTGGTTTTTCTTGGACACGTGGAAGAGGCCTAAGTTTGGGAAGGGAACCTGAGAGGCCCTTTGAAGGTAAGTACTATTTTGTGGTTTTCTTGGACACGTGGAAGAGGCCTAAGCCTGGGAAGGGAACCTGAGAGGCCCATTGAAGGTAAGTACTATTTTGTGGTTTTCTTGGACACTTGGAAGAGGCCTAAGCCTGGGGAAGGGAACCTGAGAGGCCCTTTGAAGGTAAGTACTATTTTGTGGTTTTCCTGGACACGTGGAAGAGGCCTAAGCTTGGGAAGGGAACCTGAGAGGCCCTTTGAAGGTAAGTACTATTTTGTGTTTTTATTGAACACTTGGAAGAGGCCTAAGCTTGGGAAGGGAACCTGAGAGGCCCTTTGAACGTAAGTACTATTTTGTGGTGGTTTTTCTTGGACACGTGGAAGAGGCCTAAGCTGGGGTTGGAACCTGAGAGGCCCTTTGAAGGTAAGTACTATTTTGTGGTGGTTTTTCTTGGACACGTGGAAGAGGCCTAAGCTGGGAAGGGAACCTGAGAGGCCCTTTGAAGGTAAGTACTATTTTGTGGTGGTTTTTCTTGGACACGTGGAAGAGGCCTAAGCTGGGGAAGGGAACCTGAGAGGCCCTTTGAAGGTAAGTACTATTTTGTGGTGGTTTTTCTTGGACACGTGGAAGAGGCCTAAGCTTGGGAAGGGAACCTGAGAGGCCCTTTGAAGGTAAGTACTATTTTGTGGTGGTTTTTCTTGGACACGTGGAAGAGGCCTAAGCTTGGGAAGGGAACCTGAGAGGCCCTTTGAAGGTAAGTATTATTTTGTGGTGGTTTTTCTTGGACACGTGGAAGAGGCCTAAGCTGGGAAGGGAACCTGAGAGGCCCTTTGAAGATAAGTACTATTTTGTGGTGCTTTTTCTTGGACACGTGGAAGAGGCCTAAGCCTGGGAAGGGAACCTGAGAGGCCCTTTGAAGGTAAGTACTATTTTTGTGTTTTTATTGAACACTTGGAAGAGGCCTAAGCTTGGGAAGGGAACCTGAGAGGCCCTTTGAAGGTAAGTACTATTTTGTGGTGGTTTTTCTTGGACACGTGGAAGAGGCCTAAGCTGGGAAGGGAACCTGAGAGGCCCTTTGAAGGTAAGTACTATTTTGTGGTGGTTTTTCTTGGACACGTGGAAGAGGCCTAAGCTTGGGAAGGGAACCTGAGAGGCCCTTTGAAGGTAAGTACTATTTTGTGGTGGTTTTTCTTGGACACGTGGAAGAGGCCTAAGCTGGGAAGGGAACCTGAGAGGCCCTTTGAAGGTAAGTACTATTTTGTGGTTTTCTTGGACACGTGGAAGAGGCCTAAGCCTGGGGAAGGGAACCTGAGAGGCCCATTGAAGGTAAGTACTATTTTGTGGTTTTCTTGGACACGTGGAAGAGGCCTAAGCCTGGGAAGGGAACCTGAGAGGCCCATTGAAGGTAAGTACTATTTTGTGGTGGTTTTTCTTGGACACGTGGAAGAGGCCTAAGCCTGGGGAAGGGAACCTGAGAGGCCCATTGAAGGTAAGTACTATTTTGTGGTTTTCTTGGACACGTGGCAGAGGCCTAAGCCTGGGAAGGGAACCTGAGAGGCCCATTGAAGGTAAGTACCATTTTGTGGTGGTTTTTCTTAGACACGTGGAAGAGGCCTAAGCCTGGGGAAGGGAACCTGAGAGGCCCTTTGAAGGTAAGTACTATTTTGTGTTTTTATTGAACACTTGGAAGAGGCCTAAGCTTGGGAAGGGAACCTGAGAGGCCCTTTGAAGGTAAGTACTATTTTGTGGTGGTTTTTCTTGGACACGTGGAAGAGGCCTAAGCTTGGGAAGGGAAACTGAGAGGCCCTTTGAAGGTAAGTACTATTTTTGTGTTTTTATTGAACACTTGGAAGAGGCCTAAGCTTGGGAAGGGAACCTGTCACGCCGCTTCCTAGACCACGGACACACCTCCCCACTCGCCCCTCCTTGCCTACCCATTCCCGCACTCCCCAACACTCGTGCACCGTGCCCCCCACTCACGTCGCACACATCAGGGCACGGCATGGCATATATGGGGGAGCGGGTGTTTATCGCCCTTCACGGCGGTGGCAGATCAACTGGAAGCTCCGTCACTTCAGGAACTTACGTCCTTTGCGGAGACCGGCGCTTCCCGGCGCTTCACGGATCACGTGACTTCGGTTGCCTAGCAGCATTGCAACGCTTTCGGGTCACGTCACATGTGACTATACGTGCGTCCCTTCCGAGGATAAAAGGAGTCGGTGAACCGAAGGCGTTGCTTCACAGCTGTTTAGTTTCGGATCACGTGACATCTCTCTTTGTTCAAGGACCTGCTCTGATTTTGACCTCGGCTTGCTCCACGGACTCCTCTTGCCTAACCCTTCAAGTACTTTTGGATTTGCCTGTTACCGACTCACGCCTGCTCCACGGACTCCTCTTGCCTAAACCCTTCAAGTACTTTTGGATTTACCTGTTACCGACTCACGCCTGCTCCACGGACTCCTCTTGCCTAAACCCTTCAAGTACTTTTGGATTTACCTATTACCGACTCACCCCTGCTCCACGGACTCCTCTTGCTTAACCCTTCAAGTACTTTTGGATTTGCCTGTTACCGACTCACGCCTGCTCCACGGATTCCTCTTGCTTAAGCTATTCATTGGCTAGGACCTCGGTCCTACAAATAGGTGGTTGCCTGTTCTACCCTACAGCACGTTTCCAGCCTAAGCTAGGAGACCCACGCCTTGACCCAAGCACTCACAGGTATTCTGGTAGCTTTGGGGTTTATGTACATGAAGGTATTCGGGCCCTGTTTCATTGCTTAACCACTGTATCTTGCTTTGCAGCGCTCAAGGGGTTCTTCCGGCTGTTCCCGCGTCCTGGCTTTCCGGACTTCCACCTGTGGCCTTAATATTCACACTGACCATATAATAAAATCGGTCAGGGTGTTTCTTGGGGACAGAGGGGTTGTTCATACTCTACACGACCAACGAACTTCGTAACAGACTGTGAAGCCTATTTTTGGTCGTCCAGAGCATGAATCCCTCCGCCGGGGATCCAGTGACCGTCTTGTTGCAAGCAGTAGCGGCTCTTAGGGCTGACATGACAGCAATACACCACCGTCTGGATGCCCTACAAAGCACACGTTTTCCGTTACCCACGGATGCAGAATTCGGTGACACAGTCCCCTCAGACCAGCCAGCCCCAGCCATGGCCCCTGCACCCACTCCTATACTGCTACCTACACCTGTTCCCCTTGCTGCCCCCGAACGTTATCAAGGGGATCCCCGGAAGTATCGCACTTTCATTAATCAATGTAGATTACATTATTTGTGCAGACCCCTAGCGTTCCCCGACTCTTGTACTAAGGCTGCGTTTCTTCTATCCCATTTGTCCGGGGTAGCGGCCACCTGGGCCAACCCGATGTTAGAGAATGACCATCCTGCTCTCTATGACTTCGACCTTCTTGTATCAGAAATGGCCAAAGTCTTTGATACACGACATAAAGCCCATTCTAGAGATCTCGAACTCTTGGATCTAACACAAGGCAAACAGACTCTGATAGAATATATCACCAAGTACAACCAACTCGCTGCTGAGACCTCCTGGCCTGAGGAGAAAAAGGCAATCGTGTTCTATCGTGGTCTATGCAACTCCATGAAAGATGCCCTCTCAGTAGTTCCTGCTCTTCCTTCAGGGTTCTCGGATTTGGTGGATCTTGCTTTACAAGTAGACGCAAGGAGATCCGAGAGAAGGGCCGAAACATCCTTCTCTATACACTCCGGACCTTCCGTATCCACCACCCCTGTTGAACCCATGCAAATAGGAGGTATCCGTAGCCCGATAACCCCATTAGAACGAGAACGCCGGAGAAACGACAATGCCTGTTTCTATTGTGGGTTAAACGGACACTTCGTAAGGGAATGCCCCCGACGTCCCAAGAACAAAACACCGGGTTTTCTGAAGGCTCGCCCATGATACAGGGGGCACCGGCGAGCCTGTCTTCGACCCCCTCCGAACCTGCCTTTGGCCCTATTAGACCGATAGAGGTCCAGGCTCTGTTAAAACCCGCTGGAGAGATCAAACACACAGTCCATATTGTGATCGATTCCGGGGCCACTGGTTGTTTCATCGATAATTCCCTGGCCCGTCGCCTCAATCTGCCCTTGGTTAGGAAAGAACATCCGGAACCAGTACATGCTGTAGACGGTACTTCGCTATCCTCCGGTCCGATTATGTTCCAAACTGCTCCTATGGAAGTGGTGATCCAAAACATCCATAGAGAAACCCTGGCATTCGATTTGATCAATACCCCACTGTTCGGCATAATACTGGGAATACCATGGTTACGACAACATAACCCATTGATCAACTGGGGCAACGGACAGGTCACGTTTGAGTCGGAGGTATGTCAACATTTCTGTCTCCTCGACACTGATTCCTTGTCCACTCCTGCCATGATTCTTGGTGCCATGGCTGCCACCCATGTCAACGATAGTGCTTCAGACCCGGTGCCTTCACACACTGTGGGGGCTGTCACAGCCAACATCCCTGCGGCCTATCACGATTTCCACACGGTGTTCGATAAGGCCACTGCTGAGGGTCTCCCCCCTCATAGACCGTACGATTGTCCGATTGACCTGGTCCCAGACGCTCCTGTACCCAAGGGTAGGGTTTATTCATTGTCACGGTCAGAGGAACAAGCCCTTAAGGATTACATACAAAAAGCTCTGGAGTTGGGTCATATACGTCCTTCTTGTTCTCCAGCTGCTAGTCCGATTTTCTTTGTGCCGAAAAAGGAGGGCGATCTCCGTCCATGTGTGGACTACAGACGGTTAAATGCCATTACCATCAAGAACAGGTACCCTCTTCCGCTCATATCCACGCTACTAGACAGGTTGACTAAAGCATCTGTTTTTACCAAGCTGGACCTGAGGGGGGCGTACAATCTGATTCGTATGCGGCTTGGGGATGAGTGGAAGACGGCGTTTTGCTCCCGACAGGGGTTATATGAATACACGGTAATGCCCTTCGGGCTTTGTAATGCCCCTGCCACGTTCCAACGTTTTGTCAACGAAGTGTTCTCAGACATCCTGGACACATTCGTGGTGGTATATCTGGACGATATTCTTATCTATTCGTCCTCCCTGGAGGAACACGTCGGGCATGTTAGGGAGGTGCTCTCTCGCCTAAAGACCAATGCCTTGTTTGCCAAGCCTGAAAAATGTTTGTTTCATTCCAAGGAAGTGGAGTTTCTGGGTTTTCGCATATCCCCTGGGGGCCTGTCCATGAATTTATCTAAGGTCCATGCCGTCACCGAATGGCCGTCTCCTGTTACTCTGAAACAACTCCAATCTTTTCTCGGCTTCGCTAATTTCTATCGGCGATTCATCGCCGGCTTCTCTTCTATTGTTGCTCCACTGACCGCCCTGACCAGCCCCCTTGTCCCGTTCACTTGGACCTCCGTCCATCAGAAGGCTTTTGAGGAACTCAAGGCCAGGTTCGTGTCCGCCCCTGTTTTACAGCATCCTGATCCAGAACTCCCCTACATTCTGGAGGCTGATGCCTCCTCGTTTGCTCTAGGTGCAGTATTGTCTCAACCTTGCCCAACCACGGGTTGTCTACATCCAGTGGCCTTTCACTCACGAAAGTTTTCGGTGGCTGAAGCGCACTATACAGTAACCGAAAAAGAATTGTTGGCCATCAAGGATGCTTTACAAACGTGGCGTCATCACCTCATGGGTGCGAAACATCAGACAGTGGTGTATACAGACCACAAAAACCTACAGGATCTGGCCTCGTTAAAATGTGCTAACAGCAGACAGGTGCGTTGGCATTTATTTTTTGCCGCGTTTGATTTTGTGGTCAAACACAGACCCGGTCGCAGTCATGGCAAAGCTGATGCCTTGTCCCGTTCTCCCGGAGGGGAGTCCTTGTCCGTGTACCCCGACACACTGCTAGGAAAGGGCCATGTCATCTGTACTTGTACACCATCCCCCACCATGCTTATCGACATCCGGCGTTGGGTTTCCCAGAATCCTCAGGCTCTCAACGAATTGGACATTGCTCTTCACGAGGGGTTGCCTTTCATCCACGACAAACTGTTCCTTCCCACGTGTGACGTCCGCAACCAGGCGTTAGCATGGTCACACGATGCTGCTGTAAACGGCCATCCCGGGCAACAGCGTACCCTGGACCTGTTGCAACGCTGGTGCTGGTGGCCTTCCATGAGAAAGCATGTCGAACATTATGTTAACACTTGTTCCATATGTGCCCAATGCAAAACACGCAAAGGACGGCCTTTAGGGCTGCTCTTACCTCTTCCCGTACCTCCCAGACCTTGGCACACCGTCTCGATGGATCTCATCACTGACCTACCCCGCAAACAGGG
This sequence comes from Ambystoma mexicanum, assembly GCF_040938575.1. Lineage (NCBI taxonomy): Eukaryota > Metazoa > Chordata > Amphibia > Caudata > Ambystomatidae > Ambystoma > Ambystoma mexicanum. Next base: position 14,556,708 of record NC_090935.1, read on the forward strand.
CTACGACACCATATGGGTTATTGTCGATTCATACACCAAAATGGCCCGCTTTATCCCCTGTACTGGTATACCCTCTGCTCCAACTCTGGCTCGCTTATTCTTCAGATCTGTCTTCTGCCTCTTTGGTTTACCACAGGTCATCATATCAGACCGTGGGTCTCAATTCACGTCCTGTTTCTGGCGCGCGCTCACCAGACTCCTGGGGATCGATGCTCGCTTTTCTTCAGCTTATCACCCCGAGAGTGACGGGCAGACCGAGCGGGTAAACCAGGCTTTGGAGCAGTACTTGCGGTGTTTGTCCCTCCAGTATCAGGACTCATGGGCCAAACTGCTGTATATTGCTGAATTTGCGTATAATAACTCCCGTCATTCGACCACAGGTTTTTCCCCCTTTTATGCTTTATACGGGCAGCACCCACGTGCCCTCCCACTTCCTGATTTCCCCTCTACTACTCCCGCTGCTAATGCCTGTGTTCGGGATCTGGCCGGTGTCCATGCCCAGACCTTGGTCCATCTCCATGAGGCCCAGACAGTTATGAAGACTAAAGCGGACCGCAAACGGGCCGCACATCGGAGTATCGGGTGGGCGATAGGGTGTGGCTTTCGACCAGGCATTTGCGGATCCCTGGCTGTCGCAAGTTGTTGCCTCGTTTTGTGGGCCCTTATAGGATCTCCAGGGTTTTGATTCCTGTGGCCCTCAAGCTTTCGGTTCCCCTTTCTTGGAGGATTCACCCGGTCTGCCATACTTCTCTCTTGAAACCTTACCTAGCTCCTACCCGTGTCCTGGTCCCGCCCGCTCCTGTCTCGGTGGATTCGCAGGATGTTTATGAGGTTAGTGCCATCCTTGGGTCCCGTTTCCATCGGGGTCGGCTTCAATACCTGGTGGATTGGCTGGGCTATGGTCCCGAAGACCGCTCTTGGGTTCCCGCCCGGGATGTCCATGCCCCGCTTTTGGTTTCCCGCTTTCACAGGGACAGTCCTGCCAGCCCACGGGGTCGTGGGCCTTTAAGGGGGGATTCTGTCACGCCGCTTCCTAGACCACGGACACACCTCCCCACTCGCCCCTCCTTGCCTACCCATTCCCGCACTCCCCAACACTCGTGCACCGTGCCCCCCACTCACGTCGCACACATCAGGGCACGGCATGGCATATATGGGGGAGCGGGTGTTTATCGCCCTTCACGGCGGTGGCAGATCAACTGGAAGCTCCGTCACTTCAGGAACTTACGTCCTTTGCGGAGACCGGCGCTTCCCGGCGCTTCACGGATCACGTGACTTCGGTTGCCTAGCAGCATTGCAACGCTTTCGGGTCACGTCACATGTGACTATACGTGCGTCCCTTCCGAGGATAAAAGGAGTCGGTGAACCAAAGGCGTTGCTTCACAGCTGTTTAGTTTCGGATCACGTGACATCTCTCTTTGTTCAAGGACCTGCTCTGATTTTGACCTCGGCTTGCTCCACGGACTCCTCTTGCCTAACCCTTCAAGTACTTTTGGATTTGCCTGTTACCGACTCACGCCTGCTCCACGGACTCCTCTTGCCTAAACCCTTCAAGTACTTTTGGATTTACCTGTTACCGACTCACGCCTGCTCCACGGACTCCTCTTGCCTAAACCCTTCAAGTACTTTTGGATTTACCTATTACCGACTCACGCCTGCTCCACGGACTCCTCTTGCTTAACCCTTCAAGTACTTTTGGATTTGCCTGTTACCGACTCACGCCTGCTCCACGGATTCCTCTTGCTTAAGCTATTCATTGGCTAGGACCTCGGTCCTACAAATAGGTGGTTGCCTGTTCTACCCTACAGCACGTTTCCAGCCTAAGCTAGGAGACCCACGCCTTGACCCAAGCACTCACAGGTTTTCTGGTAGCTTTGGGGTTTATGTACATGAAGGTATTCGGGCCCTGTTTCATTGCTTAACCACTGTATCTTGCTTTGCAGCGCTCAAGGGGTTCTTCCGGCTGTTCCCGCGTCCTGGCTTTCCGGACTTCCACCTGTGGCCTTAATATTCACACTGACCATATAATAAAATCGGTCAGGGTGTTTCTTGGGGACAGAGGGGTTGTTCATACTCTACACGACCAACGAACTTCGTAACAGAACCTGAGAGGCCCTTTGAAGGTAAGTACTATTTTGTGGTGTTTTTTCTTGGACACGTGGAAGAGGCCTAAGCTGGGGAAGGGAACCTGAGAGGCCCTTTGAAGGTAAGTACTATTTTGTGGTGGTTTTTCTTGGACACGTGGAAGAGGCCTAAGCTGGGAAGGGAACCTGAGTGGCCCTTTGAAGGTAAGTACTATTTTGTGGTGGTTTTTCTTGGAAACGTGGAAGAGGCCTAAGCCTGGGAAGGGAACCTGAGAGGCCCTTTGAAGGTAAGTACTATTTTTGTGTTTTTATTGAACACTTGGAAGAGGCCTAAGCTTGGGAACGGAACCTGAGAGGCCCTTTGAAGGTAAGTACTATTTTGTGTTTTTATTGAACACTTGGAAGAGGCCTAAGCTTGGGAAGGGAACCTGAGAGGCCCATTGAAGGTAAGTACTATTTTGTGGTTTTCTTGGACACTTGGAAGAGGCCTAAGCTTGGGAAGGGAACCTGAGAGGCCCTTTGAAGGTAAGTACTATTTTGTGGTTTTCTTGGACACGTGGAAGAGGCCTAAGCCTGGGGAAGGGAACCTGAGAGGCCCTTTGAAGGTAAGTACTATTTTGTGGTTTTCTTGGACACTTGGAAGAGGCCTAAGCCTGGGGAAGGGAACCTGAGAGGCCCTTTGAAGGTAAGTACTATTTTGTGGTTTTCTTGAACACTTGGAAGAGGCCTAAGCTTGGGAAGGGAACCTGAGAGGCCCATTAAAGGTAAGTACTATGTTGTGGTTTTCTTGGACACTTGGAAGAGGCCTAAGCTTGGGAAGGGAACCTGAGAGGCCCTTTAAAGGTAAGTACTATTTTGTGGTTTTCTTGGACACGTGGAAGAGGCCTAAGCTTGGGAAGGGAACCTGAGAGGCCCATTGAAGGTAAGTACTATTTTGTGGTGGTTTTTCTTGGACACTTGGAAGAGGCCTAAGCTTGGGAAGGGAACCTGAGAGGCCCATTGAAGGTAAGTACTATTTTGTGGTGGTTTTTCTTGGACACGTGGAAGAGGCCTAAGCTTGGGAAGGGAACCTGAGAGGCCCATTGAAGGTAAGTAGTATTTTGTGGTTTTCTTGGACACTTGGAAGAGGCCTAAGCTTGGGAAGGGAACCTGAGAGGCCCATTGAAGGTAAGTACTATTTTTGTGTTTTTCCTGGACATGTGGAAGAGGCCTAAGCCTGGGGAAGGGAACCTAAGAGGCCCATTGAAGGTAAGTACTATTTTGTGGTGGTTTTTCTTGGACACGTGGAAGAGGCCTAAGCTGGGGAAGGGAACCTGAGAGGCCCATTGAAGGTAAGTACTATTTTGTGGTGGTTTTTCTTGGACACGTGGGAGAGGCCTAAGCTGGGGAAGGGAACCTGAGAGGCCCTTTGACTGTAAGTACTATTTTGTGGTGGTTTTTCTTGGACACGTGGAAGAGGCCTAAGCTGGGAAGGGAACCTGAGAGGCCCTTTGAAGGTAAGTACTATTTTGTGGTGGTTTTTCTTGGACACGTGGAAGAGGCCTAAGCCTGGGAAGGGAACCTGAGAGGCCCTTTGAAGGTAAGTACTATTTTTGTGTTTTTATTGAACACTTGGAAGAGGCCTAAGCTTGGGAAGGGAACCTGAGAGGCCCTTTGAAGGTAAGTACTATTTTGTGGTGGTTTTTCTTGGACACGTGGAAGAGGCCTAAGCTGGGAAGGGAACCTGAGAGGCCCTTTGAAGGTAAGTACTATTTTGTGGTGGTTTTTCTTGGACACGTGGAAGAGGCCTAAGCCTGGGGAAGGGAACCTGAGAGGTCCTTTGAAGGTAAGTACTATTTTTGTGTTTTTATTGAACACTTGGAAGAGGCCTAAGCTTGGGAAGGGAACCTGAGAGGCCCTTTGAAGGTAAGTACTATTTTGTGGTGGTTTTTCTTGGACACGTGGAAGAGGCCTAACCTGGGAAGGGAACCTGAGAGGCCCTTCGAAGGTAAGTAATATTTTGTGGTGGTTTTTCTTGGACACGTGGAAGAGGCCTAAGCTTGGGAAGGTAACCTGAGAGGCCCTTTGAAGGTAAGTACTATTTTGTGGTAGTTTTTCTTGGAGGAGGTGGAAGAGGCCTAAGATGGGAAGGGAACCTGAGAGGCCCTTTGAAGGTAAGTACTATTTTGTGGTTTTCTTGGACACGTGGAAGAGGCCTAAGCCTGGGGAAGGGAACCTGAGAGGCCCATTGAAGGTAATTACTATTTTGTGGTTTTCTTGGACACGTGGAAGAGGCCTAAGCCTGGGAAGGGAACCTGAGAAGCCCATTGAAGGTAAGTACTATTTTGTGGTGGTTTTTCTTGGACACGTGGAAGAGGCCTAAGACTGGGGAAGGGAACCTGAGAGGCCCATTGAAGGTAAGTACTATTTTGTGGTTTTCTTGGACACGTGGAAGAGGCCTAAGCCTGGGGAAGGGAACCTGAGAGGCCCTTTGAAGGTAAGTACTATTTTGTGTTTTTATTGAACACTTGGAAGAGGCCTAAGCTTGGGAAGGGAACCTGGAGGCCCTTTGAAGGTAAGTACTATTTTGTGGTGGTTTTTCTTGGACACGTGGAAGAGGCCTAAGCTTGGGAAGGGAACCTGAGAGGCCCTTTGAAGGTAAGTACTATTTTTGTGTTTTTATTGAACACTTGGAAGAGTCCTAAGCTTGGGAAGGGAACCTGAGAGGCCCTTTGAAGGTAAGTACTATTTTGTGGTGGTTTTTCTTGGACACGTGGAAGAGGCCTAAGCTGGGGAAGGGAACCTGAGAGGCCCTTTGAAGGTAAGTACTATTTTTGTGTTTTTCTTGGACACGTGGAAGAGGCCTAAGCTTGGGAAGGGAACCTGAGAGGCCCTTTGAAGGTAAGTACTATTTTGTGGTGGTTTTTCTTGGACACGTGGAAGAGGCCTAAGCTGGGAAGGGAACCTGAGAGGCCCTTTGAAGGTAAGTACTATTTTGTGGTGGTTTTTCTTGGACACGTGGAAGAGGCCTAAGCCTGGGGAAGGGAACCTGAGAGGCCCTTTGAAGGTAAGTACTATTTTTGTGTTTCTATTGAACACTTGGAAGAGGCCTAAGCTTGGGAAGGGAACCTGAGAGGCCCTTTGAAGGTCAGTACTATTTTGTGGTGGTTTTCCTTGGACACGTGGAAGAGGCCTAAGCTGGGAAGGGAACCTGAGAGGCCCTTTGAAGGTAAGTACTATTTTGTGATGGTTTTTCTTGGACACGTGGAAGAGGCCTAAGCTTGGGAAGGGAACCTGAGAGGCCCTTTGAAGGTAAGTACTATTTTGTGGTGGTTTTTCTTGGACACGTGGAAGAGGCCTAAGCTGGGAAGGGAACCTGAGAGGCCCTTTGAAGGTAAGTACTATTTTGTGGTTTTCTTGGACACGTGGAAGAGGCCTAAGCCTGGGGAAGGGAACCTGAGAGGCCCATTGAAGGTAAATACTATTTTGTGGTGGTTTTTCTTGGACACGTGGAAGAGGCCTAAGCCTGGGAAGGGAACCTGAGAGGCCCTTTGAAGGTAAGTACTATTTTGTGGTGGTTTTTCTTGGACACGTGGAAGAGGCCTAAGCCTGGGAAGGGAACCTGAGAGGCCCATTGAAGGTAAGTACTATTTTGTGGTGGTTTTTCTTGGACACTTGGAAGAGGCCTAAGCCGGGGAAGGAAACCTGAGAGGCCCTTTGAAGGTAAGTACTATTTTGTGGTGGTTTTTCTTGGACACGTGGAAAAGGCCTAAGCCGGGGAAGGGAACCTGAGAGGCCCTTTGAAGGTAAGTACTATTTTGTGGTGGTTTTTCGTGGACACGTGGAAGAGGCTTAAGCTGGGAAGGGAACCTGAGAGGCCCTTTGAAGGTAAGTACTATTTTGTGGTGGTTTTTCTTGGACACGTGGAAAGGCCTAAGCTGGGGAAGGGAACCTGAGAGGCCCTTTGAAGGTAAGTACTATTTTGTGGTGGTTTTTCTTGGACACTTGGAAGAGGCCTAAGCCGGGGAAGGGAACCTGAGAGGCCCTTTGAAGGTAAGTACTATTTTGTGGTTGTTTTTCTTGGACACGTGGAAGAGGCCTAAGCTGGGAAGGGAACCTGAGAGGCCTTTTGAAGGTAAGTACTATTTTGTGGTGGTTTTTCTTGGACACATGGAAGAGGCCTAAGCTGGGGAAGGGAACCTGAGAGGCCCTTTGAAGGTAAGTACTATTTTGTGGTGGTTTTTCTTGGACACTTGGAAGAGGCCTAAGCTGGGGAAGGGAACCTGAGAGGCCCTTTGAAGGTAAGTACTATTTTGTGGTGGTTTTTCTTGGACACTTGGAAGAGGCCTAAGCCGGGGAAGGGAACCTGAGAGGCCCTTTGAAGGTAAGTACTATTTTGTGGTGGTTTTTCTTGGACACGTGGAAGAGGCCTAAGCTGGGGAAGGGAACCTGAGAGGCCCTTTGAAGGTAAGTACTATTTTGTGGTGGTTTTTCTTGGACACGTGGAAGAGGCCTAAGCTGGGGAAGGGAACCTGAGAGGCCCTTTGAAGGTAAGTACTATTTTGTGGTGGTTTTTCTTGGACACGTGGAAGAGGCCTAAACTGGGGAAGGGAACCTGAGAGGCCCTTTGAAGGTAAGTACTATTTTGTGGTGGTTTTTCTTGGACACGTGGAAGAGGCCTAAGCTGGGGAAGGGAACCTGAGAGGCCCATTGAAGGTAAGTACTATTTTGTGGTGGTTTTTCTTGGACACGTAGACGAGGCCTAAGCCTGGGGAAGGGAACCTGAGAGGCCCTTTGAAGGTAAGTACTATTTTGTGGTGGTTTTTCTTGGACACGTGGAAGAGGCCTAAGCCGGGGAAGGGAACCTGGGAGGCCTATTGAAGGTAAGTACTATTTTGTGGTGGTTTTTCTTGGACACGTGGAAGAGGCCTAAGCCTGGGGAAGGGAACCTGAGGGGCCCTTTGAAGGTAAGTACTATTTTGTGGTGTTTTTTCTTGGACACGTGGAAGAGGCCTAAGCCTGGGGAAGGGAACCTGAGAGGCCCTTTGAAGGTAAGTACTATTTTGTGGTGGTTTTTCTTGGACACGTGGAAGAGGCCTAAGCCTGGGAAGGGAACCTGAGAGGCCCTTTGAAGGTAAGTACTATTTTGTGGTGGTTTTTCTTGGACACTTGGAAGAGGCCTAAGCCGGGGAAGGGAACCTGAGAGGCCCTTTGAAGGTAAGTACTATTTTGTGGTTGTTTTTCTTGGACACGTGGAAGAGGCCTAAGCTGGGAAGGGAACCTGAGAGGCCTTTTGAAGGTAAGTACTATTTTGTGGTGGTTTTTCTTGGACACATGGAAGAGGCCTAAGCTGGGGAAGGGAACCTGAGAGGCCCTTTGAAGGTAAGTACTATTTTGTGGTGGTTTTTCTTGGACACTTGGAAGAGGCCTAAGCTGGGGAAGGGAACCTGAGAGGCCCTTTGAAGGTAAGTACTATTTTGTGGTGGTTTTTCTTGGACACTTGGAAGAGGCCTAAGCCGGGGAAGGGAACCTGAGAGGCCCTTTGAAGGTAAGTACTATTTTGTGGTGGTTTTTCTTGGACACGTGGAAGAGGCCTAAGCTGGGGAAGGGAACCTGAGAGGCCCTTTGAAGGTAAGTACTATTTTGTGGTGGTTTTTCTTGGACACGTGGAAGAGGCCTAAGCTGGGGAAGGGAACCTGAGAGGCCCTTTGAAGGTAAGTACTATTTTGTGGTGGTTTTTCTTGGACACGTGGAAGAGGCCTAAACTGGGGAAGGGAACCTGAGAGGCCCTTTGAAGGTAAGTACTATTTTGTGGTGGTTTTTCTTGGACACGTGGAAGAGGCCTAAGCTGGGGAAGGGAACCTGAGAGGCCCATTGAAGGTAAGTACTATTTTGTGGTGGTTTTTCTTGGACACGTAGACGAGGCCTAAGCCTGGGGAAGGGAACCTGAGAGGCCCTTTGAAGGTAAGTACTATTTTGTGGTGGTTTTTCTTGGACACGTGGAAGAGGCCTAAGCCGGGGAAGGGAACCTGGGAGGCCTATTGAAGGTAAGTACTATTTTGTGGTGGTTTTTCTTGGACACGTGGAAGAGGCCTAAGCCTGGGGAAGGGAACCTGAGGGGCCCTTTGAAGGTAAGTACTATTTTGTGGTGTTTTTTCTTGGACACGTGGAAGAGGCCTAAGCCTGGGGAAGGGAACCTGAGAGGCCCTTTGAAGGTAAGTACTATTTTGTGGTGGTTTTTCTTGGACACGTGGAAGAGGCCTAAGCCTGGGAAGGGAACCTGAGAGGCCCTTTGAAGGTAAGTACTATTTTGTGGTGGTTTTTCTTGGACACTTGGAAGAGGCCTAAGCCGGGGAAGGGAACCTGAGAGGCCCTTTGAAGGTAAGTACTATTTTGTGGTGGTTTTTCTTGGACACGTGGAAGAGGCCTAAGCCGGGGAAGGGAACCTGAGAGGCCCTTTGAAGGTAAGTACTATTTTGTGGTGGTTTTTCTTGGACACGTGGAAGAGGCCTAAGCTGGGAAGGGAACCTGAGAGGCCCTTTGAAGGTAAGTACTATTTTGTGGTGGTTTTTCTTGGACACGTGGAAGAGGCCTAAGCCTGGGAAGGGAACCTGAGAGGCCCTTTGAAGGTAAGTACTATTTTTTGGTGGTTTTTCTTGGACACGTGGAAGAGGCCTAAGCCTGGGAAGGGAACCTGAGAGGCCCTTTGAAGGTAAGTACTATTTTGTGGTGGTTTTTCTTGGACACTTGGAAGAGGCCTAAGCCGGGGAAGGGAACCTGAGAGGCCCTTTGAAGGTAAGTACTATTTTGTGGTGGTTTTTCTTGGACACGTGGAAGAGGCCTAAGCCGGGGAAGGGAACCTGAGAGGCCCTTTGAAGGTAAGTACTATTTTGTGGTGGTTTTTCTTGGACACGTGGAAGAGGCCTAAGCTGGGAAGGGAACCTGAGAGGCCCTTTGAAGGTAAGTACTATTTTGTGGTGGTTTTTCTTGGACACGTGGAAGAGGCCTAAGCCTGGGAAGGGAACCTGAGAGGCCCTTTGAAGGTAAGTACTATTTTGTGGTGGTTTTTCTTGGACACGTGGAAGAAGCCTAAGCCTGGGAAGGGAACCTGAGATGCCCTTTGAAGGTAAGTACTATTTTGTGGTGGTTTTTCTTGGACACGTGGAAGAGGCCTAAGCTGTGAAGGGAACCTGAGAGGCCCTTTGAAGGTAAGTACTATTTTGTGGTGGTTTTTCTTGGACACGTGGAAGAGGCCTAAGCCTGGGGAAGGGAACCTGAGAGGCCCTTTGAAGGTAAGTACTATTTTGTGGTGGTTTTTCTTGTACACGTGGAAGAGGCCTAAGCTGGGGAAGGGAACCTGAGAGGCCCATTGAAGGTAAGTACTATTTTGTGGTGGTTTTTCTTGGACACGTGGAAGAGGCCTAAGCCGGGGAAGGGAACCTGAGAGGCCCATTGAAGGTAAGTACTATTTTGTGGTGGTTTTTCTTGGACACGTGGAAGAGGCCTAAGCCTGGGGAAGGGAACCTGAGGGGCACTTTGAAGGTAAGTACTATTTTGTGGTGGTTTTTCTTGGACACGTGGAAGAGGCCTAAGCCTGGGGAAGGGAACCTGAGAGGCCCTTTGAAGGTAAGTACTATTTTGTGGTGGTTTTTCTTGGACACGTGGAAGAGGCCTAAGCCTGGGGAAGGGAACCTGAGAGGCCCTTTGAAGGTAAGTACTATTTTGTGGTGGTTTTTCTTGGACACGTGGAAGAGGCCTAAGCTGGGGAAGGGAACCTGAGAGGCCCTTTGAAGGTAAGTACTATTTTATGGTGGTTTTTCTTGGACACGTGGAAGAGGCCTAAGCTTGGGAAGGGAACCTGAGAGGCCCTTTGAAGGTAAGTACTATTTTTGTGTTTTTATTGAACACTTGGAAGAGGCCTAAGCTTGGGAAGGGAACCTGAGAGGCCCTTTGAAGGTAAGTACTATTTTGTGGTTTTCTTGGACACGTGGAAGAGGCCTAAGCTTGGGAAGGGAACCTGAGAGGCCCATTGAAGGTAACTACTATTTTTGTGTTTTTCTTGGACACGTGGAAGAGGCCTAAGCCTGGAAAAGGGAACCTGAGAGGCCCATTGAAGGTAAGTACTATTTTGAAGTGGTTTTTCTTGGACACGTGGAAGAGGCCTAAGCTGGGGAAGGGAACCTGAGAGGCCCATTGAAGGTAAGTACTATTTTGTGGTGGTTTTTCTTGGACACGTGGAAGAGGCCTAAGCTGGGGAAGGGAACCTGAGAGGCCCATTGAAGGTAAGTACTATTTTGTGGTGGTTTTTCTTGGACACGTGGAAAAGGCATAAGCTTGGGAAGGGAACCTGAGAGGCCCTTTGAAGGTAAGTACTATTTTGTGGTTTTCTTGGACACATGGAAGAGGCCTAAGCCTGGGAAGGGAACCTGAGAGGCCCATTGAAGGTATGTACTATTTTGTAGTTTTCTTGGACACGTGGAAGAGGCCTAAGCCTGGGGAAGGGAACCTGAGAGGCCCTTTGAAGGTAAGTACTATTTTGTGGTTTTCTTGGACACGTGGAAGAGGCCTAAGCTTGGGAAGGGAACCTGAGAGGCCCTTTGAAGGTAAGTACTATTTTGTGTTTTTATTGAACACTTGGAAGAGGCCTAAGCTTGGGAAGGGAACCTGAGAATCCCTTTGAAGGTAAGTACTATTTTTGTGTTTTTATTGAACACTTGGAAGAGGCCTAAGCTTGGGAAGGGAACCTGAGAGGCCCTTTGAAGGTAAGTACTATTTTGTGGTGGTTTTTCTTGGACACGTGGAAGAGGCCTAAGCTGGGAAGGGAACCTGAGAGGCCCTTTGAAGGTAAGTACTATTTTGTGGTGGTTTTTCTTGGACACGTGGAAGAGGCCTAAGCTGGGGAAGGGAACCTGAGAGGCCCTTTGAAGGTAAGTACTATTTTTGTGTTTTTATTGAACACTTGGAAGAGGCCTAAGCTTGGGAAGGGAACCTGAGAGGCCCTTTGAAGGTAAGTACTATTTTGTGGTGGTTTTTCTTGGACACGTGGAAGAGGCCTAAGCTGGGAAGGGAACCTGAGAGGCCCTTTGAAGGTAAGTACTATTTTGTGGTGGTTTTTCTTGGACACGTGGAAGAGGCCTAAGCTGGGAAGGGAACCTGAGAGGCCCTTTGAAGGTAAGTACTATTTTGTGGTGGTTTTTCTTGGACACATGGAAGAGGCCTAAGCTGGGGAAGGGAACCTGAGAGGCCCTTTGAAGGTAAGTACTATTTTGTGGTGGTTTTTCTTGGACACTTGGAAGAGGCCTAAGCCGGGGAAGGGAACCTGAGAGGCCCTTTGAAGGTAAGTACTATTTTGTGGTTGTTTTTCTTGGACACGTGGAAGAGGCCTAAGCTGGGAAGGGAACCTGAGAGGCCTTTTGAAGGTAAGTACTATTTTGTGGTGGTTTTTCTTGGACACATGGAAGAGGCCTAAGCTGGGGAAGGGAACCTGAGAGGCCCTTTGAAGGTAAGTACTATTTTGTGGTGGTTTTTCTTGGACACTTGGAAGAGGCCTAAGCCGGGAAAGGGAACCTGAGAGGCCCTTTGAAGGTAAGTACTATTTTGTGGTGGTTTTTCTTGGACACGTGGAAGAGGCCTAAGCTGGGGAAGGGAACCTGAGAGGCCCTTTGAAGGTAAGTACTATTTTGTGGTGGTTTTTCTTGGACACGTGGAAGAGGCCTAAGCTGGGGAAGGGAACCTGAGAGGCCCTTTGAAGGTAAGTACTATTTTGTGGTGGTTTTTCTTGGACACGTGGAAGAGGCCTAAACTGGGGAATGGAACCTGAGAGGCTCTTTGAAGGTAAGTACTATTTTGTGGTGGTTTTTCTTGGACACGTGGAAGAGGCCTAAGCTGGGGAAGGGAACCTGAGAGGCCCATTGAAGGTAAGTACTATTTTGTGGTGGTTTTTCTTGGACACGTAGACGAGGCCTAAGCCTGGGGAAGGGAACCTGAGAGGCCCTTTGAAGGTAAGTACTATTTTGTGGTGGTTTTTCTTGGACACGTGGAAGAGGCCTAAGCCGGGGAAGGGAACCTGGGAGGCCTATTGAAGGTAAGTACTATTTTGTGGTGGTTTTTCTTGGACACGTGGAAGAGGCCTAAGCCTGGGGAAGGGAACCTGAGGGGCCCTTTGAAGGTAAGTACTATTTTGTGGTGGTTTTTCTTGGACACGTGGAAGAGGCCTAAGCCTGGGGAAGGGAACCTGAGAGGCCCTTTGAAGGTAAGTACTTTTTTGTGGTGGTTTTTCTTGGACACGTGGAAGAGGCCTAAGCCTGGGAAGGGAACCTGAGAGGCCCTTTGAAGGTAAGTACTATTTTGTGGTGGTTTTTCTTGGACACTTGGAAGAGGCCTAAGCCGGGGAAGGGAACCTGAGAGGCCCTTTGAAGGTAAGTACTATTTTGTGGTGGTTTTTCTTGGACACGTGGAAGAGGCCTAAGCTGGGAAGGGAACCTGAGAGGCCCTTTGAAGGTAAGTACTATTTTGTGGTGGTTTTTCTCGGACACGTGGAAGAGGCCTAAGCTGGGAAGGGAACCTGAGAGGCCCTTTGAAGGTAAGTACTATTTTGTGGTGGTTTTTTTTGGACACGTGGAAGAGGCCTAAGCCTGGGAAGGGAACCTGAGAGGCCCTTTGAAGGTAAGTACTATTTTGTGGTGGTTTTTCTTGGACACGTGGAAGAAGCCTAAGCCTGGGAAGGGAACCTGAGATGCCCTTTGAAGGTAAGTACTATTTTGTGGTGGTTTTTCTTGGACACGTGGAAGAGGCCTAAGCTGTGAAGGGAACCTGAGAGGCCCTTTGAAGGTAAGTACTATTTTGTGGTGGTTTTTCTTGGACACTTGGAAGAGGCCTAAGCTGGGGAAGGGAACCTGAGAGGCCCTTTGAAGGTAAGTACTATTTTGTGGTGGTTTTTCTTGGACACTTGGAAGAGGCCTAAGCCGGGGAAGGGAACCTGAAAGGCCCTTTGAAGGTAAGTACTATTTTGTGGTGGTTTTTCTTGGACACGTGGAAGAGGCCTAAGCTGGGGAAGGGAACCTGAGAGGCCCTTTGAAGGTAAGTACTATTTTGTGGTGGTTTTTCTTGGACACGTGGAAGAGGCCTAAGCTGGGGAAGGGAACCTGAGAGGCCCTTTGAAGGTAAGTACTATTTTGTGGTGGTTTTTCTTGGACACGTGGAAGAGGCCTAAACTGGGGAAGGGAACCTGAGAGGCCCTTTGAAGGTAAGTACTATTTTGTGGTGGTTTTTCTTGGACACGTGGAAGAGGCCTAAGCTGGGGAAGGGAACCTGAGAGGCCCATTGAAGGTAAGTACTATTTTGTGGTGGTTTTTCTTGGACACGTAGACGAGGCCTAAGCCTGGGGAAGGGAACCTGAGAGGCCCTTTGAAGGTAAGTACTATTTTGTGGTGGTTTTTCTTGGACACGTGGAAGAGGCCTAAGCCGGGGAAGGGAACCTGGGAGGCCTATTGAAGGTAAGTACTATTTTGTGGTGGTTTTTCTTGGACACGTGGAAGAGGCCTAAGCCTGGGGAAGGGAACCTGAGGGGCCCTTTGAAGGTAAATACTATTTTGTGGTGTTTTTTCTTGGACACGTGGAAGAGGCCTAAGCCTGGGGAAGGGAACCTGAGAGGCCCTTTGAAGGTAAGTACTATTTTGTTGTGGTTTTTCTTGGACACGTGGAAGAGGCCTAAGCCTGGGAAGGGAACCTGAGAGGCCCTTTGAAGGTAAGTACTATTTTGTGGTGGTTTTTCTTGGACACTTGGAAGAGGCCTAAGCCGGGGAAGGGAACCTGAGAGGCCCTTTGAAGGTAAGTACTATTTTGTGGTGGTTTTTCTTGGACACGTGGAAGAGGCCTAAGCTGGGAAGGGAACCTGAGAGGCCCTTTGAAGGTAAGTACTATTTTGTGGTGGTTTTTCTTGGACACGTGGAAGAGGCCTAAGCTGGGAAGGGAACCTGAGAGGCCCTTTGAAGGTAAGTACTATTTTGTGGTGGTTTTTCTTGGACACGTGGAAGAGGCCTAAGCCTGGGAAGGGAATCTGAGAGGCCCTTTGAAGGTAAGTACTATTTTGTGGTGGTTTTTCTTGGACACGTGGAAGAAGCCTAAGCCTGGGAAGGGAACCTGAGATGCCCTTTGAAGGTAAGTACTATTTTGTGGTGGTTTTTCTTGGACACGTGGAAGAGGCCTAAGCTGGTAAGGGAACCTGAGAGGCCCTTTGAAGGTAAGTACTATTTTGTGGTGGTTTTTCTTGGACACGTGGAAGAGGCCTAAGCCTGGGGAAGGGAACCTGAGAGGCCCTTTGAAGGTAAGTACTATTTTGTGGTGGTTTTTCTTGTACACGTGGAAGAGGCCTAAGCTGGGGAAGGGAACCTGAGAGGCCCATTGAAGGTAAGTACTATTTTGTGGTGGTTTTTCTTGGACACGTGGAAGAGGCCTAAGCCGGGGAAGGGAACCTGAGAGGCCCATTGAAGGTAAGTACTATTTTGTGGTGGTTTTTCTTGGACACGTGGAAGAGGCCTAAGCCGGGGAAGGGAACCTGAGAGGCCCATTGAAGGTAAGTACTATTTTGTGGTGGTTTTTCTTGGACACGTGGAAGAGGCCTAAGCCTGGGGAAGGGAACCTGAGGGGCACTTTGAAGGTAAGTACTATTTTGTGGTGGTTTTTCTTGGACACGTGGAAGAGGCCTAAGCCTGGGGAAGGGAACCTGAGAGGCCCTTTGAAGGTAAGTACTATTTTGTGGTGGTTTTTCTTGGACACGTGGAAGAGGCCTAAGCCTGGGGAAGGGAACCTGAGAGGCCCTTTGAAGGTAAGTACTATTTTGTGGTGGTTTTTCTTGGACACGTGGAAGAGGCCTAAGCTGGGGAAGGGAACCTGAGAGGCCCTGTGAAGGTAAGTACTATTTTATGGTGGTTTTTCTTGGACACGTGGAAGAGGCCTAAGCTGGGAAGGGAACCTGAGAGGCCCTTTGAAGGTAAGTACTATTTTGTGTTTTTATTGAACACTTGGAAGAGGCCTAAGCTTGGGAAGGGAACCTGAGAGGCCCTTTGAAGGTAAGTACTATTTTGTGGTGGTTTTTCTTGGACACGTGGAAGAGGCCTAAGCTGGGAAGGGAACCTGAGAGGCCCTTTGAAGGTAAGTACTATTTTGTGGTGGTTTTTCTTGGACACGTGGAAGAGGCCTAAGCTGGGAAGGGAACCTGAGAGGCCCTTTGAAGGTAAGTACTATTTTGTGGTGGTTTTTCTTGGACACGTGGAAGAGGCCTAAGCTGGGGAAGGGAACCTGAGAGGCCCTTTGAAGGTAAGTACTATTTTGTGGTGGTTTTTCTTGGACACTTGGAAGAGGCCTAAGCTGGGGAAGGGAACCTGAGAGGCCCTTTGAAGGTAAGTACTATTTTGTGGTGGTTTTTCTTGGACACTTGGAAGAGGCCTAAGCCGGGGAAGGGAACCTGAAAGGCCCTTTGAAGGTAAGTACTATTTTGTGGTGGTTTTTCTTGGACACGTGGAAGAGGCCTAAGCTGGGGAAGGGAACCTGAGAGGCCCTTTGAAGGTAAGTACTATTTTGTGGTGGTTTTTCTTGGACACGTGGAAGAGGCCTAAGCTGGGGAAGGGAACCTGAGAGGCCCTTTGAAGGTAAGTACTATTTTGTGGTGGTTTTTCTTGGACACGTGGAAGAGGCCTAAACTGGGGAAGGGAACCTGAGAGGCCCTTTGAAGGTAAGTACTATTTTGTGGTGGTTTTTCTTGGACACGTGGAAGAGGCCTAAGCTGGGGAAGGGAACCTGAGAGGCCCATTGAAGGTAAGTACTATTTTGTGGTGGTTTTTCTTGGACACGTAGACGAGGCCTAAGCCTGGGGAAGGGAACCTGAGAGGCCCTTTGAAGGTAAGTACTATTTTGTGGTGGTTTTTCTTGGACACGTGGAAGAGGCCTAAGCCGGGGAAGGGAACCTGGGAGGCCTATTGAAGGTAAGTACTATTTTGTGGTGGTTTTTCTTGGACACGTGGAAGAGGCCTAAGCCTGGGGAAGGGAACCTGAGGGGCCCTTTGAAGGTAAGTACTATTTTGTGGTGTTTTTTCTTGGACACGTGGAAGAGGCCTAAGCCTGGGGAAGGGAACCTGAGAGGCCCTTTGAAGGTAAGTACTATTTTGTTGTGGTTTTTCTTGGACACGTGGAAGAGGCCTAAGCCTGGGAAGGGAACCTGAGAGGCCCTTTGAAGGTAAGTACTATTTTGTGGTGGTTTTTCTTGGACACTTGGAAGAGGCCTAAGCCGGGGAAGGGAACCTGAGAGGCCCTTTGAAGGTAAGTACTATTTTGTGGTGGTTTTTCTTGGACACGTGGAAGAGGCCTAAGCTGGGAAGGGAACCTGAGAGGACCTTTGAAGGTAAGTACTATTTTGTGTTGGTTTTTCTTGGACACGTGGAAGAGGCCTAAGCTGGGAAGGGAACCTGAGAGGCCCTTTGAAGGTAAGTACTATTTTGTGGTGGTTTTTCTTGGACACGTGGAAGAGGCCTAAGCCTGGGAAGGGAACCTGAGAGGCCCTTTGAAGGTAAGTACTATTTTGTGGTGGTTTTTCTTGGACACGTGGAAGAAGCCTAAGCCTGGGAAGGGAACCTGAGATGCCCTTTGAAGGTAAGTACTATTTTGTGGTGGTTTTTCTTGGACACGTGGAAGAGGCCTAAGCTGGGAAGTGAACCTGAGAGGCCCTTTGAAGGTAAGTACTATTTTGTGGTGGTTTTTCTTGGACACGTGGAAGAGGCCTAAGCCTGGGGAAGGGAACCTGAGAGGCCCTTTGAAGGTAAGTACTATTTTGTGGTGGTTTTTCTTGTACACGTGGAAGAGGCCTAAGCTGGGGAAGGGAACCTGAGAGGCCCATTGAAGGTAAGTACTATTTTGTGGTGGTTTTTCTTGGACACGTGGAAGAGGCCTAAGCCGGGGAAGGGAACCTGAGAGGCCCATTGAAGGTAAGTACTATTTTGTGGTGGTTTTTCTTGGACACGTGGAAGAGGCCTAAGCCGGGGAAGGGAACCTGAGAGGCCCATTGAAGGTAAATACTATTTTGTGGTGGTTTTTCTTGGACACGTGGAAGAGGACTAAGCCGGGGAAGGGAACCTGAGAGGCCCATTGAAGGTAAGTACTATTTTGTGGTGGTTTTTCTTGGACACGTGGAAGAGGCCTAAGCCTGGGGAAGGGAACCTGAGGGGCACTTTGAAGGTAAGTACTATTTTGTGGTGGTTTTTCTTGGACACGTGGAAGAGGCCTAAGCCTGGGGAAGGGAACCTGAGAGGCCCTTTGAAGGTAAGTACTATTTTGTGGTGGTTTTTCTTGGACACGTGGAAGAGGCCTAAGCCTGGGGAAGGGAACCTGAGAGGCCCTTTGAAGGTAAGTACGATTTTGTGGTGGTTTTTCTTGGACACGTGGAAGAGGCCTAAGCTGGGGAAGGGAACCTGAGAGGCCCTTTGAAGGTAAGTACTATTTTATGGTGGTTTTTCTTGGACACGTGGAAGAGGCCTAAGCTTGGGAAGGGAACCTGAGAGGCCCATTGAAGGTAAGTACTATTTTTGTGTTTTTCTTGGACACGTGGAAGAGGCCTAAGCCTGGAAAAGGGAACCTGAGAAGCCCATTGAAGGTTAGTACTATTTTGAAGTGGTTTTTCTTGGACACGTGGAAGAGGCCTAAGCTGGGGAAGGGAACCTGAGAGGCCCATTGAAGGTATGTACTATTTTGTGGTGGTTTTTCTTGGACACGTGGAAGAGGCCTAAGCTGGGGAAGGGAACCTGAGAGGCCCATTGAAGGTAAGTACTATTTTGTGGTGGTTTTTCTTGGACACGTGGAAGAGGCCTAAGCTTGGGAAGGGAACCTGAGAGGCCCTTTGAAGGTAAGTACTATTTTGTGGTTTTCTTGGACACGTGCAAGAGGCCTAAGCCTGGGAAGGGAACCTGAGAGGCCCATTGAAGGTAAGTACTATTTTGTGGTTTTCTTGGACACGTGGAAGAGGCCTAAGCCTGGGGAAGGGAACCTGAGAGGCCCTTTGAAGGTAAGTACTATTTTGTGGTTTTCTTGGACACGTGGAAGAGGCCTAAGCTTGGGAAGGGAACCTGAGAGGCCCTTTGAAGGTAAGTACTATTTTGTGTTTTTATTGAACACTTGGAAGAGGCCTAAGCTTGGGAAGGGAACCTGAGAGGCCCTTTGAAGGTAAGTACTATTTTGTGGTGTTTTTTCTTGGACACGTGGAAGAGGCCTAAGCTGGGAAGGGAACCTGAGAGGCCCTTTGAAGGTAAGTACTATTTTGTGGTGGTTTTTCTTGGACACGTGGAAGAGGCCTAAGCTGGGAAGGGAACCTGAGAGGCCCTTTGAAGGTAAGTACTATTTTGTGGTGGTTTTTCTTGGACACGTGGAAGAGGCCTAAGCTGGGGAAGGGAACCTGAGAGGCCCTTTGAAGGTAAGTACTATTTTGTGGTGGTTTTTCTTGGACACTTGGAAGAGGCCTAAGCCGGGGAAGGGAACCTGAGAGGCCCTTTAAAGGTAAGTACTATTTTGTGGTTGTTTTTCTTGGACACGTGGAAGAGGCCTAAGCTGGGAAGGGAACCTGAGAGGCCTTTTGAAGGTAAGTACTATTTTGTGGTGGTTTTTCTTGGACACATGGAAGAGGCCTAAGCTGGGGAAGGGAACCTGAGAGGCCCTTTGAAGGTAAGTACTATTTTGTGGTGGTTTTTCTTGGACACTTGGAAGAGGCCTAAGCTGGGGAAGGGAACCTGAGAGGCCCTTTGAAGGTAAGTACTATTTTGTGGTGGTTTTTCTTGGACACTTGGAAGAGGCCTAAGCCGGGGAAGGGAACCTGAAAGGCCCTTTGAAGGTAAGTACTATTTTGTGGTGGTTTTTCTTGGACACGTGGAAGAGGCCTAAGCTGGGGAAGGGAACCTGAGAGGCCCTTTGAAGGTAAGTACTATTTTGTGGTGGTTTTTCTTGGACACGTGGAAGAGGCCTAAGCTGGGGAAGGGAACCTGAGAGGCCCTTTGAAGGTAAGTACTATTTTGTGGTGGTTTTTCTTGGACACGTGGAAGAGGCCTAAACTGGGGAAGGGAACCTGAGAGGCCCTTTGAAGGTAAGTTCTATTTTGTGGTGGTTTTTCTTGGACACGTGGAAGAGGTCTAAGCTGGGGAAGGGAACCTGAGAGGCCCATTGAAGGTAAGTACTATTTTGTGGTGGTTTTTCTTGGACACGTGGAAGAGGCCTAAGCTGGGAAGGGAACCTGAGAGGCCTTTTGAAGGTAAGTACTATTTTGTGGTGGTTTTTCTTGGACACATGGAAGAGGCCTAAGCTGGGGAAGGGAACCTGAGAGGCCCTTTGAAGGTAAGTACTATTTTGTGGTGGTTTTTCTTGGACACTTGGAAGAGGCCTAAGCCGGGAAAGGGAACCTGAGAGGCCCTTTGAAGGTAAGTACTATTTTGTGGTGGTTTTTCTTGGACACGTGGAAGAGGCCTAAGCTGGGGAAGGGAACCTGAGAGGCCCTTTGAAGGTAAGTACTATTTTGTGGTGGTTTTTCTTGGACACGTGGAAGAGGCCTAAGCTGGGGAAGGGAACCTGAGAGGCCCTTTGAAGGTAAGTACTATTTTGTGGTGGTTTTTCTTGGACACGTGGAAGAGGCCTAAACTGGGGAATGGAACCTGAGAGGCTCTTTGAAGGTAAGTACTATTTTGTGGTGGTTTTTCTTGGACACGTGGAAGAGGCCTAAGCTGGGGAAGGGAACCTGAGAGGCCCATTGAAGGTAAGTACTATTTTGTGGTGGTTTTTCTTGGACACGTAGACGAGGCCTAAGCCTGGGGAAGGGAACCTGAGAGGCCCTTTGAAGGTAAGTACTATTTTGTGGTGGTTTTTCTTGGACACGTGGAAGAGGCCTAAGCCGGGGAAGGGAACCTGGGAGGCCTATTGAAGGTAAGTACTATTTTGTGGTGGTTTTTCTTGGACACGTGGAAGAGGCCTAAGCCTGGGGAAGGGAACCTGAGGGGCCCTTTGAAGGTAAGTACTATTTTGTGGTGGTTTTTCTTGGACACGTGGAAGAGGCCTAAGCCTGGGGAAGGGAACCTGAGAGGCCCTTTGAAGGTAAGTACTTTTTTGTGGTGGTTTTTCTTGGACACGTGGAAGAGGCCTAAGCCTGGGAAGGGAACCTGAGAGGCCCTTTGAAGGTAAGTACTATTTTGTGGTGGTTTTTCTTGGACACTTGGAAGAGGCCTAAGCCGGGGAAGGGAACCTGAGAGGCCCTTTGAAGGTAAGTACTATTTTGTGGTGGTTTTTCTTGGACACGTGGAAGAGGCCTAAGCTGGGAAGGGAACCTGAGAGGCCCTTTGAAGGTAAGTACTATTTTGTGGTGGTTTTTCTCGGACACGTGGAAGAGGCCTAAGCTGGGAAGGGAACCTGAGAGGCCCTTTGAAGGTAAGTACTATTTTGTGGTGGTTTTTTTTGGACACGTGGAAGAGGCCTAAGCCTGGGAAGGGAACCTGAGAGGCCCTTTGAAGGTAAGTACTATTTTGTGGTGGTTTTTCTTGGACACGTGGAAGAAGCCTAAGCCTGGGAAGGGAACCTGAGATGCCCTTTGAAGGTAAGTACTATTTTGTGGTGGTTTTTCTTGGACACGTGGAAGAGGCCTAAGCTGTGAAGGGAACCTGAGAGGCCCTTTGAAGGTAAGTACTATTTTGTGGTGGTTTTTCTTGGACACTTGGAAGAGGCCTAAGCTGGGGAAGGGAACCTGAGAGGCCCTTTGAAGGTAAGTACTATTTTGTGGTGGTTTTTCTTGGACACTTGGAAGAGGCCTAAGCCGGGGAAGGGAACCTGAAAGGCCCTTTGAAGGTAAGTACTATTTTGTGGTGGTTTTTCTTGGACACGTGGAAGAGGCCTAAGCTGGGGAAGGGAACCTGAGAGGCCCTTTGAAGGTAAGTACTATTTTGTGGTGGTTTTTCTTGGACACGTGGAAGAGGCCTAAGCTGGGGAAGGGAACCTGAGAGGCCCTTTGAAGGTAAGTACTATTTTGTGGTGGTTTTTCTTGGACACGTGGAAGAGGCCTAAACTGGGGAAGGGAACCTGAGAGGCCCTTTGAAGGTAAGTACTATTTTGTGGTGGTTTTTCTTGGACACGTGGAAGAGGCCTAAGCTGGGGAAGGGAACCTGAGAGGCCCATTGAAGGTAAGTACTATTTTGTGGTGGTTTTTCTTGGACACGTAGACGAGGCCTAAGCCTGGGGAAGGGAACCTGAGAGGCCCTTTGAAGGTAAGTACTATTTTGTGGTGGTTTTTCTTGGACACGTGGAAGAGGCCTAAGCCGGGGAAGGGAACCTGGGAGGCCTATTGAAGGTAAGTACTATTTTGTGGTGGTTTTTCTTGGACACGTGGAAGAGGCCTAAGCCTGGGGAAGGGAACCTGAGGGGCCCTTTGAAGGTAAATACTATTTTGTGGTGTTTTTTCTTGGACACGTGGAAGAGGCCTAAGCCTGGGGAAGGGAACCTGAGAGGCCCTTTGAAGGTAAGTACTATTTTGTTGTGGTTTTTCTTGGACACGTGGAAGAGGCCTAAGCCTGGGAAGGGAACCTGAGAGGCCCTTTGAAGGTAAGTACTATTTTGTGGTGGTTTTTCTTGGACACTTGGAAGAGGCCTAAGCCGGGGAAGGGAACCTGAGAGGCCCTTTGAAGGTAAGTACTATTTTGTGGTGGTTTTTCTTGGACACGTGGAAGAGGCCTAAGCTGGGAAGGGAACCTGAGAGGCCCTTTGAAGGTAAGTACTATTTTGTGGTGGTTTTTCTTGGACACGTGGAAGAGGCCTAAGCTGGGAAGGGAACCTGAGAGGCCCTTTGAAGGTAAGTACTATTTTGTGGTGGTTTTTCTTGGACACGTGGAAGAGGCCTAAGCCTGGGAAGGGAATCTGAGAGGCCCTTTGAAGGTAAGTACTATTTTGTGGTGGTTTTTCTTGGACACGTGGAAGAAGCCTAAGCCTGGGAAGGGAACCTGAGATGCCCTTTGAAGGTAAGTACTATTTTGTGGTGGTTTTTCTTGGACACGTGGAAGAGGCCTAAGCTGGTAAGGGAACCTGAGAGGCCCTTTGAAGGTAAGTACTATTTTGTGGTGGTTTTTCTTGGACACGTGGAAGAGGCCTAAGCCTGGGGAAGGGAACCTGAGAGGCCCTTTGAAGGTAAGTACTATTTTGTGGTGGTTTTTCTTGTACACGTGGAAGAGGCCTAAGCTGGGGAAGGGAACCTGAGAGGCCCATTGAAGGTAAGTACTATTTTGTGGTGGTTTTTCTTGGACACGTGGAAGAGGCCTAAGCCGGGGAAGGGAACCTGAGAGGCCCATTGAAGGTAAGTACTATTTTGTGGTGGTTTTTCTTGGACACGTGGAAGAGGCCTAAGCCGGGGAAGGGAACCTGAGAGGCCCATTGAAGGTAAGTACTATTTTGTGGTGGTTTTTCTTGGACACGTGGAAGAGGCCTAAGCCTGGGGAAGGGAACCTGAGGGGCACTTTGAAGGTAAGTACTATTTTGTGGTGGTTTTTCTTGGACACGTGGAAGAGGCCTAAGCCTGGGGAAGGGAACCTGAGAGGCCCTTTGAAGGTAAGTACTATTTTGTGGTGGTTTTTCTTGGACACGTGGAAGAGGCCTAAGCCTGGGGAAGGGAACCTGAGAGGCCCTTTGAAGGTAAGTACTATTTTGTGGTGGTTTTTCTTGGACACGTGGAAGAGGCCTAAGCTGGGGAAGGGAACCTGAGAGGCCCTGTGAAGGTAAGTACTATTTTATGGTGGTTTTTCTTGGACACGTGGAAGAGGCCTAAGCTGGGAAGGGAACCTGAGAGGCCCTTTGAAGGTAAGTACTATTTTGTGTTTTTATTGAACACTTGGAAGAGGCCTAAGCTTGGGAAGGGAACCTGAGAGGCCCTTTGAAGGTAAGTACTATTTTGTGGTGGTTTTTCTTGGACACGTGGAAGAGGCCTAAGCTGGGAAGGGAACCTGAGAGGCCCTTTGAAGGTAAGTACTATTTTGTGGTGGTTTTTCTTGGACACGTGGAAGAGGCCTAAGCTGGGAAGGGAACCTGAGAGGCCCTTTGAAGGTAAGTACTATTTTGTGGTGGTTTTTCTTGGACACGTGGAAGAGGCCTAAGCTGGGGAAGGGAACCTGAGAGGCCCTTTGAAGGTAAGTACTATTTTGTGGTGGTTTTTCTTGGACACTTGGAAGAGGCCTAAGCTGGGGAAGGGAACCTGAGAGGCCCTTTGAAGGTAAGTACTATTTTGTGGTGGTTTTTCTTGGACACTTGGAAGAGGCCTAAGCCGGGGAAGGGAACCTGAAAGGCCCTTTGAAGGTAAGTACTATTTTGTGGTGGTTTTTCTTGGACACGTGGAAGAGGCCTAAGCTGGGGAAGGGAACCTGAGAGGCCCTTTGAAGGTAAGTACTATTTTGTGGTGGTTTTTCTTGGACACGTGGAAGAGGCCTAAGCTGGGGAAGGGAACCTGAGAGGCCCTTTGAAGGTAAGTACTATTTTGTGGTGGTTTTTCTTGGACACGTGGAAGAGGCCTAAACTGGGGAAGGGAACCTGAGAGGCCCTTTGAAGGTAAGTACTATTTTGTGGTGGTTTTTCTTGGACACGTGGAAGAGGCCTAAGCTGGGGAAGGGAACCTGAGAGGCCCATTGAAGGTAAGTACTATTTTGTGGTGGTTTTTCTTGGACACGTAGACGAGGCCTAAGCCTGGGGAAGGGAACCTGAGAGGCCCTTTGAAGGTAAGTACTATTTTGTGGTGGTTTTTCTTGGACACGTGGAAGAGGCCTAAGCCGGGGAAGGGAACCTGGGAGGCCTATTGAAGGTAAGTACTATTTTGTGGTGGTTTTTCTTGGACACGTGGAAGAGGCCTAAGCCTGGGGAAGGGAACCTGAGGGGCCCTTTGAAGGTAAGTACTATTTTGTGGTGTTTTTTCTTGGACACGTGGAAGAGGCCTAAGCCTGGGGAAGGGAACCTGAGAGGCCCTTTGAAGGTAAGTACTATTTTGTTGTGGTTTTTCTTGGACACGTGGAAGAGGCCTAAGCCTGGGAAGGGAACCTGAGAGGCCCTTTGAAGGTAAGTACTATTTTGTGGTGGTTTTTCTTGGACACTTGGAAGAGGCCTAAGCCGGGGAAGGGAACCTGAGAGGCCCTTTGAAGGTAAGTACTATTTTGTGGTGGTTTTTCTTGGACACGTGGAAGAGGCCTAAGCTGGGAAGGGAACCTGAGAGGACCTTTGAAGGTAAGTACTATTTTGTGTTGGTTTTTCTTGGACACGTGGAAGAGGCCTAAGCTGGGAAGGGAACCTGAGAGGCCCTTTGAAGGTAAGTACTATTTTGTGGTGGTTTTTCTTGGACACGTGGAAGAGGCCTAAGCCTGGGAAGGGAACCTGAGAGGCCCTTTGAAGGTAAGTACTATTTTGTGGTGGTTTTTCTTGGACACGTGGAAGAAGCCTAAGCCTGGGAAGGGAACCTGAGATGCCCTTTGAAGGTAAGTACTATTTTGTGGTGGTTTTTCTTGGACACGTGGAAGAGGCCTAAGCTGGGAAGGGAACCTGAGAGGCCCTTTGAAGGTAAGTACTATTTTGTGGTGGTTTTTCTTGGACACGTGGAAGAGGCCTAAGCCTGGGGAAGGGAACCTGAGAGGCCCTTTGAAGGTAAGTACTATTTTGTGGTGGTTTTTCTTGTACACGTGGAAGAGGCCTAAGCTGGGGAAGGGAACCTGAGAGGCCCATTGAAGGTAAGTACTATTTTGTGGTGGTTTTTCTTGGACACGTGGAAGAGGCCTAAGCCGGGGAAGGGAACCTGAGAGGCCCATTGAAGGTAAGTACTATTTTGTGGTGGTTTTTCTTGGACACGTGGAAGAGGCCTAAGCCGGGGAAGGGAACCTGAGAGGCCCATTGAAGGTAAATACTATTTTGTGGTGGTTTTTCTTGGACACGTGGAAGAGGCCTAAGCCGGGGAAGGGAACCTGAGAGGCCCATTGAAGGTAAGTACTATTTTGTGGTGGTTTTTCTTGGACACGTGGAAGAGGCCTAAGCCTGGGGAAGGGAACCTGAGGGGCACTTTGAAGGTAAGTACTATTTTGTGGTGGTTTTTCTTGGACACGTGGAAGAGGCCTAAGCCTGGGGAAGGGAACCTGAGAGGCCCTTTGAAGGTAAGTACTATTTTGTGGTGGTTTTTCTTGGACACGTGGAAGAGGCCTAAGCCTGGGGAAGGGAACCTGAGAGGCCCTTTGAAGGTAAGTACGATTTTGTGGTGGTTTTTCTTGGACACGTGGAAGAGGCCTAAGCTGGGGAAGGGAACCTGAGAGGCCCTTTGAAGGTAAGTACTATTTTATGGTGGTTTTTCTTGGACACGTGGAAGAGGCCTAAGCTTGGGAAGGGAACCTGAGAGGCCCATTGAAGGTAAGTACTATTTTTGTGTTTTTCTTGGACACGTGGAAGAGGCCTAAGCCTGGAAAAGGGAACCTGAGAAGCCCATTGAAGGTAAGTACTATTTTGAAGTGGTTTTTCTTGGACACGTGGAAGAGGCCTAAGCTGGGGAAGGGAACCTGAGAGGCCCATTGAAGGTATGTACTATTTTGTGGTGGTTTTTCTTGGACACGTGGAAGAGGCCTAAGCTGGGGAAGGGAACCTGAGAGGCCCATTGAAGGTAAGTACTATTTTGTGGTGGTTTTTCTTGGACACGTGGAAGAGGCCTAAGCTTGGGAAGGGAACCTGAGAGGCCCTTTGAAGGTAAGTACTATTTTGTGGTTTTCTTGGACACGTGCAAGAGGCCTAAGCCTGGGAAGGGAACCTGAGAGGCCCATTGAAGGTAAGTACTATTTTGTGGTTTTCTTGGACACGTGGAAGAGGCCTAAGCCTGGGGAAGGGAACCTGAGAGGCCCTTTGAAGGTAAGTACTATTTTGTGGTTTTCTTGGACACGTGGAAGAGGCCTAAGCTTGGGAAGGGAACCTGAGAGGCCCTTTGAAGGTAAGTACTATTTTGTGTTTTTATTGAACACTTGGAAGAGGCCTAAGCTTGGGAAGGGAACCTGAGAGGCCCTTTGAAGGTAAGTACTATTTTGTGGTGTTTTTTCTTGGACACGTGGAAGAGGCCTAAGCTGGGAAGGGAACCTGAGAGGCCCTTTGAAGGTAAGTACTATTTTGTGGTGGTTTTTCTTGGACACGTGGAAGAGGCCTAAGCTGGGAAGGGAACCTGAGAGGCCCTTTGAAGGTAAGTACTATTTTGTGGTGGTTTTTCTTGGACACGTGGAAGAGGCCTAAGCTGGGGAAGGGAACCTGAGAGGCCCTTTGAAGGTAAGTACTATTTTGTGGTGGTTTTTCTTGGACACTTGGAAGAGGCCTAAGCCGGGGAAGGGAACCTGAGAGGCCCTTTAAAGGTAAGTACTATTTTGTGGTTGTTTTTCTTGGACACGTGGAAGAGGCCTAAGCTGGGAAGGGAACCTGAGAGGCCTTTTGAAGGTAAGTACTATTTTGTGGTGGTTTTTCTTGGACACATGGAAGAGGCCTAAGCTGGGGAAGGGAACCTGAGAGGCCCTTTGAAGGTAAGTACTATTTTGTGGTGGTTTTTCTTGGACACTTGGAAGAGGCCTAAGCTGGGGAAGGGAACCTGAGAGGCCCTTTGAAGGTAAGTACTATTTTGTGGTGGTTTTTCTTGGACACTTGGAAGAGGCCTAAGCCGGGGAAGGGAACCTGAAAGGCCCTTTGAAGGTAAGTACTATTTTGTGGTGGTTTTTCTTGGACACGTGGAAGAGGCCTAAGCTGGGGAAGGGAACCTGAGAGGCCCTTTGAAGGTAAGTACTATTTTGTGGTGGTTTTTCTTGGACACGTGGAAGAGGCCTAAGCTGGGGAAGGGAACCTGAGAGGCCCTTTGAAGGTAAGTACTATTTTGTGGTGGTTTTTCTTGGACACGTGGAAGAGGCCTAAACTGGGGAAGGGAACCTGAGAGGCCCTTTGAAGGTAAGTTCTATTTTGTGGTGGTTTTTCTTGGACACGTGGAAGAGGTCTAAGCTGGGGAAGGGAACCTGAGAGGCCCATTGAAGGTAAGTACTATTTTGTGGTGGTTTTTCTTGGACACGTAGACGAGGCCTAAGCCTGGGGAAGGGAACCTGAGAGGCCCTTTGAAGGTAAGTACTATTTTGTGGTGGTTTTTCTTGGACACGTGGAAGAGGCCTAAGCCGGGGAAGGGAACCTGGGAGGCCTATTGAAGGTAAGTACTATTTTGTGGTGGTTTTTCTTGGACACGTGGAAGAGGCCTAAGCCTGGGGAAGGGAACCTGAGGGGCCCTTTGAAGGTAAGTACTATTTTGTGGTGTTTTTTCTTGGACACGTGGAAGAGGCCTAAGCCTGGGGAAGGGAACCTGAGAGGCCCTTTGAAGGTAAGTACTATTTTGTTGTGGTTTTTCTTGGACACGTGGAAGAGGCCTAAGCCTGGGAAGGGAACCTGAGAGGCCCTTTGAAGGTAAGTACTATTTTGTGGTGGTTTTTCTTGGACACTTGGAAGAGGCCTAAGCCGGGGAAGGGAACCTGAGAGGCCCTTTGAAGGTAAGTACTATTTTGTGGTGGTTTTTCTTGGACACGTGGAAGAGGCCTACGCTGGGAAGGGAACCTGAGAGGCCCTTTGAAGGTAAGTACTATTTTGTGGTGGTTTTTCTTGGACACGTGGAAGAGGCCTAAGCTGGGAAGGGAACCTGAGAGGCCCTTTGAAGGTAAGTACTATTTTGTGGTGGTTTTTCTTGGACACGTGGAAGAGGCCTAAGCCTGGGAAGGGAACCTGAGAGGCCCTTTGAAGGTAAGTACTATTTTGTGGTGGTTTTTCTTGGACACGTGGAAGAAGCCTAAGCCTGGGAAGGGAACCTGAGATGCCCTTTGAAGGTAAGTACTATTTTGTGGTGGTTTTTCTTGGACACGTGGAAGAGGCCTAAGCTGGGAAGGGAACCTGAGAGGCCCTTTGAAGGTAAGTACTATTTTGTGGTGGTTTTTCTTGGACATGTGGAAGAGGCCTAAGCCTGGGGAAGGGAACCTGAGAGGCCCTTTGAAGGTAATTACTATTTTGTGGTGGTTTTTCTTGTACACGTGGAAGAGGCCTAAGCTGGGGAAGGGAACCTGAGAGGCCCATTGAAGGTAAGTACTATTTTGTGGTGGTTTTTCTTGGACACGTGGAAGAGGCCTAAGCCGGGGAAGGGAACCTGAGAGGCCCATTGAAGGTAAGTACTATTTTGTGGTGGTTTTTCTTGGACACGTGGAAGAGGCCTAAGCCGGGGAAGGGAACCTGGGAGGCCTATTGAAGGTAAGTACTATTTTGTGGTGGTTTTTCTTGGACACGTGGAAGAGGCCTAAGCCTGGGGAAGGGAACCTGAGGGGCCCTTTGAAGGTAAGTACTATTTTGTGGTGTTTTTTCTTGGACACGTGGAAGAGGCCTAAGCCTGGGGAAGGGAACCTGAGAGGCCCTTTGAAGGTAAGTACTATTTTGTTGTGGTTTTTCTTGGACACGTGGAAGAGGCCTAAGCCTGGGAAGGGAACCTGAGAGGCCCTTTGAAGGTAAGTACTATTTTGTGGTGGTTTTTCTTGGACACTTGGAAGAGGCCTAAGCCGGGGAAGGGAACCTGAGAGGCCCTTTGAAGGTAAGTACTATTTTGTGGTGGTTTTTCTTGGACACGTGGAAGAGGCCTACGCTGGGAAGGGAACCTGAGAGGCCCTTTGAAGGTAAGTACTATTTTGTGGTGTTTTTTCTTGGACACGTGGAAGAGGCCTAAGCCTGGGGAAGGGAACCTGAGAGGCCCTTTGAAGGTAAGTACTATTTTGTTGTGGTTTTTCTTGGACACGTGGAAGAGGCCTAAGCCTGGGAAGGGAACCTGAGAGGCCCTTTGAAGGTAAGTACTATTTTGTGGTGGTTTTTCTTGGACACTTGGAAGAGGCCTAAGCCGGGGAAGGGAACCTGAGAGGCCCTTTGAAGGTAAGTACTATTTTGTGGTGGTTTTTCTTGGACACGTGGAAGAGGCCTACGCTGGGAAGGGAACCTGAGAGGCCCTTTGAAGGTAAGTACTATTTTGTGGTGGTTTTTCTTGGACACGTGGAAGAGGCCTAAGCTGGGAAGGGAACCTGAGAGGCCCTTTGAAGGTAAGTACTATTTTGTGGTGGTTTTTCTTGGACACGTGGAAGAGGCCTAAGCCTGGGAAGGGAACCTGAGAGGCCCTTTGAAGGTAAGTACTATTTTGTGGTGGTTTTTCTTGGACACGTGGAAGAAGCCTAAGCCTGGGAAGGGAACCTGAGATGCCCTTTGAAGGTAAGTACTATTTTGTGGTGGTTTTTCTTGGACACGTGGAAGAGGCCTAAGCTGGGAAGGGAACCTGAGAGGCCCTTTGAAGGTAAGTACTATTTTGTGGTGGTTTTTCTTGGACATGTGGAAGAGGCCTAAGCCTGGGGAAGGGAACCTGAGAGGCCCTTTGAAGGTAATTACTATTTTGTGGTGGTTTTTCTTGTACACGTGGAAGAGGCCTAAGCTGGGGAAGGGAACCTGAGAGGCCCATTGAAGGTAAGTACTATTTTGTGGTGGTTTTTCTTGGACACGTGGAAGAGGCCTAAGCCGGGGAAGGGAACCTGAGAGGCCCATTGAAGGTAAGTACTATTTTGTGGTGGTTTTTCTTGGACACGTGGAAGAGGCCTAAGCCGGGGAAGGGAACCTGAGAGGCC
Organism: Ambystoma mexicanum; assembly: GCF_040938575.1. Lineage (NCBI taxonomy): Eukaryota > Metazoa > Chordata > Amphibia > Caudata > Ambystomatidae > Ambystoma > Ambystoma mexicanum. Next base: position 14,586,487 of record NC_090935.1, read on the forward strand.
CATTGAAGGTAAGTACTATTTTGTGGTAGTTTTTCTTGGACACATGGAAGAGGCCTATGCCTGGGGAAGGGAACCTGAGGGGCACTTTGAAGGTAAGTACTATTTTGTGGTGGTTTTTCTTGGACACGTGGAAGAGGCCTAAGCCTGGGGAAGGGAACCTGAGAGGCCCTTTGAAGGTAAGTACTATTTTGTGGTGGTTTTTCTTGGACACGTGGAAGAGGCCTAAGCCTGGGGAAGGGAACCTGAGAGGCCCTTTGAAGGTAAGTACTATTTTGTGGTGGTTTTTCTTGGACACGTGGAAGAGGCCTAAGCTGGGGAAGGGAACCTGAGAGGCCCTTTGAAGGTAAGTACTATTTTATGGTGGTTTTTCTTGGACACGTGGAAGAGGCCTAAGCTTGGGAAGGGAACCTGAGAGGCCCTTTGAAGGTAAGTACTATTTTTGTGTTTTTATTGAACACTTGGAAGAGGCCTAAGCTTGGGAAGGGAACCTGAGAGGCCCTTTGAAAGTAAGTACTATTTTGTGGTTTTCTTGGACACGTGGAAGAGGCCTAAGCTTGGGAAGGGAACCTGAGAGGCCCATTGAAGGTAAGTACTATTTTTGTGTTTTTCTTGGACACGTGGAAGAGGCCTAAGCCTGGAAAAGGGAACCTGAGAGGACCATTGAAGGTAAGTACTATTTTGAAGTGGTTTTTCTTGGACACGTGGAAGAGGCCTAAGCTGGGGAAGGGAACCTGAGAGGCCCATTGAAGGTAAGTACTATTTTGTGGTGGTTTTTCTTGGACACGTGGAAGAGGCCTAAGCTGGGGAAGGGAACCTGAGAGGCCCATTGAAGGTAAGTACTATTTTGTGGTGGTTTTTCTTGGACACGTGGAAGAGGCCTAAGCTTGGGAAGGGAACCTGAGAGGCCCTTTGAAGGTAAGTACTATTTTGTGGTTTTCTTGGACACGTGCAAGAGGCCTAAGCCTGGGAAGGGAACCTGAGAGGCCCATTGAAGGTAAGTACTATTTTGTGGTTTTCTTGGACACGTGGAAGAGGCCTAAGCCTGGGGAAGGGAACCTGAGAGGCCCTTTGAAGGTAAGTACTATTTTGTGGTTTTCTTGGACACGTGGAAGAGGCCTAAGCTTGGGAAGGGAACCTGAGAGGCCCTTTGAAGGTAAGTACTATTTTGTGTTTTTATTGAACACTTGGAAGAGGCCTAAGCTTGGGAAGGGAACCTGAGAGGCCCTTTGAAGGTAAGTACTATTTTGTGGTGGTTTTTCTTGGACACGTGGAAGAGGCCTAAGCTGGGGAAGGGAACCTGAGAGGCCCTTTGAAGGTAAGTACTATTTTGTGGTGGTTTTTCTTCGACACTTGGAAGAGGCCTAAGCTGGGAAGGGAACCTGAGAGGCCCTTTGAAGGTAAGTACTATTTTGTGGTGGTTTTTCTTGGACACGTGGAAGAGGCCTAAGCTGGGGAAGGGAACCTGAGAGGCCCTTTGAAGGTAAGTACTATTTTGTGGTGGTTTTTCTTGGACACGTGGAAGAGGCCTAAGCTTGTGAAGGGAACCTGAGAGGCCCTTTGAAGGTAAGTACTATTTTTGTGTTTTTATTGAACACTTGGAAGAGGCCTAAGCTTGGGAAGGGAACCTGAGAGGCCCTTTGAAGGTAAGTACTATTTTGTGGTGGTTTTTCTTGGACACGTGGAAGAGGCCTAAGCTGGGGAAGGGAACCTGAGAGGCCCTTTGAAGGTAAGTACTATTTTGTGGTGGTTTTTCTTGGACACGTTGAAGAGGCCTAAGCTGGGAAGGGAACCTGAGAGGCCCTTTGAAGGTAAGTGCTATTTTGTGGTGGTTTTTCTTGGACACGTGGAAGAGGCCTAAGCCTGGGAAGGGAACCTGAGAGGCCCTTTGAAGGTAAGTACTATTTTGTGGTGGTTTTGCTTGGACACGTTGAAGAGGCCTAAGCCTGGGGAAGGGAACCTGAGAGGTCCTTTGAAGGTAAGTACTATTTTTGTGTTTTTATTGAACACTTGGAAGAGGTCTAAGCTTGGGAAGGGAACCTGAGAGGCCCTTTGAAGGTAAGTACTATTTTGTGGTGGTTTTTCTTGGACACGTGGAAGAGGCCTAACCTGGGAAGGGAACCTGAGAGGCCCTTTGAAGGTAAGTACTATTTTGTGGTGGTTTTTCTTGGACACGTGGAAGAGGCCTAAGCTTGGGAAGGGAACCTGAGAGGCACTTTGAAGGTAAGTGCTATTTTGTGGTGGTTTTTCTTGGACACGTGGAAGAGGCCTAAGCCTGGGAAGGGAACCTGAGAGGCCCTTTGAAGGTAAGTACTATTTTGTGGTGGTTTTGCTTGGACACGTTGAAGAGGCCTAAGCCTGGGGAAGGGAACCTGAGAGGTCCTTTGAAGGTAAGTACTATTTTTGTGTTTTTATTGAACACTTGGAAGAGGTCTAAGCTTGGGAAGGGAACCTGAGAGGCCCTTTGAAGGTAAGTACTATTTTGTGGTGGTTTTTCTTGGACACGTGGAAGAGGCCTAACCTGGGAAGGGAACCTGAGAGGCCCTTTAAAGGTAAGTACTATTTTGTGGTGGTTTTTCTTGGACACGTGGAAGAGGCCTAAGCTTGGGAAGGGAACCTGAGAGGCCCTTTGAAGGTAAGTACTATTTTGTGGTGGTTTTTCTTGGACACGTGGAAGAGGCCTAAGCTGGGAAGGGAACCTGAGAGGCCCTTTGAAGGTAAGTACTATTTTTGTGTTTTTATTGAACACTTGGAAGAGGCCTAAGCTTGGGAAGGGAACCTGAGAGGCCCTTTGAAGGTAAGTACTATTTTGTGATGGTTTTTCTTGGACACGTGGAAGAGGCCTAACCTGGGAAGGGAACCTGAGAGGCCCTTTGAAGGTAACTACTATTTTGTGGTGGTTTTTCTTGGACACGTGGAAGAGGCCTAAGCCGGGGAAGGGAACCTGGGAGGCCTATTGAAGGTAAGTACTATTTTGTGGTGTTTTTTCTTGGACACGTGGAAGAGGCCTAAGCCTGGGGAAGGGAACCTGAGAGGCCCTTTGAAGGTAAGTACTATTTTGTGGTGGTTTTTCTTGGACACGTGGAAGAGGCCTAAGCCTGGGAAGGGAACCTGAGAGGCCCTTTGAAGGTAAGTACTATTTTGTGGTGGTTTTTCTTGGACACTTGGAAGAGGCCTAAGCCGGGGAAGGGAACCTGAGAGGCCCTTTGAAGGTAAGTACTATTTTGTGGTGTTTTTTCTTGGACACGTGGAAGAGGCCTAAGCTGGGAAGGGAACCTGAGAGGCCCTTTGAAGGTAAGTACTATTTTGTGGTGGTTTTTCTTGGACACGTGGAAGAGGCCTAAGCTGGGAAGGGAACCTGAGAGGCCCTTTGAAGGTAAGTACTATTTTGTGGTGGTTTTTCTTGGACACGTGGAAGAGGCCTAAGCCTGGGAAGGGAACCTGAGAGGCCCTTTGAAGGTAAGTACTATTTTGTGGTGGTTTTTCTTGGACACGTGGAAGAAGCCTAAGCCTGGGAAAGGAACCTGAGAGGCCCTTTGAAGGTAAGTACTATTTTGTGGTGGTTTTTCTTGGACACGTGGAAGAGGCCTAAGCTGGGGAAGGGAACCTGAGAGGCCCTTTGAAGGTAAGTACTATTTTGTGGTGGTTTTTCTTGGACACGTGGAAGAGGCCTAAGCTGGGGAAGGGAACCTGAGAGGCCCATTGAAGGTAAGTACTATTTTGTGGTGGTTTTTCTTGGACACGTCGAAGAGGCCTAAGCCTGGGAAAGGAACCTGAGAGGCCCTTTGAAGGTAAGTACTATTTTGTGGTGGTTTTTCTTGGACACGTGGAAGAGGCCTAACCTGGGAAGGGAACCTGAGAGGCCCTTTAAAGGTAAGTACTATTTTGTGGTGGTTTTTCTTGGACACGTGGAAGAGGCCTAAGCTTGGGAAGGGAACCTGAGAGGCCCTTTGAAGGTAAGTACTATTTTGTGGTGGTTTTTCTTGGACACGTGGAAGAGGCCTAAGCTGGGAAGGGAACCTGAGAGGCCCTTTGAAGGTAAGTACTATTTTTGTGTTTTTATTGAACACTTGGAAGAGGCCTAAGCTTGGGAAGGGAACCTGAGAGGCCCTTTGAAGGTAAGTACTATTTTGTGATGGTTTTTCTTGGACACGTGGAAGAGGCCTAACCTGGGAAGGGAACCTGAGAGGCCCTTTGAAGGTAACTACTATTTTGTGGTGGTTTTTCTTGGACACGTGGAAGAGGCCTAAGCCGGGGAAGGGAACCTGGGAGGCCTATTGAAGGTAAGTACTATTTTGTGGTGTTTTTTCTTGGACACGTGGAAGAGGCCTAAGCCTGGGGAAGGGAACCTGAGAGGCCCTTTGAAGGTAAGTACTATTTTGTGGTGGTTTTTCTTGGACACGTGGAAGAGGCCTAAGCCTGGGAAGGGAACCTGAGAGGCCCTTTGAAGGTAAGTACTATTTTGTGGTGGTTTTTCTTGGACACTTGGAAGAGGCCTAAGCCGGGGAAGGGAACCTGAGAGGCCCTTTGAAGGTAAGTACTATTTTGTGGTGTTTTTTCTTGGACACGTGGAAGAGGCCTAAGCTGGGAAGGGAACCTGAGAGGCCCTTTGAAGGTAAGTACTATTTTGTGGTGGTTTTTCTTGGACACGTGGAAGAGGCCTAAGCTGGGAAGGGAACCCGAGAGGCCCTTTGAAGGTAAGTACTATTTTGTGGTGGTTTTTCTTGGACACGTGGAAGAGGCCTAAGCCTGGGAAGGGAACCTGAGAGGCCCTTTGAAGGTAAGTACTATTTTGTGGTGGTTTTTCTTGGACACGTGGAAGAAGCCTAAGCCTGGGAAAGGAACCTGAGAGGCCCTTTGAAGGTAAGTACTATTTTGTGGTGGTTTTTCTTGGACACGTGGAAGAGGCCTAAGCTGGGGAAGGGAACCTGAGAGGCCCTTTGAAGGTAAGTACTATTTTGTGGTGGTTTTTCTTGGACACGTGGAAGAGGCCTAAGCTGGGGAAGGGAACCTGAGAGGCCCTTTGAAGGTAAGTACTATTTTGTGGTGGTTTTTCTTGGACACGTGGAAGAGGCCTAAGCTGGGAAGGGAACCTGAGAGGCCCTTTGAAGGTAAGTACTATTTTTGTGTTTTTATTGAACACTTGGAAGAGGCCTAAGCTTGGGAAGGGAACCTGAGAGGCCCTTTGAAGGTAAGTACTATTTTGTGATGGTTTTTCTTGGACACGTGGAAGAGGCCTAACCTGGGAAGGGAACCTGAGAGGCCCTTTGAAGGTAAGTACTATTTTGTGGTGGTTTTTCTTGGACACGTGGAAGAGGCCTAAGCCGGGGAAGGGAACCTGGGAGGCCTATTGAAGGTAAGTACTATTTTGTGGTGTTTTTTCTTGGACACGTGGAAGAGGCCTAAGCCTGGGGAAGGGAACCTGAGAGGCCCTTTGAAGGTAAGTACTATTTTGTGGTGGTTTTTCTTGGACACGTGGAAGAGGCCTAAGCCTGGGAAGGGAACCTGAGAGGCCCTTTGAAGGTAAGTACTATTTTGTGGTGGTTTTTCTTGGACACTTGGAAGAGGCCTAAGCCGGGGAAGGGAACCTGAGAGGCCCTTTGAAGGTAAGTACTATTTTGTGGTGTTTTTTCTTGGACACGTGGAAGAGGCCTAAGCTGGGAAGGGAACCTGAGAGGCCCTTTGAAGGTAAGTACTATTTTGTGGTGGTTTTTCTTGGACACGTGGAAGAGGCCTAAGCTGGGAAGGGAACCTGAGAGGCCCTTTGAAGGTAAGTACTATTTTGTGGTGGTTTTTCTTGGACACGTGGAAGAGGCCTAAGCCTGGGAAGGGAACCTGAGAGGCCCTTTGAAGGTAAGTACTATTTTGTGGTGGTTTTTCTTGGACACGTGGAAGAAGCCTAAGCCTGGGAAAGGAACCTGAGAGGCCCTTTGAAGGTAAGTACTATTTTGTGGTGGTTTTTCTTGGACACGTGGAAGAGGCCTAAGCTGGGGAAGGGAACCTGAGAGGCCCTTTGAAGGTAAGTACTATTTTGTGGTGGTTTTTCTTGGACACGTGGAAGAGGCCTAAGCTGGGGAAGGGAACCTGACAGGCCCTTTGAAGGTAAGTACTATTTTGTGGTGGTTTTTCTTGGACACGTGGAAGAGGCCTAAACTGGGGAAGGGAACCTGAGAGGCCCTTTGAAGGTAAGTACTATTTTGTGGTGGTTTTTCTTGGACACGTGGAAGAGGTCTAAGCTGGGGAAGGGAACCTGAGAGGCCCATTGAAGGTAAGTACTATTTTGTGGTGGTTTTTCTTGGACACGTGGAAGAGGCCTAAGCCTGGGGAAGGGAACCTGAGGGGCCCTTTGAAGGTAAGTACTATTTTGTGGTGTTTTTTCTTGGACACTTGGAAGAGGCCTAAGCCTGGGGAAGGGAACCTGAGAGGCCCTTTGAAGGTAAGTACTATTTTGTTGTGGTTTTTCTTGGACACGTGGAAGAGGCCTAAGCCTGGGAAGGGAACCTGAGAGGCCCTTTGAAGGTAAGTACTATTTTGTGGTGGTTTTTCTTGGACACTTGGAAGAGGCCTAAGCCGGGGAAGGGAACCTGAGAGGCCCTTTGAAGGTAAGTACTATTTTGTGGTGGTTTTTCTTGGACACGTGGAAGAGGCCTAAGCTGGGAAGGGAACCTGAGAGGCCCTTTGAAGGTAAGTACTATTTTGTGGTGGTTTTTCTTGGACACGTGGAAGAGGCCTAAGCCTGGGGAAGGGAACCTGAGAGGCCCTTTGAAGGTAAGTACTATTTTGTGGTGGTTTTTCTTGTACACGTGGAAGAGGCCTAAGCTGGGGAAGGGAACCTGAGAGGCCCATTGAAGGTAAGTACTATTTTGTGGTGGTTTTTCTTGGACACGTGGAAGAGGCCTAAGCCGGGGAAGGGAACCTGAGAGGCCCATTGAAGGTAAGTACTATTTTGTGGTGGTTTTTCTTGGACACGTGGAAGAGGCCTAAGCCTGGGGAAGGGAACCTGAGGGGCACTTTGAAGGTAAGTACTATTTTGTGGTGGTTTTTCTTGGACACGTGGAAGAGGCCTAAGCCTGGGGAAGGGAACCTGAGAGGCCCTTTGAAGGTAAGTACTATTTTGTGGTGGTTTTTCTTGGGCACGTGGAAGAGGCCTAAGCCTGGGGAAGGGAACCTGAGAGGCCCTTTGAAGGTAAGTACTATTTTGTGGTGGTTTTTCTTGGACACGTGGAAGAGGCCTAAGCTGGGGAAGGGAACCTGAGAGGCCCTTTGAAGGTAAGTACTATTTTATGGTGGTTTTTCTTGGACACGTGGAAGAGGCCTAAGCTTGGGAAGGGAACCTGAGAGGCCCTTTGAAGGTAAGTACTATTTTTGTGTTTTTATTGAACACTTGGAAGAGGCCTAAGCTTGGGAAGGGAACCTGAGAGGCCCTTTGAAGGTAAGTACTATTTTGTGGTTTTCTTGGACACGTGGAAGAGGCCTAAGCTTGGGAAGGCAACCTGAGAGGCCCATTGAAGGTAAGTACTATTTTTGTGTTTTTCTTGGACACGTGGAAGAGGCCTAAGCCTGGAAAAGGGAACCTGAGAGGCCCATTGAAGGTAAGTACTATTTTGAAGTGGTTTTTCTTGGACACGTGGAAGAGACCTAAGCTGGGGAAGGGAACCTGAGAGGCCCATTGAAGGTAAGTACTATTTTGTGGTGGTTTTTCTTGGACACGTGGAAGAGGCCTAAGCTGGGGAAGGGAACCTGAGAGGCCCATTGAAGGTAAGTACTATTTTGTGGTGGTTTTTCTTGGACACGTGGAAGAGGCCTAAGCTTGGGAAGGGAACCTGAGAGGCCCTTTGAAGGTAAGTACTATTTTGTGGTTTTCTTGGACACGTGCAAGAGGCCTAAGCCTGGGAAGGGAACCTGAGAGGCCCATTGAAGGTAAGTACTATTTTGTGGTTTTCTTGGACACGTGGAAGAGGCCTAAGCCTGGGGAAGGGAACCTGAGAGGCCCTTTGAAGGTAAGTACTATTTTGTGGTTTTCTTGGACACGTGGAAGAGGCCTAAGCTTGGGAAGGGAACCTGAGAGGCCCTTTGAAGGTAAGTACTATTTTGTGTTTTTATTGAACACTTGGAAGAGGCCTAAGCTTGGGAAGGGAACCTGAGAGGCCCTTTGAAGGTAAGTACTATTTTTGTGTTTTTATTGAACACTTGGAAAAGGCCTAAGCTTGGGAAGGGAACCTGAGAGGCCCTTTGAAGGTAAGTACTATTTTGTGGAGGTTTTTCTTGGACACGTGGAAGAGGCCTAAGCTGGGGAAGGGAACCTGAGAGGCCCTTTGAAGGTAAGTACTATTTTGTGGTGGTTTTTCTTCGACACTTGGAAGAGGCCTAAGCTGGGAAGGGAACCTGAGAGGCCCTTTGAAGGTAAGTACTATTTTGTGGTGGTTTTTCTTCGACACTTGGAAGAGGCCTAAGCTGGGAAGGGAACCTGAGAGGCCCTTTGAAGGTAAGTACTATTTTGTGGTGGTTTTTCTTCGACACTTGGAAGAGGCCTAAGCTGGGAAGGGAACCTGAGAGGCCCTTTGAAGGTAAGTACTATTTTGTGGTGGTTTTTCTTGGACACGTGGAAGAGGCCTAAGCTGGGGAAGGGAACCTGAGAGGCCCTTTGAAGGTAAGCACTATTTTGTGGTGGTTTTTCTTGGACACGTGGAAGAGGCCTAAGCTTGTGAAGGGAACCTGAGAGGCCCTTTGAAGGTAAGTACTATTTTTGTGTTTTTATTGAACACTTGGAAGAGGCCTAAGCTTGGGAAGGGAACCTGAGAGGCCCTTTGAAGGTAAGTACTATTTTGTGGTGGTTTTTCTTGGACACGTGGAAGAGGCCTAAGCTGGGGAAGGGAACCTGAGAGGCCCTTTGAAGGTAAGTACTATTTTGTGGTGGTTTTTCTTGGACACGTTGAAGAGGCCTAAGCTGGGAAGGGAACCTGAGAGGCCCTTTGAAGGTAAGTGCTATTTTGTGGTGGTTTTTCTTGGACACGTGGAAGAGGCCTAAGCCTGGGAAGGGAACCTGAGAGGCCCTTTGAAGGTAAGTACTATTTTGTGGTGGTTTTGCTTGGACACGTTGAAGAGGCCTAAGCCTGGGGAAGGGAACCTGAGAGGTCCTTTGAAGGTAAGTACTATTTTTGTGTTTTTATTGAACACTTGGAAGAGGTCTAAGCTTGGGAAGGGAACCTGAGAGGCCCTTTGAAGGTAAGTACTATTTTGTGGTGTTTTTTCTTGGACACGTGGAAGAGGCCTAAGCTGGGAAGGGAACCTGAGAGGCCCTTTGAAGGTAAGTACTATTTTGTGGTGGTTTTTCTTGGACACGTGGAAGAGGCCTAAGCTGGGAAGGGAACCTGAGAGGCCCTTTGAAGGTAAGTACTATTTTGTGGTGGTTTTTCTTGGACACGTGGAAGAGGCCTAAGCTGGAAAGGGAACCTGAGAGGCCCTTTGAAGGTAAGTACTATTTTGTGGTGGTTTTTCTTGGACACGTGGAAGAGGCCTAAGCCTGGGAAGGGAACCTGAGAGGCCCTTTGAAGGTAAGTACTATTTTGTGGTGGTTTTTCTTGGACACGTGGAAGAAGCCTAAGCCTGGGAAAGGAACCTGAGAGGCCCTTTGAAGGTAAGTACTATTTTGTGGTGGTTTTTCTTGGACACGTGGAAGAGGCCTAAGCTGGGAAGGGAACCTGAGAGGCCCTTTGAAGGTAAGTACTATTTTGTGGTGGTTTTTCTTGGACACGTGGAAGAGGCCTAAGCCTGGGGAAGGGAACCTGAGAGGCCCTTTGAAGGTAAGTACTATTTTGTGGTGGTTTTTCTTGTACACGTGGAAGAGGCCTAAGCTGGGGAAGGGAACCTGAGAGGCCCATTGAAGGTAAGTACTATTTTGTGGTGGTTTTTCTTGGACACGTGGAAGAGGCCTAAGCCGGGGAAGGGAACGTGAGAGGCCCATTGAAGGTAAGTACTATTTTGTGGTGGTTTTTCTTGGACACGTGGAAGAGGCCTAAGCCGGGGAAGGGAACCTGAGAGGCCCATTGAAGGTAAGTACTATTTTGTGGTGGTTTTTCTTGGACACGTGGAAGAGGCCTAAGCCTGGGGAAGGGAACCTGAGGGGCACTTTGAAGGTAAGTACTATTTTTTGGTGGTTTTTCTTGGACACGTGGAAGAGGCCTAAGCCTGGGGAAGGGAACCTGAGAGGCCCTTTGAAGGTAAGTACTATTTTGTGGTGGTTTTTCTTAGACACGTGGAAGAGGCCTAAGCCTGGGGAAGGGAACCTGAGAGGCCCTTTGAAGGTAAGTACTATTTTGTGGTGGTTTTTCTTGGACACGTGGAAGAGGCCTAAGCTGGGGAAGGGAACCTGAGATGCCCTTTGAAGGTAAGTACTATTTTGTGGTGGTTTTTCTTGGACACGTGGAAGAGGCCTAAGCTGGGAAGGGAACCTGAGAGGCCCTTTGAAGGTAAGTACTATTTTGTGGTGGTTTTTCTTGGACACGTGGAAGAGGCCTAAGCCTGGGAAGGGAACCTGAGAGGCCCTTTGAAGGTAAGTACTATTTTGTGGTGGTTTTTCTTGGACACGTGGAAGAAGCCTAAGCCTGGGAAGGGAACCTGAGATGCCCTTTGAAGGTAAGTACTATTTTGTGGTGGTTTTTCTTGGACACGTGGAAGAGGCCTAAGCTGGGAAGGGAACCTGAGAGGCCCTTTGAAGGTAAGTACTATTTTGTGGTGGTTTTTCTTGGACACGTGGAAGAGGCCTAAGCCTGGGGAAGGGAACCTGAGAGGCCCTTTGAAGGTAAGTACTATTTTGTGGTGGTTTTTCTTGTACACGTGGAAGAGGCCTAAGCTGGGGAAGGGAACCTGAGAGGCCCATTGAAGGTAAGTACTATTTTGTGGTGGTTTTTCTTGGACACGTGGAAGAGGCCTAAGCCGGGGAAGGGAACCTGAGAGGCCCATTGAAGGTAAGTACTATTTTGTGGTGGTTTTTCTTGGACACGTGGAAGAGGCCTAAGCCGGGGAAGGGAACCTGAGAGGCCCATTGAAGGTAAGTACTATTTTGTGGTGGTTTTTCTTGACACGTGGAAGAGGCCTAAGCCTGGGGAAGGGAACCTGAGGGGCACTTTGAAGGTAAGTACTATTTTGTGGTGGTTTTTCTTGGACACGTGGAAGAGGCTTAAGCCTGGGGAAGGGAACCTGAGAGGCCCTTTGAAGGTAAGTACTATTTTGTGGTGGTTTTTCTTGGACACGTGGAAGAGGCCTAAGCCTGGGGAAGGGAACCTGAGAGGCCCTTTGAAGGTAAGTACTATTTTGTGGTGGTTTTTCTTGGACACGTGGAAGAGGCCTAAGCTGGGGAAGGGAACCTGAGAGGCCCTTTGAAGGTAAGTACTATTTTATGGTGGTTTTTCTTGGACACGTGGAAGAGGCCTAAGCTTGGGAAGGGAACCTGAGAGGCCCTTTGAAGGTAAGTACTATTTTTGTGTTTTTATTGAACACTTGGAAGAGGCCTAAGCTTGGGAAGGGAACCTGAGAGGCCCTTTGAAGGTAAGTACTATTTTGTGGTTTTCTTGGACACGTGGAAGAGGCCTAAGCTTGGGAAGGGAACCTGAGAGGCCCATTGAAGGTAAGTACTATTTTGTGGTGGTTTTTCTTGGACACGTGGAAGAGGCCTAAGCTGGGGAAGGGAACCTGAGAGGCCCATTGAAGGTAAGTACTATTTTGTGGTGGTTTTTCTTGGACACGTGGAAGAGGCCTAAGCTTGGGAAGGGAACCTGAGAGGCCCTTTGAAGGTAAGTACTATTTTGTGGTGGTTTTTCTTGGACACGTGGAAGAGGCCTAAGCCGGGGAAGGGAACCTGAGAGGCCCATTGAAGGTAAGTACTATTTTGTGGTGGTTTTTCTTGGACACGTGGAAGAGGCCTAAGCCGGGGAAGGGAACCTGAGAGGCCCATTGAAGGTAAGTACTATTTTGTGGTGGTTTTTCTTGGACACGTGGAAGAGGCCTAAGCTGGGGAAGGGAACCTGAGAGGCCCATTGAAGGTAAGTACTATTTTGTGGTGGTTTTTCTTGGACACGTGGAAGAGGCCTAAGCTTGGGAAGGGAACCTGAGAGGCCCTTTGAAGGTAAGTACTATTTTGTGGTTTTCTTGGACACGTGCAAGAGGCCTAAGCCTGGGAAGGGAACCTGAGAGGCCCATTGAAGGTAAGTACTATTTTGTGGTTTTCTTGGACACGTGGAAGAGGCCTAAGCCTGGGGAAGGGAACCTGAGAGGCCCTTTGAAGGTAAGTACTATTTTGTGGTTTTCTTGGACACGTGGAAGAGGCCTAAGCTTGGGAAGGGAACCTGAGAGGCCCTTTGAAGGTAAGTACTATTTTGTGTTTTTATTGAACACTTGGAAGAGGCCTAAGCTTGGGAAGTAAACCTGAGAGGCCCTTTGAAGGTAAGTACTATTTTGTGGTGGTTTTTCTTGGACACGTGGAAGAGGCCTAAGCTGGGGAAGGGAACCTGAGAGGCCCTTTGAAGGTAAGTACTATTTTGTGGTGGTTTTTCTTCGACACTTGGAAGAGGCCTAAGCTGGGAAGGGAACCTGAGAGGCACTTTGAAGGTAAGTGCTATTTTGTGGTGGTTTTTCTCGGACACGTGGAAGAGGCCTAAGCCTGGGAAGGGAACCTGAGAGGCCCTTTGACGGTAAGTACTATTTTGTGGTGGTTTTGCTTGGACACGTTGAAGAGGCCTAAGCCTGGGGAAGGGAACCTGAGAGGTCCTTTGAAGGTAAGTACTATTTTTGTGTTTTTATTGAACACTTGGAAGAGGTCTAAGCTTGGGAAGGGAACCTGAGAGGCCCTTTGAAGGTAAGTACTATTTTGTGGTGGTTTTTCTTGGACACGTGGAAGAGGCCTAACCTGGGAAGGGATCCTGAGAGGCCCTTTGAAGGTAAGTACTATTTTGTGGTGGTTTTTCTTGGACACGTGGAAGAGGCCTAAGCTTGGGAAGGGAACCTGAGAGGCACTTTGAAGGTAAGTGCTATTTTGTGGTGGTTTTTCTTGGACAGGTGGAAGAGGCCTAAGCCTGGGAAGGGAACCTGAGAGGCCCTTTGAAGGTAAGTACTATTTTGTGGTGGTTTTGCTTGGACACGTTGAAGAGGCCTAAGCCTGGGGAAGGGAACCTGAGAGGTCCTTTGAAGGTAAGTACTATTTTTGTGTTTTTATTGAACACTTGGAAGAGGTCTAAGCTTGGGAAGGGAACCTGAGAGGCCCTTTAAAGGTAAGTACTATTTTGTGGTGGTTTTTCTTGGACACGTGGAAGAGGCCTAAGCTTGGGAAGGGAACCTGAGAGGCCCTTTGAAGGTAAGTACTATTTTGTGGTGGTTTTTCTTGGACACGTGGAAGAGGCCTAAGCTGGGAAGGGAACCTGAGAGGCCCTTTGAAGGTAAGTACTATTTTTGTGTTTTTATTGAACACTTGGAAGAGGCCTAAGCTTGGGAAGGGAACCTGAGAGGCCCTTTGAAGGTAAGTACTATTTTGTGATGGTTTTTCTTGGACACGTGGAAGAGGCCTAACCTGGGAAGGGAACCTGAGAGGCCCTTTGAAGGTAAGTACTATTTTGTGGTGGTTTTTCTTGGACACGTGGAAGAGGCCTAAGCTTGGGAAGGGAACCTGAGAGGCACTTTGAAGGTAAGTACTATTTTGTGATGGTTTTTCTTGGACACGTGGAAGAGGCCTAACCTGGGAAGGGAACCTGAGAGGCCCTTTGAAGGTAACTACTATTTTGTGGTGGTTTTTCTTGGACACGTGGAAGAGGCCTAAGCCGGGGAAGGGAACCTGGGAGGCCTATTGAAGGTAAGTACTATTTTGTGGTGTTTTTTCTTGGACACGTGGAAGAGGCCTAAGCCTGGGGAAGGGAACCTGAGAGGCCCTTTGAAGGTAAGTACTATTTTGTGGTGGTTTTTCTTGGACACGTGGAAGAGGCCTAAGCCTGGGAAGGGAACCTGAGAGGCCCTTTGAAGGTAAGTACTATTTTGTGGTGGTTTTTCTTGGACACTTGGAAGAGGCCTAAGCCGGGGAAGGGAACCTGAGAGGCCCTTTGAAGGTAAGTACTATTTTGTGGTGTTTTTTCTTGGACACGTGGAAGAGGCCTAAGCTGGGAAGGGAACCTGAGAGGCCCTTTGAAGGTAAGTACTATTTTGTGGTGGTTTTTCTTGGACACGTGGAAGAGGCCTAAGCTGGGAAGGGAACCTGAGAGGCCCTTTGAAGGTAAGTACTATTTTGTGGTGGTTTTTCTTGGACACGTGGAAGAGGCCTAAGCCTGGGAAGGGAACCTGAGAGGCCCTTTGAAGGTAAGTACTATTTTGTGGTGGTTTTTCTTGGACACGTGGAAGAAGCCTAAGCCTGGGAAAGGAACCTGAGAGGCCCTTTGAAGGTAAGTACTATTTTGTGGTGGTTTTTCTTGGACACGTGGAAGAGGCCTAAGCTGGGGAAGGGAACCTGAGAGGCCCTTTGAAGGTAAGTACTATTTTGTGGTGGTTTTTCTTGGACACGTGGAAGAGGCCTAAGCTGGGGAAGGGAACCTGAGAGGCCCTTTGAAGGTAAGTACTATTTTGTGGTGGTTTTTCTTGGACACGTGGAAGAGGCCTAAACTGGGGAAGGGAACCTGAGAGGCCCTTTGAAGGTAAGTACTATTTTGTGGTGGTTTTTCTTGGACACGTGGAAGAGGTCTAAGCTGGGGAAGGGAACCTGAGAGGCCCATTGAAGGTAAGTACTATTTTGTGGTGGTTTTTCTTGGACACGTGGAAGAGGCCTAAGCCTGGGGAAGGGAACCTGAGGGGCCCTTTGAAGGTAAGTACTATTTTGTGGTGTTTTTTCTTGGACACTTGGAAGAGGCCTAAGCCTGGGGAAGGGAACCTGAGAGGCCCTTTGAAGGTAAGTACTATTTTGTTGTGGTTTTTCTTGGACACGTGGAAGAGGCCTAAGCCTGGGAAGGGAACCTGAGAGGCCCTTTGAAGGTAAGTACTATTTTGTGGTGGTTTTTCTTGGACACTTGGAAGAGGCCTAAGCCGGGGAAGGGAACCTGAGAGGCCCTTTGAAGGTAAGTACTATTTTGTGGTGGTTTTTCTTGTACACGTGGAAGAGGCCTAAGCTGGGGAAGGGAACCTGAGAGGCCCATTGAAGGTAAGTACTATTTTGTGGTGGTTTTTCTTGGACACGTGGAAGAGGCCTAAGCCGGGGAAGGGAACCTGAGAGGCCCATTGAAGGTAAGTACTATTTTGTGGTGGTTTTTCTTGGACACGTGGAAGAGGCCTAAGCCTGGGGAAGGGAACCTGAGGGGCACTTTGAAGGTAAGTACTATTTTGTGGTGGTTTTTCTTGGACACGTGGAAGAGGCCTAAGCCTGGGGAAGGGAACCTGAGAGGCCCTTTGAAGGTAAGTACTATTTTGTGGTGGTTTTTCTTGGGCACGTGGAAGAGGCCTAAGCCTGGGGAAGGGAACCTGAGAGGCCCTTTGAAGGTAAGTACTATTTTGTGGTGGTTTTTCTTGGACACGTGGAAGAGGCCTAAGCTGGGGAAGGGAACCTGAGAGGCCCTTTGAAGGTAAGTACTATTTTATGGTGGTTTTTCTTGGACACGTGGAAGAGGCCTAAGCTTGGGAAGGGAACCTGAGAGGCCCTTTGAAGGTAAGTACTATTTTTGTGTTTTTATTGAACACTTGGAAGAGGCCTAAGCTTGGGAAGGGAACCTGAGAGGCCCTTTGAAGGTAAGTACTATTTTGTGGTTTTCTTGGACACGTGGAAGAGGCCTAACCTTGGGAAGGGAACCTGAGAGGCCCATTGAAGGTAAGTACTATTTTTGTGTTTTTCTTGGACACGTGGAAGAGGCCTAAGCCTGGAAAAGGGAACCTGAGAGGCCCATTGAAGGTAAGTACTATTTTGAAGTGGTTTTTCTTGGACACGTGGAAGAGACCTAAGCTGGGGAAGGGAACCTGAGAGGCCCATTGAAGGTAAGTACTATTTTGTGGTGGTTTTTCTTGGACACGTGGAAGAGGCCTAAGCTGGGGAAGGGAACCTGAGAGGCCCATTGAAGGTAAGTACTATTTTGTGGTGGTTTTTCTTGGACACGTGGAAGAGGCCTAAGCTTGGGAAGGGAACCTGAGAGGCCCTTTGAAGGTAAGTACTATTTTGTGGTTTTCTTGGACACGTGCTAGAGGCCTAAGCCTGGGAAGGGAACCTGAGAGGCCCATTGAAGGTAAGTACTATTTTGTGGTTTTCTTGGACACGTGGAAGAGGCCTAAGCCTGGGGAAGGGAACCCGAGAGGCCCTTTGAAGGTAAGTACTATTTTGTGGTTTTCTTGGACACGTGGAAGAGGCCTAAGCTTGGGAAGGGAACCTGAGAGGCCCTTTGAAGGTAAGTACTATTTTGTGTTTTTATTGAACACTTGGAAGAGGCCTAAGCTTTGGAAGGGAACCTGAGAGGCCCTTTGAAGGTAAGTACTATTTTTGTGTTTTTATTGAACACTTGGAAAAGGCCTAAGCTTGGGAAGGGAACCTGAGAGGCCCTTTGAAGGTAAGTACTATTTTGTGGTGGTTTTTCTTGGACACGTGGAAGAGGCCTAAGCTGGGGAAGGGAACCTGAGAGGCCCTTTGAAGGTAAGTACTATTTTGTGGTGGTTTCTCTTCGACACTTGGAAGAGGCCTAAGCTGGGAAGGGAACCTGAGAGGCCCTTTGAAGGTAAGTACTATTTTGTGGTGGTTTTTCTTCGACACTTGGAAGAGGCCTAAGCTGGGAAGGGAACCTGAGAGGCCCTTTGAAGGTAAGTACTATTTTGTGGTGGTTTTTCTTCGACACTTGGAAGAGGCCTAAGCTGGGAAGGGAACCTGAGAGGCCCTTTGAAGGTAAGTACTATTTTGTGGTGGTTTTTCTTGGACACGTGGAAGAGGCCTAAGCTGGGGAAGGGAACCTGAGAGGCCCTTTGAAGGTAAGTACTATTTTGTGGTGGTTTTTCTTGGACACGTTGAAGAGGCCTAAGCTGGGAAGGGAACCTGAGAGGCCCTTTGAAGGTAAGTGCTATTTTGTGGTGGTTTTTCTTGGACACGTGGAAGAGGCCTAAGCCTGGGAAGGGAACCTGAGAGGCCCTTTGAAGGTAAGCACTATTTTGTGGTGGTTTTTCTTGGACACGTGGAAGAGGCCTAAGCTTGTGAAGGGAACCTGAGAGGCCCTTTGAAGGTAAGTACTATTTTTGTGTTTTTATTGAACACTTGGAAGAGGCCTAAGCTTGGGAAGGGAACCTGAGAGGCCCTTTGAAGGTAAGTACTATTTTGTGGTGGTTTTTCTTGGACACGTGGAAGAGGCCTAAGCTGGGGAAGGGAACCTGAGAGGCCCTTTGAAGGTAAGTACTATTTTGTGGTGGTTTTTCTTGGACACGTGGAAGAGGCCTAACCTGGGAAGGGAACCTGAGAGGCCCTTTGAAGGTAAGTACTATTTTGTGGTGGTTTTTCTTGGACACGTGGAAGAGGCCTAAGCTTGGGAAGGGAACCTGAGAGGCCCTTTGAAGGTAAGTACTATTTTGTGGTGGTTTTTCTTGGACACGTGGAAGAGGCCTAAGCTGGGAAGGGAACCTGAGAGGCCCTTTGAAGGTAAGTACTATTTTTGTGTTTTTATTGAACACTTGGAAGAGGCCTAAGCCGGGGAAGGGAACCTGAGAGGCCCTTTGAAGGTAAGTACTATTTTGTGGTGTTTTTTCTTGGACACGTGGAAGAGGCCTAAGCTGGGAAGGGAACCTGAGAGGCCCTTTGAAGGTAAGTACTATTTTGTGGTGGTTTTTCTTGGACACGTGGAAGAGGCCTAAGCTGGAAAGGGAACCTGAGAGGCCCTTTGAAGGTAAGTACTATTTTGTGGTGGTTTTTCTTGGACACGTGGAAGAGGCCTAAGCCTGGGAAGGGAACCTGAGAGGCCCTTTGAAGGTAAGTACTATTTTGTGGTGGTTTTTCTTGGACACGTGGAAGAAGCCTAAGCCTGGGAAAGGAACCTGAGAGGCCCTTTGAAGGTAAGTACTATTTTGTGGTGGTTTTTCTTGGACACGTGGAAGAGGCCTAAGCTGGGAAGGGAACCTGAGAGGCCCTTTGAAGGTAAGTACTATTTTGTGGTGGTTTTTCTTGGACACGTGGAAGAGGCCTAAGCCTGGGGAAGGGAACCTGAGAGGCCCTTTGAAGGTAAGTACTATTTTGTGGTGGTTTTTCTTGTACACGTGGAAGAGGCCTAAGCTGGGGAAGGGAACCTGAGAGGCCCATTGAAGGTAAGTACTATTTTGTGGTGGTTTTTCTTGGACACGTGGAAGAGGCCTAAGCCGGGGAAGGGAACGTGAGAGGCCCATTGAAGGTAAGTACTATTTTGTGGTGGTTTTTCTTGGACACGTGGAAGAGGCCTAAGCCGGGGAAGGGAACCTGAGAGGCCCATTGAAGGTAAGTACTATTTTGTGGTGGTTTTTCTTGGACACGTGGAAGAGGCCTAAGCCTGGGGAAGGGAACCTGAGGGGCACTTTGAAGGTAAGTACTATTTTGTGGTGGTTTTTCTTGGACACGTGGAAGAGGCCTAAGCCTGGGGAAGGGAACCTGAGAGGCCCTTTGAAGGTAAGTACTATTTTGTGGTGGTTTTTCTTAGACACGTGGAAGAGGCCTAAGCCTGGGGAAGGGAACCTGAGAGGCCCTTTGAAGGTAAGTACTATTTTGTGGTGGTTTTTCTTGGACACGTGGAAGAGGCCTAAGCTGGGGAAGGGAACCTGAGATGCCCTTTGAAGGTAAGTACTATTTTGTGGTGGTTTTTCTTGGACACGTGGAAGAGGCCTAAGCTGGGAAGGGAACCTGAGAGGCCCTTTGAAGGTAAGTACTATTTTGTGGTGGTTTTTCTTGGACACGTGGAAGAGGCCTAAGCCTGGGAAGGGAACCTGAGAGGCCCTTTGAAGGTAAGTACTATTTTGTGGTGGTTTTTCTTGGACACGTGGAAGAAGCCTAAGCCTGGGAAGGGAACCTGAGATGCCCTTTGAAGGTAAGTACTATTTTGTGGTGGTTTTTCTTGGACACGTGGAAGAGGCCTAAGCTGGGAAGGGAACCTGAGAGGCCCTTTGAAGGTAAGTACTATTTTGTGGTGGTTTTTCTTGGACACGTGGAAGAGGCCTAAGCCTGGGGAAGGGAACCTGAGAGGCCCTTTGAAGGTAAGTACTATTTTGTGGTGGTTTTTCTTGTACACGTGGAAGAGGCCTAAGCTGGGGAAGGGAACCTGAGAGGCCCATTGAAGGTAAGTACTATTTTGTGGTGGTTTTTCTTGGACACGTGGAAGAGGCCTAAGCCGGGGAAGGGAACCTGAGAGGCCCATTGAAGGTAAGTACTATTTTGTGGTGGTTTTTCTTGGACACGTGGAAGAGGCCTAAGCCGGGGAAGGGAACCTGAGAGGCCCATTGAAGGTAAGTACTATTTTGTGGTGGTTTTTCTTGGACACGTGGAAGAGGCCTAAGCCTGGGGAAGGGAACCTGAGGGGCACTTTGAAGGTAAGTACTATTTTGTGGTGGTTTTTCTTGGACACGTGGAAGA
Source organism: Ambystoma mexicanum (assembly GCF_040938575.1). Taxonomy (NCBI): domain Eukaryota; kingdom Metazoa; phylum Chordata; class Amphibia; order Caudata; family Ambystomatidae; genus Ambystoma; species Ambystoma mexicanum. Next base: position 14,606,060 of record NC_090935.1, read on the forward strand.
GGCTTAAGCCTGGGGAAGGGAACCTGAGAGGCCCTTTGAAGGTAAGTACTATTTTGTGGTGGTTTTTCTTGGACACGTGGAAGAGGCCTAAGCCTGGGGAAGGGAACCTGAGAGGCCCTTTGAAGGTAAGTACTATTTTGTGGTGGTTTTTCTTGGACACGTGGAAGAGGCCTAAGCTGGGGAAGGGAACCTGAGAGGCCCTTTGAAGGTAAGTACTATTTTATGGTGGTTTTTCTTGGACACGTGGAAGAGGCCTAAGCTTGGGAAGGGAACCTGAGAGGCCCTTTGAAGGTAAGTACTATTTTTGTGTTTTTATTGAACACTTGGAAGAGGCCTAAGCTTGGGAAGGGAACCTGAGAGGCCCTTTGAAGGTAAGTACTATTTTGTGGTTTTCTTGGACACGTGGAAGAGGCCTAAGCTTGGGAAGGGAACCTGAGAGGCCCATTGAAGGTAAGTACTATTTTTGTGTTTTTCTTGGACACGTGGAAGAGGCCTAAGCCTGGAAAAGGGAACCTGAGAGGCCCATTGAAGGTAAGTACTATTTTGAAGTGGTTTTTCTTGGACACGTGGAAGAGGCCTAAGCTGGGGAAGGGAACCTGAGAGGCCCATTGAAGGTAAGTACTATTTTGTGGTGGTTTTTCTTGGACACGTGGAAGAGGCCTAAGCTGGGGAAGGGAACCTGAGAGGCCCATTGAAGGTAAGTACTATTTTGTGGTGGTTTTTCTTGGACACGTGGAAGAGGCCTAAGCTTGGGAAGGGAACCTGAGAGGCCCTTTGAAGGTAAGTACTATTTTGTGGTGGTTTTTCTTGGACACGTGGAAGAGGCCTAAGCCGGGGAAGGGAACCTGAGAGGCCCATTGAAGGTAAGTACTATTTTGTGGTGGTTTTTCTTGGACACGTGGAAGAGGCCTAAGCCGGGGAAGGGAACCTGAGAGGCCCATTGAAGGTAAGTACTATTTTGTGGTGGTTTTTCTTGGACACGTGGAAGAGGCCTAAGCTGGGGAAGGGAACCTGAGAGGCCCATTGAAGGTAAGTACTATTTTGTGGTGGTTTTTCTTGGACACGTGGAAGAGGCCTAAGCTTGGGAAGGGAACCTGAGAGGCCCTTTGAAGGTAAGTACTATTTTGTGGTTTTCTTGGACACGTGCAAGAGGCCTAAGCCTGGGAAGGGAACCTGAGAGGCCCATTGAAGGTAAGTACTATTTTGTGGTTTTCTTGGACACGTGGAAGAGGCCTAAGCCTGGGGAAGGGAACCTGAGAGGCCCTTTGAAGGTAAGTACTATTTTGTGGTGGTTTTTCTTGGACACGTGGAAGAGGCCTAAGCCTGGGAAGGGAACCTGAGAGGCCCTTTGAAGGTAAGTACTATTTTGTGGTGGTTTTGCTTGGACACGTTGAAGAGGCCTAAGCCTGGGGAAGGGAACCTGAGAGGTCCTTTGAAGGTAAGTACTATTTTTGTGTTTTTATTGAACACTTGGAAGAGGTCTAAGCTTGGGAAGGGAACCTGAGAGGCCCTTTGAAGGTAAGTACTATTTTGTGGTGGTTTTTCTTAGACACGTGGAAGAGGCCTAACCTGGGAAGGGAACCTGAGAGGCCCTTTAAAGGTACGTACTATTTTGTGGTGGTTTTTCTTGGACACGTGGAAGAGGCCTAAGCTTGGGAAGGGAACCTGAGAGGCCCTTTGAAGGTAAGTACTATTTTGTGGTGGTTTTTCTTGGACACGTGGAAGAGGCCTAAGCTGGGAAGGGAACCTGAGAGGCCCTTTGAAGGTAAGTACTATTTTGTGGTGGTTTTTCTTGGACACGTGGAAGAGGCCTAAGCCGGGGAAGGGAACCTGAGAGGCCCATTGAAGGTAAGTACTATTTTGTGGTGGTTTTTCTTGGACACGTGGAAGAGGCCTAAGCTGGGGAAGGGAACCTGAGAGGCCCATTGAAGGTAAGTACTATTTTGTGGTGGTTTTTCTTGGACACGTGGAAGAGGCCTAAGCTTGGGAAGGGAACCTGAGAGGCCCTTTGAAGGTAAGTACTATTTTGTGGTTTTCTTGGACACGTGCAAGAGGCCTAAGCCTGGGAAGGGAACCTGAGAGGCCCATTGAAGGTAAGTACTATTTTGTGGTTTTCTTGGACACGTGGAAGAGGCCTAAGCCTGGGGAAGGGAACCTGAGAGGCCCTTTGAAGGTAAGTACTATTTTGTGGTGGTTTTTCTTGGACACGTGGAAGAGGCCTAAGCCTGGGAAGGGAACCTGAGAGGCCCTTTGAAGGTAAGTACTATTTTGTGGTTGTTTTACTTGGACACGTTGAAGAGGCCTAAGCCTGGGGAAGGGAACCTGAGAGGTCCTTTGAAGGTAAGTACTATTTTTGTGTTTTTATTGAACACTTGGAAGAGGTCTAAGCTTGGGAAGGGAACCTGAGAGGCCCTTTGAAGGTAAGTACTATTTTGTGGTGGTTTTTCTTGGACACGTGGAAGAGGCCTAACCTGGGAAGGGAACCTGAGAGGCCCTTTAAAGGTAAGTACTATTTTGTGGTGGTTTTTCTTGGACACGTGGAAGAGGCCTAAGCTTGGGAAGGGAACCTGAGAGGCCCTTTGAAGGTAAGTACTATTTTGTGGTGGTTTTTCTTGGACACGTGGAAGAGGCCTAAGCTGGGAAGGGAACCTGAGAGGCCCTTTGAAGGTAAGTACTATTTTTGTCTTTTTATTGAACACTTGGAAGAGGCCTAAGCTTGGGAAGGGAACCTGAGAGGCCCTTTGAAGGTAAGTACTATTTTGTGATGGTTTTTCTTGGACACGTGGAAGAGGCCTAACCTGGGAAGGGAACCTGAGAGGCCCTTTGAAGGTAACTACTATTTTGTGGTGGTTTTTCTTGGACACGTGGAAGAGGCCTAAGCCGGGGAAGGGAACCTGGGAGGCCTATTGAAGGTAAGTACTATTTTGTGGTGTTTTTTCTTGGACACGTGGAAGAGGCCTAAGCCTGGGGAAGGGAACCTGAGAGGCCCTTTGAAGGTAAGTACTATTTTGTGGTGGTTTTTCTTGGACACGTGGAAGAGGCCTAAGCCTGGGAAGGGAACCTGAGAGGCCCTTTGAAGGTAAGTACTATTTTGTGGTGGTTTTTCTTGGACACTTGGAAGAGGCCTAAGCCGGGGAAGGGAACCTGAGAGGCCCTTTGAAGGTAAGTACTATTTTGTGGTGGTTTTTCTTGGACACGTGGAAGAGGCCTAAGCTGGGAAGGGAACCTGAGGGGCCCTTTGAAGGTAAGTACTATTTTGTGGTGTTTTTTCTTGGACACTTGGAAGAGGCCTAAGCCTGGGGAAGGGAACCTGAGAGGCCCTTTGAAGGTAAGTACTATTTTGTTGTGGTTTTTCTTGGACACGTGGAAGAGGCCTAAGCCTGGGAAGGGAACCTGAGAGGCCCTTTGAAGGTAAGTACTATTTTGTGGTGGTTTTTCTTGGACACTTGGAAGAGGCCTAAGCCGGGGAAGGGAACCTGAGAGGCCCTTTGAAGGTAAGTACTATTTTGTGGTGGTTTTTCTTGGACACGTGGAAGAGGCCTAAGCTGGGAAGGGAACCTGAGAGGCCCTTTGAAGGTAAGTACTATTTTGTGGTGGTTTTTCTTGGACACGTGGAAGAGGCCTAAGCCTGGGGAAGGGAACCTGAGAGTCCCTTTGAAGGTAAGTACTATTTTGTGGTGGTTTTTCTTGTACACGTGGAAGAGGCCTAAGCTGGGGAAGGGAACCTGAGAGGCCCATTGAAGGTAAGTACTATTTTGTGGTGGTTTTTCTTGGACACGTGGAAGAGGCCTAAGCCGGGGAAGGGAACCTGAGAGGCCCATTGAAGGTAAGTACTATTTTGTGGTGGTTTTTCTTGGACACGTGGAAGAGGCCTAAGCCGGGGAAGGGAACCTGAGAGGCCCATTGAAGGTAAGTACTATTTTGTGGTGGTTTTTCTTGGACACGTGGAAGAGGCCTAAGCCTGGGGAAGGGAACCTGAGGGGCACTTTGAAGGTAAGTACTATTTTGTGGTGGTTTTTCTTGGACACGTGGAAGAGGCCTAAGCCTGGGGAAGGGAACCTGAGAGGCCCTTTGAAGGTAAGTACTATTTTGTGGTGGTTTTTCTTGGGCACGTGGAAGAGGCCTAAGCCTGGGGAAGGGAACCTGAGAGGCCCTTTGAAGGTAAGTACTATTTTGTGGTGGTTTTTCTTGGACACGTGGAAGAGGCCTAAGCTGGGGAAGGGAACCTGAGAGGCCCTTTGAAGGTAAGTACTATTTTATGGTGGTTTTTCTTGGACACGTGGAAGAGGCCTAAGCTTGGGAAGGGAACCTGAGAGGCCCTTTGAAGGTAAGTACTATTTTTGTGTTTTTATTGAACACTTGGAAGAGGCCTAAGCTTGGGAAGGGAACCTGAGAGGCCCTTTGAAGGTAAGTACTATTTTGTGGTTTTCTTGGACACGTGGAAGAGGCCTAAGCTTGGGAAGGGAACCTGAGAGGCCCATTGAAGGTAAGTACTATTTTTGTGTTTTTCTTGGACACGTGGAAGAGGCCTAAGCCTGGAAAAGGGAACCTGAGAGGCCCATTGAAGGTAAGTACTATTTTGAAGTGGTTTTTCTTGGACACGTGGAAGAGACCTAAGCTGGGGAAGGGAACCTGAGAGGCCCATTGAAGGTAAGTACTATTTTGTGGTGGTTTTTCTTGGACACGTGGAAGAGGCCTAAGCTGGGGAAGGGAACCTGAGAGGCCCATTGAAGGTAAGTACTATTTTGTGGTGGTTTTTCTTGGACACGTGGAAGAGGCCTAAGCTTGGGAAGGGAACCTGAGAGGCCCTTTGAAGGTAAGTACTATTTTGTGGTTTTCTTGGACACGTGCAAGAGGCCTGAGCCTGGGAAGGGAACCTGAGAGGCCCATTGAAGGTAAGTACTATTTTGTGGTTTTCTTGGACACGTGGAAGAGGCCTAAGCCTGGGGAAGAGAACCTGAGAGGCCCTTTGAAGGTAAGTACTATTTTGTGGTTTTCTTGGACACGTGGAAGAGGCCTAAGCTTGGGAAGGGAACCTGAGAGGCCCTTTGAAGGTAAGTACTATTTTGTGTTTTTATTGAACACTTGGAAGAGGCCTAAGCTTGGGAAGGGAACCTGAGAGGCCCTTTGAAGGTAAGTACTATTTTTGTGTTTTTATTGAACACTTGGAAAAGGCCTAAGCTTGGGAAGGGAACCTGAGAGGCCCTTTGAAGGTAAGTACTATTTTGTGGTGGTTTTTCTTGGACACGTGGAAGAGGCCTAAGCTGGGGAAGGGAACCTGAGAGGCCCTTTGAAGGTAAGTACTATTTTGTGGTGGTTTTTCTTCGACACTTGGAAGAGGCCTAAGCTGGGAAGGGAACCTGAGAGGCCCTTTGAAGGTAAGTACTATTTTGTGGTGGTTTTTCTTGGACAGGTGGAAGAGGCCTAAGCTGGGGAAGGGAACCTGAGAGGCCCTTTGAAGGTAAGCACTATTTTGTGGTGGTTTTTCTTGGACACGTGAAAGAGGCCTAAGCTTGTGAAGGGAACCTGAGAGGCCCTTTGAAGGTAAGTACTATTTTTGTGTTTTTATTGAACACTTGGAAGAGGCCTAAGCTTGGGAAGGGAACCTGAGAGGCCCTTTGAAGGTAAGTACTATTTTGTGGTGGTTTTTCTTGGACACGTGGAAGAGGCCTAAGCTGGGGAAGGGAACCTGAGAGGCCCTTTGAAGGTAAGTACTATTTTGTGGTGGTTTTTCTTGGACACGTTGAAGAGGCCTAAGCTGGGAAGGGAACCTGAGAGGCCCTTTGAAGGTAAGTGCTATTTTGTGGTGGTTTTTCTTGGACACGTGGAAGAGGCCTAAGCCTGGGAAGGGAACCTGAGAGGCCCTTTGAAGGTAAGTACTATTTTGTGGTGGTTTTGCTTGGACACGTTGAAGAGGCCTAAGCCTGGGGAAGGGAACCTGAGAGGTCCTTTGAAGGTAAGTACTATTTTTGTGTTTTTATTGAACACTTGGAAGAGGTCTAAGCTTGGGAAGGGAACCTGAGAGGCCCTTTGAAGGTAAGTACTATTTTGTGGTGGTTTTTCTTGGACACGTGGAAGAGGCCTAACCTGGGAAGGGAACCTGAGAGGCCCTTTGAAGGTAAGTACTATTTTGTGGTGGTTTTTCTTGGACACGTGGAAGAGGCCTAAGCTTGGGAAGGGAACCTGAGAGGCCCTTTGAAGGTAAGTACTATTTTGTGGTGGTTTTTCTTGGACACGTGGAAGAGGCCTAAGCTGGGAAGGGAACCTGAGAGGCCCTTTGAAGGTAAGTACTATTTTTGTGTTTTTATTGAACACTTGGAAGAGGCCTAAGCCGGGGAAGGGAACCTGAGAGGCCCTTTGAAGGTAAGTACTATTTTGTGGTGTTTTTTCTTGGACACGTGGAAGAGGCCTAAGCTGGGAAGGGAACCTGAGAGGCCCTTTGAAGGTAAGTACTATTTTGTGGTGGTTTTTCTTGGACACGTGGAAGAGGCCTAAGCTGGAAAGGGAACCTGAGAGGCCCTTTGAAGGTAAGTACTATTTTGTGGTGGTTTTTCTTGGACACGTGGAAGAGGCCTAAGCCTGGGAAGGGAACCTGAGAGGCCCTTTGAAGGTAAGTACTATTTTGTGGTGGTTTTTCTTGGACACGTGGAAGAAGCCTAAGCCTGGGAAAGGAACCTGAGAGGCCCTTTGAAGGTAAGTACTATTTTGTGGTGGTTTTTCTTGGACACGTGGAAGAGGCCTAAGCTGGGAAGGGAACCTGAGAGGCCCTTTGAAGGTAAGTACTATTTTGTGGTGGTTTTTCTTGGACACGTGGAAGAGGCCTAAGCCTGGGGAAGGGAACCTGAGAGGCCCTTTGAAGGTAAGTACTATTTTGTGGTGGTTTTTCTTGTACACGTGGAAGAGGCCTAAGCTGGGGAAGGGAACCTGAGAGGCCCATTGAAGGTAAGTACTATTTTGTGGTGGTTTTTCTTGGACACGTGGAAGAGGCCTAAGCCGGGGAAGGGAACGTGAGAGGCCCATTGAAGGTAAGTACTATTTTGTGGTGGTTTTTCTTGGACACGTGGAAGAGGCCTAAGCCGGGGAAGGGAACCTGAGAGGCCAATTGAAGGTAAGTACTATTTTGTGGTGGTTTTTCTTGGACACGTGGAAGAGGCCTAAGCCTGGGGAAGGGAACCTGAGGGGCACTTTGAAGGTAAGTACTATTTTGTGGTGGTTTTTCTTGGACACGTGGAAGAGGCCTAAGCCTGGGGAAGGGAACCTGAGAGGCCCTTTGAAGGTAAGTACTATTTTGTGGTGGTTTTTCTTAGACACGTGGAAGAGGCCTAAGCCTGGGGAAGGGAACCTGAGAGGCCCTTTGAAGGTAAGTACTATTTTGTGGTGGTTTTTCTTGGACACGTGGAAGAGGCCTAAGCTGGGGAAGGGAACCTGAGATGCCCTTTGAAGGTAAGTACTATTTTGTGGTGGTTTTTCTTGGACACGTGGAAGAGGCCTAAGCTGGGAAGGGAACCTGAGAGGCCCTTTGAAGGTAAGTACTATTTTGTGGTGGTTTTTCTTGGACACGTGGAAGAGGCCTAAGCCTGGGAAGGGAACCTGAGAGGCCCTTTGAAGGTAAGTACTATTTTGTGGTGGTTTTTCTTGGACACGTGGAAGAAGCCTAAGCCTGGGAAGGGAACCTGAGATGCCCTTTGAAGGTAAGTACTATTTTGTGGTGGTTTTTCTTGGACACGTGGAAGAGGCCTAAGCTGGGAAGGGAACCTGAGAGGCCCTTTGAAGGTAAGTACTATTTTGTGGTGGTTTTTCTTGGACACGTGGAAGAGGCCTAAGCCTGGGGAAGGGAACCTGAGAGGCCCTTTGAAGGTAAGTACTATTTTGTGGTGGTTTTTCTTGTACACGTGGAAGAGGCCTAAGCTGGGGAAGGGAACCTGAGAGGCCCATTGAAGGTAAGTACTATTTTGTGGTGGTTTTTCTTGGACACGTGGAAGAGGCCTAAGCCGGGGAAGGGAACCTGAGAGGCCCATTGAAGGTAAGTACTATTTTGTGGTGGTTTTTCTTGGACACGTGGAAGAGGCCTAAGCCGGGGAAGGGAACCTGAGAGGCCCATTGAAGGTAAGTACTATTTTGTGGTGGTTTTTCTTGGACACGTGGAAGAGGCCTAAGCCTGGGGAAGGGAACCTGAGGGGCACTTTGAAGGTAAGTACTATTTTGTGGTGGTTTTTCTTGGACACGTGGAAGAGGCTTAAGCCTGGGGAAGGGAACCTGAGAGGCCCTTTGAAGGTAAGTACTATTTTGTGGTGGTTTTTCTTGGACACGTGGAAGAGGCCTAAGCCTGGGGAAGGGAACCTGAGAGGCCCTTTGAAGGTAAGTACTATTTTGTGGTGGTTTTTCTTGGACACGTGGAAAAGGCCTAAGCTGGGGAAGGGAACCTGAGAGGCCCTTTGAAGGTAAGTACTATTTTATGGTGGTTTTTCTTGGACACGTGGAAGAGGCCTAAGCTTGGGAAGGGAACCTGAGAGGCCCTTTGAAGGTAAGTACTATTTTTGTGTTTTTATTGAACACTTGGAAGAGGCCTAAGCTTGGGAAGGGAACCTGAGAGGCCCTTTGAAGGTAAGTACTATTTTGTGGTTTTCTTGGACACGTGGAAGAGGCCTAAGCTTGGGAAGGGAACCTGAGAGGCCCATTGAAGGTAAGTACTATTTTTGTGTTTTTCTTGGACACGTGGAAGAGGCCTAAGCCTGGAAAAGGGAACCTGAGAGGCCCATTGAAGGTAAGTACTATTTTGAAGTGGTTTTTCTTGGACACGTGGAAGAGGCCTAAGCTGGGGAAGGGAACCTGAGAGGCCCATTGAAGGTAAGTACTATTTTGTGGTGGTTTTTCTTGGACACGTGGAAGAGGCCTAAGCTGGGGAAGGGAACCTGAGAGGCCCATTGAAGGTAAGTACTATTTTGTGGTGGTTTTTCTTGGACACGTGGAAGAGGCCTAAGCTTGGGAAGGAAACCTGAGAGGCCCTTTGAAGGTAAGTACTATTTTGTGGTGGTTTTTCTTGGACACGTGGAAGAGGCCTAAGCCGGGGAAGTGAACCTGAGAGGCCCATTGAAGGTAAGTACTATTTTGTGGTGGTTTTTCTTGGACACGTGGAAGAGGCCTAAGCCGGGGAAGGGAACCTGAGAGGCCCATTGAAGGTAAGTACTATTTTGTGGTGGTTTTTCTTGGACACGTGGAAGAGGCCTAAGCCTGGGGAAGGGAACCTGAGGGGCACTTTGAAGGTAAGTACTATTTTGTGGTGGTTTTTCTTGGACACGTGGAAGAGGCCTAAGCCTGGGGAAGGGAACCTGAGAGGCCCTTTGAAGGTAAGTACTATTTTGTGGTGGTTTTTCTTGGACACGTGGAAGAGGCCTAAGCCTGGGGAAGAGAACCTGAGAGGCCCTTTGAAGGTAAGTACTATTTTGTGGTGGTTTTTCTTGGACACGTGGAAGAGGCCTAAGCTGGGGAAGGGAACCTGAGAGGCCCTTTGAAGGTAAGTACTATTTTATGGTGGTTTTTCTTGGACACGTGGAAGAGGCCTAAGCTTGGGAAGGGAACCTGAGAGGCCCTTTGAAGGTAAGTACTATTTTTGTGTTTTTATTGAACACTTGGAAGAGGCCTAAGCTTGGGAAGGGAACCTGAGAGGCCCTTTGAAGTTAAGTACTATTTTGTGGTTTTCTTGGACACGTGGAAGAGGCCTAAGCTTGGGAAGGGAACCTGAGAGGCCCATTGAAGGTAAGTACTATTTTTGTGTTTTTCTTGGACACGTGGAAGAGGCCTAAGCCTGGAAAAGGGAACCTGAGAGGCCCATTGAAGGTAAGTACTATTTTGAAGTGGTTTTTCTTGGACACGTGGAAGAGGCCTAAGCTGGGGAAGGGAACCTGAGAGGCCCATTGAAGGTAAGTACTATTTTGTGGTGGTTTTTCTTGGACACGTGGAAGAGGCCTAAGCTGGGGAAGGGAACCTGAGAGGCCCATTGAAGGTAAGTACTATTTTGTGGTGGTTTTTCTTGGACACGTGGAAGAGGCCTAAGCTTGGGAAGGGAACCTGAGAGGCCCTTTGAAGGTAAGTACTATTTTGTGGTTTTCTTGGACACGTGCAAGAGGCCTAAGCCTGGGAAGGGAACCTGAGAGGCCCATTGAAGGTAAGTACTATTTTGTGGTTTTCTTGGACACGTGGAAGAGGCCTAAGCCTGGGGAAGGGAACCTGAGAGGCCCTTTGAAGGTAAGTACTATTTTGTGGTTTTCTTGGACACGTGGAAGAGGCCTAAGCTTGGGAAGGGAACCTGAGAGGCCCTTTGAAGGTAAGTACTATTTTGTGTTTTTATTGAACACTTGGAAGAGGCCTAAGCTTGGGAAGGGAACCTGAGAGGCCCTTTGAAGGTAAGTACTATTTTTGTGTTTTTATTGAACACTTGGAAGAGGCCTAAGCTTGGGAAGGGAACCTGAGAGGCCCTTTGAAGGTAAGTACTATTTTGTGGTGGTTTTTCTTGGACACGTGGAAGAGGCCTAAGCTGGGGAAGGGAACCTGAGAGGCCCTTTGAAGGTAAGTACTATTTTGTGGTGGTTTTTCTTCGACACTTGGAAGAGGCCTAAGCTGGGAAGGGAACCTGAGAGGCCCTTTGAAGGTAAGTACTATTTTGTGGTGGTTTTTCTTGGACACGTGGAAGAGGCCTAAGCTGGGGAAGGGAACCTGAGAGGCCCTTTGAAGGTAAGTACTATTTTGTGGTGGTTTTTCTTGGACACGTGGAAGAGGCCTAAGCTTGTGAAGGGAACCTGAGAGGCCCTTTGAAGGTAAGTACTATTTTTGTGTTTTTATTGAACACTTGGAAGAGGCCTAAGCTTGGGAAGGGAACCTGAGAGGCCCTTTGAAGGTAAGTACTATTTTGTGGTGGTTTTTCTTGGACACGTGGAAGAGGCCTAAGCTGGGGAAGGGAACCTGAGAGGCCCTTTGAAGGTAGGTACTATTTTGTGGTGGTTTTTCTTGGACACGTTGAAGAGGCCTAAGCTGGGAAGGGAACCTGAGAGGCCCTTTGACGGTAAGTGCTATTTTGTGGTGGTTTTTCTTGGACACGTGGAAGAGGCCTAAGCCTGGGAAGGAAACCTGAGAGGCCCTTTGAAGGTAAGTACTATTTTGTGGTGGTTTTGCTTGGACACGTTGAAGAGGCCTAAGCCTGGGGAAGGGAACCTGAGAGGTCCTTTGAAGGTAAGTACTATTTTTGTGTTTTTATTGAACACTTGGAAGAGGTCTAAGCTTGGGAAGGGAATCTGAGAGGCCCTTTGAAGGTAAGTACTATTTTGTGGTGGTTTTTCTTGGACACGTGGAAGAGGCCTAACCTGGGAAGGGAACCTGAGAGGCCCTTTGAAGGTAAGTACTATTTTGTGGTGGTTTTTCTTGGACACGTGGAAGAGGCCTAAGCTTGGGAAGGGAACCTGAGAGGCCCTTTGAAGGTAAGTACTATTTTGTGGTGGTTTTTCTTGGACACGTGGAAGAGGCCTAAGCTGGGAAGGGAACCTGAGAGGCCCTTTGAAGGTAAGTACTATTTTTGTGTTTTTATTGAACACTTGGAAGAGGCCTAAGCTTGGGAAGGGAACCTGAGAGCCCTTTGAAGGTAAGTACTATTTTGTGGTGGTTTTTCTTGGACACGTGGAAGAGGCCTAACCTGGGAAGGGAACCTGAGAGGCCCTTTGAAGGTAACTACTATTTTGTGGTGGTTTTTCTTGGACACGTGGAAGAGGCCTAAGCCGGGGAAGGGAACCTGGGAGGCCTATTGAAGGTAAGTACTATTTTGTGGTTTTCTTGGACACGTGCAAGAGGCCTAAGCCTGGGAAGGGAACCTGAGAGGCCCATTGAAGGTAAGTACTATTTTGTGGTTTTCTTGGACACGTGGAAGAGGCCTAAGCCTGGGGAAGGGAACCTGAGAGGCCCTTTGAAGGTAAGTACTATTTTGTGGTTTTCTTGGACACGTGGAAGAGGCCTAAGCTTGGGAAGGGAACCTGAGAGGCCCTTTGAAGATAAGTACTATTTTGTGTTTTTATTGAACACTTGGAAGAGGCCTAAGCTTGGGAAGGGAACCTGAGAGGCCCTTTGAAGGTAAGTACTATTTTTGTGTTTTTATTGAACACTTGGAAGAGGCCTAAGCTTGGGAAGGGAACCTGAGAGGCCCTTTGAAGGTAAGTACTATTTTGTGGTGGTTTTTCTTGGACACGTGGAAGAGGCCTAAGCTGGGGAAGGGAACCTGAGAGGCCCTTTGAAGGTAAGTACTATTTTGTGGTGGTTTTTCTTCGACACTTGGAAGAGGCCTAAGCTGGGAAGGGAACCTGAGAGGCCCTTTGAAGGTAAGTACTATTTTGTGGTGGTTTTTCTTGGACACGTGGAAGAGGCCTAAGCTGGGGAAGGGAACCTGAGAGGCCCTTTGAAGGTAAGTACTATTTTGTGGTGGTTTTTCTTGGACACGTGGAAGAGGCCTAAGCTTGTGAAGGGAACCTGAGAGGCCCTTTGAAGGTAAGTACTATTTTTGTGTTTTTATTGAACACTTGGAAGAGGCCTAAGCTTGGGAAGGGAACCTGAGAGGCCCTTTGAAGGTAAGTACTATTTTGTGGTGGTTTTTCTTGGACACGTGGAAGAGGCCTAAGCTGGGGAAGGGAACCTGAGAGGCCCTTTGAAGGTAGGTACTATTTTGTGGTGGTTTTTCTTGGACACGTTGAAGAGGCCTAAGCTGGGAAGGGAACCTGAGAGGCCCTTTGACGGTAAGTGCTATTTTGTGGTGGTTTTTCTTGGACACGTGGAAGAGGCCTAAGCCTGGGAAGGAAACCTGAGAGGCCCTTTGAAGGTAAGTACTATTTTGTGGTGGTTTTGCTTGGACACGTTGAAGAGGCCTAAGCCTGGGGAAGGGAACCTGAGAGGTCCTTTGAAGGTAAGTACTATTTTTGTGTTTTTATTGAACACTTGGAAGAGGTCTAAGCTTGGGAAGGGAATCTGAGAGGCCCTTTGAAGGTAAGTACTATTTTGTGGTGGTTTTTCTTGGACACGTGGAAGAGGCCTAACCTGGGAAGGGAACCTGAGAGGCCCTTTGAAGGTAAGTACTATTTTGTGGTGGTTTTTCTTGGACACGTGGAAGAGGCCTAAGCTTGGGAAGGGAACCTGAGAGGCCCTTTGAAGGTAAGTACTATTTTGTGGTGGTTTTTCTTGGACACGTGGAAGAGGCCTAAGCTGGGAAGGGAACCTGAGAGGCCCTTTGAAGGTAAGTACTATTTTTGTGTTTTTATTGAACACTTGGAAGAGGCCTAAGCTTGGGAAGGGAACCTGAGAGCCCTTTGAAGGTAAGTACTATTTTGTGGTGGTTTTTCTTGGACACGTGGAAGAGGCCTAACCTGGGAAGGGAACCTGAGAGGCCCTTTGAAGGTAACTACTATTTTGTGGTGGTTTTTCTTGGACACGTGGAAGAGGCCTAAGCCGGGGAAGGGAACCTGGGAGGCCTATTGAAGGTAAGTACTATTTTGTGGTGTTTTTTCTTGGACACGTGGAAGAGGCCTAAGCCTGGGGAAGGGAATCTGAGAGGCCCTTTGAAGGTAAGTACTATTTTGTGGTGGTTTTTCTTGGACACGTGGAAGAGGCCTAAGCCTGGGAAGGGAACCTGAGAGGCCCTTTGAAGGTAAGTACTATTTTGTGGTGGTTTTTCTTGGACACTTGGAAGAGGCCTAAGCCGGGGAAGGGAACCTGAGAGGCCCTTTGAAGGTAAGTACTATTTTGTGGTGTTTTTTCTTGGACACGTGGAAGAGGCCTAAGCTGGGAAGGGAACCTGAGAGGCCCTTTGAAGGTAAGTACTATTTTGTGGTGGTTTTTCTTGGACACGTGGAAGAGGCCTAAGCTGGGAAGGGAACCTGAGAGGCCCTTTTAAGGTAAGTACTATTTTGTTGTGGTTTTTCTTGGACACGTGGAAGAGGCCTAAGCCTGGGAAGGGAACCTGAGAGGCCCTTTGAAGGTAAGTACTATTTTGTGGTGGTTTTTCTTGGACACGTGGAAGAAGCCTAAGCCTGGGAAAGGAACCTGAGAGGCCCTTTGAAGGTAAGTACTATTTTGTGGTGGTTTTTCTTGGACACGTGGAAGAGGCCTAAGCTGGGAAGGGAACCTGAGAGGCCCTTTGAAGGTAAGTACTATTTTGTGGTGGTTTTTCTTGGACACGTGGAAGAGGCCTAAGCCTGGGGAAGGGAACCTGAGAGGCCCTTTGAAGGTAAGTACTATTTTGTGGTGGTTTTTCTTGTACACGTGGAAGAGGCCTAAGCTGGGGAAGGGAACCTGAGAGGCCCATTGAAGGTAAGTACTATTTTGTGGTGGTTTTTCTTGGACACGTGGAAGAGGCCTAAGCCGGGGAAGGGAACGTGAGAGGCCCATTGAAGGTAAGTACTATTTTGTGGTGGTTTTTCTTGGACACGTGGAAGAGGCCTAAACCGGGGAAGGGAACCTGAGAGGCCCATTGAAGGTAAGTACTATTTTGTGGTGGTTTTTCTTAGACACGTGGAAGAGGCCTAAGCCTGGGGAAGGGAACCTGAGAGGCCCTTTGAAGGTAAGTACTATTTTGTGGTGGTTTTTCTTGGACACGTGGAAGAGGCCTAAGCTGGGGAAGGGAACCTGAGAGGCCCTTTGAAGGTAAGTACTATTTTATGGTGGTTTTTCTTGGACACGTGGAAGAGGCCTAAGCTTGGGAAGGGAACCTGAGAGGCCCTTTGAAGGTAAGTACTATTTTTGTGTTTTTATTGAACACTTGGAAGAGGCCTAAGCTTGGGAAGGGAACCTGAGAGGCCCTTTGAAGGTAAGTACTATTGTGTGGTTTTCTTGGACACTTGGAAGAGGCCTAAGCTTGGGAAGGGAACCTGAGAGGCCCATTGAAGGTAAGTACTATTTTTGTGTTTTTCTTGGACACGTGGAAGAGGCCTAAGCCTGGAAAAGGGAACCTGAGAGGCCCATTGAAGGTAAGTACTATTTTGTGGTGGTTTTTCTTGGACACGTGGAAGAGGCCTAAGCTGGGGAAGGGAACCTGAGAGGCCCATTGAAGGTAAGTACTATTTTGTGGTGGTTTTTCTTGGACACGTGGAAGAGGCCTAAGCTGGGGAAGGGAACCTGAGAGGCCCATTGAAGGTAAGTACTATTTTGTGGTGGTTTTTCTTGGACACGTGGAAGAGGCCTAAGCTTGGGAAGGGAACCTGAGAGGCCCTTTGAAGGTAAGTACTATTTTGTGGTTTTCTTGGACACGTGGAAGAGGCCTAAGCCTGGGAAGGGAACCTGAGAGGCCCATTGAAGGTAAGTACTATTTTGTGGTTTTCTTGGACACGTGGAAGAGGCCTAAGCCTGGGGAAGGGAACCTGAGAGGCCCTTTGAAGGTAAGTACTATTTTGTGGTTTTCTTGGACACGTGGAAGAGGCCTAAGCTTGGGAAGGGAACCTGAGAGGCCCTTTGAAGATAAGTACTATTTTGTGTTTTTATTGAACACTTGGAAGAGGCCTAAGCTTGGGAAGGGAACCTGAGAGGCCCTTTGAAGGTAAGTACTATTTTGTGGTGGTTTTTCTTGAACACTTGGAAGAGGCCTAAGCTTGGGAAGGGAACCTGAGAGGCCCTTTGAAGGTAAGTACTATTTTGTGGTGGTTTTTCTTGGACACGTGGAAGAGGCCTAAGCTGGGGAAGGGAACCTGAGAGGCCCTTTGAAGGTAAGTACTATTTTGGGGTGGTTTTTCTTGGACACGTGGAAGAGGCCTAAGCTGGGAAGGGAACCTGAGAGGCCCTTTGAAGGTAAGTGCTATTTTGTGGTGGTTTTTCTTGGACACGTGGAAGAGGCCTAAGCCTGGGAAGGGAACCTGAGAGGCCCTTTGAAGGTAAGTACTATTTTGTGGTGGTTTTTCTTGGACACGTTGAAGAGGCCTAAGCCTGGGGAAGGGAACCTGAGAGGTCCTTTGAAGGTAAGTACTATTTTTGTGTTTTTATTGAACACTTGGAAGAGGTCTAAGCTTGGGAAGGGAACCTGAGAGGCCCTTTGAAGGTAAGTACTATTTTGTGGTGGTTTTTCTTGGACACGTGGAAGAGGCCTAAGCTGGGAAGGGAACCTGAGAGGCCCTTTGAAGGTAAGTACTATTTTGTGGTGGTTTTTCTTGGACACGTGGAAGAGGCCTAAGCTTGGGAAGGGAACCTGAGAGGCCCTTTGAAGGTAAGTACTATTTTGTGGTGGTTTTTCTTGGACACGTGGAAGAGGCCTAAGCTGGGAAGGGAACCTGAGAGGCCCTTTGAAGGTAAGTACTATTTTTGTGTTTTTATTGAACACTTGGAAGAGGCCTAAGCTTGGGAAGGGAACCTGAGAGGCCCTTTGAAGGTAAGTACTATTTTGTGGTGGTTTTTCTTGGACACGTGGAAGAGGCCTAACCTGGGAAGGGAACCTGAGAGGCCCTTTGAAGGTAAGTACTATTTTGTGGTGGTTTTTCTTGGACACGTGGAAGAGGCCTAAGCTTGGGAAGGGAACCTGAGAGGCCCTTTGAAGGTAAGTACTATTTTGTGTTTTTATTGAACACTTGGAAGAGGCCTAAGCTTGGGAAGGGAACCTGAGAGGCCCTTTAAAGGTAAGTACTATTTTGTGGTGGTTTTTCTTGGACACGTTGAAGAGGCCTAAGCCTGGGGAAGGGAACCTGAGAGGTCCTTTGAAGGTAAGTACTATTTTTGTGTTTTTATTGAACACTTGGAAGAGGTCTAAGCTTGGGAAGGGAACCTGAGAGGCCCTTTGAAGGTAAGTACTATTTTGTGGTGGTTTTTCTTGGACACGTGGAAGAGGCCTAAGCTGGGAAGGGAACCTGAGAGGCCCTTTGAAGGTAAGTACTATTTTGTGGTGGTTTTTCTTGGACACGTGGAAGAGGCCTAAGCTTGGGAAGGGAACCTGAGAGGCCCTTTGAAGGTAAGTACTATTTTGTGGTGGTTTTTCTTGGACACGTGGAAGAGGCCTAAGCTGGGAAGGGAACCTGAGAGGCCCTTTGAAGGTAAGTACTATTTTTGTGTTTTTATTGAACACTTGGAAGAGGCCTAAGCTTGGGAAGGGAACCTGAGAGGCCCTTTGAAGGTAAGTACTATTTTGTGGTGGTTTTTCTTGGACACGTGGAAGAGGCCTAACCTGGGAAGGGAACCTGAGAGGCCCTTTGAAGGTAAGTACTATTTTGTGGTGGTTTTTCTTGGACACGTGGAAGAGGCCTAAGCTTGGGAAGGGAACCTGAGAGGCCCATTGAAGGTAAGTACTATTTTGTGGTGGTTTTTCTTGGACACGTGGAAGAGGCCTAAGCCTGGGGAAGGGAACCTGAGAGGCCCTTTGAAGGTAAGTACTATTTTGTGGTGGTTTTTCTTGGACACGTGGAAGAGGCCTAAGCTGGGGAAGGAACCTGAGAGGCCCTTTGAAGGTAAGTACTATTTTGTGGTGGTTTTTCTTGGACACTTGAAAGAGGCCTAAGCTGGGAAGGGAACCTGAGAGGCCCTTTGAAGGTAAGTACTATTTTGTGGTGGTTTTTCTTGGACACGTGGAAGAGGCCTAAGCTTGAGAAGGGAACCTGAGAGGCCCTTTGAAGGTAAGTACTATTTTGTGGTGGTTTTTCTTGGACACGTGGAAGAGGCCTAAGCTTGAGAAGGGAACCTGAGAGGCCCTTTGAAGGTAAGTACTATTTTTGTGTTTTTATTGAACACTTGGAAGAGGCCTAAGATTGGGAAGGGAACCTGAGAGGCCCTTTGAAGGTAAGTACTATTTTGTGGTGGTTTTTCTTGGACACGTGGAAGAGGCCTAAGCTGGGGAAGGGAACCTGAGAGGCCCTTTGAAGGTAAGTACTATTTTGTGGTGGTTTTTCTTGGACACGTGGAAGAGGCCTAAGCTGGGAAGGGAACCTGAGAGGCCCTTTGAAGGTAAGTGCTATTTTGTGGTGGTTTTTCTTGGACACGTGGAAGAGGCCTAAGCCTGGGAAGGGAACCTGAGAGGCCCTTTGAAGGTAAGTACTATTTTGTGGTGGTTTTTCTTGGACACGTTGAAGAGGCCTAAGCCTGGGGAAGGGAACCTGAGAGGTCCTTTGAAGGTAAGTACTATTTTTGTGTTTTTATTGAACACTTGGAAGAGGTCTAAGCTTGGGAAGGGAACCTGAGAGGCCCTTTGAAGGTAAGTACTATTTTGTGGTGGTTTTTCTTGGACACGTGGAAGAGGCCTAACCTGGGAAGGGAACCTGAGAGGATCTTTGAAGGTAAGTACTATTTTGTGGTGGTTTTTCTTGGACACGTGGAATAGGCCTAAGCTTGGGAAGGGAACCTGAGAGGCCCTTTGAAGGTAAGTACTATTTTGTGGTGGTTTTTCTTGGACACGTGGAAGAGGCCTAAGCTGGGAAGGGAACCTGAGAGGCCCTTTGAAGATAAGTACTATTTTGTGGTTTTCTTGGAAACGTGGAAGAGGCCTAAGCCTGGGGAAGGGAACCTGAGAGGCCCATTGAAGGTAAGTACTATTTTGTGGTTTTCTTGGACACGTGGAAGAGGCCTAAGCCTGGGAAGGGAACCTGAGAGGCCCATTGAAGGTAAGTACTATTTTGTGGTGGTTTTTCTTGGACACGTGGAAGAGGCCTAAGCCTGGGGAAGGGAACCTGAGAGGCGCATTGAAGGTAAGTACTATTTTGTGGTTTTCTTGGACACGTGAAAGAGGCCTAAGCCTGGGGAAGGGAACCTGAGAGGCCCTTTGAAGGTAAGTACTATTTTGTGTTTTTATTGAACACTTGGAAGAGGCCTAAGCTTGGGAAGGGAACCTGAGAGGCCCTTTGAAGGTAAGTACTATTTTGTGGTGGTTTTTCTTGGACACGTGGAAGAGGCCTAAGCTTGGGAAGGGAACCTGAGAGGCCCTTTGAAGGTAAGTACTATTTTTGTGTTTTTATTGAACACTTGGAAGAGGCCTAAGCTTGGGAAGGGAACCTGAGAGGCCCTTTGAAGGTAAGTACTATTTTGTGGTGGTTTTTCTTGGACACGTGGAAGAGGCCTAAGCTGGGGAATGGAACCTGAGAGGCCCTTTGAAGGTAAGTACTATTTTGTGGTGGTTTTTCTTGGACACGTGGAAGAGGCCTAAGCTGGGAAGGGAACCTGAGAGGCCCTTTGAAGGTAAGTACTATTTTTGTGTTTTTATTGAACACTTGGAAGAGGCCTAAGCTTGGGAAGGGAACCTGAGAGGCCCTTTGAAGGTAAGTACTATTTTGTGGTGGTTTTTCTTGGACACGTGGAAGAGGCCTAAGCTGGGAAGGGAGCCTGAGAGGCCCTTTGAAGGTAAGGACTATTTTGTGGTGGTTTTTCTTGGACACGTGGAAGAGGCCTAAGCCTGGGGAAGGGAACCTGAGAGGCCCTTTGAAGGTAAGTACTATTTTTGTGTTTTTATTGAACACTTGGAAGAGGCCTAAGCTTGGGAAGGGAACCTGAGAGGCCCTTTGAAGGTAAGTACTATTTTGTGGTGGTTTTTCTTGGACACGTGGAAGAGGCCTAAGCTGGGAAGGGAACCTGAGAGGCCCTTTGAAGGTAAATACTATTTTGTGGTTTTCTTGGACACGTGGAAGAGGCCTAAGCCTGGGGAAGGGAACCTGAGAGGCCCATTGAAGGTAAGTACTATTTTGTGGTTTTCTTGGACACGTGGAAGAGGCTTAAGCCTGGGAAGGGAACCTGAGAGGCCCATTGAAGGTAAGTACTATTTTGTGGTGGTTTTTCTTGGACAGGTGGAAGAGGCCTAAGCCTGGGGAAGGGAACCTGAGAGGCCCATTGAAGGTAAGTACTATTTTGTGGTTTTCTTGGACACGTGGAAGAGGCCTAAGCCTGGGAAGGGAACCTGAGAGGCCCATTGAAGGTAAGTACTATTTTGTGGTGGTTTTTCTTGGACACGTGGAAGAGGCCTAAGCCTGGGAAGGGAACCTGAGAGGCCCTTTGAAGGTAAGTACTATTTTGTGGTGGTTTTTCTTGGACACGTGGAAGAGGCCTAAGCTGGGAAGGGAACCTGAGAGGCCCTTTGAAGGTAAGTACTATTTTGTGGTGGTTTTTCTTGGACACGTGGAAGAGGCCTAAGCTGGGAAGATAACCTGAGAGGCCCTTTGAAGGTAAGTACTATTTTGTGGTGGTTTTTCTTGGACACGTGGAAGAGGCCTAAGCTGGGAAGGGAACCTGAGAGGCCCTTTGAAGGTAAGTACTATTTTGTGGTTGTTTTTCTTGGACACGTGGAAGAGGCCTAAGCCTGGGGAAGGGAACCTGAGAGGCCCTTTGAAGGTAAGTACTATTTTGTGGTGGTTTTTCTTGGACACGTGGAAGAGGCCTAAGCCTGGGGAAGGGAACCTGAGAGGCCCTTTGAAGGTAAGTACTATTTTGTGGTGGTTTTTCTTGGACACGTGGAAGAGGCCTAAGCCTGGGGAAGGGAACCTGAGAGGCCCTTTGAAGGTAAGTACTATTTTGTGGTGGTTTTTCTTGGACACGTGGAAGAGGCCTAAGCTGGGGAAGGGAACCTGAGAGGCCCATAGAAGGTAAGTACTATTTTGTGGTGGTTTTTCTTGGACACGTGGAAGAGGCCATGCCTGGGGAAGGGAACCTGAGAGGCCCATTGAAGGTAAGTACTATTTTGTGGTGGTTTTTCTTGGACACGTGGAAGAGGCCTAAGCTGGGGAAGGGAACCTGAGAGGCCCTTTGAAGGTAAGTACTATTTTGTGGTGGTTTTTCTTGGACACGTGGAAGAGGCCTAAGCTGGGAAGGGAACCTGAGAGGCCCTTTGAAGGTAAGTACTATTTTGTGGTGGTTTTTCTTGGACACGTGGAAGAGGGCTAAGCCTGGGAAGGGAACCTGAGAGGCCCCTTGAAGGTAAGTACTATTTTGTGGTGGTTTTTCTTGGACACGTGGAAGAGGCCTAAGCCTGGGGAAGGGAACCCGAGAGGCCCTTTGAAGGTAAGTACTATTTTGTGGTGGTTTTTCTTGGACACGTGGAAGAGGCCTAAGCCTGGGAAGGGAACCTGAGAGGCCCATTGAAGGTAAGTACTATTTTGTGGTGGTTTTTCTTGGACACGTGGAAGAGGCCTAAGCCTGGGGAAGGAAACCTGAGAGGCCCTTTGAAGGTAAGTACTATTTTGTGGTGGTTTTTCTTGGACACGTGGAAGAGGCCTAAGCCTGGGAAGGGAACCTGAGAGGCCCATTGAAGGTAAGTACTATTTTGTGGTGGTTTTTCTTGGACACGTGGAAGAGGCCTAAGCCTGGGGAAGGGAACCTGAGAGGCGCATTGAAGGTAAGTACTATTTTGTGGTTTTCTTGGACACGTGAAAGAGGCCTAAGCCTGGGGAAGGGAACCTGAGAGGCCCTTTGAAGGTAAGTACTATTTTGTGTTTTTATTGAACACTTGGAAGAGGCCTAAGCTTGGGAAGGGAACCTGAGAGGCCCTTTGAAGGTAAGTACTATTTTGTGGTGGTTTTTCTTGGACACGTGGAAGAGGCCTAAGTGTAACGCTCACCTGATTCCCGTAGAGGCGCCTTTCTTGACTGGGCGTATACCGTATCTGCAAAGGTGATGTGTAACACACGGCTGGCTCTTTGGGCTGGACCTCTGTGCACTGTATGTCTGACTTGAAGGGTAAGATGTCTGCAGATAGAAAATATGGGATTAAGGAACTGGGTTATTGAATGTCTCTCTCTTCTTCCCTTTCTCTTCTCCTGTAGAACCCCAAAGGTTAACGCTCTCACCTTAGGTAAGTGAACGCCGTGCTCTCCATCTGCCTCGGGGCAGGGTGCTGTAACCAGTTTCTTCACTGGATAAGGGGAGCAGGCCTCTTGACTTCAGAGGACTGCTGTCCGTCGTTTACTGCACGAACGGTAAGTTTCGAGTAATTCTAATGTCTTTAAAGTCTTTAGTAATGATGTTTCTTGTTTTGCAGGGTTCCGGCGATGGCGGATGACGGGCTGAAGTGAGTTGAAGATGGAGCCCGTGTGATGACTAGAAGCGCCTGGAAGCACGTAAGTAAGCGCTTGTTGCCTGCTTCACGATGCGCTCTAACTGTCTTTTTATTTTGCAGGTACAAGTTCGGAGCGGCTGCAGGGTGCCGGAATACCCACTGGGTTAGATGTGGAAAGGAGTAATGGCACGTGAGTATTAAAGTTCCCCAATGTCTTTAAACGCACCTTGTTTTGTCTTTCAGATGCGGGATGCAGCGCCGAAGGCCTCCGGAGCGTGCGAAGAGTTGGTAAGCTTTTGTCTTTCAGATGCCGGAATGCAGTGTGAAGACCTCCGGAGCGCACGAAGAGTAGGTAAGCCTTTGTCTTTCAGATGCCGGAATGCAGCGCGAGGCGTTGGTGACAGCCGATGGACCAGGTAAGTGAAGAGCTGTCACTGAAGACCGTAATGCTAACCTGTTCTTTCTTGTCTTTATAGGTGTTGCTGAAGACTGGATTCAGGATGGTAAGCCTTTTTCCTTAGGCCCAGGATCAGATGCAGAAGACACGATGAGCGTTCTGCTGCAGAGGATGCAGAATAACGCAAAGCAAGATTCATCCATCGGGTGTGGTTTAAATAGCCTCCTGTAGTGCTTAGGAGTCTCCTTCCACAGCCACGCCTAGGTAAGAAAAGAGTTCCGGCTTTCCAGAAGAGTTCCAGTGTTCTGAATCTAGGGAGTGGCTCCTGCCCCACCCAACAGGAAAAGTAGTTCCAAACAGAAGAGGATCAGAGGCTCAACTGGCAGGCAAGTAAGCAGCATGGTCTGCTGCAGGTAAGTCCACCCAAGCATTATGAGCCCGGCGCTTCCAACGCTGGGACTGGGCATATTTATGAGCCTGGTGCCACTGGCACCAGGACTGGGTCCAAAAGGTCCCAATTGGGACTGGTTGGCACTCAGAACCTGGGTTATGGATCTGCTTCCAAGGGAGTTGGGAAAACCCTGACCTTTTGGAAGCAGAGATCATGACAGTACCCCCCCTCAAGGCCCCTCCCAAACCGGGCTTCTCCGGGGGTTTTGGCTTGTCAGGAAATGTTCGGTGAAATCTTTTGCTTAGGCGAGGAGCGTGGACATATTCAGCAGGTTCCCAGGATCTCTCTTGGGGGCCGTAGCCTTTCCAGTCAATTAGGTAAAATAGTTTAGATTTGGAGATCTTGGAGTCCAGAATGCTTTTGACTTCAAACTCGAGTTCTCCATCAACTAGGATAGGTTTTGGAGATTTAGTTAGTCGGGTTTGAGGTTGCACGGGTTTTAATAGAGAGACGTGGAAGACCGGATGTATCTTCATGTGCGGGGGCAAGTCCAACTTGACCGCTACTGGGTTTACTATGGTAGTGATGGAATAGGGACCAAGGTATCTTGGGTTGAATGTGCGTGGCCCTTTTAGAGGTAGATATTTGGTGGATAACCAGACTTGATCCCCTACTTGATATTGAGGGGCTTCCTTCCGATGTTGATCTGCTCCTTTCTTGTATTGTTCTTTAGCCCTTTGAAGGTGAGAAACAGCTTCCTTAAAGGCTTGGGTGATTGTAGAATGCAGGTAGTCTACTGCTGGTGTTTCAAGATCTTGGAGGGGATCCAACTCCGAGGTTCGAGGGTGACTGCCGTACAAAAGAAAAAACGGGGTTTTCCCAGTTCCCGAATGGACAGAGTTATTGTAGGCATATTCGGCTATCCAAAGGATGTCTTTCCAAGTTTTTTCAGTTTGTTGCAGCATGCAGCGTAAATACTGTTCCAGAGTTTGATTGGTCCTCTCGGTTTGTCCGTCGGTCTGAGGGTGGTGACTGGTCGATAGTCTCACATCAATTTGAGCCGACCGACAGCAACTTCGCCAAAAATGAGAAATAAATTGACTACCTCGATCCGAAATTAGAACCGAAGGAAAACCGTGCAGTCGGACGATGTTTTCGAGAAATTCTCGGGCCAGAGTTGCTGCTGTTGGCAAGCCTTTGAGCGGAATGAAATGCGCCATCTTGGAGAATAAGTCCACGATTACTAGAATCGTATTGTATCCGGAGCATGGAGGTAGATCGGTGATGAAGTCCATAGAAAGCGTATGCCAAGGGCGAGGTGGGATGTCAATGGGGCGTAAGAGGCCTGCTGGTCTTTCCTTTTGACTCTTGTTTTGGGCGCATACTCCACAGGACATTATAAAGTCTCTGATATCTTTTTTCCAAGACGGCCACCAGAAGTAGCGCTTGATCTTTTCGGAGGTCTTGGCCATACCGGGATGTCCTTCCATTAAAGAATCGTGATAACAAGAGATTACTTTTTTCTGTAAATCTGTGCTGGGTAGGTATAATCGTTCTTGGAAATACAATAAGTTGTCCTTTACTGCAAAGTCTTTTCCCTGCAGATGCCAATTCTGTATGTCTGCTGGAGTTACAAGTTGCCTGGCCTTATCCTTAACTTCCTCTATGGATTCTGTGGCGATTACACCCAGAATTCTTTGTTCGGGAATGATTGGTACAGGTTTAGGGTTGATCAAGTGTTCTTCCACTCCCATCCGAGAAAGGGCATCAGCTTTACCATTCTTTGTACCAGGTCGATAGGTAATTATGAAGTCAAACTCGGCAAAGAATAATGCCCAACGGAGTTGTCTAGAGGATTGGGCTTTTGCGGTTTTCAAATATTGCAGGTTTCGGTGATCCGTAATCACAGTAACGGTGTGTCGGGCCCCCAGCAGATAATGCCGCCAAGCCTTAAAGGCAGACTTGATAGCCAGAAGTTCCTTGTCAGTAATCGTGTAATTGATTTCAGGAGGTGAGAATTTGCGGGACCAAAATGCCACGGGATGCAACTGATTGGTTACCGGGTCCTTTTGTGATAGAACTGCCCCCATGGCAAGGCTTGAAGCATCAGTTTCCACGATGTAGGGGAGTTCGGGGCGAGGGTGTTTTAAGATTGGTGCAGAGATAAATTTAGTCTTCAAATCCTGGAAAGCTTGTTCCGCCTCGGTAGACCATTCAAAACGTTTGTTTTTCTTTAACAAGGCAGTGATGGGCTGGACTATTCGAGAGAATTCGGGGATAAACCTGCGGTAAAAGTTAGCGAAGCCTAACATGCTTTGCACACCTTTTACGGAGGATGGTGATGGCCATTTGAGAACTGCATCGACCTTCTTTGAATCCATACGCACTCCGCCAGGTGATAATATGAATCCCAAGAATTCAACTTCAGTCACGTTGAAAACACATTTTTCCAACTTAGCGAAAAGTTTGTGTTGACGCAATCTTTTGAGGACCATTTTCACGTGTTTCCGATGGTCAGATTCCGATGAAGAATAAACGAGGATGTCGTGAATGTAAACAACAACACACACATCTATGAGCTCTCTGAGGACATCGTTCATAAAATATTGAAAGGCGGCCGGGGCATTGCAAAGTCCGAAGGGCATGACCTGATATTCAAATAGTCCATACTTGGTGCGGAAGGCCGTCTTCCATTCATCGCCCTCTTTTACTCGTACCAAGTGGTAAGCTCCTCTAAGATCCAGCTTTGTATATATGCATGCTTTTCTGACTTGGTCCAGGAGTTCAGGGATCAAAGGTAACGGATATCTATTCTTAACGGTGATCTGGTTCAGGGAGCGATAATCTATACAAGTTCTAAGGTCTCCTTCCTTTTTTGGAACGAAGAACAAAGCTGAAGAAGCAGGGGACTTGGAAGGACGAATAAACCCATTTGCCAGGTATTGATCCAGGTATTGTCGAAGGTGAAGGTTCTCAGGCTCGGTGAGGGCATAAATTCTACTACAAGGAGGAGTAGATCCAGGTATCAGGTCTATCTGGCAGTCATAAGATCTATGAGGAGGTAGAGAGTTAGCCTGATCCTTCCGGAAAACACCTTGGTATTCTAGGTATTCGGGAGGTAACTGGGGAGTCTCTGAAGAAATTGCTGCCAGTGCAACACCAGGTGGAGGGTGACAAGTAGAAAAGTAGAAACAGGGGGGGCTTTGAGCCTTCTTTTTTGTTGGAGGGGGGCCTGACTCAAAAAGGCTAATATTATAGGAAGAAGAAAGAAGAGTCATAGGCTACCCCTAATCTAACCATATGAAAAGGTAGGCTGAGAGGGAGCAGGTAGCCAGTGTATAAATGCTGGCGAAAAAAGAGGAAAGGAGCTGAGGAGATTGCAGCAAAAACAACAATTTATTTACACACTTTTAAAACAATGGGTCTAAACACAAAACCTATTTGAGGGTTTTCTTGAGTCGAACCTCACCACAACATTGAAATTGTTTTTAAACATCACAGTATGGAATAGGTGGAGGTTAGTAACATATTAAGTGAAAACAGAGGTTTGCATTACTACTTTGAACATATAGTATTATTGGTTGCCGACACATGAATATGTTTCCAGTCCGGGATAAAAATGCGACTTCACTTGAGCGTAGTGGTGTAGTTTAGTGAAGGGTCCGGACTTTCATCAGGACGAGGTTTTAGGGGTTGGGTTTCTGGAAAAGGATAGGAAAGTTTAGAATAGTGTTTAGAAACAAGGGGGGGGGGGGAAGAACCTCTAAACCTGCGGGGTCGGAGCCTACCTTGTGCAACATGAACGTAGCGTCGTCAATGTAGCGAACGTCTTGGACACGTGGAAGAGGTCTAAGCCTGGGGAAGGGAACCTGAGAGGCCCTTTGAAGGTAAGTACTATTTTGTGGTGGTTTTTCTTGGATACGTGGAAGAGGCCTAAGCCTGGGGAAGGGAACCTGAGAGGCCCTTTGAAGGTAAGTACTATTTTGTGGTGGTTTTTCTTGGACACGTGGAAGAGGCCTAAGCCTGGGGAAGGGAACCCGAGAGGCCCTTTGAAGGTAAGTACTATTTTGTGGTGGTTTTTCTTGGACACGTGGAAGAGGCCTAAGCTGGGGAAGGGAACCTGAGAGGCCCATTGAAGGTAAGTACTATTTTGTGGTGGTTTTTCTTGGACACGTGGAAGAGGCCTAAGCCTGGGGAAGGGAACCTGAGAGGCCCATTGAAGGTAAGTACTATTTTGTGGTGGTTTTTCTTGGACACGTGGAAGAGGCCTAAGCCTGGGGAAGGGAACCTGAGAGGCCCTTTGAAGGTAAGTACTATTTTGTGATGGTTTTTCTTGGACACGTGGAAGAGGCCTAAGCCTGGGGAAGGGAACCTGAGAGGCCCTTTGAAGGTAAGTACTATTTTGTGATGGTTTTTCTTGGACACGTGGAAGAGGCCTAAGCCTGGGGAAGGGAACCTGAGAGGCCATTTGAAGGTAAGTACTATTTTGTGGTGGTTTTTCTTGGACACGTGGAAGAGCCCTAAGCCTGGGGAAGGAAACCTGAGAGGCCCTTTGAAGGTAAGTACTATTTTGTGGTGGTTTTTCTTGGACACGTGGAAGAGGCCTAAGCCTGGGAAGGGAACCTGAGAGGCCCATTGAAGGTAAGTACTATTTTGTGGTGGTTTTTCTTGGACACGTGGAAGAGGCCTAAGCCTGGGGAAGGGAACCTGAGAGGCGCATTGAAGGTAAGTACTATTTTGTGGTTTTCTTGGACACGTGAAAGAGGCCTAAGCCTGGGGAAGGGAACCTGAGAGGCCCTTTGAAGGTAAGTACTATTTTGTGTTTTTATTGAACACTTGGAAGAGGCCTAAGCTTGGGAAGGGAACCTGAGAGGCCCTTTGAAGGTAAGTACTATTTTGTGGTGGTTTTTCTTGGACACGTGGAAGAGGCCTAAGTGTAACGCTCACCTGATTCCCGTAGAGGCGCCGGTCTTGACTGGGCGTATACCGTATCTGCAAAGGTGATGTGTAACACACGGCTGGCTCTTTGGGCTGGACCTCTGTGCACTGTATGTCTGACTTGAAGGGTAAGATGTCTGCAGATAGAAAATATGGGATTAAGGAACTGGGTTATTGAATGTCTCTCTCTTCTTCCCTTTCTCTTCTCCTGTAGAACCCCAAAGGTTAACGCTCTCACCTTAGGTAAGTGAACGCCGTGCTCTCCATCTGCCTCGGGGCAGGGTGCTGTAACCAGTTTCTTCACTGGATAAGGGGAGCAGGCCTCTTGACTTCAGAGGACTGCTGTCCGTCGTTTACTGCACGAACAGTAAGTTTCGAGTAATTCTAATGTCTTTAAAGTCTTTAGTAATGATGTTTCTTGTTTTGCAGGGTTCCGGCGATGGCGGATGACGGGCTGAAGTGAGTTGAAGATGGAGCCCGTGTGATGAATAGAAGCGCCTGGAAGCACGTAAGTAAGCGCTTGTTGCCTGCTTCACGATGCGCTCTAACTGTCTTTTTATTTTGCAGGTACAAGTTCGGAGCGGCTGCAGGGTGCCGGAATACTCACTGGGTTAGATGTGGAAAGGAGTAATGGCACGTGAGTATTAAAGTTCCCCAATGTCTTTAAACGCACCTTGTTTTGTCTTTCAGATGCGGGATGCAGCGCCGAAGGCCTCCGGAGCGTGCGAAGAGTTGGTAAGCTTTTGTCTTTCAGATGCCGGAATGCAGTGTGAAGACCTCCGGAGCGCACGAAGAGTAGGTAAGCCTTTGTCTTTCAGATGCCGGAATGCAGCGCGAGGCGTTGGTGACAGCCGATGGACCAGGTAAGTGAAGAGCTGTCACTGAAGACCGTAATGCTAACCTGTTCTTTCTTGTCTTTATAGGTGTTGCTGAAGACTGGATTCAGGATGGTAAGCCTTTTTCCTTAGGCCCAGGATCAGATGCAGAAGACACGATGAGCGTTCTGCTGCAGAGGATGCAGAATAACGCAAAGCAAGATTCATCCATCGGGTGTGGTTTAAATAGCCTCCTGTAGTGCTTAGGTGTCTCCTTCCACAGCCACGCCTAGGTAAGAAAAGAGTTCCTGCTTTCCAGAAGAGTTCCAGTGTTCTGAATCTAGGGAGTGGCTCCTGCCCCACCCAACAGGAAAAGTAGTTCCAAACAGAAGAGGATCAGAGGCTCAACTGGCAGGCAAGTAAGCAGCATGGTCTGCTGCAGGTAAGTCCACCCAAGCATTATGAGCCCGGCGCTTCCAACGCTGGGACTGGGCATATTTATGAGCCTGGTGCCACTGGCACCAGGACTGGGTCCAAAAGGTCCCAATTGGGACTGGTTGGCACTCGGAACCTGGGTTATGGATCTGCTTCCAAGGGAGTTGGGAAAACCCTGACCTTTTGGAAGCAGAGATCATGACACTAAGCTTGGGAAGGGAACCTGAGAGGCCCTTTGAAGGTAAGTACTATTTTTGTGTTTTTATTGAACACTTGGAAGAGGCCTAAGCTTGGGAAGGGAACCTGAGAGGCCCTTTGAAGGTAAGTACTATTTTGTGGTGGTTTTTCTTGGACACGTGGAAGAGGCCTAAGCCTGGGGAAGGGAACCTGAGAGGCCCTTTGAAGGTAAGTACTATTTTGTGGTGGTTTTTCTTGGACACGTGGAAGAGGCCTAAGCCTGGGGAAGGGAACCTGAGAGGCCCTTTGAAGGTAAGTACTATTTTTTGGTGGTTTTTCTTGGACACGTGGAAGAGGCCTAAGCTGGGAAGGGAACCTGAGAGGCCCTTTGAAGGTAAGTACTATTTTTGTGTTTTTATTGAACACTTGGAAGAGGCCTAAGCTTGGGAAGGGAACCTGAGAGGCCCTTTGAAGGTAAGTACTATTTTGTGGTGGTTTTTCTTGGACACGTGGAAGAGGCCTAAGCTGGGAAGGGAGCCTGAGAGGCCCTTTGAAGGTAAGGACTATTTTGTGGTGGTTTTTCTTGGACACGTGGAAGAGGCCTAAGCCTGGGGAAGGGAACCTGAGAGGCCCTTTGAAGGTAAGTACTATTTTTGTGTTTTTATTGAACACTTGGAAGAGGCCTAAGCTTGGGAAGGGAACCTGAGAGGCCCTTTGAAGGTAAGTACTATTTTGTGGTGGTTTTTCTTGGACACGTGGAAGAGGCCTAAGCCTGGGAAGGGAACCTGAGAGGCCCTTTGAAGGTAAGTAATATTTTGTGGTGGTTTTTCTTGGACACGTGGAAGAGGCCTAAGCCTGGGAAGGGAACCTGAGAGGCCCTTTGAAGGTAAGTACTATTTTGTGGTGGTTTTTCTTGGACACGTGGAAGAGGCCTAAGCTGGGAAGGGAACCTGAGAGGCCCTTTGAAGGTAAGTACTATTTTGTGGTGGTTTTTCTTGGACACGTGGAAGAGGACTAAGCTGGGAAGGGAACCTGAGAGGCCCTTTGAAGGTAAGTACTATTTTGTGGTGGTTTTTCTTGGACACGTGGAAGAGGCCTATGCCTGGGAAGGGAACCTGAGAGGCCCTTTGAAGGTAAGTACTATTTTGTGGTGGTTTTTCTTGGACACGTGGAAGAGGCCTAAGCCTGGGGAAGGGAACCTGAGAGGCCCTTTGAAGGTAAGTACTATTTTGTGGTGGTTTTTCTTGGACACGTGGAAGAGGCCTAAGCTGGGGAAGGGAACCTGAGAGGCCCATTGAAGGTAAGTACTATTTTGTGGTGGTTTTTCTTGGACACGTGGAAGAGGCCTAAGCCTGGGGAAGGGAACCTGAGAGGCCCATTGAAGGTAAGTACTATTTTGTGGTGGTTTTTCTTGGACACGTGGAAGAGGCCTAAGCTGGGGAAGGGAACCTGAGAGGCCCTTTGAAGGTAAGTACTATTTTGTGGTGGTTTTTCTTGGACACGTGGAAGAGGCCTAAGCTGGGAAGGGAACCTGAGAGGCCCTTTGAAGGTAAGTACTATTTTGTGGTGGTTTTTCTTGGACACGTGGAAGAGGGCTAAGCCTGGGAAGGGAACCTGAGAGGCCCCTTGAAGGTAAGTACTATTTTGTGGTGGTTTTTCTTGGACACGTGGAAGAGGCCTATGCCTGGGAAGGGAACCTGAGAGGCCCCTTGAAGGTAAGTACTATTTTGTGGTGGTTTTTCTTGGACACGTGGAAGAGGCCTAAGCTGGGAAGGGAACCTGAGAGGCCCTTTGAAGGTAAGTACTATTTTGTGGTGGTTTTTCTTGGACACGTGGAAGAGGCCTAAGCCGGGGAAGGGAACCTGAGAGGCCCATTGAAGGTAAGTACTATTTTGTGGTGGTTTTTCTTGGACACGTGGAAGAGGCCTAAGCCTGGGGAAGGGAACCTGAGGGGCCCTTTGAAGGTAAGTACTATTTTGTGGTGGTTTTTCTTGGACACGTGGAAGAGGCCTAAGCCTGGGGAAGGGAACCTGAGAGGCCCTTTGAAGGTAAGTACTATTTTGTGGTGGTTTTTCTTGGACACGTGGAAGGAGCCTAAGCCTGGGGAAGGGAACCTGAGAGGCCCTTTGAAGGTAAGTACTATTTTCTGGTGGTTTTTCTTGGACACGTGGAAGAGGCCTAAGGCTGGGGAAGGGAACCTGAGAGGCCCTTTGAAGGTAAGTACTATTTTGTGGTGGTTTTTCTTGGACACGTGGAAGAGGCCTAAGCCTGGGGAAGGGAACCTGAGAGGCCCTTTGAAGGTAAGTACTATTTTGTGGTGGTTTTTCTTGGACACGTGGAAGAGGCCTAAGCTGGGGAAGGGAACCTGAGAGGCCCATTGAAGGTAAGTACTATTTTGTGGTGGTTTTTCTTGGACACGTGGAAGAGGCCTAAGCCTGGGGAAGGGAACCTGAGAGGCCCATTGAAGGTAAGTACTATTTTGTGGTGGTTTTTCTTGGACACGTGGAAGAGGCCTAAGCCTGGGGAAGGGAACCTGAGAGGCCCTTTGAAGGTAAGTACTATTTTGTGATGGTTTTTCTTGGACACGTGGAAGAGGCCTAAACCTGGGGAAGGGAACCTGAGAGGCCCTTTGAAGGTAAGTACTATTTTGTGATGGTTTTTCTTGGACACGTGGAAGAGGCCTAAGCCTGGGGAAGGGAACCTGAGAGGCCATTTGAAGGTAAGTACTATTTTGCGGTGGTTTTTCTTGGACACGTGGAAGAGTCCTAAGCCTGGGGAAGGGAACCTGAGAGGCCCTTTGACGGTAAGTACTATTTTGTGGTGGTTTTTCTTGGACACGTGGAAGAGGCCTAAGCCTGGGGAAGGGAATCTGAGAGGCCCTTTGAAGGTAAGTACTATTTTGTGGTGGTTTTTCTTGGACACGTGGAAGAGGCCTAAGCTGGGGAAGGTAACCTGAGAGGCCCATTGAAGGTAAGTACTATTTTGTGGTGGTTTTTCTTGGACACGTGGAAGAGACCTAAGCCTGGGGAAGGGAACCTGAGAGGCCCTTTGAAGGTAAGTACTATTTTGTGGTGGTTTTTCTTGGACACGTGGAAGAGGGCTAAGCCTGGGAAGGGAACCTGAGAGGCCCCTTGAAGGTAAGTACTATTTTGTGGTGGTTTTTCTTGGACACATGGAAGAGGCCTATGCCTGGGAAGGGAACCTGAGAGGCCCCTTGAAGGTAAGTACTATTTTGTGGTGGTTTTTCTTGGACACGTGGAAGAGGCCTAAGCTGGGAAGGGAACCTGAGAGGCCCATTGAAGGTAAGTACTATTTTGTGGTGGTTTTTCTTGGACACGTGGAAGAGGCCTAAGCCTGGGGAAGGGAACCTGAGGGGCCCTTTGAAGGTAAGTACTATTTTGTGGTGGTTTTTCTTGGACACGTGGAAGAGGCCTAAGCCTGGGGAAGGGAACCTGAGAGGCCCTTTGAAGGTAAGTACTATTTTGTGGTGGTTTTTCTTGGACACGTGGAAGGAGCCTAAGCCTGGGGAAGGGAACCTGAGAGGCCCTTTGAAGGTAAGTACTATTTTCTGGTGGTTTTTCTTGGACACGTGGAAGAGGCCTAAGGCTGGGGAAGGGAACCTGAGAGGCCCTTTGAAGGTAAGTACTATTTTGTGGTGGTTTTTCTTGGACACGTGGAAGAGGCCTAAGCCTGGGGAAGGGAACCTGAGAGGCCCTTTGAAGGTAAGTACTATTTTGTGGTGGTTTTTCTTGGACACGTGGAAGAGGCCTAAGCTGGGGAAGGGAACCTGAGAGGCCCATTGAAGGTAAGTACTATTTTGTGGTGGTTTTTCTTGGACACGTGGAAGAGGCCTAAGCCTGGGGAAGGGAACCTGAGAGGCCCATTGAAGGTAAGTACTATTTTGTGGTGTTTTTTCTTGGACACGTGGAAGAGGCCTAAGCCTGGGGAAGGGAACCTGAGAGGCCCTTTGAAGGTAAGTACTATTTTGTGATGGTTTTTCTTGGACACGTGGAAGAGGCCTAAACCTGGGGAAGGGAACCTGAGAGGCCCTTTGAAGGTAAGTACTATTTTGTGATGGTTTTTCTTGGACACGTGGAAGAGGCCTAAGCCTGGGGAAGGGAACCTGAGAGGCCATTTGAAGGTAAGTACTATTTTGTGGTGGTTTTTCTTGGACACGTGGAAGAGTCCTAAGCCTGGGGAAGGGAACCTGAGAGGCCCTTTGACGGTAAGTACTATTTTGTGGTGGTTTTTCTTGGACACGTGGAAGAGGCCTAAGCCTGGGGAAGGGAATCTGAGAGGCCCTTTGAAGGTAAGTACTATTTTGTGGTGGTTTTTCTTGGACACGTGGAAGAGGCCTAAGCTGGGGAAGGTAACCTGAGAGGCCCATTGAAGGTAAGTACTATTTTGTGGTGGTTTTTCTTGGACACGTGGAAGAGACCTAAGCCTAGGGAAGGGAACCTGAGAGGCCCATTGAAGGTAAGTACTATTTTGTGGTGGTTTTTCTTGGACACGTGGAAGAGGCCTAAGCTGGGGAAGGGAACCTGAGAGGCCCTTTGAAGGTAAGTACTATTTTGTAGTGGTTTTTCTTGGACACGTGGAAGAGGCCTAAGCTTGGGGAAGGGAACCTGAGAGGCCCATTGAAGGTAAGTACTATTTTGTGGTGGTTTTTCTTGGACACGTGGAAGAGGCCTAAACTGGGGAAAGGAACCTGAGAGGCCCTTTGAAGGTAAGTACTATTTTGTGGTGGTTTTTCTTGGACACGTGGAAGAGGCCTAAGCTGGGGAAGGGAACCTGAGAGGCCCTTTGAAGGTAAGTACTATTTTGTGGTGGTTTTTCTTGGACACGTGGAAGAGGCCTAGGCTGGGGAAGGGAACCTGAGAGGCCCTTTGAAGGTAAGTACTATTTTGTGGTGGTTTTTCTTGGACACGTGGAAGAGGCCTAAACTGGGAAGGGAACCTGAGAGGCCCTTTGAAGGTAAGTACTATTTTGTGGTGGTTTTTCTTGGACACGTGGAAGAGGCCTAAGCTGGGGAAGGGAACCTGAGAGGCCCTTTGAAGGTAAGTACTATTTTGTGGTGGTTTTTCTTGGACACTTGGAAGAGGCCTAAGCCGGGGAAGGGAACCTGAGAGGCCCTTTGAAGGTAAGTACTATTTTGTGGTGGTTTTTCTTGGACACGTGGAAGAGGCCTAAGCCGGGGAAGGGAACCTGAGAGGCCCTTTGAAGGTAAGTATTATTTTGTGGTGGTTTTTCTTGGACACGTGGAAGAGGCCTAAGCTGGGAAGGGAACCTGAGAGGCCCTTTGAAGGTAAGTACTATTTTGTGGTGGTTTTTCTTGGACACGTGGAAGAGGCCTAAGCTGGGGAAGGGAACCTGAGAGGCCCTTTGAAGGTAAGTACTATTTTGTGGTGGTTTTTCTTGGACACTTGGAAGAGGCCTAAGCCGGGGAAGGGAACCTGAGAGGCCCTTTGAAGGTAAGTACTATTTGGTGGTGGTTTTTCTTGGACACGTGGAAGAGGCCTAAGCTGGGAAGGGAACCTGAGAGGCCCTTTGAAGGTAAGTACTATTTTGTGGTGGTTTTTCTTGGACACGTGGAAGAGGCCTAAGCTGGGAAGGGAACCTGAGAGGCCCTTTGAAGGTAAGTACTATTTTGTGGTGGTTTTTCTTGGACACGTGGAAGAGGCCTAAGCTGGGGAAGGGAACCTGAGAGGCCCTTTGAAGGTAAGTACTATTTTGTGGTGGTTTTTCTTGGACACTTCGAAGAGGCCTAAGCTGGGGAAGGGAACCTGAGAGGCCCTTTGAAGGTAAGTACTATTTTGTGGTGGTTTTTCTTGGACACTTGGAAGAGGCCTAAGCCGGGGAAGGGAACCTGAGAGGCCCTTTGAAGGTAAGTACTATTTTGTGGTGGTTTTTCTTGGACACGTGGAAGAGGCCTAAGCCGGGGAAGGGAACCTGAGAGGCCCTTTGAAGGTAAGTACTATTTTGTGGTGGTTTTTCTTGGACACGTGGAAGAGGCCTAAGCCTGGGGAAGGGAAGCTGAGAGGCCCTTTGAAGGTAAGTACTATTTTGTGGTGGTTTTTCTTGGACACGTGGAAGAGGCCTAAGCCTGGGGAAGGGAACCTGAGAGGCCCTTTGAAGGTAAGTACTATTTTGTGGTGGTTTTTCTTGGACACGTGGAAGAGGCCTAAGCTGGGGAAGGGAACCTGAGAGGCCCATTGAAGGTAAGTACTATTTTGTGGTGGTTTTTCTTGGACACGTGGAAGAGGCCTAAGCCTGGGGAAGGGAACCTGAGAGGCCCTTTGAAGGTAAGTACTATTTTGTGGTGGTTTTTCTTGGACACGTGGAAGAGGCCTAAGCCTGGGGAAGGGAACCTGAGAGCCCCTTTGAAGGTAAGTACTATTTTGTGGTGGTTTTTCTTGGACACGTGGAAGAGGCCTAAGCCTGGGGAAGGGAACCTGAGAGGCCCTTTGAAGGTAAGTACTATTTTGTGGTGGTTTTTCTTGGACACGTGGAAGAGGCCTAAGCCTGGGGAAGGGAACCTGAGAGGCCCTTTGAAGGTAAGTACTATTTTGTGGTGGTTTTTCTTGGACACGTGGAAGAGGCCTAAGCCTGGGGAAGGGAACCTGAGAGGCCCTTTGAAGGTAAGTACTATTTTGTGGTGGTTTTTCTTGGACACGTGGAAGAGGCCTAAGCCTGGGGAAGGGAACCTGAGAGGCCCTTTGAAGGTAAGTACTATTTTGTGGTGGTTTTTCTTGGACACGTGGAAGAGGCCTAAGCCTGGGGAAGGGAACCTGAGAGGCCATTTGAAGGTAAGTACTATTTTGCGGTGGTTTTTCTTGGACACGTGGAAGAGTCCTAAGCCTGGGGAAGGGAACCTGAGAGGCCCTTTGACGGTAAGTACTATTTTGTGGTGGTTTTTCTTGGACACGTGGAAGAGGCCTAAGCCTGGGGAAGGGAATCTGAGAGGCCCTTTGAAGGTAAGTACTATTTTGTGGTGGTTTTTCTTGGACACGTGGAAGAGGCCTAAGCTGGGGAAGGTAACCTGAGAGGCCCATTGAAGGTAAGTACTATTTTGTGGTGGTTTTTCTTGGACACGTGGAGGAGACCTAAGCCTGGGGAAGGGAACCTGAGAGGCCCTTTGAAGGTAAGTACTATTTTGTGGTGGTTTTTCTTGGACACGTGGAAGAGGGCTAAGCCTGGGAAGGGAACCTGAGAGGCCCCTTGAAGGTAAGTACTATTTTGTGGTGGTTTTTCTTGGACACATGGAAGAGGCCTATGCCTGGGAAGGGAACCTGAGAGGCCCCTTGAAGGTAAGTACTATTTTGTGGTGGTTTTTCTTGGACACGTGGAAGAGGCCTAAGCTGGGAAGGGAACCTGAGAGGCCCATTGAAGGTAAGTACTATTTTGTGGTGGTTTTTCTTGGACACGTGGAAGAGGCCTAAGCCTGGGGAAGGGAACCTGAGGGGCCCTTTGAAGGTAAGTACTATTTTGTGGTGGTTTTTCTTGGACACGTGGAAGAGGCCTAAGCCTGGGGAAGGGAACCTGAGAGGCCCTTTGAAGGTAAGTACTATTTTGTGGTGGTTTTTCTTGGACACGTGGAAGGAGCCTAAGCCTGGGGAAGGGAACCTGAGAGGCCCTTTGAAGGTAAGTACTATTTTCTGGTGGTTTTTCTTGGACACGTGGAAGAGGCCTAAGGCTGGGGAAGGGAACCTGAGAGGCCCTTTGAAGGTAAGTACTATTTTGTGGTGGTTTTTCTTGGACACGTGGAAGAGGCCTAAGCCTGGGGAAGGGAACCTGAGAGGCCCTTTGAAGGTAAGTACTATTTTGTGGTGGTTTTTCTTGGACACGTGGAAGAGGCCTAAGCTGGGGAAGGGAACCTGAGAGGCCCATTGAAGGTAAGTACTATTTTGTGGTGGTTTTTCTTGGACACGTGGAAGAGGCCTAAGCCTGGGGAAGGGAACCTGAGAGGCCCATTGAAGGTAAGTACTATTTTGTGGTGGTTTTTCTTGGACACGTGGAAGAGGCCTAAGCCTGGGGAAGGGAACCTGAGAGGCCCTTTGAAGGTAAGTACTGTTTTGTGATGGTTTTTCTTGGACACGTGGAAGAGGCCTAAACCTGGGGAAGGGAACCTGAGAGGCCCTTTGAAGGTAAGTACTATTTTGTGATGGTTTTTCTTGGACACGTGGAAGAGGCCTAAGCCTGGGGAAGGGAACCTGAGAGGCCATTTGAAGGTAAGTACTATTTTGTGGTGGTTTTTCTTGGACACGTGGAAGAGTCCTAAGCCTGGGGAAGGGAACCTGAGAGGCCCTTTGACGGTAAGTACTATTTTGTGGTGGTTTTTCTTGGACACGTGGAAGAGGCCTAAGCCTGGGGAAGGGAATCTGAGAGGCCCTTTGAAGGTAAGTACTATTTTGTGGTGGTTTTTCTTGGACACGTGGAAGAGGCCTAAGCTGGGGAAGGTAACCTGAGAGGCCCATTGAAGGTAAGTACTATTTTGTGGTGGTTTTTCTTGGACACGTGGAAGAGACCTAAGCCTGGGGAAGGGAACCTGAGAGGCCCATTGAAGGTAAGTACTATTTTGTGGTGGTTTTTCTTGGACACGTGGAAGAGGCCTAAGCTGGGGAAGGGAACCTGAGAGGCCCTTTGAAGGTAAGTACTATTTTGTAGTGGTTTTTCTTGGACACGTGGAAGAGGCCTAAGCTTGGGGAAGGGAACCTGAGAGGCCCTTTGAAGGTAAGTACTATTTTGTGGTGGTTTTTCTTGGACACGTGGAAGAGGCCTAAACCTGGGGAAGGGAACCTGAGAGGCCCTTTGAAGGTAAGTACTATTTTGTGATGGTTTTTCTTGGACACGTGGAAGAGGCCTAAGCCTGGGGAAGGGAACCTGAGAGGCCCATTGAAGGTAAGTACTATTTTGTGGTGGTTTTTCTTGGACACGTGGAAGAGGCCTAAGCCTGGGGAAGGGAACCTGAGAGGC
This sequence comes from Ambystoma mexicanum, assembly GCF_040938575.1. Classification (NCBI taxonomy): domain Eukaryota; kingdom Metazoa; phylum Chordata; class Amphibia; order Caudata; family Ambystomatidae; genus Ambystoma; species Ambystoma mexicanum. The sequence continues at coordinate 14,644,153 of NC_090935.1, forward strand.
CCTTTGAAGGTAAGTACTATTTTGTGATGGTTTTTCTTGGACACGTGGAAGAGGCCTAAACCTGGGGAAGGGAACCTGAGAGGCCCTTTGAAGGTAAGTACTATTTTGTGATGGTTTTTCTTGGACACGTGGAAGAGGCCTAAGCCTGGGGAAGGGAACCTGAGAGGCCATTTGAAGGTAAGTACTATTTTGTGGTGGTTTTTCTTGGACACGTGGAAGAGTCCTAAGCCTGGGGAAGGGAACCTGAGAGGCCCTTTGACGGTAAGTACTATTTTGTGGTGGTTTTTCTTGGACACGTGGAAGAGGCCTAAGCCTGGGGAAGGGAATCTGAGAGGCCCTTTGAAGGTAAGTACTATTTTGTGGTGGTTTTTCTTGGACACGTGGAAGAGACCTAAGCCTGGGGAAGGGAACCTGAGAGGCCCATTGAAGGTAAGTACTATTTTGTGGTGGTTTTTCTTGGACACGTGGAAGAGGCCTAAGCTGGGGAAGGGAACCTGAGAGGCCCTTTGAAGGTAAGTACTATTTTGTAGTGGTTTTTCTTGGACACGTGGAAGAGGCCTAAGCTTGGGGAAGGGAACCTGAGAGGCCCATTGAAGGTAAGTACTATTTTGTGGTGGTTTTTCTTGGACACGTGGAAGAGGCCTAAACTGGGGAAAGGAACCTGAGAGGCCCTTTGAAGGTAAGTACTATTTTGTGGTGGTTTTTCTTGGACACGTGGAAGAGGCCTAAGCTGGGGAAGGGAACCTGAGAGGCCCTTTGAAGGTAAGTACTATTTTGTGGTGGTTTTTCTTGGACACGTGGAAGAGGCCTAGGCTGGGGAAGGGAACCTGAGAGGCCCTTTGAAGGTAAGTACTATTTTGTGGTGGTTTTTCTTGGACACGTGGAAGAGGCCTAAACTGGGAAGGGAACCTGAGAGGCCCTTTGAAGGTAAGTACTATTTTGTGGTGGTTTTTCTTGGACACGTGGAAGAGGCCTAAGCTGGGGAAGGGAACCTGAGAGGCCCTTTGAAGGTAAGTACTATTTTGTGATGGTTTTTCTTGGACACGTGGAAGAGGCCTAAGCCTGGGGAAGGGAACCTGAGAGGCCCATTGAAGGTAAGTACTATTTTATGGTGGTTTTTCTTGGACACGTGGAAGAGGCCTAAGCCTGGGGAAGGGAACCTGAGAGGCCCTTTGAAGGTAAGTACTATTTTGTGGTGGTTTTTCTTGGACACGTGGAAGAGGCCTAAGCCTGGGGAAGGGAACCTGAGAGGCCCTTTGAAGGTAAGTACTATTTTGTGGTGGTTTTTCTTGGACACGTGGAAGAGGCCTAAGCCTGGGGAAGGGAACCTGAGAGGCCCTTTGAAGGTAAGTACTATTTTGTGGTGGTTTTTCTTGGACACGTGGAAGAGGCCTAAGCCTGGGGAAGGGAACCTGAGAGGCCCTTTGAAGGTAAGTACTATTTTGTGGTGGTTTTTCTTGGACACGTGGAAGAGGCCTAAGCCTGGGGAAGGGAACCTGAGAGGCCCTTTGAAGGTAAGTACTATTTTGTGGTGGTTTTTCTTGGACACGTGGAAGAGGCCTAAGCCTGGGGAAGGGAACCTGAGAGGCCCTTTGAAGGTAAGTACTATTTTGTGGTGGTTTTTCTTGGACACGTGGAAGAGGCCTAAGCCTGGGGAAGGGAACCTGAGAGGCCCTTTGAAGGTAAGTACTATTTTGTGGTGGTTTTTCTTGGACACGTGGAAGAGGCCTAAGCCTGGGGAAGGGAACCTGAGAGGCCCTTTGAAGGTAAGTACTATTTTGTGGTGGTTTTTCTTGGACACGTGGAAGAGGCCTAAGCTGGGGAAGGGAACCTGAGAGGCCCATTGAAGGCAAGTACTATTTTGTGGTGGTTTTTCTTGGACACGTGGAAGAGGCCTAAGCCTGGGGAAGGGAACCTGAGAGGCCCATTGAAGGTAAGTACTATTTTGTGGTGGTTTTTCTTGGACAGGTGGAAGAGGCCTAAGCTGGGGAAGGGAACCTGAGAGGCCCTTTGAAGGTAAGTACTATTTTGTGGTGGTTTTTCTTGGACACGTGGAAGAGGCCTAAGCTTGGGGAAGGGAACCTGAGAGGCCCATTGAAGGTAAGTACTATTTTGTGGTGGTTTTTCTTGGACACGTGGAAGAGGCCTAAGCTGGGGAAGGGAACCTGAGAGGCCCTTTGAAGGTAAGTACTATTATGTGGTGGTTTTTCTTGGACACGTGGAAGAGGCCTAAGCTGGGAAGGGAACCTGAGAGGCCCTTTGAAGGTAAGTACTATTTTGTGGTGGTTTTTCTTGGACACGTGGAAGAGGCCTAAGCTGGAGAAGGGAACCTGAGAGGCCCTTTGAAGGTAAGTACTATTTTGTGGTGGTTTTTCTTGGACACGTGGAAGAGGCCTAAGCTGGGAAGGGAACCTGAGAGGCCCTTTGAAGGTAAGTACTATTTTGTGGTGGTTTTTCTTGGACACTTGGAAGAGGCCTAAGCCGGGGAAGGGAACCTGAGAGGCCCTTTGAAGGTAAGTACTATTTTGTGGTGGTTTTTCTTGGACACGTGGAAGAGGCCTAAGCTGGGAAGGGAACCTGAGAGGCCCTTTGAAGGTAAGTACTATTTTGTGGTGGTTTTTCTTGGACACGTGGAAGAGGCCTAAGCTGGGAAGGGAACCTGAGAGGCCCTTTGAAGGTAAGTACTATTTTGTGGTGGTTTTTCTTGGACACGTGGAAGAGGCCTAAGCTGGGGAAGGGAACCTGAGAGGCCCTTTGAAGGTAAGTACTATTTTGTGGTGGTTTTTCTTGGACACTTGGAAGAGGCCTAAGCCGGGGAAGGGAACCTGAGAGGCCCTTTGAAGGTAAGTACTATTTTGTGGTGGTTTTTCTTGGACACGTGGAAGAGGCCTAAGCTGCGAAGGGAACCTGAGAGGCCCTTTGAAGGTAAGTACTATTTTGTGGTGGTTTTTCTTGGACATGTGGAAGAGGCCTAAGCTGGGAAGGGAACCTGAGAGGCCCTTTGAAGGTAAGTACTATTTTGTGGTGGTTTTTCTTGGACACATGGAAGAGGCCTAAGCTGGGGAAGGGAACCTGAGAGGACCTTTGAAGGTAAGTACTATTTTGTGGTGGTTTTTCTTGGACACTTCGAAGAGGCCTAAGCCGGGGAAGGGAACCTGAGAGGCCCTTTGAAGGTAAGTACTATTTTGTGGTGGTTTTTCTTGGACACGTGGAAGAGGCCTAAGCTGGGGAAGGGAACCTGAGAGGCCCTTTGAAGGTAAGTACTATTTTGTGGTGGTTTTTCTTGGACACGTGGAAGAGTCCTAAGCCTGGGGAAGGGAACCTGAGAGGCCCTTTGACGGTAAGTACTATTTTGTGGTGGTTTTTCTTGGACACGTGGAAGAGGCCTAAGCCTGGGGAAGGGAATCTGAGAGGCCCTTTGAAGGTAAGTACTATTTTGTGGTGGTTTTTCTTGGACACGTGGAAGAGGCCTAAGCTGGGGAAGGTAACCTGAGAGGCCCATTGAAGGTAAGTACTATTTTGTGGTGGTTTTTCTTGGACACGTGGAAGAGACCTAAGCCTGGGGAAGGGAACCTGAGAGGCCCATTGAAGGTAAGTACTATTTTGTGGTGGTTTTTCTTGGACACGTGGAAGAGGCCTAAGCTGGGGAAGGGAACCTGAGAGGCCCTTTGAAGGTAAGTACTATTTTGTAGTGGTTTTTCTTGGACACGTGGAAGAGGCCTAAGCTTGGGGAAGGGAACCTGAGAGGCCCATTGAAGGTAAGTACTATTTTGTGGTGGTTTTTCTTGGACACGTGGAAGAGGCCTAAGCTGGGGAAGGGAACCTGAGAGGCCCTTTGAAGGTAAGTACTATTTTGTGGTGGTTTTTCTTGGACACGTGGAAGAGGCCTAAGCTGGGGAAGGGAACCTGAGAGGCCCTTTGAAGGTAAGTACTATTTTGTGGTGGTTTTTCTTGGACACGTGGAAGAGGCCTAGGCTGGGGAAGGGAACCTGAGAGGCCCTTTGAAGGTAAGTACTATTTTGTGGTGGTTTTTCTTGGACACGTGGAAGAGGCCTAAACTGGGAAGGGAACCTGAGAGGCCCTTTGAAGGTAAGTACTATTTTGTGGTGGTTTTTCTTGGACACGTGGAAGAGGCCTAAGCTGGGGAAGGGAACCTGAGAGGCCCTTTGAAGGTAAGTACTATTTTGTGGTGGTTTTTCTTGGACACTTGGAAGAGGCCTAAGCCGGGGAAGGGAACCTGAGAGGCCCTTTGAAGGTAAGTACTATTTTGTGGTGGTTTTTCTTGGACACGTGGAAGAGGCCTAAGCCGGGGAAGGGAACCTGAGAGGCCCTTTGAAGGTAAGTATTATTTTGTGGTGGTTTTTCTTGGACACGTGGAAGAGGCCTAAGCTGGGGAAGGGAACCTGAGAGGCCCTTTGAAGGTAAGTACTATTTTGTGGTGGTTTTTCTTGGACACTTGGAAGAGGCCTAAGCCGGGGAAGGGAACCTGAGAGGCCCTTTGAAGGTAAGTACTATTTTGTGGTGGTTTTTCTTGGACACGTGGAAGAGGCCTAAGCTGGAGAAGGGAACCTGAGAGGCCCTTTGAAGGTAAGTACTATTTTGTGGTGGTTTTTCTTGGACACGTGGAAGAGGCCTAAGCTGGGAAGGGAACCTGAGAGGCCCTTTGAAGGTAAGTACTATTTTGTGGTGGTTTTTCTTGGACACTTGGAAGAGGCCTAAGCCGGGGAAGGGAACCTGAGAGGCCCTTTGAAGGTAAGTACTATTTTGTGGTGGTTTTTCTTGGACACGTGGAAGAGGCCTAAGCTGGGAAGGGAACCTGAGAGGCCCTTTGAAGGTAAGTACTATTTTGTGGTGGTTTTTCTTGGACACGTGGAAGAGGCCTAAGCTGGGAAGGGAACCTGAGAGGCCCTTTGAAGGTAAGTACTATTTTGTGGTGGTTTTTCTTGGACACGTGGAAGAGGCCTAAGCTGGGGAAGGGAACCTGAGAGGCCCTTTGAAGGTAAGTACTATTTTGTGGTGGTTTTTCTTGGACACTTGGAAGAGGCCTAAGCCGGGGAAGGGAACCTGAGAGGCCCTTTGAAGGTAAGTACTATTTTGTGGTGGTTTTTCTTGGACACGTGGAAGAGGCCTAAGCTGGAGAAGGGAACCTGAGAGGCCCTTTGAAGGTAAGTACTATTTTGTGGTGGTTTTTCTTGGACACGTGGAAGAGGCCTAAGCTGGGAAGGGAACCTGAGAGGCCCTTTGAAGGTAAGTACTATTTTGTGGTGGTTTTTCTTGGACACTTGGAAGAGGCCTAAGCCGGGGAAGGGAACCTGAGAGGCCCTTTGAAGGTAAGTACTATTTTGTGGTGGTTTTTCTTGGACACGTGGAAGAGGCCTAAGCTGGGAAGGGAACCTGAGAGGCCCTTTGAAGGTAAGTACTATTTTGTGGTGGTTTTTCTTGGACACGTGGAAGAGGCCTAAGCTGGGAAGGGAACCTGAGAGGCCCTTTGAAGGTAAGTACTATTTTGTGGTGGTTTTTCTTGGACACGTGGAAGAGGCCTAAGCTGGGGAAGGGAACCTGAGAGGCCCTTTGAAGGTAAGTACTATTTTGTGGTGGTTTTTCTTGGACACTTGGAAGAGGCCTAAGCCGGGGAAGGGAACCTGAGAGGCCCTTTGAAGGTAAGTACTATTTTGTGGTGGTTTTTCTTGGACACGTGGAAGAGGCCTAAGCTGCGAAGGGAACCTGAGAGGCCCTTTGAAGGTAAGTACTATTTTGTGGTGGTTTTTCTTGGACATGTGGAAGAGGCCTAAGCTGGGAAGGGAACCTGAGAGGCCCTTTGAAGGTAAGTACTATTTTGTGGTGGTTTTTCTTGGACACATGGAAGAGGCCTAAGCTGGGGAAGGGAACCTGAGAGGACCTTTGAAGGTAAGTACTATTTTGTGGTGGTTTTTCTTGGACACTTCGAAGAGGCCTAAGCCGGGGAAGGGAACCTGAGAGGCCCTTTGAAGGTAAGTACTATTTTGTGGTGGTTTTTCTTGGACACGTGGAAGAGGCCTAAGCTGGGGAAGGGAACCTGAGAGGCCCTTTGAAGGTAAGTACTATTTTGTGGTGGTTTTTCTTGGACACGTGGAAGAGGCCTAAGCTGGGGAAGGGAACCTGAGAGGCCCTTTGAAGGTAAGTACTATTTTGTGGTGGTTTTTCTTGGACACGTGGAAGAGGCCTAAACTGGGGAAGGGAACCTGAGAGGCCCTTTGAAGGTAAGTACTATTTTGTGGTGGTTTTTCTTGGACACGTGGAAGAGGCCTAAGCTGGGGAAGGGAACCTGAGAGGCCCATTGAAGGTAAGTACTATTTTGTGGTGGTTTTTCTTGGACACGTGGAAGAGGCCTAAGCTGGGGAAGGGAACCTGAGAGGCCCATTGAAGTTAAGTACTATTTTGTGGTGGTTTTTCTTGGACACGCGGAAGAGGCTTAAGCCTGGGGAAGGGAACCTGAGAGGCCCTTTGAAGGCAAGTACTATTTTGTGGTGGTTTTTCTTGGACACGTGGAAGAGGCCTATGCCGGGGAAGGGAACCTGGGAGGCCCATTGAAGGTAAGTACTATTTTGTGGTGGTTTTTCTTGGACACGTGGAAGAGGCCTAAGCCTGGGGAAGGGAACCTGAGAGGCCCATTGAAGGTAAGTACTATTTTGTGGTGGTTTTTCTTGGACACGTGGAAGAGGCCTAAGCCTGGGGAAGGGAACCTGAGAGGCCCTTTGAAGGTAAGTACTATTTTGTGGTGGTTTTTCTTGGACACGTGGAAGAGGCCTAAGCTTGGGAAGGGAACCCCAAGGAGCCCAAGCATATTATTGTGACAGTGACCAGGTTACACCTGAGGAAAAGACCAGTGAAGCCCAATCCTGGGCTTTGCCATTCTTGTTGATCCTCTATTTTTGATTTAAAAAGACTTGCTATCACATTTTGAAGAGCGTGAGGGCGAGCAGAGGTTTAGACACAGAGGGCATCATTACACGGAAGGCGGTATGGGTTTACCGGTACCGGTAAACCCTTACTGCCTTACTACGAGGTCCCTTTGCGGGTCCTCTCTTAACGCCTGGTTTTCCCCATTAACATGGAGCCCTATGGGGCCGACTGGCAATGGTGAAGGGGCAATGGTGGATGGCGGAATTAGCGCTCCCACACACCTTGGAATATGGCGCTAATTCCGCCATCCACCAAGCCGGCCCACCAGCAAAGGCACACCTCTAAGGCTACGACCCCTGTCGTGAGCCTGTCTGGAGCCGGAGGAGCCACTGCCGTTGCTCTCCCGACCTTTCGTATCCAATTCCAGACCTCAAAAGGTAAGCCCTCCACTACTGCGCATATATCCTGCTCTGTATTGTTATTCCCTATCCCATGCCGTACCACGCGCAAGGCCTGCCTGCCCTCCCGGAACCGTGACCCATATCTCCTCCTGCCGCCTCCGGACCTACTTGTGCACCGGCTTCCCGCTCGGCTTCACACTTGATCATCTACTTCAGCCGTAACCTATCCCCTCTCCCATATGCACTGCCTTAGTGCCTGGGCCCGCTGCACATAGATCCTGGTGCATGTGCCTCTACGCACTACATCACCGCACCCTTGGGATCCACAAAGAGACACGCATCCTACGCCTTCGCCCAACTAAATGATCTTCACCTCCACCAGACTGTGCCCTAATAACACTGCCAACTGCCATGCCTGCTTCATGTCACTAGCTCCTAACTATTACTGCTAGTTCCCGACTATGCTACTTACTTTGCCTTCCATTATTCTGCAACAGCCACCCATGATTGGCTGTGCTGTTACAACTCTAGGGAAGACATCTCACACAGTAGCCACATTGATCTAACATGCTGCCAGCCATGCTGTAACCAGACCAGCAACACATATGTAACACTCTGTATCTTGTGCCACACATGTCTTGTTATTTGATTGCAGCGCCTAATACTTACCTGTATTGCCACTTGCTATATGCACTCTGCACTATCTTTGTTGCATTCTGATTGCTTGCATGGCTTTTTGATTGTTGCTTTCTGCATTAGGCGCTCCGCCAACTGATTGTTGATCCTTGCACCCAGTTGTACTGCCATCTGATAGTTGCTCCCCATTTTGACTGTTGCTCTATGCACCCAGTTGTACTGCAATTTGATAATTGCATCTAGCTACTAGCTGCTTCGCCATCCTTTAGCGGCACTCTAAACCCATACTCACCATGCAACACCCTCAACCAACCAACACATCAGCTGCCCTCTACACCTTCCCCTCCAACATCCCCCCACCTACTTCCTACCCTCATTCTTCACTAAAAGCAACATCACTGCAAACTCTCCTACACCCACTATAGCATCACGCACCAGACCCACTAACATCAGGAACCAACTCCTGGGACTCCGTTCTAAGTACCCCAACACCTCCCCTCAAGCTCCACCCAACCCATCCAAGACCACAGAAACGCCCTCTCACACAGCCAAACCAACTGCACCCACATCAGTCCCGACGCACTCTAACCCTGCCTTACCTGTTCCACACAACACCACCTCTTCCACATCCCAGCCACCACACAACCTTCAGTGTGCCCTTATCAACGCTAGATCCGTCCCTGCTCATGCCACTGAAATCCACAAACTCCTAATCAACATGGACCTCGACATCCTAGCCATCACTTAGACTGGCTACACAGCGCCGCAGGGCCAGCCCTCAACCTTGACATCCCACATGGCTACTCCATCGTCAGGCAAGACCGCCTCTCCTCAGTAGGAAGTGGGGTAGCATTAATTCTGAAAGACCACCTAGAGGCCAGACAAATCACATCTAACCTGGGTGATAACACAGATTCCCTTGCTATAAAAATCACCCACTCCCCTAATTCCACTATCACCATCAACCTCATCTACCGGCCTCCTGGTCCACTATCGGAATTCCATGAGAACCTCCTACATCGCCTTACAGAAAACCTAAAAACCACCCCCAAAACCATCCTTTTAGGTAATATCAACCTTGGGTCCAATGACAAAAAGGACAAACCAGCCAAAACCCTCTCACTAGCACTAAAGGAACTAGGCTTCGACCAAAAAATAAGCTTGCCCACACATGACAAAGGCCGCATCCTTGATTGGATAGCTGACCACAACTGACAGATTGACATTCGGTCCATTACCCCCATTCCTTGGTCAGACCACCGCCTCATTCACTTCCACATCCCCACTGAGTCGAAGACCAAAAAGCCTAACCCTAGCCCTCCAGCCTTGGCAAGGTGCGTCAAAAATCTCACCAAAGATAACATCATACCACACCTCAGCACCCTCACAACAGACCTTAAGTCCTCCGACCCATCAGTACTAGCAGATATTTATAAGCACACCATAGGCAGTGCTATAGACACCATTGCCCCCCTACAGAACAAAAAACCTAAAACAGTGAAACACTCAAACACCTGGTTCTCAGCAGGACTAAAGAGCTCCGCTCTCAGAAGAGGAAAGCTCTGAACACCTGGCAGAAACTACCCTCCTCGGCCACCTTATCCTCGTACAAAAAAATCACCTTGCAATACAAGAAAGCTATAATTACAGCCAAGTCAGCCTCCTACAATGGAAGAATCACTAATGCAAGCTCCGAATCCAAAGAACTCTTCACCATTTTCAAAGAACTCACCACACCAGCTACCAAATCACTAGATATTGTTAAGACCAAACCTGGTGTAACTCTATACAATCTGCCCTATTGAATAAAATTGAACACCTACAAGAAAAAATTAAGGAACATCACAAAAACCTCAGCACACTAAAACAACCACCAGCACTGACCACCTGATCACCTCCAGCACAAAGCACCCACCCACCAAAACCCCCATAACCCCTTTCACATTCAGGGAAGTAACAGAACAGGAAGTCACTGGCCCTCATTACGACCCTGGCGGAAAGTGACTGACCGGACCGCCACAGCGTAAATAGCGTTTCCGCCATTGCACGATGGAGCAAAGTGCGGCCCATTCCGACCCATCGGGCACGAGCACCACGCCATGGCGGAAGTGCAAAGTCCGCGATGGCGGAAATGACCCCAAAACGGCCCACACCCCCTTTGTACGGCGCCCTAGGTGCAATACCGCCACCCATCATAGCGGACACCGCAGTGAGCGCCAACCGGAAAGTACGGTGACCGTAAATATACGGAAACGGAAGTAAAAACATGGGCCCGGAACGGGAAACAACACCCCGTACACCTATAAAACCACAAAATACACACAACCACTAAAAACACCACCCTGAGACACATCCCAACCCGTCATCCACCCTAGTGAAACCAAGAAAAATGGGAAAAGTAGCGAAGAAAGCGTGCGACCGCAAGCGGCAGGTCCACTTCTCCCGTGAGGAACTCACCGTGCTTACAGAGACCCTCCAGGAGAATGCCGCCGCCGTCTTCTCCACGCAAATGACCAGGACGGCACTTGCGAACAAGAAGGCCATATGGGCCCTGGTGGCACAGCGGGTAAGTGCGGTGGGGACCGCACCCCGCAACCCACAGCAATGCAGGAAGCGGTGGGACGACCTGCGGATACGCGTCCGTAGCATACTTTCTGCCAAACGCAACATTGCCACAGCCACCGGGGGAGGATCGGAATCACCCATCAAGTTGACCCCCTGGGAAGAAATCTGTGCCTCCACCATTGGAATGGAGAGCATAGAGGGAGTCGGAGGGATGGAGAAAGGAGTGCAGACATCCGGAGAATCAGGTAGGTGGCCCAAATAAAACCATGCCAAATCCACAATGTCCAATCATGTGACTCACATGTGTCCACATAGCGCAACAGCAACACATGGCCAGGAGAACGTCCACACACATTGGCCTGATAGCGCACTTTAAAACACACAATAAATACATAAATAATTAAAAACCCCAAAAACACCCACTACACGTGCAGCAGGCACACCCTAACTGCAGGCTGCCAAACAACTGCACCCTCACTCAACACACAAATGAAAGCACCTCCAAGGCCCCGACCCAAATCACCCTCAGGTACCACCCCAATGCATGTGATACATTGCCATTCCAATTCCCACAGACCCATCAATAACGCTCGCCCTCCTTTACTCCACCACAGGGTCCGATCCAAACGACGAGCTCCAGGACACCCCTACCAGCACACCTGCAAAGAGGGCCAAGACCGACGGCCAAAGACCCTCCACCTCAGCTGCACGCATCAAGACACGGCAGCAGCACATATCAAGTGGCAGCACACAGGAGGGAACATCAACAGGCACCCCAGCAGCCAGCATGCCCACAACAGCACCACCACAGGTCCCCCCAATGGATGCCACAGAAGGTACTGCCTCTGGTGGCAGCAGCACCATAGGTGACACCCCATTAATGGCAGCATGCTCCGACACAGAAGACGGGGATGTCGAAGTCAGATCCATCCATGACCTGTCCCAATCCCCCTGTCTGTTCCATCCCGTACACCATGAGGATACCACGCAGGGGCACCCACAAGACGACGACTGGCCATCCCCCACAAGCCCTGTGGCAGGGCAACATGAGGCGAACAGCCCCTCTGTGACACCACCGCAAATGGCCATGGCCCAGCAGAGGCAACAGTCCCTCGACCAGTTAATCGTGCAACAGCAGCAACTGGCCACGCTCCTCAAGGACCATGCCGATGGATGTGGGGGCACTAAGGCAGACATAGAAACATCAACTGAGACACTTAGGGCACAAATGGAGAGTAGCACCGAGAGCCTGAGAGTCCAAATGGAGAGTAGCACCGAGAGCCTGAGAGTCCAAATGGAGAGTAGCACCGAGAGCCTGAGAGTCCAAATGGAGAGAAGCACCGAGAGCCTCAGGGGGGAACTGCATGCGACGTCCAAAGACGTATGTGCCGAACTTGCCGCAGTGCGCCGTGTGCTCACTGAGCTCTCACAAACCCTTAGGGACATGCATGGACGTGAGCAGGCAGAGACATCATCCGTTGCAAGTTCCGTCCAGGGCAGCCCCCAACGTAGATCTGGGAGGAACCTGCGCTCCACAGGCAGGGGTGCCCCTGATACCCGCAGAGGGGGCTTGCAATAGCGACTGCCCACTGACAATGAGCATCTTTGGACACTGGTGTTCGGGGGGGAGGTAGGAGGGTGGAGGGGGTGTGTTGGGCTCACTTGGGTGGCGGGTCGATAGGGTGTTCAACATGATATCACATATGCCATAAACAATGCACGATCAAACAATGAGATGTGTGGACAATGATCTTTGTGTACTAGGCCATCATAGGCGTACAGTCCATATTGTGCATGTACCAGACACACACAGTGCCACGAGTCCCGTGTCCATGTATCAGCCACCAGGCGTGAGTGCTAGAAGCATGCATCTATGAGATGCTGACGAATTTCACGGCCCTCCTGTGCCTCGCAGACTCCTTGAGGTGCTGCCACATCCCCACCCTCATCATGACCATCTTCAGGTGCTTGCAGTTCTGCGTCAGGGGGCATGGGCACATTTCTACGTACGCACATGTTGTGGAGCATGACACATGCCATCACCATCTTTGCAACCTTCTCATGGCGGTACAGGAGTGCCCCGCCAGACCTGCTGAGGCACCGGAAACGGGTCTTCAGTAGGCCGAATGCCTGTTCAATGACTACACGGGTACGTGAGTGGGCATGGTTGTAGTCCTCCTCATGCTGGTCCCGTGGGTTCCGGACTGGTGTGAGGAGCCATCTCTTCAGTGGATATCCGGCATCACCTGTATGTGGACGATAAACGAATTATGTGGAATGCCATTGCTACGTACGCACCCCCCCCCCCTTCCTGCCAGGTCATTGCCGCATCACATACCCCACATCATCATGCATGAAATGAGACTCACCGAGTAGCCAGGATCTGTTCCCTGCGTGTCGCTCCATGTAGCGTGTTATTGTAGAGTTCCTCAAGACCATAGAATCATGGGTTGATCCAGGGAATCGGGCACAACAATGTGTAATGATCCTGTTGGAGTCACACACCATTTGTACATTCAGTGAATGAAATTGTTTTCGGTTGCGGTACTGGGCCTCCATGGCATGTGGGACGACCAATTCCACATGGGTGCAGTCGATGGCACCAATGCAACCCGGTATGCCGCCAAGTGCATGGAATCCCACTTTTGTGTTGGTTATTTCCTGCTCCGAGCGTGGTAGGGAGATGTAGTCGTCTGCGTGCTGCAGGAGGGCATCGAGCACTTGCAATAGTGTCCGTGAGAACAGTGGCTGAGAAATGCCATGCAACTGTCCGACTGTGTGCTGGTAGGTGCCGTGGCCAGGAAGTGTAGTACAGACACCACCTTCAGTAGGGGTGGGATGGCGGTTGGGCTATCTATCATGCTGACAAGGTCAGCCTGTGTCATGTCCACAATGACGGCTATGGTGTCCCGGTCCAAACGGTAGAGGGTGTGGATCTGCTCATCAGTGAGGTTGAACGGATGTGCTCGGAGGCGTGGGATTGCGGGCTGCCTGCGTGGTGGTAGTGGCTGTGCTGGCAGCCCTTGCTGGCCCTGCCTTGCCCTCCTCCTCCTCCTGCGTCTCCTCCGTGCGGCCGGTTGTAGTTGGTGTTCGTCTTCTTCTTGGAGTTGGAGTACTTGCAGTGCTATCAGGTCCCCCAGGGCCAACATCGCGAGTCCTGCCGGTAGCATTTCAGAGTGGGTGTGGTTGTGGGAGGAGACTGGGTGTGCAATTTATATGTTTTCAGGCTGTATGGCCTCCACCTGTGGTGATTCATTCCACCTGTGCAAGCTGCTCTCCCCTTTGGGCGAGCACGTCCCGCACACAACGCTGCAATTCGAGGAATGGCATCTTGCTATTACAATCATGTATTAGTACCCGATGGCCGTGTAACATTGGTTGATATGTCCATTCGGCTATGGTCCCATTGTTTCACATGCATTCTTTGCAGTCGCGAACAGACTTGTGAAGGGTCAGTGGAACGTAGTACTCGAGTAACGGTGGACCCTCATGCATCACTGTACCGAGGTTCACCGACGGGCGGGGCGTGCCATTTGTGAGTGAAGGCAGTTGCCATTTTCACACACAGCCGCACTAGATGGATTAATTTGTGATTTCAAGCGGCCACAGATGCCTTTTCGACGTGATGTTGCAAATGAGGAATTCGAAGGGCGGCGCTTTCGGTCTTCAGCTAGCGGCGAGGAGATGCCCACAGGTCTGACTGCAAATATAACGTTCTATTGTTCAGTGTCCTTGGGACAGGGGCCATGGCGAGGATGCAATGATTGATATGAATAGTTTGGGATGCGCAATAGCGAAGTGGATGATGAGGCCGGACGTTCCCAAATACATGTTACTTCACAACACTGGAATTACGGGCTGGGGCACAGTGGATTTTGCAGGCTGCATAACGCACAGACTCAATGGAATTCTCACATGTTATGTGAGTATGGAAACAGGCGTTATCATTACGGGATGAGGGAATGATGAATGGATGCATGGACATATGATTTGATACGGTGTTTGCCATGTACAGGGCTTCTTGGAATCTGTCCGCCTCCCCTGCGCTATGTGATGCAGGGCTGCCATTGTGGGACCATCGTCTATCTGGCCTTGTTGAGCCCTCCCTGTCTCGACGCGCCTTCAGACACTTGTGTCCATGCACGTTACCAATCCCATCTGATGGATTCTGTTTTCACAGACGCATGCACAGGTACACTCGTTTGTGATGGTGTTTTCACCTCGATATGTATAGTTATGAGTCGCAAGTGGTTTTGGGGTGGTGATGATCCTTTGGAGTGGGCTAGCATGCATATGGCTGTGGATCTAGTGTGATCATTGAAGTCAGTTGTTCGAATGTAGTTCTGATGGCCATTCTATTCTTTTTCTTTTCTTTTGGTTGACAGGTATCTCCTCCCCTTTTGCCACTGCCATCTGTATGCCACTCCTGCAGATGGGTTTTACTCCCGACACCTGCTGCTTCGTGTTAATCAGTGGAGCAGCATTACGATCTTATGGGACGATCGCCAATGGGCCACATGCCCTTACGCAGTACTAGTGGCTCGGAGCAACATTTCGGCCTTTCAGCTGGACTAGTGCCTCCCTATTGGGACGGCCCTGCGGTTCTAGGCGCTTCCATGTTGCCTTTTCGTACGAGAATGTAGCCCCTGTGTACCATGAAGGAACAGGGCGTCACACAAGAAGTAGCTGGTCATTTATTGCGGATGCAGCCCACAATGGTGAAATGTGTTTTGGAGTTCATGGCCTAATGGCTGTATGGGCTTGGTGAATTTGTTGTGCATTAAATTTCTATTCTGATATGGGCCGTGTAGCGTTCTTCTTTGCAAGTGATGTGGCATATTCCTATTTGGGGAGCGATGTATTGTGAGGAGATCTGCATTGGGTTCCAGCTTCGGAGTATAGTTGCGTGGTACTGTGCTGGGCGCGTTTGCCTACGGAGCCCAGTGAGGTCAGGGGTGAGGGCTGCCAATATGACTGTTTGAATGATGTCATGCTCAGGGGCGGGGGATTGGGTTTTGTGTAACAGATGCCGGTCAGCCAGGTGGATTGGTGGAATGATGTGATTATCGGAATATTGCTGGTCACAGGTGCCTGTGTTTGCGTGCGTTTCTTGGTGGGAGACTGAGGTCATGTCCATTGGTATAGCTTCTGTATTCGTGCCATCTGTGCCCTGCAGCTCCCATTGGCCCCTCTTGTGATTCTTTTGTTCGTTGGCATGCATGGGTGACTTGTACATTTCACTGGTTGCATTGTGACTTCGTTGCACCTACGGGGAGTTGTACTATGTGGCCAGGGAGCGGTGTACAGGCACTCGGTGGGGCCGTTTACGGTTGATTCGCGATGCCGTACTTCTCACCATGGCGGAATGGTACTTTCCGCCGTGCTTGATGGCGTTAAGTACATGTCCGCTAGGGTCGGAATACGCGTACCCTTGCACCATGGTGCTAATTACGGTTTGGCATGGCGCGCGCGCGCGTACTTGGTGCAGTTAGCGTTGGCGTTCACTACGGTGTCGCTAATGGCATCGTACTTTACGGTGACGGGTCATAATCGCACCGAGCGCTATTCGATGGCGGTATTGCATTTCCGCCATTGTTTTTCGATTTCCGCCAGGGTCGTAATGAGGGCCACTGAGATAATGAACAAGATTAAACCATCAAACTGCAAAGGAGACCCCTGCCCAGCCAGCACTGAAACACTCGCCCCCTTCCTCAAATCTTTCATCAACGCCTCCTTCAACGCCAACACAGTTCCAGACAGTCTAAAAGAAGCCTGGGTACGCCCCCTTTTAAAAAAAAACACTCTTGACCCAGAAATTGCTACTAACTATAGGCCCATTACCAGTGCCTTTCCTCCTCAAGATCCTGGATAAAGTTGCCTACACACAAATCCAGGAATACCTAGAAACCAACGACAGTTAGGCTTCCCTCCAGGTCACGGGACAGAGTCAGCCCTACTCGACTTAAAAATACAACTTGGTGACATCATGGACAAAGGCAAACCTGCACTCCTTCTCCTACTAGATCTGTCCGCCACCTTTGACCTTGTCAACCACAATATCTTAGACATGCACCTAAAAAATGAAGCTCACTTCTCACCAGAAGCGATCTCGTGGGTGGCCTCATTTCTAAACGGAAGACTCATGAAGGTCTTCTCAGACACTGCCTCTGCATCCCCTACTATCATCCACTGCGGAGCCCCGCAGGGCTCATGCACCGCTCCCACACGCCACAATATATTTACCCTTCCACTCTTCAATGACCTCGACTGTCGCAACATAGCGTACACCAACTACGCGGACGACACGCAGGTTCTACTCCCACTAACTGGGACCTATGAAGAACATGCGACAGCCCTAACCAAAATTTACACAGCCATCCAAACTTGGATGGCTGCCAACGGCCTTTGCCTAAACGGGGGACAAAACTGAAATCCTTATAGTAGGTACTACCGAAACCCTCAACAAACTCCCCCCGCAATATAAAACCTTCAACATCGACAATTCCATCATTACAGTTTCCAAGACTGTCCAAACCCTAGGTGTACAACTAGATGCCTCACTATCCATGTCTCGCCAGGTCAACGCCGTAGCCTCCTCCTCTGCGCTCACCACCAAGATGATCAACGCAATCAAGCCCTTTCTCTCCACCAAAAACTGCCTATCCATAGCCAGAGCCACAATAGGTACTAAACTTGACTATTGTAATGCCCTATTCCTAGGCACCTCTGTCAACAACCTAAAAAAACTGCAAATCACACAAAACAACACGCTCCGGGCAACGCTGTCCATACCCAAAGGGAACACATCTCTCAAGCAAGGAAAGAGGCCCACTGGCTACTGGTTAAGGAACGTATACTCTTTAAAACCACGGCCATCACACACAGATGCCTTACATCTAATGCCCCACCCTACCTCTCTGAAAGAATCACCCTGAACTCCTCTAACCAACCCACTACAGCCCACCACGCCAACCAGATCTACGTTCCAACATTCAAAAGGACCAAAGCCGGAGGGTCTAGCTTCCAACACCTTGAACCCAAAAATTGGAATGCCCTGCCAACTTCACTAAGGAATGAAAAATTATACACCACCTTTCGCAAAAACCTAAAAACCTCCCTGTTCCGCTAATGTCCTACTACCAGCCTGTATAATTATGCTATTGCACTGTAACCATAGCAAAGCACAATACTTGACCCGCCCTTTCTGCTACTACTTGTCATTCTCAATGCTGCACTATGAGTATGTAATCTGCTTTACCACTGCAACTGACTATGTTTAAATCTTATCTGTGTCAAGTTCAAGCTCGCTGTAACAGCGCTTCGATGCCTCAGGGCAGTTGCTGTGCACTTTATAAATGCAAATAAATAAATAAATGTGTGATGTGAAGGATGCAGTGCTAAACCCCTATGATCAGCTAGTTCTGTTGTAAAGGACGCCGCTTATGCGTTGTTCTTTTCCCCCCTTGTGTGCTGTGAGTGGAAGAGTCTATTTCGGAAGAGATCTGTTGAATTATGCGTTTGGGAGCATGTTTTCTTTACATGTGGTTTGTGCTTCTGTTTTTCACGTATGTGCTGTACTGAACTGGATTTCATTATGAAAAAGCTGGGCTGTATTTTTCAGGTGCGTCTTCTTGGAATGGCAGAGGACCAGTGTGAAGAGGAAGAACACGCACACAATCCTTACATGCACACAATGCCTACATGCACACAATGCTTACATGCACACAATGCCTACATGCACACAATGCTTACATGTACACCATGCTTACATGCACACAATGCCTACATGCACACAATGCCTACATGCACACAATGCTGACATGCACACAATGCCTACATGCACACAATGCCTACATGCACACAATGCTTACATGCACACAATGCCTACATGCACACCATGCCTACATGCACACAATGCCTACATGCACACAATGCTTACATGCACACAATGCCTACATGCACACAATGCTTACATGCACACAATGCCTACATGCACACCATGCTTACATTCATATTTGAGACTGCAATTCACTAAACCGTCCACAGATGTCCTCACAATGGACCGGGCGATGTTCAGGCAATAGGGGTGCACTCATATAAGCCATGTCTGCACGAAACACACATTGTTTTATACAAAAGATACTACATACATTTCTGGAGGTAGACAGTCTGCATTTTATTACTGAAAAGATTCTTGCAAATCCTGACGGGGACCCCACATGTCTTTTATATCAAACCATGATCGGTGACCATGCCCTTGAACTTGACCCTAGCAGCCCTGCTGACCCGCCAGCGGCCGGTTTGGCCTACCAGCTATGTGATGTGTCTCAGGGTTACTTGAAGAATCTAATGTCCAGTCGGACAGTCCAACGCCCAATCCTGGGCTACATTTCCACCCAATGGGCAACCAAGGGGCCACCCCGACCATCCACGCCGGTTTGACTTCAGCATGCAAGCATCTACCAGTAACACCACCATGCAGGCAGGCATCCACCAGTGCCACCAGCATGCATGCAAGCATCCACCAGTGCCACCAGCATGCATGCAAGCATCCACCAATGACACCAGTGCCACCAGCATGCATGCAAGCATCCACCAGTAACACCAGCATGCAGGCAGGCATCCACCAGTGCCACCAGCATGCATGCAAGCATCCACCAGTGCCACCAGCATGCATGCATGCAAGCATCCACCAATGCCACCAGCATGCATGCAAGCATCCACCAGTGACACCAGTATGCATGCAAGCATCCACCAGCGACACCAGCATGCATGCAAGCATCCACCTGTGCCACCAGTATGCATGCAAGCATCCACCAGCGACACCAGCATGCACGCAAGCATCCACCAGCGACACCAGCATGCATGCAAACATCCACCAGCGACACCAGCATGCATGCAAGCATCCACCAGTGCCACCAGCATGCATGCAAGCATCCACCAGTGCCACCAGCATGCATGCAAGCATCCACCAGTGCCATCAGCATGCATGCAAGCATCCACCAGTAACACCAGCATGCAGGCAGGCATCCACCAGTAACACCAGCATGCAGGCAGGCATCCACCAGTGCCACCAGCATGCAGGCAAGCATCCACCAGTGCCACCAGCATGCATGCAAGCATCCACCAGTGACACCAGTATGCATGCAAGCATCCACCAGCGAAACCAGCATGCAGGCAGGCATCCACCAGTGCCACCAGCATGCATGCAATCATCCACCAGCGACACCAGCATGCATGCAAACATCCACCAGCGACACCAGCATGCATGCAAACATCCACCAGTGCCACCAGCATGCATGCAAGCATCCACCAGTGCCACCAGCATGCATGCATGCAAGCATCCACCAATGCCACCAGCATGCATGCAAGCATCCACCAGTGACACCAGTATGCATGCAAGCATCCACCAGCGACACCAGCATGCATGCAAGCATCCACCTGTGCCACCAGTATGCATGCAAGCATCCACCAGCGACACCAGCATGCACGCAAGCATCCACCAGCGACACCAGCATGCATGCAAACATCCACCAGCGACACCAGCATGCATGCAAGCATCCACCAGTGCCACCAGCATGCATGCAAGCATCCACCAGTGCCACCAGCATGCATGCAAGCATCCACCAGTGCCATCAGCATGCATGCAAGCATCCACCAGTAACACCAGCATGCAGGCAGGCATCCACCAGTAACACCAGCATGCAGGCAGGCATCCACCAGTGCCACCAGCATGCAGGCAAGCATCCACCAGTGCCACCAGCATGCATGCAAGCATCCACCAGTGACACCAGTATGCATGCAAGCATCCACCAGCGAAACCAGCATGCAGGCAGGCATCCACCAGTGCCACCAGCATGCATGCAAACATCCACCAGCGACACCAGCATGCATGCAAACATCCACCAGCGACACCAGCATGCATGCAAACATCCACCAGCGACACCAGCATGCATGCAAGCATCCACCAGTGCCACCAGCATGCATGCAAGCATCCACCAGTGCCACCAGCATGCATGCAAGCATCCACCAGTGCCACCAGCATGCATGCAAGCATCCACCAGTAACACCAGCATGCAGGCAGGCATCCACCAGTAACACCAGCATGCAGGCAGGCATCCACCAGTGCCACCAGCATGCAGGCAGGCATCCACCAGTGCCACCAGCATGCATGCAAGCATCCGCCAGAGACACCAGCGTGCAGGCAGGCATCCACCAGTGCCACCAGCATGCATGCAAGCATCCACCAGTGCCACCAGCATGCATGTTAGCATCCACCTGTGCCACCAGCATGCATGCAAACATCCACCAGTGCCACCAGCCTGCATGCAAACATCCACCAGCGACACCAGCATGCATGCAAACATCCACCAGCGACACCAGCATGCATGCAAGCATCCACCAGTGACACCAGCATGCATGCAAGCATCCACCAGTGCCACCAGCATGCATGCAAGCATCCACCAGTGCCACCAGCATGCATGTAAGCATCCACCAGTAACACCAGCATGCAGGCAGGCATCCACCAGTGCCACTAGTGCCACCAGCATGCATGCAAGCATCCACCAGTAACACCAGCATGCAGGCAGGCATCCACCAGTGCCAACAGCATGCATGCAGGCATCCACCAGTGACACCAGTATGCATGCAAGCATCCATCAGTGCCACCAGCATGCATGCAAGCATCCACCAGTAACACCAGCATGCAGGCAGGCATCCACCAGTGCCACCAGCATGCATGCAAGCATCCACCAGTGCCACCAGCATGCATGCAAGCATCCACCAGTAACACCAGCATGCAGGCAGGCATCCACCAGTGCCACCAGCATGCATGCAAGCATCCACCAGTGCCACCAGCATGCATGAAAGCATCCGCCAGAGACACCAGCGTGCAGGCAGGCATCCACCAGTGCCACCAGCATGCATGCAAGCATCCACCAGTGCCACCAGCATGCATGCACGCATTCACCAGTAACACCAGCATGCAGGCAGGCATCCACCAGTGCCAAAAGCATGCATGCAAGCATCCACCAGTGCATCCAACATGCATGCATGCAAGCATCCACCAGTGACACCAGCATGCATGAGAACACCCCCCATTGACACCAGCATGCATGCAAGCATCCACCAGTGCCACCAGCATGCATGTAAGCATCCACCTGTGCCACCAGCATGCATGCAAACATCCACCAGTGCCACCAGCATACATGCAAACATCCACCAGCGACACCAGCATGCATGCAAACATCCACCAGCGACACCAGCATGCATGCAAGCATCCACCAGCGACACCAGCATGCATGCAAGCATTCACCAGTGCCACCAGCATGCATGCAAGCATCCACCAGTGCCACCAGCATGCATGTAAGCATCCACCTGTGCCACCAGCATGCATGCAAACATCCACCAGTGCCACCAGCATGCATGCAAGCATCCACCAGTGGCACCAGCATGCATGCAAGCATCCACCAGTGCCACCAGCATGCATGCAAGCATCCACCAGTGCCACCAGCATGCATGTAAGTATCCACCTGTGCCACCAGCATGCATGCAAACATCCACCAGTGCCACCAGCATGCATGCAAGCATCCACCAGTGCCACCAGCATGCATGCAAGCATCCACCAGTGACACCAGTGCCACCAGCATGCATGCAAGCATCCACCAGTGCCACCAGCATGAATGCAAGCATCCACCAGTGACACCAGTGCCACCAGCATGCATGCAAGCATCCACCAGTGCCACCAGCATGCAGGCAGGCATCCACCAGTGCCAACAGCATGCATGCAAGCATCCACCTGTGCCACCAGCATGCATGCAAGCATCCGCCAGAGACACCAGCGTGCAGGCAGGCATCCACCAGTGCCACCAGCATGCATGCAAGCATCCACCAGTGCCACCAGCATGCATGCAACCATCCACCAGTAACACCAGCATGCAGGCAGGCATCCACCAGTAACACCAGCATGTAGGCAGGCATCCACCAGTGCCACCAGCATGCATGCAAGCATCCACCAGTAACACCAGCATGCAGGCAGGCATCCACCAGTGCCAACAGCATGCATGCAAGCCTCCACCAGTGACACCAGTATTCATGCAAGCATCCACCAGCGACACCAGCATGCATGCAAACATCCACCAGTAACACCAGCATGCAGGCAGGCATCCACCAGTGCCAACAGCCTGCATGCAAGCATCCCCCAGTGACACCAGTATTCATGCAAGCATCCACCAGCGACACCAGCATGCATGCAAACATCCACCAGTGCCACCAGCATGCATGCAAGCATCCACCAGTAACACCAGCATGCAGGCAGGCATCCACCAGTGCCAACAGCATGCATGCAAGCATCCCCCAGTGACACCAGTATTCATGCAAGCATCCCCCAGGACATCAGCATGCATGGAAGCATCCACCAGTGCCTCCAGCATGCATGAGAGCATCCCCAGTGACATCAGCATGCATGCAAGCATCCACGGTGCCTCCAGTATGCATGCAAGCATCCGCCAGAGACACCAGAATGCATGCAAGCATCCACCAGTGACACCAGTATGCATGCAATCATCCACGGTGCCTCCAATATGCATGCAAGCATCCACCAGCGACACCAGCATGCATGCAAGCATCCACCAGTGACACCAGCATGCATGCACGCATTCCCCAGAGACACCAGCATGCACGCAAGCATCCACCAGTGACACCAGCATGCATGCAAGCATCCACCAGCGACACCAGCATGCATGAGAGCATCCCCAGTGACACCAGCATGCACGCAAGCATCCACCAGTGACACCAGCATGCATGCAAGCATCCACCAGCGACACCAGCATGCATGAGAGCATCCCCAGTGACACCAGTATGCATGCAAGCATCCACCAGCGACACCAGCATGCACGCAAGCATCCCCCAGAGACACCAGTATGTCACTGGTCGATCACCAGTATTTGCACCAGCGTGAAGGCTAGGCATGTCAGGTATGTAGTGGGTGTGGGAGGGGAGGTAACCAGATATGTAGAGAGGAGACGTTGCTGGTGCAAAGAGCCGGAAGACTCCATAGGAAACGCCAGTATTTGCGCCAGCGTGAGCATGCATGCTGGCGCAAACCCCGGTGTACGTGTCTGCTGGAGAGGATGGAAGTGGTGGCACTCAGGATGTGCCCCTGCTCTCCCCCACACTAATGAATTAAAGTGGGCGTGACATGAAGGAAGGAGGTAAACGCCTTACGCAAGGATTTTACGCCTTTGATTGACGTTACGCCCAGCTCAAGGTGAGCCCCGCAATAGCAATACTATTGATCAACTAATTGATCACTATTGATTATGGTTAAATAAATAACCACATCTCAAAGATTAGAAAGGAAATGCACTGGCTATCCATGAAGGCAAGAATCCTTTTCAAAACGCTTTGCTTCACAGATACATGCTTGTTAAAGACTGCCCCATCTACCTCACTAACACAGTGATGACCAGTACCTCGTCAAGAACACTAAGATCTAACTACAATTCCCAACTCCATGTCCCACGTTGCAAACCTTCGAGAGTGGGAGGAAGGAGCATTCAGGTCCTTGCACCTCAAGCATGGAACTCCCTCCCGGGGACCCTGAGAAGCGAACCTGCGCACCTAAGATTAGGGTAGAACTGCTCCCGTTGTTTTGCTCAGCTGGGCCACTGTTTTTGCCTTTACTTGTGTCACCTTGCTTCTACTGTAACCAGAAATGTAAAGCCTTCTGTAACCTACGTCGTGATACCCAAGGGTTTGGGCATATAATAAATGTGATCAATAAAATTGATCAGAGAAGATCAAAATGAGCTGATAATCAAACCATGTCCATCATGGAATAGATAGCAGGTTTAGATCAAAATAGAAGGATTTGATCTATTTGAGGTTTAATTAGGTAGAAATGTAAACTCCTGTGCTACCTAATTACTGACAGAGATGATGATGACGGGGCATTTCATGATACCCCCCCTCTCCTCCACAGTGGCGGTGCCACTGGAAAGTGAAACTGGTCCTGAATCCAAACACTTCCATCATTAAACGACCTTGAGAATTAATTGGACATAAAGTGCAGTCAGCAACAGCCCTGTAAAGAGAAAGGGATATCACAAGGCCATCCTGAAGGATGCATGTGTGTGATGTGTTAAGGTGATTGTGTAACTGTGTTGTGATGCTTTTATTCTCTGCTGTCACTGCCCTACTCTACTAGAGACAGGGATATCACACGGCCATCCTGAAGGATGCATGTGTGTGATGTGTTAAGGCGATTGTGTAACTGTGTTGTGATGCTTTTATTCTCTGCTGTCACTGTCCTACTCTACTAGAGACAGGGATATCACAAGGCCACCTTGAAGGATACATGTGTGTGATGTGTTAAGGCGATTGTGTAAGTGTATTGCAATGCTTTTATTCTCTGCTGTCACTGTCCTACTCTACTAGAGACAGGGATATCACAAGGCCACCTTGAAGGATACATGTGTGTGATGTGTTAAGGCGATTGTGTAAGTGTATTGCAATGCTTTTATTCTCTGCTGTCACTGTCCTACTCTACTAGAGACAGGGATATCACAAGGCCACCTTGAAGGATACATGTGTGTGATGTGTTAAGGTGATTGTGTAAGTGTATTGTGATGCTGTTATTCTCTGCTGTCACTGCTCTACTCTACTAGAGAAAGGGAAATCACAAGGCCATCCTAAAGGATGCATGTGTGTGATGTGTTAAGGTGATTGTGTAAGTGTGTTGTGATGCTTTTATTCTCTGCTGTCACTGCCCTACTCTGCTAGAGACAGGGATATGAAAAGGCCACCTTGAAGGATGCATGTGTGTGATGTGTTAAGGTGATTGTGTAAGTGTGTTGTGATGCTGTTATTCTCTGCTGTCACTGCTCTACTCTACTAGAGAAAGGGAAATCACAAGGCCATCCTAAAGGATGCATGTGTGTGATGTGCTAAGGTGATTGTGTAACTGTGTTGTGATGCTGTTATTCACTGCTGTCACTGTCCTACTCTACTGTTCCTGCAACATTGCTGCTTTTTCAGGGAAGTGGATTTTTTGACTTACTTCGATATTGAAATATTGTGTCGATATGAGGGTAGAATAAATCATGGGGGTTCTTCCTTGACATGTATGATAACGTTGGGCTTCCATGCATCGTCCAGGATGCCACGCACGTAAGCAGAACATGCACAATCCACACACCTACTGCAGAGTGAGAAAGAGAGAGAGAGAAAGAGAGAGAATAAGAGAGAAAGAGAAGAGAGAGAAAAGATAGGAAGAGAGAGGGAAATAAATAGAAAGAGAGGAAGAGAGAGATAGAGGAGAGAAAGAAAAAGAGAGCAAAATTAAGTGAAGGACAGGGAAAGAGAGAAAGAGATAAAGAAAGTGCAAAAGAGAGAAAGAAAGAGCAAAAGAGAGAGAGCGAGAAAAAGGAAGAGAGAAAGAGCGAGAGAGAACCACAGAGAGAAAGAGCAAAAGAGAGAAAAAGAGTGAAAGACAGAAAGAGAGAGGAAAAGCGAGAGAGATAGACAGAGACAGAGAGAAAGAGAGAAAGACAGAGAAAGACAGAAAAAGAAATAGCGAAAGAGAGAGCGTGAGAAAAAGAGAGAGAGAAAGAGCGAGAGAGACACAGAGGGATAGAGCGAAAGAGAGAAAAAGAGCAAGAGAGAGAGAGACACAGAAAGATAGAAAGAGAGAGAAAAAAAGAGAGAAGAAAAGAGAAAAAGAGAGAGTGAAGAGAAAGAATGAAAGAGAGGGAATGAGAAAGAGAGAGAGAGGAAAGAAAGAAAGAACGAAAGAGAGAAAGAGAGAGAGAGACAGAGTAAAAGAGAGAGAGAGTGAGCAAAAAAAGAGAAAGTAAGAGAGAGAAAGAGAAGAAAGAGAGCGAGAGAGAGAGGGCTCTAGACCTCCACCCCCCAGACACACAGTCTTGAATGCTCTTCTTTACAGCAGGCAACATGCTAACATGTTATCCCTACATGTAATAGGACCAGCCTTTTGATACTGGCATGTTCACTATAGCAGGTCACTAGTATGTGCCGTGATGGGGTACATGACATGTGCACATGTGAAAATAAGCTGTATATATAAGAAGCTATTATAGAAATCATCCTGCAGGACATTCTGTGACATGATCTGAAGAGAGTGAATACATTGCTGGACTTACCTCAACCAGTAGCATTTCCTTAGAGCTGGTGCTAGTGCTCTCCAATATTCAGGGTCGTCCTCCACAGAAACCTTCATGGTTTTAACTCTGGAAGAATGCTCTAAACAAAATGCAAGTGCTCTGCGATCCATGGCGCTCATCCACCTCCAACCTTTGTCAGGAAAGTCTACGTTTATCCCATCCTCTGTTGCTTGTTTCACAAACTCTCCATCTTGAGTCTCGTATAAGCAGCGGAGCAGCTCCAGCCGGTGATCCCAGTCCCGATCGCTCCTGCCCCAGAAGCTGCTCCCCCAGCCGCACCATCGCTCCAGTTCTGACTTCATCCACTCCAGTAAAGCAGCTTTTATCTCTCTTGAAATCTTCCATTGGAAGCTTCCCTGCATCTTTTCCAGGAGGTCAGAGTTGAGAAGCCCAAATAGAAAGCGCACAGTCAGCATCAAGTGACCATGTCGCCTATAGTCTCGCAATAAGCGGGTCACCTGTGCACGCAGATTCTCTGTATACTCCTCCATCTCCTCATCTTCTTCCTCTCCAAACAGACTCTCTAAATACTCCTCCATCTCCTCATCTTCTTCCTCTCCAAGCAGACTCTCTGTATACTCCTCCATCTCCTCATCTTCTTCCTCTCCAAGCAGATTCTCTGTGTGCTCTGCCCTCGCCTCATCTCCTCCCTGTTCACGTAGATTCTCTGTGTGCTCTGCCCTCGCCTCATCTCCTCCCTGTCCCTGCAGATTCTCTGTGTGCTCTGCCCTCGCCTCATCTCCCTGTCCCTGCAGATTCTCTGTGTGCTCTGCCCTCGCCTCATCTCCTCCCTGTCCCTGTAGATTCTCTGTGTGCTCTGCCCTCGCCTCATCTCCTCCCTGTCCCTGCAGATTCTCTGTGTGCTCTGCCCTCGCCTCATCTCCTCCCTGTCCCTGCAGATTCTCTGTGTGCTCTGCCCTCGCCTCATCTCCTCCCTGTCCCTGCAGATTCTCTGTGTGCTCTGCCCTCGCCTCATCTCCTCCCTGTCCCTGCAGACTCTCTGTGTGCTCTGCCCTCGCCTCATCTCCTCCCTGTCCCTGCAGACTCTCTGTGTGCTCTGCCCTCGCCTCATCTCCTCCCTGTCCCTGCAGATTCTCTGTGTGCTCTGCCCTCGCCTCATCTCCTCCCTGTCCCTGCAGATTCTCTGTGTGCTCTGCCCTCGCCTCATCTCCTCCCTGTCCCTGCAGATTCTCTGTGTGCTCTGCCCTCGCCTCATCTCCTCCCTGTCCCTGCAGATTCTCTGTGTGCTCTGCCCTCGCCTCATCTCCTCCCTGTTCACGTAGATTCTCTGTGTGCTCTGCCCTCGCCTCATCTCCTCCCTGTCCCTGCAGATTCTCTGTGTGCTCTGCCCTCGCCTCATCTCCTCCCTGTTCACGTAGATTCTCTGTGTGCTCTGCCCTCGCCTCATCTCCTCCCTGTCCCTGCAGATTCTCTGTGTGCTCTGCCCTCGCCTCATCTTCTCCCTGTCCCTGCAGATTCTCTGTGTGCTCTGCCCTCGCCTCATCTCCTCCCTGTCCCTGCAGATTCTCTGTGTGCTCTGCCCTCGCCTCATCTCCTCCCTGTCCCTGCAGATTCTCTGTGTGCTCTGCCCTCGCCTCATCTCCTCCCTGTTCACGTAGATTCTCTGTGTGCTCTGCCCTCGCCTCATCTCCTCCCTGTCCCTGCAGATTCTCTGTGTGCTCTGCCCTCGCCTCATCTCCTCCCTGTCCCTGCAGATTCTCTGTGTGCTCTGCCCTCGCCTCATCTCCTCCCTGTCCCTGCAGATTCTCTGTGTGCTCTGTCCTCGCCTCATCTTCTCCCTGTCCCTGCAGATTCTCTGTTTGCTCTGCCCTCGCCTCATCTCCTCCCTGTCCCTGCAGATTCTCTGTGTGCTCTGCCCTCGCCTCATCTCCTCCCTGTTCACGTAGATTCTCTGTGTGCTCTGCCCTCGCCTCATCTCCTCCCTGTCCCTGCAGATTCTCTGTGTGCTCTGCCCTCGCCTCATCTTCTCCCTGTCCCTGCAGATTCTCTGTGTGCTCTGCCCTCGCCTCATCTCCTCCCTGTCCCTGCAGATTCTCTGTGTGCTCTGCCCTCGCCTCATCTCCTCCCTGTCCCTGCAGATTCTCTGTGTGCTCTGCCCTCGCCTCATCTCCTCCCTGTTCACGTAGATTCTCTGTGTGCTCTGCCCTCGCCTCATCTCCTCCCTGTCCCTGCAGATTCTCTGTGTGCTCTGCCCTCGCCTCATCTCCTCCCTGTCCCTGCAGATTCTCTGTGTGCTCTGCCCTCGCCTCATCTCCTCCCTGTCCCTGCAGATTCTCTGTGTGCTCTGTCCTCGCCTCATCTTCTCCCTGTCCCTGCAGATTCTCTGTTTGCTCTGCCCTCGCCTCATCTCCTCCCTGTCCCTGCAGATTCTCTGTGTGCTCTGCCCTCGCCTCATCTCCTCCCTGTTCACATAGATTCTCTGTGTGCTCTGCCCTCGCCTCATCTCCTCCCTGTCCCTGCAGATTCTCTGTGTGCTCTGCCCTCACCTCATCTCCTCCCTGTCCCTGCAGATTCTCTGTGTGCTCTGCCCTCGCCTCATCTCCTCCCTGTCCCTGCAGATTCTCTGTGTGCTCTGCCCTCGCCTCATCTCCTCCCTGTCCCTGCAGATTCTCTGTGTGCTCTGCCTTCGCCTCATCTTCCCCAAAGATAAAAAACAAGGCTGCAAAGAACTCTTGAAAGCTCAGGTGGAGAAAGCTGTAGAGATTGTACCTTTTGTCATCTTTCCTAAAAAGGTCATTTGTTAGGAAGAGTGATTGGACGGCTGGGATGTCTACACCATGTCTTCTTAGGTCCTCGTCCTCAAAGAGTATTTTCTGCTGGCGGATTCCTTTGTAGGCCAAGGCACACAACCTCTTCAGGTAATTGCTAACCGTGCTCCGCTGGGAACCAGTGCTTTGTTTCACTAATAAACCAGACAGAAAGAGCAGGTAGACTGAAGTAGTGGATTTTGAAAGATGCGCACACTCTGCTCTCGTCTCCATCTGTTGTTTAATGACTTTGCAGACAATCCAGCACACTACGGGTACAAAACACATGGTATAGAGAATTTCATTTTCTGTTACAACATTAAAAGCTTGTGCACCCTGGCTTTTATTTCCAAAGAACTTGTTGAAATATTCCTTCCTGTCATCTTCAGAAAACCCAAGAATCTCTGCAAATCGCTCATCCTTCCCACACTCCACAAGATACTGGGCGAGGGCCTCCAAAGCAGTTGGTCTGGTGGTGATGAGAAGAAAGGACTCTAGAAGGTACCGTCTTCTTACCAAATCGATTATTGATTTGTTGGACGCAGGTTTTTTTTCGGGATCATCTCGGGGCAAATCTTTGGGTAATTTAAGTTCATCAAAGCCATCGATGATGAAGAGCACTTTTTGGGGTTCTGCCTCTATAGCTTCCATTGTCAGGAGGGGTTTCCCCCCACATATGTGCAATATAATGTCAGCGATGGTCGGCTGCCCTCCAAGCTGGTTCAGTTCTCTACATTGAATATAGAACACATATTGGAACTTGTCCTGCAAGAGGTCGCCTGATGCCCAGTCCAGCAGGATCTTTTGGGCGGTCATGGTCTTCCCAATGCCGGCCACTCCCTGGAGCACTACAGTTCTGGGGATGTGCCCATCCTCTTCAGGCTTGAATAATTCTTGGATGCTAGAGTAGGAATGGGCAGCCCGTTCTGCCATGAGCTCCAGATGCCTCCTTCCAGAGGCCATTATTTCATCTTCTCTCTCTTCCTTCGGACGTTGCTTCTTCAATATTAGCAATTTTGTGTAGCTGTCTTGTAACAGCACTCTTTCACCCGGCAGTCTGTTCTCATCTTCGATCGCCCTGAATCTTCTTTTCATAAGTTCTTTAAACTTCTCCTTGGTTTCTATTTCTGCGCAGACCCAAACACATGGGGAAGAAAGGAAAAGAAATGGGTAAGTTACTAACGGGGTGGATTCTTTTTACATTATAAACATTCATGTTGAACACCAGGCCAGGGCGAACACATTCGGACACATTTGGAATCGCCTGATTTTCAGCACTGACCAAAGCTCTAGTACTTTCCATATGTCTGATGCCAGCTTCTGGAGATTCAAAGCAGTGTCTAAGACCTTGCAAAGAGGGGGATGGGTAGGGACTTGTATTGCTTAAGCATCATTATAGGGTAAGCAGTTATTGTTGTACTTTTACAGAGCTTGAGTGGGGCACATTTGTCAGAATGTGTTTTTCTGAATTTCACAGAAAGCCAAGCTAGGCCCTTGGACATTTTGTTTGAGACAGGCTTTATTTTCTGTGCCTCACAAGCTCGCAGTTTGCACACTAGGCGCTATATTCAAAGCACACCCCACCAGAGGCTCGTGCACTCCAGATGTGTCCCCTAGTCTTCCTGCCAACTTCTGGGGAAGGTACGGATGCCTGGCGGTCTGGCAGGGGCAGGGGCACGAGCCACAGATTATCTGCGTGTCCTGAGTCTCAGTGGCTGCTCCAGGAATACTTTGTGCGAGAGCCCATTGGATACACACCAGTAAAATACCTTCGCACAAAGCGCTAGAATTGACAGACGTTTGTTTAGTGCTAGGTGTGAGGCATGTACACATCTTTGGCGTTTAGTGGAAGAGGTCAGGCGGTGTCACTAGTGCTACATGGAGTGTGTGTGTCATGTAAGCACCACCTGTAAGAGGAGAATGTTGCATAAGTCTCTTGACTGACTGCAACACAGACGTTGTAGCACCGCTCGCTTTAGCATTTGAGGTCAGGCCAGAGAGCACACAGCACTGCCTGCTTGGTCTGTGCTGTGCCAGGCAAAATGCCACATCAATGAACACATTCTGCACCACACGTGGGAGCGCAGCCTCTGCACTGGCTACAGATGGAGAAATGGTGGGTGGGCAATGCCATGCAGAGCTCCAAGAACCATCACACTTCCAAGCATGTACACATGAACACAGTGGCCACTGTGGCCTGCGCTACTGGGTGTGCATGAATCTACTTTAGGGGACGTCCTGCTTTGAACAGGGCTAATTTGCAAAATCTCAGGTTCGCAAAAACTAACACTGCAGACATTCGTGTGATCTTGGACGCCTGCATCCTCAGCCATGGAGAAGGTTGGTCACCTGGTCCTGGGACTGAACAGGCATCCAGCGCTGTGAAGGGGGCAGCTAAAACACTAATGAATATGAACTGGGAAGAATCCCTATGGATGGATGGGAGGGGGGTGCTGTGCTAGATTGTGATCAGTCCTGTACATGCCTCTGCTAATGACTATGAAATGTCAGGGAAACCAAGTAAAGTGTGACAACATGGCTTCTGCTCTGCAGGAGTACAAGGATGAGTAGTGGCAAAACCACCTACTTAGCCCCCACAGCTAAGCGACATGGCTCCAGCAATAGGCTTCTCTGTGCACTAAATGATCAGTACTGTACATGCCTCAGCTAATGACCATGAACTGTCAGGGAAACCCAAGAAAAGTGTG
This sequence comes from Ambystoma mexicanum, assembly GCF_040938575.1. Classification (NCBI taxonomy): domain Eukaryota; kingdom Metazoa; phylum Chordata; class Amphibia; order Caudata; family Ambystomatidae; genus Ambystoma; species Ambystoma mexicanum. The sequence continues at coordinate 14,676,294 of NC_090935.1, forward strand.
TCAAAATGGCTTCTGCTCTGCAGGAGTACAAGGTTGGGTAGTTATTGTTATTGTTATTTTGCATTTATATAGCGCCTTATATACCATTGGTATGGTCTGAAGGCGCTGGTAGGTTGAACGCCCTTGGGAACCGAAGTTCATATCAGTAGAGAGAGTAGAGAGAGTCAAAAGGTGCGTGTGAGCACCGGGTATGTGTACAGCTCGTGCGGTATCCGTGTAATAGCTGCATTCTAGCGGTAGGTGTGTTGGTTGTGAGGTCAGGAGAATGTGTTCGTTCTGGCAGGAATTATCCAGAACGGATGTGGCTGCGTTAGGCCTGAGGAGAACGCCTGGCTGGGGGGGGTGTAACCAGCAGTGATTACTTACAATGATGTGGAGTGAGCGGCAAGTGTTGGTATGAGAACAGTTATACCGAATGGTGTCATAGTTTCACTGTGTTCTAGTTGAGTGGTGATGTAAGGAGAGAGTAAGCGTGGTGGTGGGAAAAGATGGGTTATATACCCTTTCGGAAATTCTCTGCATTCCAAATCATACTATATACGTCCGTTCCTTGCACTCCTATCCACTCCATGCATCCCAGTCTGTTCCATATATTTCGGTCACGCATTCATGCATTCCAGCTTGCCGCGTGTGTTCGAGTTTGCTACGTGCGCTCCAGTTCGCCATGCTACTCCAGTCATTGTGGGTTAAATGCACTTTAAGCGTTCTCTGCGTTCCAAACCATACTTTATACGTTACCCAATTCTATGCGCTTCAGTCCGTTCGATGCCCTCGTATCCACTCTTGTCAGCCTCACGCGCGCACTCTTGTCAGCATCAAGCATGTACCCACTCACCCCTCTACCCACTCACCCCTCTACCCATTCAGCCCCTCTACACGCTCAACCCCTCTACGCGCTCAGCCCCTCTACGCGCTCAGCCCCTCTACGCGCTCAGCCCCTCTACGCGCTCAGCCCCTCTATGCACTCATCCTCTCTACGCACTCATCCCTTCTACGCATTCTTCCTCTCTACGCATTCTTCCTCTCTACGCATTCTTCCTCTCTACGCAATTCAACCCCCTTTACGCAATTCAACCGCCTTTAGGCACTCAGCCCTCTACGCATTAATCCCTTCTACACACTTATCTGATCCCCGTACTCATCTGTTTTAAGCACTCGTGTCTTTCACACAATCAACATCAATATCCTGTTCTAAATATTCATCTCTACACTAATCTGTTCTATACCTTCATCCGTTCTGTACACTCATTAACTCTGTACACTTATCCGCTCAGACGCTCTAACACTCATCCGCTTTATCCACTCAACCACTCTATTCACTCATCTGCCCTATCCACTCATCCGCACTCATCCGCCCAATCCACTCATTCTCTCCTCTGTTCTATCCACTTGTCCATTCTATCCTCTCATCCACTCTATCCACACCATCCACTCTATGGACTCAACCCCTCGATGCACTCATCCCCTCGATGCACTCATCCCCTCGTTACGCTCAACCCCTCGATGCGCTCAACCCCTCGATGCGCTCAACCCCCGGGACGCACTCACCCCCGGGACGCACCCACCCCCGGGACGCACACACCCCCACAACGCACTCACCCCCACGACGCACTCATCCCCTCTACGCACTCATCCCCTTTACACACTCATCCCCTCTACGCACTCACCCCTTTTATGCACTCACCCCATCTACGCACTCACCCCATCTACGCACTCACCCCATCTACGCACTCACTCCATCTACGCACTCACTCTATCTACGCCCTCATCCCATCTACACACTCATCCCATCTACGCACTCATACCATCTACACACTCATCCTCTACACATTCTTCCTCTCTACGCACTCCTCCCTCTACGCGATTCAACCCCCTTTACGCCTTCATCCCCTTTACGCACTCATCCCTCTACGCATTCATCCCTTCTCTGCACTTATCTGATCCCGTGCTCATTAGCTCCCCACACACATCTGCTCCAAGGACTCATGCATTTCACACATTCAACAACGATATTCTGTCTTATATGTTCATCTCTACACTCAGTGACACCAGGCCTTACACCTTGGTGTAGGCACAAAATTGACATTGGTGACAGTGTGCCTGTCAAACGCATGGGCTCCCATATGTCAGATACCGTTAAGAGCCACATCCAAGCTGAGGTCGACAATATGTTGGATCTGGGTGTTATTGAACCCTCAACCAGTCCCTGGTCCAGTCCAGTGGGCCTTGTCCGCAATGCAAGTTCCCAGGCAGGTACCAAGGATTGGAGGTTCTGTGTGGACTACCGAGGAGTCAATGCCGTCACCAAAATTGACGCACACCCATTGCCCAGGGCTGAGGAGCTCGTGGACACCATAGGTGCTGCCAAATTTGTGAGCACCTTTGACCTTACCTCAGGCTATTGGCAAATAGCTCTGACAGACCATGCCAAGGAAAAGACGGCATTCTCAACACCTGAGGGACTCTACCAATTTTAGGGTCATGCCTTTCTGGGTTGTAGAATGCCCCTGCCACCTTCCAGAGATTGGTCAATCATGCGCTCAGTGGCTGGAGGCCTTTTGTGTGGCCTACTTAGACGACATTGCCGTCTACAGTTCCACCTGGGAAGAGCATTTGACACATCTGGATAAGGTGTTGCAGGCCTTGAAAAGGGCTAACCTCACTATCAAGGCCACCAAGTGCCAGATAGCGCAGGGGAAAGTCACGTATCTTGGTCATGAGGTAGGAGGGGGTCAAAACCAACCTCTCCCCAGTAAAGTAAAGGATGTACGTGACTGGGAGACTCCCACTACTCAAACCCAAGTGAGAGCCTTTTTGGGCCTCACTGGGTACTATTGCAATTTCATGGCGGACTATGGAACCATAGCTGCACCCCTGACAGCTCTGACTTCACCCAAACAGCCTAGGAAGGTTAATTGGACTGAAGACTGTCAGAGGGCCTTTGATGGCTTGAAAGAAAGTCTGTGTAGGGCACCTGTGTTGTGTGCGCCTGATTACAGCAAGCCCTTTATCGTTCAAACTGACGCCTGCAACACTGGAATTGGAGCTGTCTTGTCCCAGTTAGATGACAAAGGAAGAGAACATCCGATCATATTCATCAGTAGACAACTCAAGGGTAGAGAATTTAGGTGGGCTACTGTTGAAAAGGAATGTTTTACATAGTTTGGAGCCTTAGGCGTTTTAGGCCCTATCTCACGGGGTCTACCTTCAAGGTCCAAACAGACCATAAGCCCCTGAAGTGGCTTATGCAGATGAAGGGTGAGAACCCAAAACTTCTCAGGTGGTCCATTAGCCTACACGGGCTAGACTTCACTATAGAGCACAGACCAGGGAAGAGTCACGATAATGCAGATGGCCTTTCCAGAAGGTATGTTGACCGTCTGGATGAGGGTGTCTATCCCGTGGGAGATTAGGCACCCTCCACCTCAACCTGGGGGGGGCGACTGTGATGCTGGAAATGCATCGGAGGGACAGGGCCTCTGTATCCTTGTGTTAAACGTATCTTCACGAGATCGTGAGTTACCTCTGTTTCTTGTAGACCGTGGAGTTGAGGTTGCCAGTCTGTCGATGTATGATGGCCGATGAATGGGTAACGCGAGAAATGAGTCCAATCCCCTCCTGGTGAGTTAACACAGGACGGCACTGAACCAACTCCCAACGCCACGGGTGGCACTTCTCAGAATTTGCGTGACGTCGGGACAGCGTTTCCACTGGCTGAGAAGGCTTGATGAAATCACCGATGAAAACAGGATAGAACTTAGGAACTCCCAGCAGGTAGCAAGGCACTGGTACCGGCAGGACACAAGGCAGGCAAAGGGAGGCAGAGCTGACAGGAATTACCCCACTATAACTAGGAACCCAAAGATAACCTACTCTACCATAAACCAGGGAAGGACAAGGAATGGAATCAGAATGAAGGAGCAGAAGGAAATAGGAGGACCAGGAAGCAAGACCAGAATAAGGCAATGAGGCAGAATTGGGCAGAAAAGGATAGAACAGGAACTGGGGAACTGGACAACAAGTACCAGGACTCCAGCAGCGCATACACAGCAACAACCGCGTTGAGACGCGTCGTTCCTGTGTATGCGGTGCCCTTTTATGGCTCAGGGTGAAAGCGAGGCTTGGAACGCATGTTCCGACACTGCGCATGCGCGGGACGACGAAACACTGACGATCCGCGCATGCGCAGAACCTCGCAAGATGGCGGCGTCCACGGCGCCCATCCGAACCGCGGGTCGGCGTGAGGAGAGACGCCACCGCGGGTAAAGTCTCCATGAAGGAGGAGACCGCTGCGGCCGTGGACCAGGGACCCCAGGACAAGTAATTGGCGCCCGCGAGCGAGCGCGCGGTGTGACACCATACCCCCTCCCGGACAACCCCGGAGCACCGGGTTTCCAAGGGTAGCGGAGATAGAAGTCCCGAACCAGGCGCGGTGCATGCACGAAGGAGCGCGGCTCCCAAGTACGGTCACAAGCAGGATAACCCTTCCAGCCGACCAGAAGCTGTAGAGCACCTCGCCAAATCCGTGAATCACATATCTCATGCACCTCGAATTCAGGGACCCCCCGAACCAAGACCGGGGCAGGACGGGAACAGGTACGACCCATAACATCGGGCACGTAGGGCTTCAAAAGGGAAACATGAAAGACAGGATGGACCCTCCAAGAGCGGGGCAAAGATAAACGAAAAGCAACAGGTGAAATACAGTCCGTGATGCGAAAGGGACCAAAAAAGCGGGGGGCTAGTTTCACGGCTAGGTTGCGTACTGGTAGATTCTTGGAGGACAGCCAAACCATGTCCCCAACATGAAGAACAGGTTCTGGGCTCCGTCTCCTGTCGGCCTGCTCCTTCATATGTGCCTGTGCCGCCGCCAAGGTACCGGCCGCTAGACGATGTTGATCGCGAATCAGGGACACCAGGGCATCTGCAGATGGAACGGCGCTGGAAGATGTTGGATGACTAGGCAGCAGTCGAGGATGAAGACCGGTAGAACAATAGAAAGGGCTGAGTCCTGTAGCGGAATGTACAGCGTTGTTGTAAGCTGCTTCCGCGGTGTCCAACCACTCCGACCAGTTGTTTTGGGTGGCATTGGCATAACAACGTAGGTATTGCTCTAGGGTCTGATTGGTACGTTCCGTCTGTCCGTTAGTCTGCGGATGATAGCCGGAACTCAGGGCTCGCTGGATGTCCAAATGCCGACACAGTTGACCCCAAAAGGAAGAGACGTATTGAGAGCCTCGGTCAGACAATATCTTCTCCGGAAGACCATGAAGGCGATACACCTCGTGTAGGAAACATCGAGCCATCTGGGATGCAGTGGGCAGTTTAGGAAAGGGCAAGAAATGAGCTGTTTTGGTGAAACAATCCACCACCACCATTATGCACGTGAAGCCACCAGACAGGGGCAGGTCAACGATGAAATCCGTGGCGATGGTATGCCAAGGGTATGGAGGCGTGGGCGTGGGTTGTAGAAGACCAAGGGGTCTCTTGCGAGGAATCTTGGTCTGGGCACATACCGGGCAAGAGTCCACGTATTGCTTTACCATTGTAGCCCATCCAGGCCACCAGTACTGTCGTGCAACCAGTTCTTGTGTTGTACGGACTCCACGGTGACCGCAAACGACGGAATCATGACAATTCTGTAAAACGATCTTCTGGAGTTCCAATGTGGGAACGTACAGACGTTCCTTGAAGAATAATAAGCCATTACGTTCTCTGACGTCAGCACGTTGTAGTATCTGTGTTCTTGAGGGATCCGTTCGTGTGGCCTCAGTCAACTGTTGGAGCTGGGGAGTCACCATCGATAGGAAATGTTTGGACGCTATCAAAGGTTCCGGTTCCTTGACACTTTCAACGTTGTTTTCCAGAGACCGAGACAAGGCATCAGCCTTAGTGTTCTGGGAACAAGGAATGTACGTGACGGTGAAATCGAACTGTGAAAAGAAGAAGGCCCATCGGGCATGACGGGAGGTTCGGCATTGTAAAGAGCGCAAGAACTGTAGATTACGATGATCCGTGCGAACCACTACCGGGTACCTTCCACCCAGCAAGTGATGTCGCCATTCCTCGAAGGCAGCCTTTATCGCCAGCAATTCTTTTTCTATCACCGCGTAGTTCCTCTCACTCACTGACAACTTCCTCGAGTAATAGGCCACCGGATGTTCTATCCCCGTGGCTATATCTTGCTGTAGTAGGACCGCCCCAATTGCGTAGTCCGAGGCGTCTGTTTCAACCACAAACGGTTTGACATCATCTGGATGTCTAAGAACAGGAGCCGATATGAATGATCTTTTTAATTCCTGGAATGCCTCCTCGGCCTGCATGTCCCAAAGAAACGGCACCTTGGTACTGGTCAGGTGGGTTAGACAGTTGGCCAGTTGAGAGAAGCGTGGAATGAAACGCCGATAAAAGTTGGCAAAGCCCAAGAACCTTTGAAGTGACTTCACGCCATGTGGTGATTTCCATTCTTGTATAGCTTGCAGTTTTGCGGGATCCATCTGTACTCCTGTGTTGCTGATCACGTAACCCAGAAACTCCATGCTCTCCCTATGAAATTGACACTTCTCGATTTTGGCATACAGACCGTTGTGTATCAATCTACGGAGGACTTCCTGTACATGCGTCACGTGTGTAGTATGAGTGTCAGAAAACACCAGTATATCGTCAAGGTAAACCCAGACAGATGTTCCGATAAGGTCAGAAAAGACATCGTCCATGAACCGTTGGAAAACTGCCGGAGCGTTGCAGAGGCCAAACGGCATCACCCTGTATTCGAAGTGACCAATAGGTGTTTTGAAGGCCGTCTTCCACTCATCTCCCTTCTTAATTCGCACCAAGTGATAGGCCCCTCTTAGATCCAGCTTGGTGAAGATCTGTGCTGATTTCAGGGATTCGATGATGTCCCGGATGAGTGGTAACGGGTACCTGTCCTTCTTCGTAATCTCGTTGAGTTGACGGTAGTCGATACAAGGACGCAAAGTGCCCTCTTTCTTCTTGACGAAGAACAACGGGAATCCTGCAGAGGATTTGGACGGCACTATATAGCCCTTGTTGAGGCAATCCGTGATATACTCCTGTAGTATGCCCTTCTCGAAGTGAGTCAACGAATAGATCTTGCCGTGGGGAATGATTGCACCAGGCAGGACGTCAATGGAACAATCAAAGTGCCGATGGGGTGGTAGTGGTATGTCCTCAGGCTTAGAGAACGCCTTGTGATATCCGGCATATTCAAGAGGAACCGATTGAGTGGCACATAAACGAGCGGATACATCAGCAGGGTTGAGGGACTCCAAAATTGCAGGAAAGGTTTCGTGAATCACACAGTCACTAGGACAACGTGTCGAAGAGAACACCAAGGAGCGAGCGGTCCAGTCAACCTGGGGATTGTGATACAACAGCCATGGTAAACCCAACACCACCGGAAATGCAGGAGACTTGATGACGTCCAATGTGATACGTTCGAGATGCCCCTCCACAGAGAGCCACAAGGAATCGGAGTGTTGAGAAACCGGACCAGAAGCCAAAGTAGAACCATCGATTACCTCAACCACCGTTGGTCGTTCCTTGTTGTGTAAACGGATTCCATTGGTAATTGCGAACGAGGCATCGATGTAGTTGCCAGATGCTCCGCAGTCCAAAAGGGCCCAGGTCTTCACACACTTCCCAAGCCAAGCAACACCAACTTTCAGGATCAACAAGGGTACTGAGTTCATGGGGGGAAGGACGGATTCAGAAGGGCGGCCCGCTGCTGCCTTCGCCTGAAACAACGGCCTGTTAGTTTTCCTGTTTCTTCAGAGGGCGTAATGGACAGGTACCTAGAAAGTGGCCAGAACCACCGCAATACATGCATAAGTTCTTCTGTCGTCTTCTTTTCTTTTCAGTCTCGGATAACGGACCTCTGACGGCACCCAACTGCATGGGTTCTGGGGCTACATCGATAGAAACAGCCGATCCAGGGTTCTGTGCTGGAAGAACTGGTTGATACCTGTCAGATCTGCGGCGTTCACTCCGTCGTTCGGTTAACCTGTGGTCAATGCGTAAGACTTGTTCCACTAAAGCTGGCAGCGTTTCTGGCTCCGGAATGTGCAGCAATTCGTCTTTGTACTCCTCTCGTAGTCCCCGACGAAACAAGGTTTTTTGAGTGACTTCGGGCCATTGTGAATCAGTTGCTAGTTGTCGAAACCGACTGATGTAGTGGATTATGTCACCTGACCCTTGCTTGATCTCCATTAATTGATTCTGGGCCATGGCTGCCAGATTTGGCGGTTTGAAGACATCCAAAAAGGCTTTCTCGAAGGCAGCGAAATCGGCCAACAGAGGACTGTTGGTAGAGACCAAAGGTGCGGCCCAGGCGAGTGCATTGCCAGTTAGGTTTCCAAGGATATACCCGATTTTAGCTTTGTCTTGAGAAAAATGTGTAGACCTGAATTGGAAATGGATCCGACAGTGAGTACAAAACTCGGCCACTCGACGTGGATCACCATCATACTTCATCGGAGTGGTGTAAGCCATGGAGTTCTCAGGCGGTGTGACAGGTTGTGCGGAATTAGCCAAACACCGATCCAATGCCTGTCTGAGAGTGTTGTTTTCCTGGCGAAGAGTGGTCATCTCCAGGCGCATGGTACGCATTTCTTCGCGTAGTTCCTGCATGTCGTCCAAGTCAGGACTGAGGGATAGGCGTCTCAATCTGTTAAACGTATCTTCACGAGATCGTGAGTTACCTCTGTTTCTTGTAGACCGTGGAGTTGAGGTTGCCAGTCTGTCGATGTATGATGGCCGATGAATGGGTAACGCGAGAAATGAGTCCAATCCCCTCCTGGTGAGTTAACACAGGACGGCACTGAACCAACTCCCAACGCCACGGGTGGCACTTCTCAGAATTTGCGTGACGTCGGGACAGCGTTTCCACTGGCTGAGAAGGCTTGATGAAATCACCGATGAAAACAGGATAGAACTTAGGAACTCCCAGCAGGTAGCAAGGCACTGGTACCGGCAGGACACAAGGCAGGCAAAGGGAGGCAGAGCTGACAGGAATTACCCCACTATAACTAGGAACCCAAAGATAACCTACTCTACCATAAACCAGGGAAGGACAAGGAATGGAATCAGAATGAAGGAGCAGAAGACAATAGGAGGACCAGGAAGCAAGACCAGAATAAGGCAATGAGGCAGGATTGGGCAGAAAAGGATAGAACAGGAACTGGGGAACTGGACAACAAGTACCAGGACTCCAGCAGCGCATACACAGCAACAACCGCGTTGAGACGCGTCGTTCCTGTGTATGCGGTGCCCTTTTATGGCTCAGGGTGAAAGCGAGGCTTGGAACGCATGTTCCGACACTGCGCATGCGCGGGACGACGAAACACTGACGATCCGCGCATGCGCAGAACCTCGCAAGATGGCGGCGTCCACGGCGCCCATCCGAACCGCGGGTCGGCGTGAGGAGAGACGCCACTGCGGGTAAAGTCTCCATGAAGGAGGAGACCGCTGCGGCCGTGGACCAGGGACCCCAGGACAAGTAAGTGGCGCCCGCGAGCGAGCGCGCGGTGTGACACCTTGTCCTTTACTGCTTTTTATTGTGTGTTCTGTTGTGTTTTCCGCACAGGAGTTCATGTGGGACTACTGGTGGTGCAGCTCTCGCTTTTGGTTTGGTGTACAGACACATGGGATACCCTTATGGCACCCCATGGGTGGGGGTACAACCCTGTGCCCCTAGGGTATGTTTTTGGGCACAGTGTGGTCCACAGAGCAGGGTAGGGGCTGGTGGCAGCTCCATGCTGAATTTGACAGGTGCTCTGAGTATCCTCCATTTTGGGATACCCAGGCCCTGCCATTGGAATCAGTTGATTCCTGATAGGAAACAAGATGGCCCCTGTGGCCTCTTGCTTTCTATTGCCTGTTATCTTGTTTCCCGAAAGTCCTGGGAAACCCTGACTCTGTCCCTTCCCCCTGACTGGCTGTTGGGTGGAAGTTCCATATATGGTGTTGTTGTGAAGACCAGGCCAGACTGGCTGGAGCCTTCCCAGTGACTGTATGTTGTGGGTACACCCTGTGGGTAGGACCTGGGTGAATGGAGTTTGTGACCAATATGCACTTCTTGTTGTGGATGTCTGGTTTCTGGTGTTTGACACAATGATTGAGACAGCCCTGCCTGAAACTGGTATGAATGCATTGTGTAGTGTTGAATGGCTGGGTACTTGTCCCAATACACATTCCTTGTTGTGAGTGTCTGAGAGGGAGGAGGATGGCCTGAATGCACTGTGTGCCTGATTGGCTGATTGACTGCATGAATGCCCTCTGTATGATTGGCTGCTGAGTGTGACCCAGCAGTGAAGATGAGAGACAGAATAGTATATCTGGGGACCTCTCACCACTGGTAATTCTTCAGAAGCTGATGCCCAAACTACGAAGAGTAACTGGAGTTGAAACTGAAGCTTAGCCTTGCTGTTGCTCTACTTCACCAATCTGAAAGCTGCTGTGTCTCCAAGGACTGACCCAGAGAGGGGATGGTTAGGTGCCCTCTTACCGAGCTATGAGGGACCATCGTGCACTGCTAATCTTTGCCAAATCTCCCTGGTAGACAGACCTACGACAGGCTGCTGACCGCAGACAGGGACCGCCGCGGAATCACAAGGAGAAGCGCCCGGACACTGTTTTCCATCACCGTCGATGACTGCCATCGCCGACCGGAGCCGCCGTGCTCCCTTTGCCTAAGTAACATTTGATCCAAGGACACTCTCGCCTGCATCGTCGACCGTTTTGTCCCGCCGGAGAAAGTCGAGGCCGCTGACGCACCGAGGAGCATCCCCCAGTGGGTTTCCCGCCACCTGACAACTGTAGAGACGCCGGACGACTCGACACCCTTGCTGGGCCACATTTCTTCACAATCTCTTTGCGGTCCTGAACTATCGTCATCGAGGTGCCCCGCACACCTCTTCCTTGCAGGACGCCAACGCTCCGTCATTGCCGAGCACCGCTAGAAACGAAGCTGCCACCTCACGGTCGTCGTTGAACCCTTTTTCCTCGTGGGATATCGACGATCCGTGGCTCCTGCCTTAAAGGGAGCCGCTCAAGAAGGATCCGTCGACAACCCTACGACGAACTCTGCTATTCCAGGTACATTGGGGTTGTAGAACTATTATAGAAGGAAATAAGAATCATAAAACAATATATGGACTGGGCTTGTGATATATCTTTACTTTACATGTTGCCCAGGTGGGGGGATCTCCACACAGAACTGTGTCTAGTGGAAGGGGCCAGTATTCTGCCAATTGGTCTAACCAACTGCTTTCCTCCTATGTCTATTGTTGGTTGCCTTTATTAAGTGATATGTGTGACATTTGACCAGAGTACAGTTGATGCACTTTAATGAGATCTGATAATAATTGTGGTACCACTTAGAAATGTATATATTTGCCATTGTAGATTTACTGAGCATAAAGTGTGTTATTGTGATGGTGTACATAACCTTGAATATTAATTATATAAAGACTGTGTTTTAACCCATACAGTGTGTGGACATTCCTTTGTGGGGGCTTGGGGACTACACTGTACTTAAGAACCAGCCTGCATCACCTCCTGAGAAGCTAGGCCTTGATTGCTCATCCATGCTACCTTATAAAGAATCTTGGCTGGGGTCCTCTGTGCCTCTCCTCTGCCATATAGAGATCAGAAATACAGACCCCCCCTCCAGTCTTTACAACCAGTAAGTCTAGTCTCTTAATACTAATCATCTACTAGTAAAATAATCCACAATATTATCCTTATATCTGTTACCTGAATACAGGGGTGATGTTAAAGCAGATATCACAATTGGAGCTTCTTTTTTATAATTCAAACCCATAAATTATATTATGCACAACTCGGGTATCATTGAGAAACATCCATGCATTCACTTTTAGGCAGATTTGAAGCCCAGCGTCTATCTCAGTACCACCAGTCGCCCAGAGATGTCCTCGCGGATGATGCTATTGAGTGACATCCATGCATTCGATATTAGGCAGCTCTGCTGTTCCGGGCCTGCTGCATATTCCTGGTTTATTGGCCCGTTCTCATGCTCAACCTTTCGACTTTCCTCATCCTTTTACATTGAATTTTCAAATCCAAAGCAATCCTCAGTTATACCCTCTACGGTTCCTATGTCCTCTGAATGTATTGTACGCAACGAAGGAATGCTATGTAACAGGCGCATGATATTCCCTGTGTTCAAAATTACATAGTTCTCATCTACAAGTATGTTTTCTATGCGTACTTTCTGAATATTAGATTACATGTTTTTTCGATTTGAAGACTCAATTCCCAGTGATTTTGCAATTGAGCCGATGTAGTACGTGGGTTTAGAATCGCTGAGACTTTGCTTGTCTTTCTTTCAGAGGAGATGGTCGCACTTCTTGGCTCAAGTTTTTTTATATCACAGTCAAACTTTACTTCTTCACAGTGTGTCATGATTCCGGCTTTCTTATTTTGGCCGGCTTCTCTTGCTGAGTTTGATTGAATGTGGGATATTCCTTCAGTTCACAAGGAAATTGAATTGTGAACTTGACCCACACTGACAGTTATATGTGGAGACTCAGTCTCCTCGTCTATTTCGTCTGAATAAGTCGAGAGATCGCATAAATCAATAGAGGACGATATAGAATGTGTTGAATATACCTCAGACTCAATTCTTGGTCGCTTGTTTGGATTTGTCTGTTGACTTCTATTTATTGAAACTTGTTGTTTGAGATTTCCTTTTTACTTTTCATCTGCATTGCAGGAGCTGAGTCGTTGTTTTACTCATCACTGTTTTGGCGTTCCCTGTAAATATCTCAAACAATGTCATTTGTTTGTTCATTGGGTTTTTGCTGGCAGGAGTCATCGGCAATCCATTTCTTGCTGTCGGCTAGGAAATTCCATCGTTTTTAGAAACCATCACCTCGGCGCTTTTTTTCTTAGACGTCGTCATTACATTTTCTTTGGGACCCTCATGTCTTTGATTTAAAGTACCCTGATTTGACGAGTTGCCTGACGCGGTCTCCTCTTGGACTGAGTCTATGTCAGTCATATTTGGGTCTTTATCTGTTGCCTCAATGATCACAGTGTGCATATTATGACTTTTACAGGCTGAGGTGCTCTTGGCCAGGGCTTCCATTTGTAGATGTGTTTATTTCATGAACACGTGGAGTGATTGTTAGATTTCTCCTCCTTATGTCGCGACCACTTCATGCATTCTAAAAGTGCTTTCATTAAATCAGCGTTGTCTGCTCTGAGGAGAAAGAGGGCGGAAACAGATACTGGCTCTGAGGAGAGAGCGGGCGGGTACAGATACCTGCTCTGAGGAGAGAGCAGGCGTGTACAGATACCTGCTTTGAGGAGGGAGCGGGCGGGTACAGCTACCTGCTCTGAGGAGAGAGCGGGTGGGTGCAGATACCTGCTCTGAGGAGGGAGCGGGCGGGTACAGCTACCTGCTCTGAGGAGAGAGCAGGCGGGTACAGATACCTGCTCTGAGGAGGGAGCGGGCGGGTACAGCTACCTGCTCTGAGGAGAGAGCAGGCGGGTACAGATACCTGCTCTGAGGAGGGAGCGGGCGGGTACAGCTACCTGCTCTGAGGAGAGAGCGGGTGGGTACAGATACCTGCTCTGAGGAGGGAGCGGGCGGAAACAGATACTGGCTCTGAGGAGAGAGCGGGCGGGTACAGATACCTGCTCTGAGGAGAGAGCAGGCGGGTACAGATACCTGCTCTGAGGAGGGAGCGGGCGGGTACAGCTACCTGCTCTGAGGAGAGAGCGGGTGGGTGCAGATACCTGCTCTGAGGAGAGAGCGGGCGGGTGCAGATACCTGCTCTGAGGAGAGAGCGGGCGGGTACAGATACCTGCTATGAGGAGAGAGCGGGTGGGTACAGATACCTGCTCTGAGGAGAGAGCGGGCAGGTACAGCTACCTGCTCTGAGGAGGGAGCGGGCGCGTACAGATACCTGCTCTGAGGGGGGAGCGGGCGGGTACAGATACCTGCTCTGAGTAGAGAGCGGGCGTGTACAGATACCTGCTGTGAGCAGAGAATGGGTGGGTACAGATACCTGCTCTGAGCAGAGAATGGGTGGGTACAGATACCTGCTCTGAGGAGAGAGCGGGCGGGTACAGATACCAGCTCTGAGGAGGGAGCGGGCGCGTACAGATACCTGCTCTGAGGAGAGAGCAGGCGGGTACAGATACCTGCTCTGAGGAGAGAGCGGGCGGGAACAGATACCTGCTCTGAGGAGGGAGCGCGCAGGTACAGCTACCTGCTCTGAGGAGAGAGCGGGTGGGTGCAGATACCTGCTCTGAGGAGAGAGCGGGCGGGTGCAGATACCTGCTCTGAGGAGAGAGCGGGCGGGTACAGATACCTGCTCTGAGGAGAGAGCAGGTGGGTACAGATACCTGCTCTGAGGAGAGAGCGGGCAGGTACAGCTACCTGCTCTGAGGAGGGAGCGGGCGCGTACAGATACCTGCTCTGAGGGGGGAGCGGGCGGGTACAGATACCTGCTCTGAGTAGAGAGCGGGCGTGTACAGATACCTGCTCTGAGCAGAGAATGGGTGGGTACAGATACCTGCTCTGAGCAGAGAATGGGTGGGTACAGATACCTGCTCTGAGGAGAGAGCGGGCGGGTACAGATACCAGCTCTGAGGAGGGAGCGGGTGGGTGCAGATACCTGCTCTGAGGAGAGAGCGGGCGGGTGCAGATACCTGCTCTGAGGAGAGAGCGGGCGGGTACAGATACCTGCTATGAGGAGAGAGCGGGTGGGTACAGATACCTGCTCTGAGGAGAGAGCGGGCAGGTACAGCTACCTGCTCTGAGGAGGGAGCGGGCGCGTACAGATACCTGCTCTGAGGGGGGAGCGGGCGGGTACAGATACCTGCTCTGAGGAGAGAGCGGGCGGGTACAGATACCTGCTATGAGGAGAGAGCGGGTGGGTACAGATACCTGCTCTGAGGAGAGAGCGGGCAGGTACAGCTACCTGCTCTGAGGAGAAAGCGGGCAAGTACATCCACCTGCTCTGAGGAGAGAGCGGGCGGGTACAGATACCTGCTCTGAGGAGAGAGCGGGTGGGTACAGATACCTGCTCTGAGGAGAGAGTGGGCAGGTACAGCTACCTGCTCTGAGGAGAGTGCTGGCGGGTACAGATACCTGCCCTGAGGAGGGAGCCGGCAGGTACAGATACCGCTCTGAGGAGGTAGCGGGAGGGTACAGATACCTACTCTGAGGGGGGAGCGGGCGGGTACAGATACCTGCTCTGAGTAGAGAGCGGGCGTGTACAGATACCTGCTCTGAGCAGAGAATGGGTGGGTACAAATACCTGCTCTGAGGAGAGAGCAGGCGGGTACAGATACCTGCTCTGAGGAGAGAGCGGGTGGGTGCAGATACCTGCTCTGAGGAGAGAGCGGGCGGGTGCAGATACCTGCTCTGAGGAGAGAGCGGGCGGGTACAGATACCTGCTATGAGGAGAGAGCGGGTGGGTACAGATACCTGCTCTGAGGAGAGAGCGGGCACGTACAGCTACCTGCTCTGAGGAGGGAGCGGGCGCGTACAGATACCTGCTCTGAGGGGGGAGCGGGCGGGTACAGATACCTGCTCTGAGTAGAGAGCGGGCGTGTACAGATACCTGCTCTGAGCAGAGAATGGGTGGGTACAGATACCTGCTCTGAGCAGAGAATGGGTGGGTACAGATACCTGCTCTGAGGAGAGAGCGGGCGGGTACAGATACCAGCTCTGAGGAGGGAGCGGGCGCGTACAGATACCTGCTCTGAGGAGAGAGCAGGCGGGTACAGATACCTGCTCTGAGGAGAGAGCGGGCGGGAACAGATACCTGCTCTGAGGAGGGAGCGCGCAGGTACAGCTACCTGCTCTGAGGAGAGAGCGGGTGGGTGCAGATACCTGCTCTGAGGAGAGAGCGGGCGGGTGCAGATACCTGCTCTGAGGAAAGAGCGGGCGGGTACAGATACCTGCTCTGAGGAGAGAGCAGGTGGGTACAGATACCTGCTCTGAGGAGAGAGCGGGCAGGTACAGCTACCTGCTCTGAGGAGGGAGCGGGCGCGTACAGATACCTGCTCTGAGGGGGGAGCGGGCGGGTACAGATACCTGCTCTGAGTAGAGAGCGGGCGTGTACAGATACCTGCTCTGAGCAGAGAATGGGTGGGTACAGATACCTGCTCTGAGCAGAGAATGGGTGGGTACAGATACCTGCTCTGAGGAGAGAGCGGGCGGGTACAGATACCAGCTCTGAGGAGGGAGCGGGTGGGTGCAGATACCTGCTCTGAGGAGAGAGCGGGCGGGTGCAGATACCTGCTCTGAGGAGAGAGCGGGCGGGTACAGATACCTGCTATGAGGAGAGAGCGGGTGGGTACAGATACCTGCTCTGAGGAGAGAGCGGGCAGGTACAGCTACCTGCTCTGAGGAGGGAGCGGGCGCGTACAGATACCTGCTCTGAGGGGGGAGCGGGCGGGTACAGATACCTGCTCTGAGGAGAGAGCGGGCGGGTACAGATACCTGCTATGAGGAGAGAGCGGGTGGGTACAGATACCTGCTCTGAGGAGAGAGCGGGCAGGTACAGCTACCTGCTCTGAGGAGAAAGCGGGCAAGTACATCCACCTGCTCTGAGGAGAGAGCGGGCGGGTACAGATACCTGCTCTGAGGAGAGAGCGGGTGGGTACAGATACCTGCTCTGAGGAGAGAGTGGGCAGGTACAGCTACCTGCTCTGAGGAGAGTGCTGGCGGGTACAGATACCTGCCCTGAGGAGGGAGCCGGCAGGTACAGATACCGCTCTGAGGAGGTAGCGGGAGGGTACAGATACCTACTCTGAGGGGGGAGCGGGCGGGTACAGATACCTGCTCTGAGTAGAGAGCGGGCGTGTACAGATACCTGCTCTGAGCAGAGAATGGGTGGGTACAGATACCTGCTCTGAGGAGAGAGCAGGCGGGTACAGATACCTGCTCTGAGGAGGGAGCGGGCGGGTACATATACGTGCTCTGAGGAGGGAGCGGGCGCGTACAGATACCTGCTCTGAGGGGGGAGCGGGCGGGTACAGATACCTGCTCTGAGGAGAGAGCAGGCGGGTACAGATACCTGCTCTGAGGAGGGAGCGGGCGGGTACATATACGTGCTCTGAGGAGGGAGCGGGCGCGTACAGATACCTGCTCTGAGGGGGGAGCGGGCGGGTACAGATACCTGCTCTGAGTAGAGAGCGGGCGTGTACAGATACCTGCTCTGAGGGGGGAGCGGGCGGGTACAGATACCTGCTCTGAGGAGGGAGCGGGCGGGTACAGATACCTGCTCTGAGGAGGGAGCGGGCGGGTACATATACGTGCTCTGAGGAGGGAGCGGGCGCGTACAGATACCTGCTCTGAGGGGGGAGCGGGCGGGTACAGATACCTGCTCTGAGGGGGGAGCGGGCGGGTACAGATACCTGCTCTGAGGAGGGAGCGGGCGCGTACAGATACCTGCTCTGAGGGGGGAGCGGGCGGGTACAGATACCTGCTCTGAGGAGAGAGCGGGCGCGTACAGATACCTGCTCTGAGCAGAGAATGGGTGGGTACAGATACCTGCTCTGAGGAAAGAGCAGGCAGGTACATACACCTGCTCTGAGGAGAGAGCGGGTGGGTACAGATACCTGCTCTGAGGAGAGTTTGGACGGGTACAGATACCTGCACTGAGAAGGGAGTGGGCGGGTACATATACGTGCTCTGAGGAGGGAGCGGGCGGGTACAAATACCTGCTCTGAGGAGAGAGCGGGCGGGTACAGATACCTGCTCTGAGGAGGGAGCGGGCGTGTACAGATACCTGTTCTGAGGAGAGAGCGGGCGGGTACAGATACCTGTTCTGAGGAGAGAGCGGGCGGGTACAGATACCTGCTCTGAGGAGGGAGCGGGCGGGTACAGATACCTGCTCTGAGGAGGGAGCGGGCGGGTACAGATACCTGCTCTGAGGAGAGAGCGGGCGTGTACAGATACCTGCTCTGAGGGGGGAGCGGGCGGGTACAGATACCTGCTCTGAGGAGAGAGCGGGCGCGTACAGATACCTGCTCTGAGCAGAGAATGGGTGGGTACAGATACCTGCTCTGAGGAAAGAGCAGGCAGGTACATACACCTGCTCTGAGGAGAGAGCGGGTGGGTACAGATACCTGCTCTGAGGAGAGTTTGGGCGGGTACAGATACCTGCTCTGAGGAGAGTTTGGGCGGGTACAGATACCTGCTCTGAGGAGAGAGCGGGCGGGTACTTATACCTGTTCTGAGGAGAGAGCGGGCGGGGACAGATACCTGCTCTGAGGAGAGAGCGGGCGGGTACAGATACCAGCTCTGAGGAGGGAGCGGGCGTGTACAGAGACCTGTTCTGAGGAGAGAGCGGGCGGGTACAGATACCTGTTCTGAGGAGAGAGCGGGCGGGTACAGATACCTGCTCTGAGGAGAGAGTGGGCGGGTACAGATACCTGCTCTGAGGAGGGAGCGGGCGGGTGCATATACCTTCTCTGAGGAGGAAGCAGGCAGGTACAGATACCTGCTCTGAGGAGGAAGCAGGCAGGTACAGATACCTGCTCTGAGGTGAGAGCAGGCGGGTACAGATACCTGCTCTGAAAGGGACCTGTAGGCAGAGGGTGTGGTGCCTGTTTGATTATTGTTTGTTTGTTTGTTTTATTACTTGCATTGCGCAGCAGACCCGTGGGTATCAGGGTGCAGAGCATAATATAATTTACAGCTTAGTTACATCACACGGTAGTACATTACATATGATATTATAAGAGACATAGAACAAGCAGATACATGGAAGTAGATTATAATTGATGTACACAGATTAAAGGCACGAGCAGCGTGCAATCATCCCAGCGAGACGAGCTGATTAAAGAGCCGAGGTGTGAGCATGATGAGCACAGAGGGCGATGGTATCCCTCGGGTTCTCTCCGTTGAAGGTCTATACACTCATGTCTATCCACCTGTATTTCTGATAGAGTTCTGATGGTATTGTGGAACCTTTTCAAATACATAACTAGGTATGTGTCCAGATCACACACTACCTAATGGCAGTTTAATGCATTTAAAGTGATGTGATTGAATGGTGATTATTAATTTAGAATCATATGTCATTTTACAGGTCCCCTATGATATTGAGGTGACCGAGTGAAGTAAAACTGAATGCCCATTAGAATTATAGTGAATAACATTTAATGTTTTGTAGAGTTGTACGGTGGTGGGGGCATCACATGGTATTTGGATACACAAGGGAGATGCCCTTAGTTTTTTAAGGAATAAGAGTGCAAGGATGAAATGAAATGATATTTTATTTATATCGCGCTCGTACACAAGTGTTTCAGAGTGCGACCAGGCAAAAAGGGAGGGGCACAAGGGAGAGAAAAAAACATAAAAAACAGCGATCTCACTAGGCCCAGTGACATTTAAGAAAGTGCAAGTGCAATGGAAAGGAAAATGGGGGAAAAGTGTGAAGCAGAGGAGAGAAAAACAAATAAATATTAAATAGAATAAATGCTAAATAAGGGCTTTAAACCATTGTAGTGCAGCCAGCAAGTGGCAGGTGAAAGTTAGTCAGAAAGGTATATCTGATAAGTGCAGATGAAACGTGGGAGGGGGACTGTATGGGCACAGATAGTGCAGATGGTGGCCTGGAGGCAGTGCAGGAGGGTGGCAGGGTGAGCAGATACCTGGGCCCGAAAGAACAGAGGGTGGCCAGGTGCACAATGCCATGAGAAGAAACAGATCAACAGGGGAGAAGGGGGGCAAAAGCAGAGGCAAAGAGGAAGGTCTTGACAAGTTTCCGGAACCAAAGATGTTTTTCCTCAAGTTTCAAGGTGGCCGGGAGGCTGTTCAAAAGGGAGGCACCAGCCGAAGACAGGGATCTACCCCCAGCTCGTTTTTTTGCAAAACGACTAACCCTGAGGGATTTAGAAGTAGAGGAGCTAAGGGCTCGAGAGGGGAGGTATTTACGGAGGGATAGTTGAAGGTATATTGGACCCAGGCCCCAGAAAGCCTTGTATACAATGCAGAGGGTTTTAAATTTAATCCTTGCATTCACTGGGAGTCAATGAAGGGATTTCAAGGCTGGAGAGATACGATCCCAGGGCTTGAGGCTAAGGACAAGTCTCGCAGTCCTGTTCTGGATTAGCTGTAGAGGGCGGAGAGTGGAAGCAGGTAGATTTAGGAAGAGGCTGTTACAGTAATCCAGTTTAAAGAATCAGAGCTTGGGAGACGGTGAGCTTTTGAGGGAAGGAGAGGAAAGGTAGAGTACCTCTAAGGAGGTGAAGTAAAAAGTTAGATTTTTTGGAGACATCAGAGATGTGTGCGGAGAAGGAAAGTGTAGAGTCAAAGATAACCCCAAGGTTCTTAGCCGCGCAAGTGGGGGTGGGAGGAGGGCCAAGCGAGGCCGGCCGTAGAGTGAGAGGAAAGGATGGAGATGGTGTACCAATAAGGAGGATCTCAGTCTTGTTGGCATTTAGACATAGATCATTGGCGGCACACCAATTTTGAATGGCGATGAGATAGTCAGAGATGAGGGAAGGAGAGGAGGTGGCTGAAGGAAGCCTGAAAATGAGTTGGGTTTCATCAGCATAGCACTGGAAAGTTGAGCAGAACATTGAAATGCAGTAAGCGAGAGTTGCCAGGTATTGGTTGAAAAGCCAAGGCGAGAGGATAGACCCCTGGGGAACACCACATGTGAAGAGGGAGATAGAAGATAGGAAGGACCCAAGTTGTACCTGGGAGGATCGATCAGAGAGAAAAAAGGTCAGCCAGGCCAGAGCCTGATCAGTGATACCGAGGTTGTCACGAAGACGATTGAGCAGGGTGGTATGGTTGACCGTGTCAAAGGCAGAGGAGAGGTCAAGCAGGATGAGGACAGAGGGAATGTTAGAATCAAGGTTGGAGAGCAGGTTTTCACGGATGTTCAGGAGAGCAGTTTCCGTACTTCTGGCAGCTCTGAAGCCAGATTGGTGGTTATGGAGGGAGCCAACAGAGTCAGAACGGAGATTAAGCTGAGAGATGACCAGCTTTTCCAGGAGCTTGCCCAAGAAGGGAGTAATGGAAATTGGGCGGTAGTTTGCCAGACATGACAGATCAGCAGTGGATTTCTTGAGGAGAGGATGCACAAGGGAGTGTTTAAGAGGGGTGGGGAAAGAGCCAGATGCAAAGGAGAGGTTGCAGAAATCAGCAAGGGCTGGCGCAAGGGTGTCAATGTGGTCCTTAATGGTTTTAGAGGAACAGGGAAGGACCTGTCTAGATATCTCATCAGGGGAGAAAAGAGGAGGAGAAAGGGGGATGAGGGCTAGCTGAAGGAAGGTCAGCAGGCTGAGAAGGAGAGGGAGGAGGAGGGGGAGCAGAGGAGAGGGTGGACAGGATGTCTTGAGTTTTAGAGATAAAGTGAGAGGCAAGGGCATTGCAAAGATCCTGGGAGGAGAGAGGAGGGGTAGAGACTGCAGCAGGGTTGGCCAGCTCCTTGCAGATTTTGAAAAGTTCGGCCGAGTTGTTAGATGCCGCAGAGACGCGGGCTTGTATGTGGACTCTCATCTTAGTGTGGACAGCAAGTCGGTATTGCCTTTGGAGCAGGCGGCAGGCCAGTTTGTCGGAGGATGAGCAAGAAGCCCTCCATTTCCTCTCAGCCACCCTACACTTCTGTTTAAGTGTAGCAAGGTCAGAGTCATACCAAGAATTGCACTTGGCTTTGGACTTCAAACGGATCCTCATGACGGGGGCAAGAGTATCAAGAGTAGCAGAAATAGGGGAGTAGAGAAGAGAGAGGGCTGTGTCAGGGTGTGACTCAGCCTGGGGTGGAGGAGGGGGGAGAAGGTTGCAGCAAAGGCTTCGACTGACACACGCTTCATGGGCCGGATATCTGAGAAGGTGGCTGGCAATCTAGGAGTGGGCTTGGCTTGGGGGGAGGAGATGGAGAGATGAGAGGAGAGGAGGCAGTGATCATTCCAGGAGAAAGGAGTAGCAAGGGGGGTAGAGAGGGGGAGGCCAGATGAGATCAAGACATCAAGTGTGTGGCCAGCCAAGTGAGTCGGGCCAGAGGGAAGGATGGAGAGGGAGAGTATATCGCAGAGGTTACGAAAGAGT
The DNA here is from genome assembly GCF_040938575.1 of Ambystoma mexicanum. Taxonomy (NCBI): domain Eukaryota; kingdom Metazoa; phylum Chordata; class Amphibia; order Caudata; family Ambystomatidae; genus Ambystoma; species Ambystoma mexicanum. The sequence continues at coordinate 14,698,363 of NC_090935.1, forward strand.
GAAGATGAGGGACAGTAGGATGAGGATGAGGATGAGTGAAGATGAGGGACAGAAGGATGTGTTTGATAACTTTTGAATAGTACTCCTGATGAAGGTTCTGTAATGACACTGTAAACAAACCGAAACATGTTGAGAGGATACAACAGCAGATGATGTGGAGACCTGACTGAAGGAAAACTTCAGTAGGTAATGATCTGAAAATTGTAATTTTTGACATTTCCAAAAGCATTGCTGACCCTCGCGCCTAGAAACACTTGTGTACAGGTGTGAAAACATGCAATATTATATCATATATCTAGCTTGTGGGCCAAGAGGTAGCACATGCTTAGAGGCACCCAGTGTTACCAGTGTTATAACACTTGTGAAAACCCTTTTTGTTATAATATTTTTCGAAGAATTCGAAAAATATTTTTGTAATAACATAAATCAATACAGGAATTTAAATAATAAAGATGTGTTTATTATTCATTAAAGTGGTCACCCAGCTTGTAGGGTACTAGCAAAATGACAATAAATATGAGTAGAGCATCCCTGATATGTTGTATTTGAGGAGAACCATCTCGTCAGACAAATCAGCCAGTGCAGGTTTTCCACGTATCAGTGCGGGACATCACTATGGTAGATCGGTCAGGGGGATATGCTCAGAAGTGAGCTTTACGCGATGGGCCGGGGCTTTTGAGGCTCAGGAGAGCTGTGTTAGGTTAGTCACCTAGGAAAGCGGGGGGGGGTGTTGCTAGGAGTCCTCGGATGCCAAACTCATGGAAGGACTAACTCCTTCCCTTACCTCATAAGGAACGCAAGTCCAGACAAGTAGCAAGTTCAGCTGAGGTTTATCACAGCCAACGAATCAACAGGGATAAAATGCACGAAAGCAAATCTAGGCACATCTCGAAGAACTCTGGCTCTGGGATCCTCTCCAGAAACCTATCTCTACACCGGTTGGTAGTTCCCCTATAGTAGCCCCTATAGAGGTTAGTGGATTGGACAGTACTATGTCAGGTGTCAGTCTTGGACCATCCCCGAAAACTGTTACTTACTCATTGTTACAGTAAGTGGACCTAATGTTTGGTCGGTGGCCCCAGCTAGCCACACCTAGGGTCATGAATTGTGATTGGCTGAGCAGTGAGCCCTCAGGCCTGGGACAAAACCAATTTCCAGCTCGGAGTGCCCCTATTCATGGTGCTATGTGCAACTATGTGTCTGCGGTGTGCAACTATTTGTCTCTGTTATAACCGTGTGTAGACCATCATTGCTGTGAGAGTGCTCCTTTCCCAGCGCATAATGGTAGCTGGAGTATAGCAACTTTGTTGCAACCATTGTCTGGTCCGTGAGACGGTTGCTCTTCCCAGCCACCAGATCATGGCCCATCGTCAGCTCAGCCAGATCACATGTTTGAAGAGCTGTGGAGCTCCAAATTATTCTGTATTAGATAGAATTATGCATCTCTGCCACGTTGGTGTTACTTCAGCTCATGGTGAAGAATGTCCCTTGCAACAATGAGACCTTGGCAGCGGCTTCGTTCCAGATGCAGTAATTCTGCTTACACAGCATTCAGCGTGGCTTCAAGTTTTCTAAGATGGGTGTGACCAACTAGGATTTCCTACGCCATGGTCTGGCTTCTACTGTGTGCGCCTTTCCATAGTATCCATAGGTTAGTGCGTTATGGCTATGTAAGGTCCCTTGAGTGCTCCTGCCATTCCATAGGGTTATTTGCATATAAGAATATGCAAGCATTCACACGTGATCTTGTTTCTTGTGTTTCTGTGTTGCTGCGGCAAGCTAGTAGCAAAATAATAAACGTGCTGACATTATGTGATTGTCACTGTCCTCTAACTCATAGAACTGGATGCATGTGTTCTTTGTATATATTTGGGTGTGTGGGTGACCTGACTGTGCGGATGGCATGTGTGCTTCATGTCTTACGCTGCTATGTCGTGTGGTCTCTAACAACTTGAGGCATGGCTTCTCAGCATTTTAGTTGATTCTGTCCATATAGCTGTCTCTGGTTTCTTCTTGTGCATCTTCATCCACTTTGGGTAATGTTCGTACTGCTTCAGGGTTTTAAGGTCAGCTAAGAGGGTATGTCTCGTGGTAATTGTCCATCATGGGAGCAGTTGGGATTGGTGTGAGCTTGTACGATCGGCGGCCATATTGGCTTTGGTGCTTCTTCCGGTTTGAGTGTCTTCTGGGACGGGGGCATATTCCGACCTTCCCTCTTCAGTCCTCCCTCTGGTTGACTTGTCGACCACACCACCACAATCTCTTCCATCGTCTACCAACCACCACACCTTTGTTATCCCTGCCAGATGTCCATAGTCCTGCCAGATGTCCATGATCTTCAAATTACCAATACATGTAGACGCACCCACCTTTGGATTTGCACCGCACCCATTTTCCTGTGTACTTCTTTGGGTTGCGTGGATTTTCTACCTCCATTCCAGGTGGAAATATGTCAGATTCTGCTGTCTTCTGTCTTGGTCTCTCTCTTTCCTTCATGATGTCATCCATTGCTTCCCCATGCCCCATCTCCATAAGTACTTGCATCCCTATCGCTTCTTATGCCATCTTCTTACACATGCCAATGCATATCTTGATCCCACACAGGGATGCTGCTCCATGAGCTTGGTCTTCCATCTTCGAGTGCATCTGGTCCAATTGTGTAACTGTGTCTGAAGGAGTTCTGTTATCTTCATAGTTGGCCAGTTTCAATGTGTAACAGGAACCTCCTATCTTTGTGCAAACTCCTCCTTCCATAGCGGTAAGGAGGTCCAGAACGTATCTATTCTGGAGCACTACCAACCTTATTGCTCTCAGCTCTTCTTTTATGGCGTTGAACCCATTCACTGGTGAGTTTATAGTTACATCAACTCCCAGCGAGTGATCTGTAACCATTTGGCATTTGTGTCTGTCTGTACTCAGTGGATTAGTGATGTAAAGAACATTTGTGTTATGCTGATCAGTCTGTGCGATGCTGGTATTTTGTTCACTGCTGCTTCCGATTTCCCTGAGAAGTAATGTCCCCCTCTCTTCACTCTGCTCGGTCCCTTCTGCGGGTCTGCATTGCCATTTTGAACTGATGGTACCAGTTGCAGTGACCTCCTCTTTCTTTTGTTGTTTTCCATTTTTGGAACATCGTCAACCTTCACATCCTTTTTCTATACCACCAATGAGGGCATGTTGACGTGCGCTAGGGAGCGTATTCCTCCCCAGTTTGGTGGCAGCTTGTCATATGCTTTGGATCAGCAAGCCCAATAGTCGTCCATCAGCACTGCGGTTCCTTCTGCCATTTCCAGATTTTCTCTATTCTTTTGTATCCTTCGTTTTCTCCTACTTCTTCAACGCTGTTGTGTTGATAACACAGGGCTGGTGCTTTCAGGGGAATTATAGGCAGTGGTCCAGCTTCATTATTTACCCATGTCACTAAGTTTGCACTTCTGTCCCATTCCTTGAGGCATTTGTCATTGTCTGCTTTTACCTCATTTACTGCAGATTCCCTGCACCCAGGCTCTGCTCCTATTTCCTTTACTCTGGACCATGGGCATGGCATGTACTTCAGTGTGATAGTCTTTGTGTCTCCTTTCTCTGGCCCTTCTGTTATGTACGGCAGCCCTTCACTGAGCTTCCAGTAATTTTTCAGCATAGGTAATGTCTAAATGTAATTGTCTTCATATTGAAAAGTCCCTTTCGACATCCACCTAAATGTTGCTGTCTTTCCTTGAAATCTTCCTCGCGTTTGGAACATCGCGAGATACATCAGGCACTGTGCTCTTGCTGCGGGTATTTCTGTTGCTACGAAGGTTCTGGAGGCACTCATGGCATAGGGGATTAAGGAGCAGACATAACAGCTCTCCCTGGTCGTATCTTTTCCAATTTTGGACATGTATTTGTACCACATGTTGTCTGTGACCTGTGCTGTGTCTGTGAGATACATGTCAACTCGCTTCATGTCTGTGCTAACACTGCACGTACCTCTCCTTACCTTGTTAGCAGTGCCTTTACTTCCACCTGACATGGTTGTCCTTACTGCTTGTGTCAGAGGAGTGTTAGTAAGGGATACAGCGGTGGCATGCATAGCAAAATACATCTGCCAAAATGCAGTACCCAAGAGCCCAGTGGATAACAGGAACCACACAACAGTCATAAGAATCTTGGATTTCAGTCATCATAACCACTTACGTTGCTTTTCAGGGAAGCTGAAATGATAAAGTTGCCCACCTGAAATCGCGAGAAGTAGCATTACTTTGTTAGTAATCGTGAGTATTATTCAAGCTCCATGAACTAAGCCCATGCAAAGTTTTCCTCCCAAATTTTCTGTATGGATGGGTTTCTTAATGGGGGCAGGACAGAGTATGCACTGTGTATGAGTTGTGGGTATGCTTGGTTTAGATATTCTACAAATACCATGAAGTAGATCTCAGGGGATTGTGCTCTGAAATGTCTGGGTCTTCTTATAGCATGGACGAATTGGTTGGAAAATGCTTTGGGGTGATCAATGGGAGGTAGCATCAAGTACTTTCCAAACACTTATATCAACAGTCACAGCAACCTGCATGTGTGAGGAGGAAGAAAGGTTAAATCGTGTTACAGCTGTCAAATGTGCATATCCTGTGTGTGCGAGAAAAGAGAAAGTTACATCATTTTACTGCTGTCAATGTGCACATGTATCCACATTGTAGATTGGACAATGGGCAAGTTCTTTGGGTGTGGGGGGAGAACGGTGTCTCTCATTGGTCAATTTGCACTAATGTTGCTGTGGGTGTTTCAGTGGTTTCGGAATGCCTGACCATAGGGTGGCAGTAGTTCAGGGGTATTTGTGCTTTCTTGTGGATCATCTGTAGCTGCAGCGTTGGACCTGTCGATCTCTGTAGTTAGGCTTCTGGGCGAGGCCGATGCTTTGTAGGGCTTGATGTCCTGCAAGTTGTTCCAAACGGTTTCCCCTGTAGTTGCACTGCCCGGTAGTTGATTGCCTCAACTACGTGAGTTCCTGTGAAACAGGGCGCATTCCAGTGCCTGGTGAAATTCTTTAACAAGACAAGTTCACTGATTTGTGCTACGGGCTCTTTTGAGGTTTCCTGTTCTGTGTTGTCAGTATCCTCTTGTTTGTTGTCTTCTGGCCTGGCCTGGGTCCGCTGTATCTGGCGAGAGATGAAAGAAGCGCTAGAAACCAGTGAAGTTACATAGTCAAACATTTCTTGACCCAAAATTTTAGAGACATTTTCACCGTCCTTAAATGCCCTAGTGGGAGGAGCCAGTGGGAGATGCATGCGCCATACTGTCACCACCACGTTGGGCGTTAAATGGAGGTCGGACCCTGGCTTGTTGTGCAACTCGAATAGTGCCAGTGGCAAGCAGTGGAGACAGTTTTTCTTGCTGCTCTGCTGAGTTTTGGCAATGTGCTCCTTCAGGAGGCCATTGAGGTTCTCACACATTCCGTTTGCTGGCGGGTGATACACAAATGCAAATTAGTGTTTCCAAGCAGGGTAGTGATGTGTTAGTACATTTCATTGGCGAAGTGAAGGCTATTGTCAGACCTCAGGACCTCGCAAATGCCCCATCTTGGGAATACCTCTCGGACTAGAAATGTAGCAGCTCAGAGGATCAGCATCAGAACAGTGTCCAGCCTCTATCCAGCTTGCGAAAGGGCAGACAACCACTACCATGTAGGGGTATCCTTGACATACATGGATCATGTCCACGTAGTCAACATGTAGATGCAGAAATGGGCCTTTAGGTCTAGGTACGGCTCCTCTCAACTCTCACAGTGTGACCAGTGGTGAACTGCTGGCACATCAAACAGTTACTTATCAGATTTACCACATGCTCACTTAAGTTAGGACAGAACCATTATTTTCCAATGCGTGCTGCAATTACCTCTTTCCCTGTGTGTGTTGGATGATACAACTGTGTCCGTGCTGGTTTTAGTAACGCAAGTGTCATGACCATCTTCCTTGTGTTGTTTTGTCGCCATAGGGCTTCTGTGGGGGACATTGAACATCCTCTCTTTACCCAGAGTTCCTGTTCCTCCCTTGGTGCAGTTCCATTATTGAGTTTCTGGTAGATAAATGTACCCTTCCTTCAGCACCATTTGCATCACCCCTCCCGTTACCTGTGCCCTCTCCTTCAATTCACACAATTCTCCAAAATATGATGCACATTTTGCCTCATAATCAGCTGCTTCATTTCCTTTCAAGATGGAATCTTCCCCTTTAGTGTGTGATTGGCACTTCACCAATGCTAGCTCCTGCTGGTATGATATTACTTAAATTAGTTCTCCTAGCAATATGGCATGTTGTACTGGAGTTCCATCAGCTCTCCTGTACCCTCTCATGAGCCATCTGGTCAATCGTGAATGCACTGTTGAGGTGACATAGGCACTGTCAGAGTATATTGTCACACTCTTTCCTATGCTGTGTTGTAGATCCAATATGAGGGCCACTAGATCTGCTGCTTACGCTGAATAATGAGGTGGTAACCGAGCACTCACTACTACCTCACTTGTCCAGTCCTCCTTCAATCTTACTACAGCCGCCCCCGTTCTCTTGATCCCATCGCTTTGATCAATAAAATGTATGGGAGGATACGTCTGTAGGACCCCCTGCTCCCACATTGCCCACCTACGTGAGGCTCATGACTTATTGGCAGCCCCCAATGCACCTGGGCCCAGGAGGCAGGGTGGCTGCTGATCGACGCGTGAGGCCACACGACCCGTAGTCTCACACCATTTTGTAAACGCCAAGACTCCATTTCAGATATACTGACCCACGCCAGAGCGAAATAGCCTGCGTGCAAAAGCTGCAGCTTGGTCCCCGCTGACCGCGCACAGAGAGCCTTGCACTTCCCCTTTACCTCCACCCCATGGCAGATCCGCTGAAGGCCCATTCTCACGAGCAACTAGACACGAACAAGTAACAGAACAAACACTGTATCATTTACCTTCCGCAGTACATCAATGCCCTAGAAGTGACTTGATTTGTAGCCAGAGTCTGGAAAATAACAAGAACAATCCCAATCAAGTATGCCCCGACCCTGCGTCTAACTTCCATCATTCAAGATATATAGTGCCCATGACCCCCTGCCCAGATCCCCCAGATGAAGTGTTAACCATACTTACTAAATCCCTGCATTTCACAGTCTTATTTATGATGCTAAAACATGTGTTGGAAAAGGATAAAACGTGTAATGTCATTAAAGCAAGATGACCCCCTCCCGCCCCAAGACTATGTACTGCAATGCCTAAATGAATGATAACTGAAAAACCTACCTTGTGCAAACTAATGTTTGCTGCTAATGTAAAAAGGATAATTAAAAAGCAATGTGTAGAATGCTTATGTAGAATGTGATAAAACACGATTGTATAGCATGCAGGCCATCTAGGGCAGTAAGTCCGTTTTTTACTATAAACGACAATGTTAGATTAAAATGTTGCTTTCATCCTCCTGAGTACATGACCCAACCTAGTACTACCTCACGATTGTCATTCGTTTTGCCTGTCTCATGAATCGCAAGTATTAGAGCGACTATTGATATGTATTGCATGAGTCACTGGAGCCCTCCACTGTTATGAATGTAGAAATGTATGCATATGAGAACAACAGAGATGTGTAATTTCCCTAATGCTCCCAGCCTCAGCATTCGTCCCTTCTAATGGTATATTGTGTAGTCCAGTGAATAGAGAATCGCTCATAGTTACAAGGCCATATCCCCCTCCTCCCGCCAAGGCCCGCCGGGACTCGCTGGTGTTCGAGCAGCACAGCCTCACCTCCCCACATTCCTGCTGGACCCGCGTCAACTGTTTACCTCCCCCATGTCAGATGCCGCCATGGCCTGGCCAAGTGAATTATGAGCTACCTGGTCTTAAATCCCACCGCCTTTGAGGGGCCAGTTATGTGCCCTCACTGATCCAATGGTATTCCTGTTCACTCCAGGTTTAATGGGCCATGGAGATAGTTATTCACCCCTGTACTAAGATATCGTAAAACGATCCCTCACTACATCTAACAGAATAGAATGACAATGCAGCTTACCCCGTGCCCCCTGACAAGACACCTGGACTCATGAGACCAGGCCCTTAGGTTCAGGGTAATCGTACACTGAAGTAGTGAGGAAACTTCACGTTGCATACTGTTTCTCTCTGTCTCCAACTTGACCTTAGATTAATGTATTGTAGGATTTGCAGGACACCTGGAATTGTATAGTTTGATGAGTGTGTGTGTGTGTGTGGCCACAAGGGCAAAGTGTTAGTGCAGCCACCAATCATCGATGCTGACCGCGTGCAGCCTGACAGCTCCACCCACCCCGACGAGCCCAGCTGACTCGTCTACCCCACGTTGGCACCATGCAGACGTTCACCAATCCTGGAGCAGAGCCTCTACACATTGTTTATAGTTTAGTCAACGCCACCCAATCCCTGAGACTATGTGCCCCCTATAGCTTACATCATGCATGATGTATTTTTGTAATAAAAATGACTGTCTTTGCTATTGTCAGACAGAGCGCTCTCGGACCTTGCAGAGTCCTTTGCATGCCCTATATCAATTTATATAAAACCCCTTTTAACTTCACCCGCACTTGGTCTTGGTCTCATTCCCTTCTGGGGTGTGTCCTTCATTGCCTCTTACAAAGGGGGGTTTACTGCCTTATTGGGGTATGTTTACTTTCAATCAATAGTTGAAGACCCATCAATGTAGAGTACTCCCCCCCCCCTCAAGTGCATCTCCCTCCACCTTGCTGGGTTTACAGTCTTGCATCTTACTATCCTTAGTTCTGCCGTTGATAGTATTATCTCATAACCTGACGCTCTCTGGGTTGTCAATATGCTCTTTGGCTTATGCAGTATCGCAACCAGGGCATGTTCCACGTGAAGGGTCATTGTGGACCCTGTTGTTATTATTGAAGCCTGCTCCGCTGCAAATGCTACAGCAGCCACTGATTGTTTGCACTGATAGCGTCCTTTCATCACTGAGTAAAGTTGTCCACTGTAGTAGGCAATTGGCTTATGGCCCATGCTTGTTTTTTTTGTCAGTACTGCCTTCATAACCACACTGTCGGTGTGTGAAAACAGGAAGAATTCCCTTTAGTAGTCTGGGGTCCCTAACACTGGAGCTGTGCATATGGCTTCCTTCAGCTCATTGAATGCTTCAGTCTTCGCTTGTGTCCAGACCAGTGTTTTTGCTCCTCTCTGTGCTTCTTTCAAGGCAGTTAGAAAAGGTCTGGTGTATGTGCTGTAATCAAAAACCCATGCACAACAATAATTGCACAACTGTAGGAATGTCTGCATTTCCCTCACTGTTTAGGCTGTGGTGTGTTGTGTATTGTCTGGGCTCTCTTTGGGGCAATGTGCCTGCCGTCCTTGGATATCAGCTGTCCAATGTACAGTATGTCCTGTTGACAGTACTGGAGTTTGGCCTTCTCTACCTTGTACCCTTTGTCTGCTAGTACTGTGAGCATGTGTATTGAGTCTGTCCTGCATTCTTCTTCTGTCTTGCTACAAATTAGGATGTCATCTACGTACTGTAGTACTGTGCTTTATGTGGTAATGTTCCCTAAATCCATTTGAATCACACTATTGAATATGGATGGTGACTCGCAGTACCCTTGGGGCAGCCTGGTGAGTTTCCATTTCTGGTTGCGGTACATAACGCTGGTCAAATCTTGTGAGTCTGGGTGTAGTGGTACTGAGAAAAAAGCATTTTTTAGATAAAATTACAGTGAAGCAGGTGGCTTCCGCTGGCATGCCACACAGAATTGTTGCTGGGTTTGCTGCTAATGGATATTCTGCTTCTACAATGTGGTTAAGAGGGAGTAAATCTTGTATAAAACGCCATGACCTCCGTTCGCTTTGTGTAAGGGGTACACTGCAGTGTTACATGGAGATTCTGATGGTACCAAAATGCCTCTTTCAATGAGGGTGCTGATTATTTTGTAAATTACCTCATCTGCCTCTTTGGTCAGGGAATACTGTTTCACTCGTGGCAAGATTGCTCCTGATTTCAATTTTATCTTTACCCCCCATGCTTTTTAATCACCCCACATCATAGGGACTTGTGGTCCATAAGTTGTTGGGTGCTTTGGCCCAAACCTCCTCCCAGAATGGTGGCAGCGCTTCTAGTGCCATTGCCATTGCTTGCACAACCTCAATATATGTAATTTGTAACCAGAACCTCACTCTCATTTCCAGCATCATCTCTGTGTTAAGATGTGATCAATGATACTCACACAGCTTGAGTATAAAGACAGAGGTTCATTTATTTCAAGCTCAAGGAGTAACGACCCCCAGCCAGGAAAACAGCATTCAACTGACTCAACATTGAATCTAGAACATGTTAATGATTCTCACTCCACAACCTGAACCCTGGCATAGATGTATATAGCAACAGTAACTAGGAAACAATAACATGCTATAACTATGTACATGTTGTGCTCTCACAGCAAATTAAGTAGACACTTCTAACACCTCCCTTCCTTCATATTCTACACATTATTCTGAAAATCATCCTGCAAAGAAACATGCAGTCCTCATACCTCCCTTCCTTCATCCTTTTGACATCAATGGGAATTATTTACCCTGAGGACAGCCACCCTTCTTTATTCTATACTCCTCTGCCTTTAACCAAAATGGAAGAGCCCAAATCCTTTACAACCTCCTTAGGCTCTGAGTACAAGGAAGAACCCTTCCTTACCTTGGTAGGTATCTTTACCTTTATCCAATCACCTTCCCTCACCTTGAAACTCCTACAACAATCTTTCTGATCATGACTTTCCTTAGCTTTGACACCACTCCGACGTAACTACTCTCTCAAGCATTCAACATCCACTGCCACATAACTTGATCGCTCCATCCACCCAGGGCACAGATGTGAGTTGGGCTTTCTCCCTAGCGAAACCTCAAAGGGTGACTTCCCAGTAACACTGTGGGGAACTAATCTATACTGAAAGGTTCTTTCCATTACGGTGCATACCCAATCACCTGCCGTAGCCCCAGCTATCCTGATGGTCTCCATCAGTTTCCTGTTAAAGCGTTCCACACATCAATTACTCTAGGGGTGATATAGGGATGTGGTAATTTGTTCCACTCCATATTTGTCCAAGAAATCTCTGAACTCCCTGGACACCAATTGGGAGCCAATGTCCGAGAGACACTTCTTAGGGAAGCCCTCCCTTCAAAATAGCTGTTCCAAAAAACGAACAATACTGCCACTCAAAATATCCTTTAAAACACATACCTCATGCCATTTTGACAACAGATCAACTACCACCAACAGACAAACATCTCTGGCCCCTTTAATGTTAAATGGCCCCAAAAGATGTAAAGCCACTTCATCCCACGGCACACTGGGGCACTTCCTCACTACCATCGAGACTTTCTGCACCGTGAGTCCCTTATCACCCTCCAAACACTCCATGCCCATCATTGCCTGCTCTTCCACATCTCTATCTACACCGGGCCACCAAAAGTCCGACCTCACAAATCCCTTCATCCTGGCAAACCCCAAATGACCAATATGTGCTAAATCCACTACTGCCTTCCTCACTCATGGTACCACCAACTGATGTCCTCTATACAGATAATTCCTCTGTACCCAGAGTTCATTTTTCACCCTGCCATATCCTTCCATAGCAACATCTTTTTTTTAATTTCGACCCCATAGACGCCTCTTAATTTTCTCTACACCACACACATAGGCAAGAGATTCTTTTTCAACCACGGAGTATCTACATTCTGAATTTTTAAAAGTCCTAGATAAAAATGCTGCAGTGTGCACTCCTAAATTATCCTCTTCCATTAAAACCGCTCCAAAACCATAGTCACTGGAGTCCACAAATATCAATGATTTCTTGCCTTCCTCAAAGGTTTTTAATATCGGTGCATTAGATACCACTGTTTTGATATCTTCAAACTCTCTCTTACACTTCTCATCCCAACTAAAACCACAGGTGAGGTTCCTCATGCTTCAGGTTTTATCCGAGAGACCCATAATGAACTTTCCATAAAACTCCACCAACCCAAGAAACACATTGCCCTTGCATTTGGGAGCTTCCATACACCTTATCACTTCTACCGCATCCTGTTTTGGTTTTACGGCCTCTCTCGTTATTTCATGACTGAGTTAGACAACCCTTCTGGCCTTAAATGTGCATGTTTCCATGGGTATTGTCAAGTCTGCTTCTCCCAGAATTGTCTTCACTCTCTTCAGCCCTTCATCATGCTCAACTTCATTGCGCCCACACACCAACACATCATCCTGATAGCACATGACTCCACTCTCACCCCCCAGCAACTTGTACATAATACTTTGAAAAACACTTGCTGCAGAGACTAACTGTTCTGAGTTGAGTGTCGTGTAGACCGTTGAAACCTCCGTCCTCAAGTGACGCACAGGGTAACTAAAAGAAACCCGCTGTGCGACCTTTGGGGCCACAGGTGGGAGATGTTACTTCCCGGATCCACGGAACCTCTGGAACACCAATGCTGCTTGTCAAAAAAGAGCGAGGTTAAGTAAAGGCAATTACAGTATACAATCACAATAACCAAAGGATCTGAATAGCCTTACCTATCAGGTGTTTGGAAAACCCAGGAAACCTAGGAGGGAGGTTCGAGACTCAGATGAGGCGGTCCCTAGAGCATGAGGACCGCAGACAAGTGTGGATGCAGGATAAACCACCTGTAGGACTGAAGGTGTGACTTGAATCCCAAAAAGGGAAATGGCGTAAAAGTTCAACAAGGTACCAAGGGATGATCCAAAGACAAGTCAGGGTCGTGTCCGAAATCCAGCAACAGGTAAACAGTTCCAAGCAAAGGTACAAAGGGGTAATCCGAAGGAGTCCAAGAGAGAGTTCCAAGATCAAGGTAAACCAGGAAAGCAAACCAAAACGTAACGCCAAACAGGGTCTGAAGACAGCTGAGAAGCAATGAGTGTTCCGTGTCTCAAGCCTTATATACTGAGCGTTTCGGGGTCATGTGACGTCCACCAAGGTCACGTGAGGAACGCCACTCTGGATCACGTGAGCAAGTGACCGATCGGTGTGGAGATGTAACGCCGCCTCTTCTGCTGTATGTTCTCCATGGCAACTGCCAGTGCAGGAAGGGTTGCAATCGAGCCCGTAAATCATACCTGGTACGGAGCTTTCGGTCCTTTGGGAAAACCGAATCACATGAGCCTCGAACCCTGGATGGAGGTGTTGGGGAAATGTGAGCAGTATTCTGGTGTGCAGTGGATCCGTGTGCAGAGGATCGCCTAACACTAACCCAGAAGGCACCCTCTTGCACCTAAACATACCTATTGGTGTGATAAAGGCTATGAGATCTCTTGACTCCTCGTGCAGTTCAATTTGATGATATGCTGATTTGAGATCTTATATCGAAAACACTTTCGCTGCAGACACCCCTACCAACAAGTCATCATTCCTCATTAATGGGAATCTGTCCGCTATCACCATGCTATTCAAATGTCTCAAGTCAATACACAATCTGATCAGCCCATTCGGTTTCCTTACAACTACAATGGGACTGACCCATTCAGATGCTTGTACCCTTTCAATAATTCCATCTTTCTCCATTTTCTTAAATTCATCGTCCACTTCCTTTCATAGTGCCAAAGGTATTGTGCGTAGTTTTGCTACTTTTGGCTATGCTGCATTCTTCAATCAGATTTTGTGCACAAAACCTTTTGAACAACCAAGTTCCTTGGTACTTTGTTCACTTCCATCCTTCTCACTGTCATGTTTTGTTTCCACCCCCTTCACCATCAACACCTGACCTGGATGACTCACATCCATTCTAATGTTTAGCTCTGCCTGATCACTCCAGGAGAAAAGTTCAGCTCCTCTCTTTGCTACATATATAGTGTCCATAGACTGTCTCCCATTGATCTGTATTTCTCCTTCAAAATGTCCTACAATGTCTATAGGTACATCTCCATATGCATTTGCTCTTACTCCATCTTCCCATAAAGTACAGCATTAACATTTTTCTTTCCACACCTGCACACTAATCAAAGTGTAATCCGCACCACTATCAATCAACATGGATACAAGCCCACATCGAATCGTTACCACTGCATAGGGCTTAGGCTTCTTCACTTTATCAGCAACAGCATTCACAGAATTCACCACCTCTCTCCCCACATCGCAATAATCATCATTATCATAATTTGCACTGATCTCATGAGCTTGACCACCTCCAAAGTTGAAATTCTGCAACATCGATTGAGATGTCCTTTTCTACCACATTCACAACATACTATGTGAATTGCCAAGCATTCTTTGTCAAAGATAAGTGTGACACACTCCCACACCTATAACATCTCCTCCTGGTACTCCTCTGAAATCTCTTGAAGGTCCCGAATTTCATGAGGGAACCCTCACATCCTTTGAAGGAACCCATTGACGACCCATGACTTTGTTGCTGTTGACTTTGCTCTCACTGTGTTCTTCTGCCCTCCTGTCAGGCTTCTCATATTTTCTCACAGTGCCACTTGTAAATTGTTTTTGTGAAGATTCGGAAACTTTATGTACAACCCCATCCTCCACCTTTATTTTATCGTACCCCTGTTCACTGCTCTTATCCAGTTGGAGTGTCTTGATGCACTTTTCTGTGTGCTCCACAGTCTCCGCTATTTCTATTGCCCTGTCTAAAGTGGGATTACGTTCCTTCCACAGCTCTTTCCTGATATTGTCATTAGTACATTTTATCATTAGCTGGTGCCTTAAATGTTCATCATGACAATGAGTAAATCTGCATTTCACTGCTAGGCCTCTGAGAGCAGTTATGAATTCCTCTATGCATTGGCCAGGTTTCTGCTCCCTGCTGGCGAACTTGTATCTTTCCAAAATGGCATTCTCTTCTACATGGTAATGTTTATCAGGTTTCGCTAGTGTTATCTCATATGGGCCAACATCACCCACATCAGTCGGCTCGGGCCACTTCCTCAAAACATCCTGCCCTGCTGGTCCCAGACAATGGAACAACCACGCTTCCTTTCTCTCATTGGAGTAATTTGCCCCAAACATGGCCAGTGTGTACTTTGTGAACCCATCCCTCCAATCTTACCAACGCACTCTGGGTTCCCCTGCACTTGCAATGAAGAACACTGGTGCTGGCACGTTTGCCATGCTGTTTAGATACTTTGTTGTTGAAAATTAACCAAGACACAAACCAGCACCCTTCCTCAACACCGCTCCATTGGATGCCCAACAACCTATGTTATTCTCCCACTCCATGTGAAATCATGATCCTATGTTCGCGACTGCCAAATATCAAGAAATGTGTAGCGCCCACCAATATTCAAACTACCATGTCACAATGAGCCACTCACTGTGTATCACTGAGTGTGATGGCTGGTCACTGCTGTCAGAATAGCTGTACTCAGATCTCAAAATCTGATTGTCAAAGCAGATAAGATTGTTGAAGATCGATACAGTCTGTTCACTCCGCGGCGCTGTGTGAACAATGTGTCGCCAAGGCAACCAAAGCTAAGATGGCCACCACACAATTTATATACCGATGGGTGCTTTCCTCGGACTGCCCACGGCATAGTCACGGCAACTGAGAGCGTTGTCCACGTAGGCCCACGTCACCTCCTACGTTGTGTGGAATGTCCCCACAGCCACAAGGTGTGTTGTCCACGCAACTCACGTCACCATTCCTTCTTCTTCAACCGCTGGTCATGCGCTGGGTTGCTACGACAACCAGATGCACCAACAACTTCATACATAAACAAATAAGGGCGATCTCAGTGCATTGCTCCCTTTAGGTAGAGTTATAAAAGTCAAAACTCACGCCAGCCCTCGCTTGGGTATCCACTTTCACTCATGGGGATCATGCCGAGTGGCCCGACACTGCTCATCCCGCTCCACAGGGATGACTATGTCCATATCGCAAGTGAGGTGGCACTCGCTCTTGAAGAGCAAATCCTCTCACTGGCCCTGATTATTGCTCTGCTGCAGCCAGATCCGCTCTGCTGAGGAGCTGGGTGCCTAACAGGACCATAGGCCATTCCCTCACACAATTTCACTCCGCTTTCAGCTCCCGCAAGGAGCCACCAGGGGTCGTCACTTGAGCTAGCCCAGGATCCTCGTCGCCAACTTGTTATGATTGATCAATGATACTCACACAGCTTGAGTATAAAGACAAAGGTTCATTTATTTCTAGCTCAAGGATTAACGACCCCCAGCCAGGGAAACAGCATTCAACTGACTCAACATGGAATCTAGAACATGTTAATGATTCTCATTCCACAACCTGAACCCTGGCATAGATGTATATAGCAACAGTAACAAGGAAACAATAACATTCGAAGGGCCTCATTAAAATCATAGCAGTCCGGGAACCACGGTACCGGTAAACATGCCGGTACCGTAGTTCCCGGACCGCCATACTACGAACCGTGCTCGCGGGTGCTTGTCAGTCCGCCTGGTCTGATCTGGCGGGCAGAGCAGCACCCGCAAGCACAGCATGTCGGATGCATCGGCCCCGTTCTTAACGGTGCCGGTGCATCCGACCTCCCCATTCCCATTCAGCCCTAAGCGGCCAAATGGGAATGGGGAGCATTTTTTTTCCGGTGCCCAGAAAAGGCCAATAACCGGGTCCGGCCAGGCAATAATGACCCAGTAATTGCCCTTTTCTGGGCGCTGGTAAAAAATTAATACTGGTGGCAGCCATGCCTGTACTACAGGCATGGCTACCGCCAGCCTCGTAATGAGGCCCTATGACTATGTTTATGTTGTGCTCTCACAGCAAATTAAGTAGACACTTCTAACACTCTGTCTCCACACTTTCTTCCGAAAACAACTACTCATCTGTTACCTGTATCAGCCTGCATCGCTCTGCCGCTGCAATTATTTCCCTCCATGCTCTCCCTTGGTCATCTGTTGCATGTACTGCAACACAATCCTCTCTTGCCACAACTGCCTCGATGTCTATAGACACAATTGTTCCCTCCTTCTCATCCAACGGTGTCTCTGGTCAGAACAGGTATTCACCTGGCATCCTCCATACATTCCCCGCTATGCCTGGCATCCATGCAAGGTCCACGTCTGTCCCCTACTGGAACATCTCTGGGTCTGATGGCCCCCCCCTTGTACTGTCGTTCCCACAATACGCTTCAACAATCTGATCTACATTTAGCATGTGCAATCCTGGTGTGGAGCATACTATGCCCTTGCCTGTGAATGAGATGATCATGTTTAGTCTGCTCATTATGTTGTGTCCCAATATGTCTACAGGTGCTTGTTGGAGTAGGGCAAGGATAAAGGTATATCTTGATCTCCTATGGATAAGGAGATGTTATCAGTAAAAGGAACCACTTTCGAGCCCCAGAGAATCCTTGAGTGTTCATGGCATCGCCTGACAACACAAATTTGCCTTCCCGAATACATGACCTTGTCGCCCGAGTGTCAACAAGAAAGGAAAACGTTTTGTCACCTATCACCACCCATATTCGAGGCTCCTCCACAGGATTGGGTGTGACCGACAGGATGGGACACAACCAGTTAATCTGTGGGCTGTCCTATTGAGTGTACAATCCGTTCCCTGGGTAAGGGTTGTTTGCCACTATGGTGACCCCTCCAACCTTCTGATCAGTACCGTTGCTTGTATTTGTTCTAACTGTTGTGCTGCTTGCAAAAATTGAGGTAGTGGTGCTGTCGTCTGTGGTGCTGTCATGGGCGCTGTCATGACGCAGCACCCATGTGCCTGTGGCTGTGTCTGTACTGGATGTGGTACCTGTGGCTGGGTGTTCTGCGCCTGTCCTTGTTGCTGCGTGTCCTGGGCATAATAGTCATCCTATCCTCCTTGGTAGTCCTGCTGCCCCTGATCTCCCCACCCTTGTTGCATCCCCCTAGTTCTGCATGCTCTGGAAATGTGTCCTACCTGCCCGCAGGTCCAGCACTGGGGTTGTTCCCTCCCTTGCCCTGGGAACCCTCCCACAAATCCTCCTGGTCCCTGTGGCATCTGTTGGTTATATCCCTGAAACCCCCCTGGGTGTTGATGTGATTGCGGTCCAAAACCATGCCCCCTCTGGAAACCCCCCCTCGATAACCTGTTGGTACCCACCCCTTCCTATGTACCCTCCTCCCATGGGCAGTGCATATTGTTGCATGGGGTGGTACGGTATCTGTGGTTGGTATTGTATCTGTCTTGTCAGTCCTGGTGTCTGTGGTGTCTGTGGGGTGGGGCTAATTTTTACTGCCCGTTCCAGTGCGCATTTTGACAATTTCTTTTGAACTAATTTTGCCTCATCTGTTTTTCTCTCTTCTGCTTTTTGTTTGACCTTCCCTGCCATAGCCTGCAATGATGCACTATGGTGAGCTGTATTTCTTGCCAACCCTTTGCTTCCATCCCCACCAATTTTCTCAAACTTTTCTTTACTGGGTAATCCTTGCACCAAGATGTGATAAAAGATTGCTATAATTTTGTCCTGCGGCTCTCGAGTTGCAGGGCGCCAAAGTTCTTGAATTGCTTGAATATAATGAACAGGATCTTCGTCGTCATGCATCTTGCGTGACGTAATACGCCCTAAGTCTGTTATGTCGGGCTATTTTGTTTGCAGTGCTTGCCATACTGCTGCTACAGTGACTCATCGTGGGCTGTATTTTGTATAGTTACCCCAGGAAACCCTGCCCTCTTCCATATGTCATCAGCTGCGTCACCCAATATTGAATCTAGCAGTCCCTTGATGTCACCCACTGCAAACCTGTGCCCTGCTGTCAGCTTCTCCATTTCATAGATCCATTTCCCTGCTCCCGCACTTAATCAGGGTAATCTACACTTAACATTTTCCTTGTCTATATGCTTCCCAAGGTCCCACTAAGTTTTCTGGAGGTCCTGTACAGTTGCAATAAAACAAGGTGGTCCAAAGGTCTATGTGAACAACCAGCGCAACTGCACAAATGTTAGAAGTATGAAAAAGGCAGCGTTCAACATGAGAGTGTGAGGGTGCCCGGACCAAGGACCCTCAATAAGAAGTAAGTTAGTTATAATCAGTGAACTGCGCCAATAAACAGTAATACAATAACAATTGAATTATATTTTTAATCCCATTCCACAGCCTGACACGTGTTTCGAGCAAAGCTCTTTTTCAAAGGCGTTGAACCTTGTCCAAGGGAAACTTGATATTACTTGCAATTGCAATAACCATTAATTAATTACAGCCTTCCGGCAACAACAATGTACAAAAGGAGAGCGCTCTCCTTTTGTACATTGTTGTTGCCGGAAGGCTGTAATTAATTAATGGTTATTGCAATTGCAAGTAATATCAAGTTTCCCTTGGACAAGGTTCAACGCCTTTGAAAAAGAGCTTTGCTCGAAACACGTGTCAGGCTGTGGAATGGGATTAAAAATATAATTCAATTGTTATTGTATTACTGTTTATTGGCGCAGTTCACTGATTATAACTAACTTAGTCCTGTACAGTTGGTTCCTATTCTACCAGCCCTCATTCAGTGTAACAACATGACAGTGAGGATTCCTGTCAGTGTTCAGACTGAGGTGCCTGGGAGAGTCCTGTTGGGGAATGATCAAAAAAACTCTAGTAGTGTCCAGTACCCCCAGGCCTCCCAGTATGGAGAAGCAGAACCAAACCAAATAGGCTAGAGAGGCCACCTTAAGGGACCAGTCTAAACCTGTGGGAACCTCTACAGAATACCCCACTACAAGCCCTAGTGTTAGTAAGTTGACCTCTAACCCAGGCAAATCTGAGGCTAGAATGTTAGGGAAATGGGAGCCCCAACCAAGCTCCACCATTGACCCTCCAATTTTAAAGTCTTTGACTTCCCTGCTTCTGAGGAAGAGGTGGATAGACAGATTGGACCCCTCTCTAGGCCTGTGAAAACTGGTAATTCTCAAAGCTGGTGGAAATCCAGGAACAATAGCCCAAGGCTAAAAACCTTAAGGCTGTCGACTCTTCTACCGAAGACTCCAAAGGAAAACCTAGTGTTAGGAAAGAAACTCCTCCACCAGGTAAAACCAGATCTCAGAAGAAGAGGAAGCCTGTACCTGGCTTGATCTCTGACCCTCCAACCAGGATGCCTGAGACCCAACCAGCTCTTGAAAGAGAGGTGGTGAGGAACCATGGAGGCCCTTCTAGATCTAAGGGAATCCTTCTTAAGGACCCCTTGAGAAAACCTATCTTGGGTTCAGAAGTTGTTGAAACTTCCAGGGGACTGTTAGATCAGCTCCCTTATACCTTAAATAGGAAAGATGTGCCAGACAGGGTTTGTGTGTCATATATCTTACAAAGAAAAACCTTTGAGCATAGATCAGGATGTCACCACCAAAATGCTGATGGTCTCTCTAGGATGTTTCTAACCGACTAGAGGTAAGAGGCTCATCCAGGAGTGGATTAGATCCTCCTGTCCCTTAGTCTGGGGGGGGGGGGCGAGTGTTAGGGAGAATTCTCTTTAAAGGCTAATTTCCCTTACCTATAGAGTCCCCCAGCAGCTTTGCAGGGTTTGAAGGGTTTGTTTTTTTCTCCTGCTAAGAGTGAGACTCTTTTTCCCACTCTTAGATATTGCTGATGTGTGTTTTAGGCTATTTTTTGTGCTTATGGTCTATGGGGTTTTTCTCACCCTCATAGGTATCATCTTAATTCTATGTGTTACAGAGCACCCTCAGTGCAGTAAAACAGGGGTGTCATAGTGACCCCCAAACATAGACTCCATACTCTGCGACTGACTACTGTCTCCCAGGGCATGTAAAGTTACCATTGACTTTACTAGTCAAATCTATGGAACAGAACCAGTACAAACCATCTTATATGGAAGTACTGGAGGGGTTAATAATGTTTCCCCTGTGTCTGTTTTGTAGGGGACAATGCCTCGTCCCCCTTTTATCAAGAGTGTGGCTGGTTGCAGTGGTTCAACCACTTTTCGGTTAACCGCAAATAGTTTCCTATGGGATTTTCCCATTGTTCGAGGCTATTTTTTTAAATAGTAGCCTCAAACATACCGCCGGTTTATTTAATTATTATTTATTCTCCGGTTGGGTATTTTTGCCATATCTCTGTTAAAACCTCTTTCTCATGTCTTCCTCTGTAATCCTAACCCAGGTCGGGGATCCTTTGTTCGTCCTTTTGGCAGGTTTCTACACAGAAGCCCTCCTTTCGGCACCACAGAGTCTGGGGTAGACAGGATGTGTGGGAGGGGGAATAGGGACCTTGGACGGGGTTGCCTAAGCAACCCAAGTTGCACTCTGCCATGATAGGCTGAGGGGTTATCCCGCCAGGATAACCACCCCGCTGTGTGAGTGACAGCTAGGCTGTATGAATGGGAGTTTTTCTGCATAAAAGCAGGGCTCTGAGGACTGGAGGACAAGACGTCGCCACTGGACCTGAGAAACCGGAAGAGGAGAGAAGCTGAAAGACATCTGCAATGATTGAACCACTGGTGAAGCCCTGCTGCAGATCCTCACCACTTTTCTCCAACGACCCGAGAAGATCTCCACCTGCAAGAGTCTTCTTCCCTTGAGCTGGTGGGGCCAACCAGTTCGCCAATCGCCTTCCAGGACCTGCTTTGGTCAAATCGCCAGTGCCAAACACTCGCAGACCGGATAGCCAGGCACCCGTCCACCACGACCGTGATTTAAAGGAGCGTACCTTTTATTTCGTTTTGGCATAACCGCGGCCGGCTTCTTACCTGGGCAGTTGGGTGACTCGAACCTTCCTCCACGACAAGAGCCTCTCTTCCTCTGCTGGATCTCCCGAACTTCAGGAACTGCCAGGAACTACCGCTGTCTCAGGAGCCTCTTCCACTTTTAAGGTACATTGTTCCGCCAGGCCTCCGTTTTGCTGGGTACTGCTAAAGGTGTTTTAAATCCTTTACTTACCTTCTGGACTGGCCGTCCCTTTCGTCTAACATTGTCTTTTTACCTTCTGCAACTGCCTTTTCAATCGTTGACTGCAGCTACTAGAACCGTTTGTTCCTGGGCACATTGCCCTGTACCATTGACTCTGGCACAGGCCTATTGACTCTGGCTATTTCAGTTACAACTGCCTTCTCTAGATTGCTTTTCATAAAGAAATGTGTCGGCGCACCTAAACTCTTATAACCACCTTTCCTTCCCCTTTATATATTGTTGAAGTGCCATTTTGCTCGGTTTGCACCTAAGTATCGCTTATGCTAAAGTATTACCTTGCCTAACATGCTCACAATGCAATTGGGAAGTGTTGCTGGTGTGTTTAGGAGTCTAACCCTGTGTAACTTGACCTTTCCCTCCCTCTGAAGAAATTGTTAGAGTGACATTTCTGCTTGGTTTACACTGTGACGTTTTGCTCAGTGTTCACTCTTGCTGAAACGTGTCTACAATTTAAATAGGGAGTTGTGTATACTTTTCTTGACTGATTTAACTTGCTTTTATAATAGTGATTTTTGTGGGAACATCAGAGTGTGTAAAATAAATATATATTCTTTTTGATACAAAGTTTTGGTCAGTGTTTCCTTGTCCCACAGTACTGTAGTCCTATTGTGTAAACCCTGAATACTGCTCATCTCTCTCTTGAGATAAATCTGACTGCTCAGCCACAGCTTCCAACTAAATCTGTGTGGTACAGACTGATACCAAAGGGGATTTATTGCATATACCTGTAGTCTTAATCTTCTGTAGTGCTCCCTAAGGGAACACAGTCTTTATATAATTAATATTCAAGAATATGTACACTATCACAGTAACTCACTTTGTACTCTTTGTACACTTTGCCTCTCCTCTGCCATATAGAGAGCAGAAATACAGACACCCCTCTCCAGTCTTTACACTGGTGGCAGCGGTGGGATGTTTATGGTTTTAAGAATCAGTGTATAACCCTGCCACTTACAAAATATCTGCACTTTGTTAAATTAAGGTTTAGTGTTGTACAAGATAACTGCATTACAAGCAATGGAGTCTATTACAAATGGTAAATTGACTAGGATGAGTTTAGAGGCTCTACAGAGTGCTTGTGAAGCCAGGGAGTTAGACTTTGTGGATCAGTCGAGGGCTGAGCTTATAGCTGCATTGGTGGACTACCAAACTGATGGTAAAACTCTTGAAGGGGGGGATGCAACCAATGAGGACTCTGCCCCTGGGGTTTTTGCTGAATCTGATTCTGGGAATGCCACCATTCCTGCTGCCTCTGTTCCAAACCGCAGCACTGCTCTTCAGGGGGAAGCTCTGAAGATAGAACTTTTTAAATTGGAGCAACAACAGGAACAGTTAGCCTTTCAATACAAAAATTTGGCAACAGAAGCTGAGTTGAAGAAAGAGGAGTTGGCACAGCAAGTGATACTCAAAGATAGGGACACTGAGCACCAAAGAATCCAGCTAGAGAAAGCTAGAGTGGAGACTTCCGCTAAACCGGTGAGAGTGTCAGGTCCCCAGCCACCAAGTTTATGAAAGATTTGGTTAGTGTGTTTGTGGAGGTTTCTGATATCCTCCAGTGGATTAAAGCATTTGAAATGGCTTGTGCCGTTCATGATGTTGATAAGAGAGATTGGGCTAAGTGTCTGTTCAGCAGAGTGCCTCAGACTGGATATGACTGTATTCTGAAACTGTGTGGAAGAAAGGGGTCAGTATGAGTGCAAGAAGTCTGCTTTGATTGCCAAGTTTGGCAAGACACCTACCCAATACCTTAAAAGGTTCAGGGATTTTAAGAAAAGAGAGAATGTGTCTTGGGTTGACTGGGTGAGTACTGCGCACATGAACATGATGGGGTGGATTGATGGTTACAAAGTGAAAACTTTTGTTGAATTGTCCCACCATTTGTTTTTTGAGCATTTTTCTGAAGCCTGTTCACCAGAGCTGCGTCAGTATGTGGCTGACCAGAACATTTTGGACCCCTTTAAGCTGGCTAGGTTGGCTGACAAGTGGGTCTCCCACCGGGTGTCCCCTAAGGACTCCAGTGGGAAGGACAAGGACAAAGAGAAGGGGGCCTCTCAGAAAGCTGAGGAGTCCCCCAAGCAGTCACAGTCGGGTAAACCAAAACCTTCCTCTCCGAAGACCCAAAAACCTAGTGGGGATAAGTAATCTGTGGGTGGGAATAAGAGTAGTGGTCCACCTGCTGCAAAGCAGGCTCCCAGTGATTCCAGTACCGTACCCCGCACTCCTGGCACTTGTTGGGAATGTGTGGCTCTGGATCACAAGAAGGGTGACTCCAAGTGTAAAGGTAAGGCACTTGGAGTACAGGCTGTCAGCCTGACCTACCCTTACCCCGTGTCTGAGGTGGAGGCCACTGTCCTCCCCTCCTCTATAGGGATCACATTTGGTGCTCCTGTAGAGATTTCCTTAGTGTCCCTTGGGGCCTGGGACCAGTACGCAGAAGTACTGGCCACTATCCCACAGAACACCCGTAGATTTTTGAGAAGTGTCTTCTTGAATGGCCAGCTTTCTACTGGTTTGAGAGACACTGGGGCCTGTAGCCTTAGTCACACTCATGATTGGAGATAAGACAGCAACGCTTCCTGTCCTGGTTCAGGACAATGTCCCTGCTAACATTCTGTTAGGTAATTATCTAGTAGAGTTGGGGTTGATCTGGGATGGTATTCCCATGACTGCGGCTGCAGTCACTAGGTCACAGGTGACACAGGGTCTGGCTGTGAGTCAGGTACACGAGCCAAAGGCGAGGCCTAAGGCGAGAAGATGGAAGAACAAGAAGGCCACCTCTGTGAGGGGGGCTCCTTCTCTTCCTGCTGTTCCTACAGCACCCATTGGGATCCATGCTCCGGACGGGCTGGGTCCAGTGGAAAACCCAAACTCAACTCCTGAGGGAGAAGAGACAGAAGACTCCTGTGGGAGAGTTTCTCAACCTGGAGGACCACCCTGATCTTCAATGCCTGGTGGCTGAAGGGGGAACTTCCCGGGCGGACTTCTGTAAGGGACAAAGAGAGTGCCACTCTCTCGAGGGTCTGAGGAAACAGACCCTGTCCCAGGCACAAGGAGAAGTGCCTAGGACATTCCGGATCTATTGAGAGGGTGAGCTCCTTGTTAGTGAGCCCACTAAGCCTGAACCTGGTGCCCTCAAGAGGTTTGTGGTAACCCAGGTTTACAGGCCCTTCCTGCTGCAGTTGGCGCATGAGGTGCCCTTAGCTGGTCATCTTGGTCAAGAGGCTCTCTGCCCATTTCTACTGGACTCGGATGGGAGCAGAAGTGGAGTCCCACTGCAGGACCTGCTCACTTTGTCAGTTGTCTGGCAAGACTGGAGGCAGTGTCATTGCCCCACTGTAGCCATTGCCAGTGGTTGGTACACCGTTTGAGAGGGTGGGCATCGACATTGTCGGTCCCCTTGACCCTCCCACTTCAACTGGACATCGGTTCATCCTGGTCTTGGTTGATCATGCCACCAGGTACCCTGAGGCTATACCCCTTCGGACTATTACTGCCAAGGTGGTTGCCAGCGCTCTTCTAGGCATTTTCACCCGTGTTGGAGTCCCCAAGGAGGTTGTCTCTGACAGAGTATCCAACTTCAAGTCTAGTTACATGAAAACCATGTGGAAAGAGTGCGGGGTAACATACAAGTTCTCCACCTCTTACCATCTCCAGACAAATGGTCTGGTTGAGAGATTTAATACAACTCTCAAGGACATGCTAGGCACTTTGGAAGAGCCCCTACGGAGGAAATGGGATCTCCTCCTGCCATGCCTGCTGTTCGCTTACAGAGAGGTACCTCAAAAGGGTATTGGTTTCAGCCCCTTTGAGTTACTCTTTGGACATCCCGTGAGGGGGCCCTTTGCCTTGATCAGAGAAGGTTGGGAGGCCACCCCTCCAGGGCCCGCCAAGCAAGTGGGGGACTATGTGTTAGGCCTCAGACGGAGGATGACACAGATGATGGGTCAGGCGACAGCAAATCTCACGGCCAGCCAGGAATTGAACAAATACTGGCATGACCTTAAAGCATCACAAGTGGATTGGACTCCGGGACAGGAAATCCTTGTGATGGAGCCTACCAAGCCTAGAGCTTTGGCAGACAAGTAGATTGGACCTTTCAGGATCATCTCCAAGATGGGCAAAGTCAATTATTTGGTTGACATGGGAGTCCCGGGGGTAGACCCTCAGGTATTCCATGTTAAAAGGCTCAAGCCTTTCCACTGGCGAGCAGAAGTCTCATGCCTCTTGCTAGCTTCAGTGCAAGAAGAGTATGAGAGTGAGCCCCTTCCTGATTTGCTGCATAGCAACCCTCAGGATGGCTCAGTGAAGCGAGTGCATCTCTCTCCAGATCTGACAGCAGAGCAGCAAAGGGCCTGCAGGGCTTTGCTCCGGCAGTATGCCTCTCTGATTTCACTGACACCGGGCCTTACACCGTGGTGTAGGCACAAAATTGACACTGGTGACAGTGTGCCTGTCAAAAGCATGGGCTATTGTATGTCAGATACCGTTAAGAACCATATCCAGGCTGAGGTCGACAAGATGTTGGATCTGGGTGTTATTGAGCCCTCAACCAGTCCCTGGTCCAGTCCAGTGGTCCTTGTCCCCAAGGCAAGTTCCCAGGCAGGTACCAAGGATTGGAAGTTCTGTGTGGACTACCAAGGAGTCAATGTCGTCACCAAAATTGAGGCGCACCCATTGCCCAGGGCTAAGGAGCTCGTGGACACCATAGGTGCTGCCAAATTTGTGAGCACCTTTGACCTTACCTCAGGCTCTTGGCAAATTGCTCTGACGGACCATGCCAAGAAAAAGACGGCATTCTCAACACCTGAGGGACTCTACCAATTTTAGGGTCACGCCTTTTGGGTTGAAGAATGCCCCTGCCACCTTCCAGAGATTGGTCAATCATGCACTCAGTGGGCTGGAGGCCTTTTGTGTGGCCTACTTAGATGACATTGCTGTCTACAGTTCCACCGGGGAAGAGCATTTGACACATCTGGATAAGGTGTTGCAGGCCTTGAAAAGGGCTAACCTCACTATCAAGGCCACCAAGTGCCATATAGCTCAGGGGAAAGTCACGTATCTTGGTCATGAGGTAGGAGGGGGTCAAAACCAACCTCTCCCTAGTAAGGTACAGGATGTACATGACTGGGAGACTCCCACTACTCAAACCCAGGTGAGAGCCTTTTTGGGCCTCACTGGGTACTATTGCAATTTCATGGCGGACTATGGAACCATAGCTGCACCCCTGACAGCTCTGACTTCACCCAAACAGCCTAGGAAGGTTAATTGGACTGAAGACTGTCAGAGGGCCTTTGATGGCTTGAAAGAAAGTCTGTGTAGGGCACCTGTGTTGTGTGCGCCTGATTACAGCAAGCCCTTCAGTAGACAACTCAAGGGTAGAGAACTTAGGTGGGCTACTGTTGAAAAGGAATGTTTAAGCATAGTTTGGAGCCTTAGGCATTTTAGGCCCTATATTACGGGGTCTACCTTCAAGGTCCAAACAGATCATACGCCCCTGAAGTGGCTTATGCAGATGAAGGGTGAGAACCTGAAACTGCTCAGGTGGTCCATTAGCCTGCAAGGGCTAGACTTCACCATAGAGCATAGACCAGGGAAGAGTCACGGAAATGCAGATGGCCTTTCCAGAAGGTATGTTGACCGTCTGGATGAGGTGTCTATCTCGTGGGAGATTAGGCACCCTAACCTCAGTCTGCGTGGCGCGACTGTGATGCTGGAAATGCATCGTAGGGACAGGGCCTCCGTATCCTTGTCCTTTACTGCCTTTTATCGTGTTTTCTGTTGTGTTTTCCGCGCAGGAGTTCATGTGGGACTCCTGGTGGTGCAGCTCTCTCTTTTGGTTTGGTGTACAGACACATGGGATACCCTTATGGCACCCCATGGGTGGGGGTACAACCCTGTGCCCCTAAGGTATGTTTTTGGGCACCTGGGTGTGGCCCACAGAGCAGGTTATGGGCTGGTGGCAGCTCCATGCTGAATTTGACAGGTGCTCTGAGTATCCTCCATTTTGGGATACCCAGGCCCTGCCATTGGAATCAGTTGAGTCTTGATATGAAACAAGATGGCCCCTGTGGCCTCTTGCTTTCTATTGCCTTTTACCTTGTTTTCCCAAAGTCCTGGGATCCCCTGACTCTGTCCCTTCCCCCTAACTGGCTGTTGGGCGGAGGTTCCATATATGGTGTTGTTGTGAATTCCAGGCCAGACCGGCTGGAGCCTTCCCAGTGACTGTATGTTGTGGGTACACCCTGTGGGTGGGACCTGGGTGAATGGAGTGTGTGACCAATATACACTCCTTGTTGTGGTTGTCTGGTTTCTGGTATGAGAGACAAAGACTGAGACAGCCCTGCCTGAAACTGGCCTGAATGCAGTGTGTAGTGTTGAATGGCTGGGTACTTGTCCCAATCCACATTCCTTGTTGTGAGTGTCTGAGAGGGAGGAGGATGGCCTGAATGCACTGTGTGACTAATTGGCTGATTGACTGCATGAATGCCCTTCTGTATGATTGGCTGCTGAGTGTGACCCAGCAGTGTGGATGAGAGACAGAATAGTATATCTGGGGACCTCTCACCACTGGAAATTGTTCAGAAGCTGATGCCCAAACTACGAAGAGTAACTGGAGTTGAAACTGAAGCTTAACCTTGAAGCCCTGCTGGAAGA
This sequence comes from Ambystoma mexicanum, assembly GCF_040938575.1. Lineage (NCBI taxonomy): Eukaryota > Metazoa > Chordata > Amphibia > Caudata > Ambystomatidae > Ambystoma > Ambystoma mexicanum. Next base: position 14,726,867 of record NC_090935.1, read on the forward strand.
GAAGTCTTGCTGCTGCTCTACTTCACCAATCTGAAAGCTGCTGTGTCTCCAAGGACTGACCCAGAGAGGGGATGGTTAGGTGCCCTCTTACCGAGCTATGAGGGACCATCGTGCACTGCTAATCTTTGCCAAAACTCCCTGGTAGACAGACCTACGACAGGCTGCCTATCGGAGACAGGGACCGCCGCGGAATCACAAGGAGAAGCGACCGGACACTGTTTTCCATCACTGTCGATGACTGCCATTGCCGACCGGAGCCGCCGTGCTTCCTTTGCCTAAGTAACATTTGATCCAAGGACACTCTCGCCTGCATCGTCGCCCGCTTTGTCCCGCCGGAGAAAGTCGAGGCCGCTGACGCACCGAGGAGCATCCCCCGTTGGGTTTCCCGCCACCTGACGACCGTAGAGACGCCGGATGACTCGACACCCTTGCTGGCCCACAGTTCTTCACAATCTCTTCGTGGTCCTGAACTATCGTCATCGAGGTGCCCCGCACGCCTCTTCCTTGCAGGACGCCAACGTTCCGTCATTGCCGAGCACCGCTAGGAACGAAGCTGCCACCTCACGGTCGTCGTTGAACCCTTTTTCCTCGTGGGATATCGACGATCCGTGGCTCCTGCCTTAAAGGGAGCCGCTCAAGAAGGATCCGTCGACAACCCAACGACGAACTCTGCTATTCCAGAGATCTACGACAGGCTGCCGACCGGAGACAGGGACCGCCGCGGAATCACAAGGAGAAGCGCCCAGACACTGTTTTCCATCACCGTTGATGACTGCCATCGCCGACCGGAGCCGCCGTGCTCCCTTTGCCTAAGTAACATTTGATCCAAGGACACTCTCGCCTGCATCGTCGCCCACTTTGTCCCGCCGGAGAAAGTCAAGGCCGCTGACGCACCGAGGAGCATCCCCCGGTGGGTTTCCCGCCACCTGACGACCTTAGAGACGCCGGACGACTCGACACCCTTGCTGGCCCACAGTTCTTCACAATCTCTTTGCGGTCCTGAACTATCGTCATCGAGGTGCCCCGCACACCTCTTCCTTGCAGGACGCCAACGCTCCGTCATTGCCGAGCACCGCTAGAAACGAAGCTGCCACCTCACGGTCGTCGTTGAACCCTTTTTCCTCGTGGGATATCGACGATCCGTGGCTCCTGCCTTAAAGGGAGCCGCTCAAGAAGGATCCGTCGACAACCCTACGACGAACTCTGCTATTCCAGGTACATTGGGGTTGTAGAACTATTATAGAAGGAAATAAGAATCATAAAACAATATATGGACTGGGCTTGTGATATATCTTTACTTTACAGGTTTCCCAGGTGGGGGGATCTCCACACAGCACTGTGTCTAGTGGAAGGGGCCAGTATTCTGCCAATTGTTCTAACCAACTGCTTTCCTCCTATGTCTATTGTTGGTTGCCTTTATTAAGTGATATGTGTGACATTCGACCAGAGTACAAATTGGTGCACTTTAATGAGATCTGATAATAATTGTGGTACCACTTAGAACTGTATATATTTACCATTGTTGATTTTCTGAGCACAAAGTGAGTTATTGTGATAGTGTACATAACCTTTGAATATTAATTATATAAAGACTGTGTTTTCAGTAATACAGTGTGTGGACATTCCTTTGTGGGTGCTTGGGGACTACACTGTACTTAAGAACCAGCCTGCATCACCTCCTGAGAAGCTAGGCCTTGATTGCTCGTCCATCGTTACCATATTAGAGAATCTTGGCTGAGGTCCTCTGTGCCTCTCCTCTGCCATATAAAGAGCAGGAGTACAGATACCCCCCTCCAGTCTTTACAACCAGTAAGTCTAGTCTCTTAATACTAATCATCTACTAGTAAAATAATCCACAATATTATCCTTATATCTGTTACCTGAATACAGGGGTGATGTTAAAGCAGATATCACAATTGGAGCTTCTTTTTTATAATTCAAACCCATAAATTATATTATGCACAACTCGGGTATCATTGAGAAACATCCATGCATTCACTTTTAGGCAGATTTGAAGCCCAGTGTCTATCTCAGTACCACCAGTCGCCCAGAGATGTCCTCGCGGATGGTGCTATTGAGTGACATCCATGCATTCGATATTAGGCAGCTCTGCTGTTCCGGGCCTGCTGCAGATTCCTGGTTTATTGGCCCGTTCTCGTGCTCAACTTTTCGACTTTCCTCATCCTTTTACATTGAAATTTCAAATCCAAAGCAATCCTCAGTTATACCCTCTACGGTTCCTATGTCCTCTGAATGTATTGTACGCAGCGAAGGAATGCTATGTAACAGGTGCATTATATTCCCTCTGTTCAAATTTACTTAGTTCTCATCTACAAGTATGTTTTCTATGCGTACTTTCTGAATATTAGATTACATGTTTTTTCGATTTGAAGACTCAATTCCCAGTGATTTTGCAATTGAGCCGATGTAGTACGTGGGTTTAGAATCGCTGAGACTTTGCTTGTCTTTCTTTCAGAGGAGATGGTCGCACTTCTTGGCTCAAGTTTTTTTATATCACAGTCGAACTTTACTTCTTCACAGTGTGTCATGATTCCGGCTTTCTTATTTTGGCCGGCTTCTCTTGCTGAGTTTGATTGAATGTGGGATATTCCTTCAGTTCACAAGGAAATTGAATTGTGAACTCGACCCACACTGACAGTTATATGTGGAGACTCAGGCCCTCATTACGACCCTGGCGGAGATCGTGGTGCAATATGCACCATGGAGCACGGCGGAAAGCTGCCGATACCGCCATGGGGGTTGGCGGATTTTCCGCCCCATTCCGACCTTGGCGGGGCAGTAAATCCCCAATCCCCATTTTACCCTTCCCCATTCCCATTTTTGCCCCATAGGGTATAATGGGAGTGGGGAAGGCGTTAATTACGCCACCGTAAAGTATGGTGGCGTAATTAACAACAAGGTCCCGTAGCGCCATGGATTTCTCCGCCCGGAAAAACCAGGCGGAAAAAGGCTCCATGGCGCTGCGGGAACTCGTAGTAGGGCGGACGGGTCCGCCACGAATACCGCTGGCGTAAACCCACTCCGCCAGGGTCGTAATGAGGGCCTCAGTCTCCTCGTCTATTTCGTCTGAATAAGTCGAGAGATCGCATAAATCAATAGAGGATGATATATATATAATGCGTTGAATATACCTCAGAATCAATTCTCGGTCGCTTGTTTGGATTTGTCTGTTGACTTCTATTTATTGGAACTTGTGGTTTGAGATTTCCTTTTTATTTTTCATCTGCATTGCAGGAGCTGAGTCGTTTTACTCATCACTGTTTTGGCGTTCCCTGTAAATATCTCAAACAATGTCATTTGTTTGTTCATTGGGTTTTTGCTGGCAGGAGTCATCGGCAATCCATTTCTTGCTGTCGGCTAGGAAATTCCATCGTTTTTAGAAACCATCACCGCGGCGCGTTTTTTCTTAGACGTCGTCATTACATTTTCTTTGGGACCCTCATGTCTTTGATTTAAAGTACCCTGATTTGACGAATAGCCTGACGCGGTCTCCTCTTGGACTGAGTCTATGTCAGTCATATTTGGGTCTTTATCTGTTGCCTCAATGATCACAGTGTGCATATTATGACTTTTACAGGCTGAGGTGCTCTTGGCCAGGGCTTCCATTTGTAGATGTGTTTATTTCATGAACACGTGGAGTGATTGTTAGATTTCTCCTCCTTATGTCGCGACCACTTCATGCATTCTAAAAGTGCTTTCATTAAATCAGCGTTGTCTGCTCTGAGGAGAAAGAGGGCGGAAACAGATACTGGCTCTGAGGAGAGAGCGGGCGGGTACAGATACCTGCTCTGAGGAGAGAGCAGGCGTGTACAGATACCTGCTTTGAGGAGGGAGCGGGCGGGTACAGCTACCTGCTCTGAGGAGAGAGCGGGTGGGTGCAGATACCTGCTCTGAGGAGAGAGCGGGCGGGTGCAGATACCTGCTCTGAGGAGAGAGCGGGCGGGTACAGATACCTGCTATGAGGAGAGAGCGGGTGGGTACAGATACCTGCTCTGAGGAGAGAGCGGGCGGGTGCAGATACCTGCTCTGAGGAGAGAGCGGGCGGGTACAGATACCTGCTATGAGGAGAGAGCGGGTGGGTACAGATACCTGCTATGAGGAGAGAGCGGGTGGGTACAGATACCTCCTCTGAGGATGGAGTGCGCGGGTACAGATACCTGCTCTGAGGAGAGAGCAGGCGGGTACAGATACCTGCTCTGAGGAGGGAGCGGGCGGGTACAGCTACCTGCTCTGAGGAGAGAGCGGGTGGGTGCAGATACCTGCTCTGAGGAGAGAGCGGGCGGGTGCAGATACCTGCTCTGAGGAGAGAGCGGGCGGGTACAGATACCTGCTATGAGGAGAGAGCGGGTGGGTACAGATACCTGCTCTGAGGAGAGAGCGGGCAGGTACAGCTACCTGCTCTGAGGAGGGAGCGGGCGCGTACAGATACCTGCTCTGAGGGGGGAGCGGGCGGGTACAGATACCTGCTCTGAGTAGAGAGCGGGCGTGTACAGATACCTGCTCTGAGCAGAGAATGGGTGGGTACAGATACCTGCTCTGAGCAGAGAATGGGTGGGTACAGATACCTGCTCTGAGGAGAGAGCGGGCGGGTACAGATACCAGCTCTGAGGAGGGAGCGGGCGCGTACAGATACCTGCTCTGAGGAGAGAGCAGGCGGGTACAGATACCTGCTCTGAGGAGAGAGCGGGCGGGAACAGATACCTGCTCTGAGGAGGGAGCGCGCAGGTACAGATACCTGCTCTGAGGAGGGAGCGGGCGGGTACAGATACCTGCTCTGAGGAGAGAGCGGGCGCGTACAGATACCTGCTCTGAGGAGAGAGCAGGCGGGTACAGATACCTGCTCTGAGGAGGGAGCGGGCGGGTACATATACGTGCTCTGAGGAGGGAGCGGGCGGGTACAGATACCTGCTCTGAGGAGAGAGCGGGTGGGTACAGATACCTGCTCTGAGGAGAGAGCAGGCAGGTACAGATACCTGCTCTGAGGAGAGAGCGGGAGGGTACAGATACCTGCTCTGAGGAGAGAGCGGACGGGTACAGATATCTGCTCTGAGGAGAGAGCGAGCGGGTACAAATACCTGCTCTGCGGAGAGAGCGGATGGGTGCAGATACCTACTATGAGCAGAAAGCGGGCAGGTACAGATACCCGCTCTGAGGAGAGAGCGGGAGGATACAGATACCTGCTCTGAGGAGAGAGCGGGCGGGTACAGATACCTGCTCTGAGGAAAGAGAAGGCGGGTACAGATACCGGCTCTGAGGAGAGAGCGGGTGGGTACAGAACCCTGTTCTGAGAGAGCGGGCGGGTACAGATACTTGCTCAGAGGAGGGAGCAGGCGGGTACAGATACCTGCTCTGAGGAGAGAGCGGGTGGGTACACCTACCTGCTCTGAGGAGAGAGTGGGCAGGCGGGTACAGATACCTGCTCTGAGGAGAGAGTGGGCGGGCGGGTACAGATACCTGCTCTGAGGAGAGAGTGGGCGGGCGGGTACAGATACCTGCTCTGAGGAGAGAGCGGGCGGGTACAGATACCTGCTCTGAGGACAGCGCGGCCGGGTACAGATACCTGCTCTGAGGAGGGAGCGGGTGGGTACAGCTACCTGCTCAGAGGAGAGAGCAGGCGGGTACAGATACCTGCTCTGAGGAGGGAGCGGGTCGGTACAGGTACCTGCTCTGAGGAGAGTGCGGGCGGGTACAGATACCTGCTCTGAGGAGAGAGCGGGCGGGTACAGATACCTGCTCTGAGGAGAGAGCGGGCGGGTGCAGATACCTGCTCTGAGGAGGGAGTGGGTGGGTACAGATACCTGCTCTGAGGAGAGAGCAGGCGGGTACAGATACCTGCTATGAGGAGAGAGTGGGTGGGTACAGAAACCTGCTCTGAGAAGAGCGCGAGCGGGTACAGATACCTGCTCTGAGGAGGGAGCGGGTCGGTAAAGGTACCTACTCTGAGGAGGGAGCGGGTCGGTACAGGTACCTGCTCTGAGGAGAAAGCGGGCGGGTACAGATACCTGCTCTGAGGAGAGAGCAGGCGGGTACAGATACAGGCTCTGAGGAAAGAGCAGGCAGGTAAAGATACCTGCTCTGAGGAGATAGCGGGCGGGTACAGATACCTGCTCTGAGGACAGCGCTGCCGGGTACTGATACCTGCTCTAAGGAGGGAGCGGGTGGGTACAACTACCTGCTCAGAGGAGAGAGCAGACGGGTACAGATACATGCTCTGAGGAGGGAGCGGGCGGGTACATATACCTGCTCTGAGGAGGGAGCGGGCGGGTACAGATAGCTGCTCTGAGGAGGGAGCGTGTCGGTACAGATACCCACTCTGAGGAGGGAGCGGGCGGTTACAGATACCTGCTCTGAGGAGGGAGCGGGTCGGTACAGGTACCTGCTCTGAGGAGAGTGCGGGCGGGTACAGATACCTACTATGAGCAGAAAGCGGGCAGGTACAGATACCTGCTCTGAGGAGAGAGTGGGAGGGTACAGATACCTGCTCTGAGGAGAGAGTGGGCGGGTACAGATACCTGCTCTGAGGAGAGAGCAGGCGGGTACAGATACCGGCTCTGACGAGAGAGCGGGTGGGTACAGAACCCTGTTCTGAGGAGAGAGCGGGCGGGTACAGATCCTTGCTCAGAGGAGGGAGCGGGCGGGTACAGATACCTGCTCTGAGGAGAGAGCGGGCGGGTACAGATACCTTCTCTGAGGAGAGAGCAGGTGGGTACTCCTACCTGCTCTGAGGAGAGAGTGGGCAGACGGGTACAGATACCTGCTCTGAGGAGAGAGTGGGTGGGCGGGTACAGATACCTGCTCTGAGGAGAGAGTGGGCGGTCGGGTACAGATATCTGCTCTGATGAGAGAGCGGGCGGGTACAGATACCTGCTCTGAGGAGAGAGCGGGCGGGTACAGATACCTGCTCTGAGGACAGCGCGGCCGGGTACAGATACCTGCTCTGAGGAGGGAGCGGGTGGGTACAGCTACCTGCTCAGAGGAGAGAGCAGGAGGGTACAGATACCTGCTCTGAGGAGAGAGCGGGCGGGCACAGATACCTGCTCTGAGGAGAGAGCGGGCAGGCACAAATACCTGCTCTGAGGAGGGAGCGGGCGGGTACAGATAGCTGCTCTGAGGAGGGAGCGGGTCGGTACAGATACCCACTCTGAAGAGGGAGCGGGCGGGTACAGATACCTGCTCTGAGGAGGGAGCGGGTCGGTACAGGTACCTGCTCTGAGGAGAGTGCTTGCAGGTACAGATACCTGCTCTGAGGAGAGAGCGGGAGGGTGCAGATACCTGCTCTGAGGAGAGAGCAGGCGGGTGCAGATACCTGCTCTGAGGAAGGAGTGGGTGGGTACAGGTACCTGCTCTGAGGAGAGAGCAGGCGGGTACAGATACCTGCTATGAGGAGAGAGTGGGTGGGTACAGAAACCTGCTCTGAGAAGAGCGCGGGCGGGTACTGATACCTGCTCTGAGGAGAGAGAGGGTGGGTGTAGATACCTGCTCTAAAAGGGACCTGTAGGCCGAGGGTGTGGTGCCTGTTTGATTATAATTTATGTACACAGATTAAAGGCACGAGCAGCGTGAAATTTATCACAGCGAGACAAGCTGATTAAAGAGCTGAGGTGTGTACATCATGAGCACAAAGGGCGATGGTAGCCCTCGGGTTCCTTCCGATGAACGTCTATACACTCACGTCTATCCACCTGTATTTCTGATGGAGCTCTGATGGTATTGTGGAAATCTAACGAATATTGCACTTGGACACCTTTTTCAAATACATAACTAGGTATTTACAAGTGTCCCGATCACACACTACCTAGAGGCAGTTTAATGCATTTAAAGCAATGTGATTGAATAGTAATTATTATTTTAGAATCATATTGTGTTTTACAGGTCCTCTATGATACTGAGGTGACTGAGTGAAGTAACAAGAATTGACATCTACATACTGAATGTACATTAGAATTGTAGTGAATAACATTGAATGTTTTGTAGAATTGTACGGTGGTGGGTGCATCACATGGTATTGGGAGACACGAGGGAGATGCCCTTGGTTTTTTAAAGAGTAAGAGTGCAAGGATGTGTTCGATAACTTTTGAATAGTACTCCTGATGAAGGCTCTGTAATGACACTGTAAATGAACCGAAACATGCTGAGAGGATACAACAGCAGATGATATGATATGATATGATACGGCATTTATAACGCGCCTATACACAAGTGTTTCAAGGCGCGACGAGGCAATGGGGGAACAAAGGGAGAACAGACAACGATCCTACTAGGCCAAGTGTCATTCAGATTGCGCAAGTGCATGGGAAGGGGGGAAAGGAAAAGTGCGCGGGGGAAGGGAGAGGGGAAGGTGCAGTAATGGGAAAAGTGGAATAAATAAGAAAATAAATAAACGGCCAACTGGTGGCAAGTGCAAGAAAGTGCAGATCAAAGTGCTGGTAGGGGGATTGTAGGGATACAGAACAACGGTCCCCAGGTGAAGGGGTTTCCAGGGAGGCAGTGCAAGTGGGCAATAGACGGGGCCTGGGCCAGAGATCAGAGAGGGTGGCCAGATGTGGAGATCTGACTGATGGAAAACTTCAGTAGGTAATCATCTGAAAACTGTAAAAATTGCAATTTATGACATTTCCAACCGTATTGCTGACCCTCGTGCCTAGAAACACTTGTGCACAGGCACGTTATGAATGCCATATCTTATCATATCATATCTAGGTTGAGGACCAAGACGTAGCATATGCTTAGAGGCACCCAGTGTTATACTACTTCTGAGAACCCTTTTTGTTAAAATAAATTTGGTATTTATTGAAGAATTTTAAAAATATGTTTGTAATAACATAAATCTATACAGGAATTTAAATATTTGTATTCAGCTAAATAATTGTATTCAGCTTGTAGGGTTCTATAAAAAGTACAATAAATATGAGTAGAGCATCCCTGATATGTTTGTTTGTTTGTTTGTTTATTCATTTGTTAAGCGCACCAGACTCGTGAGTAAAAGGGTGCCGTAATATGGAGATACAAGACTTACATAGTTGCGTATACACATGTTACAATATTTACATAATAGCAAGATATACATTTTTTACCTGAGTACAGGATATATACAATGTACAGAAAAGGACGAAGAAATGAATAGCCAGTGAAATTAGATAAATAAACAGTAGGCACTATACAGAGGATAATTGTGCCACGTGGGGCCCTTTGTAGAATACTAGGCTCCCGAGTGGGTCACAGTGCACAAGGTCTTCAGAAACTAGTGGAAAAGTCAAAATTAGTACAGTCGTCCACAGTTACTGCAGAATGACCAAGTCACTAAGGAGGTGGGCAGGTCCTCTAAGGGTGATGGGAGACTGAGGATCCGTGGCAGTGATATGTTTTATTACATTTTTTCTGAACTTTAGGTAGGGTTGGTCTGCTCTCAGCTCCTGAGGCAGTGAGTTCCAGCTTTTAGCTGCCTTAACAGTAAAGCTGTTGCCCCCAATGGTGGTGAGCTTGTATTTTGGAATCGTCAGACAGTTAGTATTCCCAATTCTGGTAGGTCAGAGAGAAGTTCTTCTCTGGAGTTTATCTATGAGGTAGCTTGGGGCTGCGTTATTAAGGGCTTTATGTGTCAAGGAGAGCGTTTTTAGTAGTATTTTGTTAGATGTAGATAACCATTTATGTTGACGTCTCAAGGAAGAGATGTGAGTTTTCTTATGTATGCCTAGTGCTGCTCTTAGGGCATTATTCTGTAGAGTTTGGAGCTTTCGAATGGTAGATTTGTTGGCACCACTGTAGAGGGCATTGCAATAGTCAATTCTGGATAGTATTAGAGCTCTAGCCAGGATCAGACAACTATTGTCACAGACGAACGGTTTACCAGCTCTGAGTAATTTGGAGGTGTGGAGTCCAAGTAGAATCCAAGGGTTTTTACTTTCTTGGAAACTTTAAAGGTGTTGCCGTCAATATTGAATGATGAGAATTCTTGGCCTAGTTTTTTGATATTAGCCTGCGAACCCAGAATTATAAGTTCAGTCTTATCATCATTCAAACACAGGCCATGAGTGGCCATCCATGCTTGGATGATAAGGTAAACTTTGTTCACTAAGCCCGTGTCCGTACCGTAATCCCCAGAAAGTGGGAGGAGAATCTGAGTATCATCTGCATAGTTAGTGTAGGTGATACCCAGCTGGTCCAGATCGTCGAACAGTAGCTTAGTGAAGATATTCTAAAGGGTAGGCGAGACGCAGGACCCTTGGAGAACACCGCATAGGATGGGTGTGGGGTCGGCAGCTGCTGAGGGGGAGAAGACTCTCATGCTCCTCTCGCTCAAGAAGGACTCAATCCATTTGATGGCACCCGTCGAGAAGTGAGCTGCAGAATCAAGGTGCTGGCATAAGACCTTGTGGTTGACCAGATCAAATGCGGCAGAGAGGTCAAGTAGGAGCAAGAGTACTGTCCTTCCTTTGTCTCTCAACTCGTCTATTTGGGACTTTAGGTCGATTAGGGCTGTCTCTGTTCCATGTAGTGGACGGAAACCATATTGTCTGTTGCCTAGAAGTTTATGCAATTCCAAGTGTTTTTGAATTTGAATGTAAGCGGCTTTATCCAATATTTTTAGTAGAAATGGGACCGTGGTAATGGGCCGGTAGTTGGTGGGAATAAGTGGATCTAGTGTCTGTTTCTTGAGGAGGGGTAGCACCCAGGATTGTTTAAGGTTAGCAGGTATGGTACCTGTAGCGAATGAGGCATTTATCAGTTTAGTTATATCTGATGAGAACCATCTCCTCAGACAAATCAGCCAGTGCGGGTGTTCATTGTATCAGTGCAGGACTTCACCACGGTAGATCGGTCGTAGAGAGACGCTCAGAAGCAAGCTCTACTGGATGGGCCGGGGCTTTTGAGGCTAGGGAGGGTCATCGCAGGGTGTTAAGGGGGGTCAGGGAAGGCATCATCAGGGGAGAGCTGCCTCAGGAGGGGGATGGCTGCAGAATGACCTGCACTCTGGCAATAAAGGCAAGAAGATCAATAAAAGAGGGTGAGGAGGGACATTATTTCAGCCAGCCGTCTCATGAGGCTTCTCTCCCCATGGGCTTCACTCTCTCACTTGACTCCGTACGGATTTCTCCCCTCTAAGGCCCCCCTGATGATCCCTTCCCTGCCCCCCTTAACACTCAGCGGTGTGACGGTGAAAAGGTGAGAATTGCACAGTAGTAATAGGGAGTCGCAAAGTGGGGAAATGAGGCCATGGGGAAGTGGGCCATGATGAGAAAGGTGGAGAAGGGCATCTAAATGGGGAGTAATGATTGTGTGACTGTCTGACGCGAGAACAACTTCTGAAGTGGATTATGATTTGAGCAAGACAAGGAACTAAATGAGGGGCAGCCTGATTTGCTGGTCAGGCTTGGTACCTGGAGGCAGCAGGGGTATACGCAAGAGGAAAGGTCCTTACATGGGTCAGCTGTGAGGCAGACCACCCCTGTGGTACGCAGTATGTGGATTGGGAAGTCCTGGAATGAGATTCTGAGTTGAACGAATTTTGAGAATGTGAGATGAGACAGGAAAGGGGTGCACCAATGAATGGTCTCCTATCTACATGGGCACAGCGTTGTCACACACCAATGGAGAGGGCATGAGAGGATATGGTGGTTCGACTTGGGCAAGGCAGTTAAGAAGAGAGTGAAGAAAAGTGGAGGATGAGGTCTGGGTGGGCTTGCGGTACGAGCACAATAAGGGAAAGCCATGCCAGTAGACACAGTGACAGGAGAGAAAGGCTGACAGCCAGGGCCCCAAGCAAGGCAAACCCAAAGATGACTGCAAGTAAGGTCAGTGGGTTAAGGCAGATTAGAGCAAAGTTTCTAAGAGATTACATTTATTTGCATTTTATGGACTGCATATTATCTATCCCCCATAGGCATGATGCTGCCATACATATGGGCAACAATGTTACTAATGGTGGAAAGTTATGGAGCTATTGCCCGAATGTCCAGGTTGTAAGAGTTCTTATAAACACCAGGAGAATTGATTCTAGTCATAGGTGTGATAGTAGAAAGGTGCAGAGCTATTTCCTGAATGTCCAGGTTGTAAGTGTTCTTATAAATGCTGGGAGATTTGCTTCTAGTCTTCAGTGTGATGGTAGAAAGGTGCAAAGTATTCTAGTGAGAGGTGTGATGGTAGAAAGGTGCAAAGTATTCTAGTGAGAGGTGTGATGGTAGAAAGGTGCAGAGGTATTTCCTGAATGTCCAGGTTGAAAGAGTTCTTCTAAACGCCAGGAGATCTGATTCTAGTGATAGGTGTGATGGTAGAAAGGTGCAGAGCTATTTCCTGAATGTCCAGGTTGTAAGAGTTCTTCTAAATGCTGGGAGATTGGATTCTAGTCATAGGTGTGATGGTAGAAAGGTGCAGAGCTATTTCCTGAATGTCCAGGTGGAAGATTTATTCTAAATGCTGGTCGTTCTGATTCTAGTCATAGGTGTGATGGTAGAAAGGCAGAGAGCTATTTCCTGAATGTCCAGCATGTAGGATTAGTAATGGTAGTGCATTCTGTGGGGCTGAAATTAGAAGGTACTTGTTGTGATGCGCCGTCTTCCTATCTGCTCTGCTTAGTATGTGTGCGATGTCAAAACAGTTTAAACAGTTTAACATGTGTATGTGTCCTGGCACTTACCTGGACACAGGCTGGACCCTCCTCTATGCTGACATCACTGGACAATGGACGGGTTCCCCATCCGTGCCCAGGGAGAAATTAACTAGCCCCAGGGGCCGAAGGAGTGAAAGAAAACACCCTTAAAATATGTCTGAGAGAGACTGCAGGATTTCTGTAGCAAAGCTGCCTGAGGCCTCCAACATCTACACAGGAGTTCAATATCCAAGTGGCCAGACTGCATCTGCATGGACCTGCCCGGCGAGGAGCAGACGACCTAGGCCTTGTGTGTGGGAGGCCTGTGTAAAGCTCTGGCCCAGGTGTTAAGATGGATTTCTGAACTCTGACCTGGTGGGCAGAGGTTCAGAAGGCCAGCCTAGTTTCTTGGAACAGGGCAACATTCTGGACAAGCCAGACCAATCAAGGTAGCATTGGCAGCGGTCAAGACTGGGTCTCAGGAGGGGTGAGGGTGACTGAAAGCCCACAATGGGCACACAGAGTAAATTACACCACAAATTACTCTCAGTCAGGTGAATATATCAAAAATACATATACATTTATTAAAGGCCTTTTAAGTCAAACAAAAAGTACATCTTCAGCAGTATTAACAAAACTAACACAACACTATCTACAGTAACAGTAACAATTGGCCTAAAGGAATATTCCACAAGTAGAGATTCACAACCTGCAAAGAAAGGGGTCACACAGTGCAAATATACTTTAGGCAGTCCTTCAACAATTCAAACCCTAACTAATAGGCAGTCCAGTCCCTAAGAAGTGTGGAGCCTTGCGCTCAAAAGTCCATTCAGTGCCGGAGTACTCGATCTTGGGGTTAACTTAAAAATGGGTCTTCTTCAGGGGGCTGTACTGGCTCAGGAAGTTGGGCGAGGTGATGAAGAATACATTCCCACTATTTAGGGAGGGTTTCCCAAGAGGGCAGAACAGGTTCCAAGATTTGGGAATAGCCCAGTAGCAGAGACTACCTCAATAAAAGAGAGTGGCCCTCAGGGGACACTTGTGCGTAAAAGTCTATGGATGCACCAGGGGCCACCGGTAAGGGATACAAGTACTTACCGACCCACGGTGCCCTCTGGACCAAACTTCGCCAGTCAAGTCCAGTTGGTTCGCAGGTTCAAATCCTGCAGTTGCACCGCTCTGCGGCTTTCAGGGGCTGCGTTCCAGGATTTAATTTGTGGTGGGACGATAGCGATTTCTGAGCTCCTCGTGAAGAGATCAGGCCAGTTCCACTGCAGTGAGTTTTAGGGCAAAGGGGGGCACAGCAGCAAGGCACCCATGAAGATCGTCACCACAGCTGGGCGACACGGTGACTGTGTAGGCTCAGGTTCAGGTGTACTCTCCTAATTCCAGAACTAAGAATGTTAGGTGTACGAAACCCGGTGGGAGAATGCCTTATACTCGGAGCTTACAGTCTCCAAAGACTCGAGACAAAACTCGAGGTGACAGCAGTTCCCGGGCAAAGGTCCTGTAAGAGCTGGTCAGTTTACTGGGCGGTCCAGGAACACTTCCGAAAAGGTTCGCTTACAGGATAAGCAGGAGCTGCCGAGAGTAGTTAGTCCCACTACTCCAACGGGTCAAAGTGCCCTTGCAGGCCTTCTATGATTGATGAGAAACAGGGTCTCTGACAGGAGAACAGTGGGGTCAGGGTGCCAAACCTTCCAGCGGGTCACCAGTCATTCCACAAATCTGCTTCTTCCGTTCAGGATACTGGATTCCTTTACTAAATTTGTTATGAACTCAGAAGATCGACCTGGAATTTGTGTAAGGTGCCTTCTCTTACCCAGAATCTCCTTCAAGCCAAAACAAAGAAACCAATGAGAGATCTGAATAGTGAAGTGTGTTTCCCCCACACTGTTTACTGCGCCATAAAACATCTAATGACGTTCCAAATTGTAACACGTGTTTTGGCACATAAAAGTGCCTTTCTCAAATCAGGGCATATCCTATGTTGCTGTCATGAGGGGACTCACTGCACAGTTGTAAAATATAACTTGTTGTCATGGGTTATAATCCCACCTTCAAAGTCAATTTTCGTGCTCTGTCGTCTGTTATTAGTCCTTGGTGATGCCACCCATCGACCAGATTTTCAGACCTCTAATAAGAGTCACCTGAGGGTTGGTGGATAGTATCTCAAAGCAGTTGGGTGTCTCAAGGTGGTTCGTAGCCATTTTAATGTAGTCTTGTCTGTTCATTACAATTATATTACCGCCCATATATGGCTCTTTTAAGACTAACTCTTTTTTTTGACTTAGTGATGTTAGTCCTTATTGTTCCTGCCGTTTTAAGTTATGTCATGCACATTTTTTGCTTTTCATCCCTTGTTTGTCCGAGATCTTATTCAAGTCTTGCGTGACCAATTTATAGACTGCATCAAGCATATTGTCCATTGAAAATTGTGGTAGAAACTTGAATTTAGGTTTTAGTTCTACTTGTGTCATACCGTTGTAATCTTGAACTCTTGCAATGCCTGGTGTATCGGTGGCTCTTTTGACTCCTGTAATGATCTGAGAAGATGTATATTTCCCAAATCTTCGATTGTTATTTCACTGGTGATAACCTGTTCAGACAGATTTTCCCGTCTGCTCACTTGTGTGGCAATTTTTTAAAAATGTTAGCTTCCTAACAAATTTGAAGAGATCGATATGCACTTGTATAGGCTCGAGATATGATGTTGGTGCAAAAGAAAGTCCACTGTTCAAGAAGCTTACTTCCTCTGGAGTTAGTTCGTGATCAGACAAATTCATAACTAAGTCACCTATTTGTTCTTCTTGGCTGCTTCTCGGGCCCCCGCTCTTGTCAATCTCTGGTAATCCTCTAAAGCAACGGGGTTGCCTGTGTCTACCTGACTCCCTCCTTCCTCTCCTCCGGGTGTAGTTTGTTACTTGTCGGGTTGGTACGACAGTCAAAAATTGACCTGTTTTTGTACTGAGTTCCTGTTTTCTTTTTTAAATCTACGTCTTTGGTTGAGGAAACCATGACCTGTTTTGTTTTTGTTTTGATAATCCGTAGTTTCAGGGTCCCCTTCAATATCTTCATCGGCATCTGAACTCGAGGATGAGGTATTAGGTGTACTTTCTTTGGATATTGGCTTTGTAAATTTGTTGTATTTTTCCTGAAATGTATAAACTTGTCTTCATTATAATCTCTCTCATCACGGAAACATTTTCTCAATTTTCTCAATTTAATTTCATCCTGGTATTCCTTTAATATCTCATACATCTTAAGGTAATTTTTCTCCTTGGTTACATCTAATGCCTTGGCATCTGTTATTTCTTGTTTAATAGTCTCTATTTGGTCTGTGATTCTTTTATGTTCACGAGTTGCATGATCCACTAGCATTTCCAACATTTGTTTCGAACATTGATTCAGGTTTTTTTCCCAGTCTTCCGCTAAATCTTTGTCTTCATCTTACTGAAATCTGGTTAGATCAAAATTCATAATCCTTGTGGTATTTGCTGTTTGGTTAGGTCGTTTTTTTAGGGAGATAATCTCCCAATACTTGTCGATTTCCTTATGTGAAGCTTTTTCAAATTTTATAAATTTGTATCTAAGGTCTTCACGTTTCTGAGTACTAGTTCCGAATGCATAGGCATTACTGCCTTTTGGTGTGAACAGGTTGTTGGCCTCCTCTTCCCTATTCTCAAGATATTCTGCCATGTTTCAGTGTGAGAATGCAGGTCAGCGCGTTGGTGATATCAAAGTACTTGAAAAATCTTGAATTGAGGAACTTTTATTCGTGATAACGACTGGGTTACCTCTGCGACCACGTTCTGCTTCTGTTTAGAAAGGATGTCGCATAAGTGTAGAGAAAACGGAGACCTTGAGTTCCTCTACAGATTTTTCAGATCTCTAATGACGCATTCTATAAATCGGTCACGCAGGACTTGAATAAGATCTTGGACAAACAAGGGATGAAAGGCAAAAAATGTGAACAACGTAACTTAACACCGCAGGAACAGCAAGCCCTAAAATCACTAAGTTAAAAAAAAGAGTTAGTCATAAAAGAGGCGGATATGGGCGGTAATATAATTGTAAAGAACAGACAAGACTTCATTAAAATGGCTAAAAACCACCTTGAGACACCCAACTGCTATGAGATACTATCCAGCAACCCTAAGATGACTATCATTAGAGATCTGAAAAAGCTGGTCGATGGGTGGCATCACCAAGGACTAATAACAGGCAACGGAGCACGAAAAATTGACTGTGAAGGAGGGATTATAACCCATGACAACAAGTTCTATTTTACAACTGTGCAGTGAGACCCCACATGACAGCAACATAGGATATGCCCTGATTTGATAAATAATACGTGTTATAATTTGGAACGTCATTAGATGTTTTATGGCGCAGTAAACAGTGTGGAGGATTTGACTAACGGAGGAGAGGAACTCAAGGTCTCTGTTGTTTTCTCTACACTTATGCAACATCCTTTCTAAACAGAAGCAGAAAGTGGTCGCGGAGGTAACCCAATTGAAATCACCAAAGAAGTTCCTCAATTCAAGATTTATTAATGAGAGATCTGCTCACATTCAGCCATCCCAGATGTGGACCAATCATGGAACACGGTGGTCCCAGTCATCCCAGCACACCAGACATCCTGGCACCCAGGAGGTGTATTGGAACTAGACAGTTCCAGCCCACATCCTGGGCACACACACACACACACACACACAAGGCATGCAGAAAGCTTCGGATTGTGTGGGGTTCTGCATGACCAAATAAGGAATTTCCCAGGTCTGCTTGATCTGGGGAAGGCAAAGGGACTAGATGGCCAAAGATCAGAACAAAGGACCTCGTGGCATGGCCATTTTGGGCACTGGCCACTGTCCTGGGCCAAATGCAGTAAACACATAAAAAGTAGATAAAAGCTAGATTATTCTTTCATTAAGTATTGAAGTAGCTGCTGGGTCCCCAGGGTGGTGCCTTTTACACTCTGCACTCACAGCGCGCAGGTTGACGCCACTGCTCCTTTGTAACTAGTGACTATAAGGGAAGGCGTTTTCTTATTACAGGTTCTCATATAGAGTAGGATATAGTTTCTTATTACAGGTTCCTATATAGAGTAGGATATAGTCTCCCATAGGTAATAAATACATAACATACCTTCACTCTGTGATGAAGACCCTTTGCGTTTGCCTGTCTGATCCAAGTCTGAAAAAGAAGGGGAAAATCATGTATAAGCAAAACTGAAACAACAACACACACCACAGCACAAAACAGCACGCAACTGAGAATAAAGCTCTGATGAGGTTTGCAATCACTCTAGGCACTATAATCAGTCTCTGTCAATAGTGTGATTTAAATGCTCTTTCTATGGCAACATCCCTTGATAAGTCATTTGCTGAGGTCTTGAGTGAGCACTGTCTGATATGGGGGCTGGATGGTGTGCCCTTAAAGGCTCACAGCGATTTCCTATACAAAAGGAGCTTGATGCCACCTAACACTAGTGCCTGGCATGAGAAGCGCAGATGTAAGTGACCTACACAGAATGTGTGATCGAGTGAAAGAAAGTGAGCGAATGATGACAGGAAACAGAGTAAAGCTGAAGTTATTCTCACTGGACACCTCATCCACCAGGGAGAATGGCTGCGTGCTCTGAGGAAAGAGCAGGTGGGTACAGATACCTGCCCAGACGGGTACAGATACCTGATCTGAGATGAGAGGGGGCGTGTACAGATACCTGCCCGGACGGGTACAGATACCTGATCTGAGGAGAGAGCGGGCGGGTGCAGATACCTGCTCTGAGGAGAGAGCGGGCGGGTACAGATACCTGCTCTGAAGGGAGAGTGGGCGTGAACAGATACATGCCCGGACAGGTACAGATACCTGATCTGAGGAGAGAGCGGGCGGGTACAGATACCTTTTCAGAGGCGAGAGCGGGCGGGTACAGATACCTGCTCTGAGGAGAGAGAGGCCGGGCACAGATACCGGTTCTGAGGAGAGAGCAGGCGGGTACAGATACCTCCTGAGAAGAGAGCAGGCGAGTGCAGATACCTGCTCTGAGGAGACAGCGGGAGGGTACAGATACCTCTTGAGGAGAGAGCAGGTTGGTGCAGATACCTGCTCTGAGGAGAGAGCGGGCGAGTACAGATACCTGCTCTGAGGAGAGAGCAGGTGGGTACAGATACCTCCTGAGGAGAGAGCAGGCCGGTGCAGATACCTGCTCTGAGGAGAGAGCAGGCGGGTACAGATACCTGTTCTCAGGACAGAGGGGGTGGGTACAGATACCTCCTGAGTAGAGAGCGCCCAAGTGCAGATACCTGCTCTGAGGAGAGAGCGGGCGGGTACAATACCTGCTCTGAGGAGAGAGCGGGCGGGTGCAGATACCTGCTCTGAGGAGAGAATGGGCAGGTACAGCTACCTGCTCTGAGGAGGGAGCGGGTGGGTACAGATACCTGCTCTGAGGAGAGAGCGGGCGGGTACAGATACCTGCTCTGATGAGAGAGCGGGCGGGTACAGATACCTGCTCTGAGGAGAGATTGGGCGGGTACAGCTACCTGCTCTGAGGAGAGAGCAGGCGGTGCAGATACCTGCTCTGAGGAAAGAGCGGGTGGGTGCAGATACCTAATCTGAGCAGAGAGAGTGCGGGAAAAGATACCTGCTCTGAGGAGAGAGCAGGTGGGTACATATACCTGCTCTGAGGAGAGAGCGGGCGGGTGCAGATAAATGCTCTGAGGAGAGAGCGGGCGGGTACAGATACCTACTCTGAGCAGAGAGAGTGCGGGTACAGATACCTGCTCTGAGGAGAGAGCAGCCGGGTACAGCTACCTGCTCTGAGGAGAGAGTGGGAGGGTACAGATACCTGCTCTGAGGAGAGAGTGGGCGGGTACAGATACCTGCTGTGAGGAGAGAGCGGGCGGGTACAGCCACCTGCTCTGAGGAGAGAGCGGGCGGGTACAGATACCTGCTCTGAGGAGAGAGCAGGCGGGTACAAACACCTGCTGTGAAGAGAGAGCAGGCGGATACAGCTTCCTGCTCTGAGGAGAGAGCGGGCGGGTACAGATACCTGCTCTGAGGAGAGAGCAGGCGGGTACAGATACCTGCTCTGAGGAGAGAGCGGGCGGCTACAGATACCTGCTCTGAGGAGAGAGCGGGCAGGTACAGCTACCTGCTCTGAGGAGAGAGCAGGTTGGTGCAGATACCTGCTCTGAGGAGAGAGCGGGCGAGTACAGATACCTGCTCTGAGGAGAGAGCAGGTGGGTACAGATACCTCCTGAGGAGAGAGCAGGCCGGTGCAGATACCTGCTCTGAGGAGAGAGCAGGCGGGTACAGATACCTGTTCTCAGGAGAGAGCGGGCGGGTACAGCCACCTGCTCTGAGGAGAGAGCGGGCAGGTACAGATACCTGCTCTGAGGAGAGAGCGGGCGGGTACAGATACCTGCTCTGAGGAGAGAGCGGGCGGCTACAGATACCTGCTCTGAGGAGAGAGCGGACGGGTACAGCTACCTGCTCTGAGGATAGAGCAGGTGGGTACAGATAACTGCTCTGAGGAGAGAGTGGGCAGGTACAGATACCTGCTGTGAGGAGAGAGCGGGCGGGTACAGCAACCTGCTCTGAGGAGAGAGCGGGCAGGTACAGATACCTGCTCTGAGGAGAGAGAAGGCGGGTACAGATACCTGCTCTGAGGAGAGAGCGGGCGGCTACAGATACCTGCTCTGAGGAGAGAGCGGGCGGGTACAGCTACCTGCTCTGAGGAGAGAGCAGGTTGGTGCAGATACCTGCTCTGAGGAGAGAGCGGGCGAGTACAGATACCTGCTCTGAGGAGAGAGCAGGTGGGTACAGATACCTCCTGAGGAGAGAGCAGGCCGGTGCAGATACCTGCTCTGAGGAGAGAGCAGGCGGGTACAGACACCTGTTCTCAGGAGAGAGGGGGTGGGTACAGATACCTCCTGAGTAGAGAGCAGGCAGGTACAGATACATGCTCCGAGGAGATAGCGGGCGGGTATGGATACCTGTTCTGAGGAGAGAGCAGGCAGGTTCAGATACCTGCTCTGAGGAGAGAGCAGGCAGGTACAGATACCTGCTCTCAGGAGAGAGCGGGCAGGTGCAGATACCTGCTCTGAGGAGAGAATGGGCAGGTACAGCTACCTGCTCTGAAAGAGAGAGCGGGCGGGTGCAGATACCTGCTCTGAGGAGAGAGCGGCCATGTGCAGATACCTGCTTTGAGGAGAGAGCGGGCGGGTACAATACCTGCTCTGAGGAGAGAGCGGGCAGGTGCAGATACCTGCTCTGAGGAGAGAATGGGCAGGTACAGCTACCTGCTCTGAGGAGGGAGCGGGCGGGTACAGATACCTGCTCTGAGGAGAGAGCGGGCCGGTACAGATACCTGCTCTGAGGAGAGAGCGGGCGGGTACAGATACCTGCTCTAAGGAGAGATTCGGCGGGTACAGCTACCTGCTCTGAGGAGAGAGCAGGCGGTGCAGATACCTGCTCTGAGGAGAGAGCGGGTGGGTGCAGATACCTAATCTGAGCAGAGAGAGTGCGGGAAAAGATACCTGCTCTGAGGAGAGAGCAGGCAGGTACATATACCTGCTCTGAGGAGAGAGCGGGCGGGTGCAGATAAATGCTCTGAGGAGAGAGCGGGCGGGTACAGATACCTACTCTGAGCAGAGAGAGTGCGGGTACAGATACCTGCTCTGAGGAGAGAGCGGGCGGGTACAGATACCTGCTCTGAGGAGAGAGCAGGCGGGTACAGATACATGCTGTGAGGAGAGAACAGGCGGGTACAGCTTCTTGCTCTGAGGAGAGAGCGGGCGGGTACAGATACCTGCTCTGAGGAGAGAGCAGGCGGTTACAGATACCTGCTCTGAGGAGAGAGCAGGCGGGTACAGATACCGGCTCTGAGGAGAGAGCTGGCGAGTACAGCTTCCTGCTCTGAGGAGAGAGCGGACGGGTACAGCTACCTGCTCTGAGGATAGAGCAGGTGGGTACAGATAACTGCTCTGAGGAGAGAGTGGGCAGGTACAGATACCTGCTGTGAGGAGAGAGCGGGCGGGTACAGCCACCTGCTCTGAGGAGAGAGCGGGAGGAGAGAGCGGGCGGCTACAGATACCTGCTCTGAGGAGAGAGCGGGCGGGTACAGCTACCTGCTCTGAGGAGAGAGCAGGTGGGTGCAGATAACTGCTCTGAGGAAAGAGCAGGCAGGTACAGATACCTGCTCTGAGGAGAGAGCGGGCGGGTACAGATAACTTCTCTGAAGAGAGAGCAGGTGGGTACATATACCGGCTCTGAGGAGAGAGTGGGTGGGTACGGATACCTGCTCTGATGAGAGTTTGGGCGGTTACAGATACCTCCTCTGAGGAGAGAGCGGGCGGGTGCAGATACCTGCTCTGAGGAGGGAGTGGGTGGGTACAGATACCTGCTCTGAGGAGAGAGCAGGCGGGTACAGATACCTGCTATGAGGAGGGAGAGAGCGGTTACAGCTACCTCCTCTGAGAAGAGCGCGGACAGGTACAGATACCTGCTCTGAGGAGAGAGCGGGCGGGTACAGATACCTGCTCTGAGGAGAGAGCAGGCAGGTACAGATACCTGCTCTGAAGAGAGAGTGGGAGTGAACAGATACATGCCCGGACGGGTACAGATACCTGATCTAAGGAGAGAGCGGGCGGGTACAGATACCTTTTCGGAGGCGAGAGCGGGTGGGTACAGATACCTGCTCTGAGGAGAGAGAGGCCGGGCACAGATACCGGTTCTGAGGAGAGAGCAGGCGAGTGCAGATACCTGCTCTGAGGAGACAGCGGGTGGGTACAGATACCTCCTGAGGAGAGAGCAGGTGGGAGCAGATACCTGCTCTGAGGAGAAAGCAGGCGGGTACAGATACCTGCTCTGAGGAGAGAGCAGGTGGGTACAGATACCTCCTGAGGAGAGAGCAGGCGGGTGCAGATACCTGCTCTGAGGAGAGAGCAGGTGGGTACAGATACCTGTTCTCAGGAGAGAGGGGGTGGGTACAGATACCTCCTGAGTAGAGAGCAGGCAGGTACAGATTCATGCTCCGAGGAGATAGCGGGCGGGTACAGATACCTGCTATGAGGAGAGAGCGGGTGTGTACAGAAACCTGATCTGAGGAGAGAGCGGGTGGGTACGGATACCTGCTGTGAGGAGAGAGCGGACAGGTGCAGATACCTGCTCTGAGGAGGGAGTGGGTGGGTACAGATACCTGCTCTGAGGAGAGAGCAGGCGGGTACGGATACCTGCTCTGAGGAGAGAGCGGGCAGATGCAGATACCTGCTCTGAGGAGGGAGTGGGTGGGTACAGATACCTGCTCTGAGTTGAGAGCGGGCGGGTACAGATACCTGCTCTGAGGTCCGAGTCGGGGGTACAGGTACCTGCTCTGAGGAGAGAGCGGGAGGGCACTGATACCTGCTCTGAGGAGAGAGAGGGTGGGTGCAGATACCTGCTCTGAAAGGGACCTGTAGGCAGAGGATGTGGTGCCTGTTTGATTATAATTGATGTACACAGATTAAAGGCACGAGCAGCGTGCAATTTATCACAGCGAGATGAGCTGATTAAAGAGCTGAGGTGTGTGCATCATGAGCACAAAGGGCGATGGTAGCCCTTTGGTTCCTTCCGTTGAACGTCTATACACTCCGTCTATCCACCTGTATTTCTGATGGAGCTCTGATGGTATTGTGGAAATCTAACGAAGATTGCACTTGGACACCTTTTTCAAATACATAACTAGGTATTTACAAGTGTCCCGATCACACACTACCTAGAGGCAGTTTAATGCATTTAAAGCAATGTGATTGAATAGTTATTATTATTTTAGAATCATATCGCGTTTTACAGGTCCTCTATGATACTGAGGTGACTGAGTGAAGTAAAAAGAAGTGACATCTACATAATGAATGTACATTAGAATTATAGTGAATAACATTGAATGTTTTTTAGAATTGTACAGTGGTGGGTGCATCACATGGCATTGGGAGACACGAGGGAGATGCCCTTGGTTTTTTAAAGAGTAAGAGTGCAAGGATGTGTTCGATAACTTTTGAATAGTACTCCTGATGAAGGTTCTGTAATGACACTGTAAATGAACCGAAACATGTTGAGAGGATACAACAGCAGATGATATGATATGATATGATATGGCATTTATAACGCGCCTATACACAAGTGTTTGAAGGCGTGACGAGGCAAGGGGGGGAACAAAGAGAGGACAGACAACGTTCCTACTAGGCCAAGTGTCATTCAGATTGTGCAAGTGCATGGGAAGGGGGAAAGGAAAAGTGCGCGGGGGAAGGGAGAGGGGAAGGTGCAGTAATGGGAAAAGTGGAATAAATAAGAAAATAAATAAACGGCCAGCTGGTGGCAAGTGCAAGAAAGTGCAGATCAAACTGCTGATAGGGGGACTGTAGGGATACAGAACAACGGTCCCCAGGTGCAGGGGTTTCCAGGGAGGCAGTGCAAGTGGGCAATAGACGGGGCCTGGGCCAGAGATCAGAGAGGGTGGCCAGATGTGGAGATCTGACTGATGGAAAACTTCAGTAGGTAATCATCTGAAAACTGTAAAAATTGCAATTTATGACATTTCCAAACGTATTGCTGACCCTCGTGCCTAGAAACACTTGTGTACAGGCACGTTATAAATAACATATCTTATCACATCATATCTAGGTTGAGGACCAAGACGTAGCATATGCTTAGAGGCACCCAGTGTTATACTACTTCTGAGAACCCTTTTTGTTAAAATAAATTTGGTATTTATTGAAGAATTTTAAAAATATGTTTGTAATAGCATAAATCTATACAGGAATTTAAATAATTGTATTCAGCTAAATAATTGTATTCAGCTTGTAGGGTTCTAGAAAAAGAACAATAAATATGAGTAGAGCATCCCTGATATGTTTGTTTGTTTGTTTGTTTATTCATTTGTTAAGCGCACCAGACTCGTGAGTAAAAGGGTGCCGTAATATGGAGATGCAAGACTTACATAGTTGCGTATACACATGTTACAATATTTACATAATAGCAAGATATACATTTTTTACCTGAGTACAGGATATATACAATGTACAGAAAAGGACGAAGAAATGAATAGCCAGTGAAATTAGATAAATAAACAGTAGGCACTATACAGAGGATAATTGTGCCACGTGGGGCCCTTTGTAGAATACTAGGCTCCCGAGTGGGTCACAGTGCGCAAGGTCTTCAGA